>NC_135487.1:72079904-72774404 GCF_052094955.1 Ictidomys tridecemlineatus | reverse complement strand
CACAATTCACAATAGCTAGACTGTGGAACCAACCTAGATGCCCTTCAATAGATGAATGGATAAAAAAAAAATGTGGCATCTATACACAATGGAGTATTACTCTGCGCTGAAAAATGACAAAATCATAGAATTTGCAGGGAAACGGATGGCATTAGAACAGATTATGCTAAGCGAAACTAGCCAATCCTTAAAAAACAAATTCCAAATGTCTTCTTTGATATAAAGAGAGCAACTAAGAACAGAACAGGGAGGAAGAGCATGAGGAAAAGGTTAACATTGAAATGACAGTATTAGGTGGTATGCCACATTCAACTCTGCATTTCTTCTCTACAGTGGGATAATGATCCTGGGAAAGGAGACAGAAGCCCTCATATTCTATTGCAGGGTGTCCAACACCTCACCAGGGAATTCTTGACTGCTCAGAGGGATAAGCCTCCTAAGAAATTAAAGTCTAGAATAATTAGAAAAGATCAAAAGACAAAGTCAGAACGGATAGTTTTAAAGACAGCCCTGATAGTCTAGTCCGCACAGGAATGGGAGCTAGACAACTAGAAAATGGATCCTGTAGTTTATTTAAGGGAGTACATCAAAGACAGGGGTAAGGTTTCAAGGGTAGAGTCTTGCTTCCTGATGTCTTGCAGTCAACAGGTTAATTGACATCTTGGCAGGTCACACCCATCTTAGAGAGGCTGTGTGGGACATGGCAGAGTGGAATAGAAATTCACAGTGTCTCTGGGCAGTCAACCAGAGGAAATGTCTACTGGAAGTTCCTAGACACCAGATTATCCTATCTACTAGGCTACGATGTGCAGCACAGTCCACACACAGCCCACAGATGGCTCGAGACAATATTCTTTTCATATGCGTTCGTGGTATCTAGCCTTTGCAATTAATAAATATTATGTTTTTAAGTATTATTAGATCTGACAAAAGCTAAAATATGTCTTTCATTTAAATTTATAATTTAATGAAAATTTCTCCAACTATTTACAACTTCACATTTGTTTTATGGGAAGACCTATTACTAATCAGGCTAGATATCCAGAATGTATGCCACTAAGCTCCCAGATCTTTTCAAAATAGGACCCTTAGTTCTAAGCCCATGATCATAGTGAAGCCACTAAAATGTGTCTGAAATTGTTTCTTTATTTATAGAAAATGAACCCTGTTTTCAATGGGGTCTTCCTGGATTAAATAGGACATATAATTCTGCTCTTGGGACAGGTAGGTCACCTGTGGAAGTCTGAAGAGAAGAAATGGAATGCTATGGTGTGGTTTACCAGAGACTGCAGAGTGTCTAGGTTTGGCCCTACTTTATTAGGGCCTGCTTACTTGAGTGGGGTGTTGGAAAGTATTTTTAAAAACCATGAAAGTTGGAGGATTTGATGTTGGCTTCTGTTTATACATTCTAAGAATATTTACTTATTTTAGTTGTCAATGGACCTTTATTTTACTTATTTATGTGTGGTGCTGAGAATCTCCAACCCTGTGTCTCACACATGTTAGGCAAGCACTCTACCACTGAGCCACAACTCCAGCCTCAATACCTTCTAAGAATTATCCAGCTACTGGAAGCTATGTTCTGGTATAAATATTTCAATATGTAACTGTTACTTTCTTCATTTTAAATGTAACTTAGATAATAATGTAGGCCACTGAAAGCATCAAAGAACTGAGGTCTTTTCCTAAAAAGAAAATTTTCACCTAAATTGGATATATGATGTATTCTGTTATCACCAGAAACCAAGAAAAGTGAAATGGCGTTCCTTAAAGTTCAGAAGAACTCAGATTCCACTAGGATTTCTAGAGTTGTTCCTATGGTCTTAATTCATTCTGTAACGTAACTTATTTATTTTTTTTTCTGCAGTTTATTATCAATAACTTTCTCCTGGGGCTTCAGAGAGTTTCATACTCTTTAGAATATTGGGTATGGTTGTTTCACAGACCCATTACTACTTTACAGTTTGGGGTAGGAAATTGCTAAATAGTAGTGACACATTTCTATTTTTTGCCTTCCCTCTATAATTTGACTATAATGTCAGTTTCTTTCCATGAAACTCAGATTTGTGTGCCCCAGAAACATTTGCTTTTCCTTTACCTCACTAATCCTGCTTCTCTATCCTTTTTTTACTCTTCTTCATCTGATGATCCATCCTCATATGGACAGGGATTTGGTTTTCACTCATTAAATTATTTTCCTCAAAGACTCCTTTACTGAGGATCCATTGGCTACTTAAATGTTTATGGCATCCTATGATGAATTAAAAGTGATTTAAATACTTAGCAACTCCTCCCATCTGTTTCCCTGCCTTTGATTCTCTACTGGCTCTGTTATATTTTTGGATCAACAGGATGTGAGAAATGGGGGTCTAGTAATTTCTAAGACTGGGCCTTAAGAGACTTGCAAATTAAGAGACTTGTATGCATAGAACATTCCCTCTCAAAACATCCCCTTTGCTGTGAGGAAGCCTAAAGAATCAATGTGGAGACTGCCAAGGGCCCAGTCAATAGCACAAGTTGAGCCCCGCAACAAGCAGGCAGCCCAGGTACCAGTGTGGCATAGAGGCATGTTGGACCTTCTAGCCACCCCAGCAACCCAATGAATACCAAGCGAAATGAGACTGCCTCATCATCCTACAGTATTATCAGATACAGTGAATCATTATTTTAATCACTAAGTTTTGGTATGGCTTGTTACACAAAATAAATAAGCAAAACCAAAAATTGGTACCTAGAAGTGAGGTACTACCATAACAAAAATCTGGCATTGGCTTTGGGAAAAGGAAGCGGTGAAGGTCTGAAGGGGGTAGTAAAATTAGTATTAATAGTGTATAAAGGTCAGTGAGGAAATTGCTATTGGAGGATATAAAATAGCACTCATATGTTTTATTGGCAGAAAAATAGGCTAAACCATCACCTACAAATCACATAGAACACACAAAATGAACCTAACAACCTTGTGGATCTAGGGTAGGAGATTTTTCAGCAGGATATTGAAAGCACCAACTAATAACTTCATTTTTTAACCACCTATGATCAAAGTTTTGCAAGAAAGAGATGCATTAAAGAACAAACTGTCCAGATTGTAAGCAGACTTTAGAGGAAATATTTCCAATTCAGAATTTTCTAGGTATGGAAATAAAACTGTTTCTTATTCCTAGCAACCTTCTCTACTCAACAAAAGATACTCAAAGAAGGAAAATGGTCTCAGGTCCAAAGATCAGATCCAGAGCACTATTACCAGCAAAACTTGGTCTCAAGGTGAAAATAAAAGCAAGGGCACAGCTATAAAACCCTAAATGATAACCTCCTAGATATCTCTGCTGTATGGAGCGCCTTCTAAAAATCTTAAGGATGCTGCCCTGATTTATAAGACACAAGCCTGGCCTTTAAGCCTGAATTTGATGTGATGGTGTGTGAATGTTGGGGGAGAGGGCTAGTGTGCTTTCTGTGGAGAAGAGATGTAAGTTATTTATGGAAGATTTATGGAATTATTTATGGACAGTAGTGTATTAAACACAGCTGCAGATTCTTCGTCATCTCACTACTGAGAGGTGTTCTCTGCATCCCATCCCCTTGAATCTGAGCTGTCCTTGTATCTCCCTTGTCCAATAGATTTTCATGGACACAGCACTGTGTAACTTCAAATGCTGTGCCCTAAAAGGTCCACAGCTTTAATTTTTGTGCTTATAACACAGTCTTAGAACCCAGCCACCGTGTTCATTGAGGACACTCAAAGTACCACACTGACTCTCATATGAAGAAGTTATGAGCCAGCAGTTAGTACCAACTGCCAGTATAATGAACAAATGAGGTCATTTTGGACCTTCCAGCCGTCTTCGTGCTGGCCAACACCATGAAGTACAAGAATCCCCAACAAAATCTCAAGAAATAAAACCTTAATGTTTTTTAAAGCCATTAAATTTCGGAATATGCTGAACAGTTAATCAAAAGTCCTTCCATCTATATACGACTGAGTTCTAGCCACTCCTTCTCCACTTGGGCCAGCTCAAAGTCTTTATCATCTTAGAATACATTATGCATAAATATCTGAAATTTTTCCTATAATTTGCATTTTTGTACATTGTATTTATTGTGTAAGTATTTACTATGCACCACATGCTACAAACTGTAAGGTACTATATTAGCCTAGGAACAAAATTGGAATTCATTTGACTCCCACTCTGGACCTCCATCAGAGGTTGCTACATGGTGTTGAATTTTAATTTGTAATAAGTATTTTAGTGAGCTTCCTGTTACTGTGACAGAGCACTTGAGATAATCAATTAAAAAAGAAGAAAAGGGTATTTTGGTTTGCAGTTTTGGAGGTTTCAGTCCTTGATCAGTTGGCCTTATTGCAAGGAAGTACATCATGGCTAGAGCATGTGGCAGAGGAAACTGCTCATGGTATCATGGCCAGGAATTGAAAGAGATAAACTATGGGGAGGCTGCCAGCGCCTCACCAGGGGGTCCTTTTTCCTGAGTAGGAGGGGAAAAGGACCATGGGAGAAAATAAGTCACAAATAATTAGTGGAGAACAAAAGACAGAGTCAGAAAAATAGTTTTAAAGGAGAGCACCTGATAGGCCCAGCCCACACAGGAGCTGAAGCTGGACAATGAGAAAATGGTCCCCTGATTTATTTAAAGGGGGTACAACAAAGGCAGGGATAAGGCTTCATGGGTGGAGTCTTGCTTCTTGATGTCTTGCAGCAACAGGGTGATTGGCATCTTGGCAGGTCACACCCATCTCTGAGAGGCTGTGTGGCTGCAGCAGGACACCCCATGTCCTGTGCTGTGTGGGACCTGGGGCAGAGATTGAATAGGGTCACATGTGTTTGGGTGGTCCTGGCCAAAAGAAATTTCCACTGGAAGTTCCCAGACACCAGATTCTCCTATTCACTAGGCTATGATACTGGTGTAGTTCATGCACAGCCCATGGAAGGCTCTCCACAAGAAACAGCAAAGGGTCCAGGATCCCATTATCTCCTTGAAGGTCATTCCCCCCACCCACTCACCTGACTTACTTTCTCTAGGTGTACTTTTTTCCCCCATAGTTATAGATGGAGACTTGTTTATTTTTTTTTCATGTGGTGCTGAGGATAAAACCCAGTACCTCACACGTGCTCAGCAATCACTCTACCATTGAGCCCTAGGAGCCACTTTTTAAAGGTTCTACCACCTCCCAAGGTGGGGGATCTAACTTCTGACACAGGGCCTTTGGAAGATTTTTAAGATCCAAAATATAGCAGTGACTATTTCATTCTTTGCTTTCTTTTCAGGCATATTATAAAATTTACACATATTATTTCTTTACCCCATATTGAAACAGATTTTCAGACTTTTTAGTCCCTCCTCCTTCAGTCTGTCCTGCCAGTGACTCATTGTTCTACTTCTCACATACCCGAGTCTCTGAAGCTCTAACTATAGTCGGGAGAGACAGCATTGTAGACATCTAGTGTAATTGCCAAGAAGATTTAAAAGATATGCATTTTTTCCCCAGATAATTTATTGCCAATCTATTTTACAAGTTTTCTCCTCCTGAGGAAAATTTGTGCCTCACCTAGACCACTTGGATTGTTCTGTGGGGATAGGGCTTGTGATTAGGTTTCTTTTAAAAGTGCCCCCAGACAGTTCCAATGTGAAGCCAAAGTTGAAAACTGCTCTCTCAAAACTGTGATTCTCAAAAGGTGATCCCTAGACCAGTAGCATCCAATTTAGAATTTGTTAGAACTACCTTATGAACCAGAAACTCTGAAGGTAGGATCCTATCACTTTATGCGTTTTGTTTGCCAGACAGGGTCTTGCTAAGTTGCCAAGGCTGGCCTTGGACTTGCTATCCTCTGGCCTCAGCCTCCTGAGTAGCTGAGATCATTGGCACCATGGCAAGCTCACTTTTTGTTTTAATAAGCTCTCGGCAATTTTTATGGACATTAATATTAAAGAAACATTCTACCAGATAGATCTATCTCTTAGTTTCTTTCTAGGTCTCTAAACTATGACCAAGTTTGGAAAGGATGTTTGTTATCTGAAAGTCTATGTACTGACAAGATCTGAAGGAACTGGTAAGGGACATAGGGAACAGATATATCAAATATCCTTGCTACTAGTGATCACATAAATACAGGCAAAATGCTAAATGCTGGGCTTCAGATTTCTGAAGTGCAGTTAAATGGGTTATTTTAGTATAAAGAAGAGGGGCAAATAATTCAGAGGTACAGATACATTATTTTCTAAGGAGATAAATAAAAAGAGGCAAATTTAAATTATAGTTAAATATAGGTTAGAACTGATAAACATTTTGACTGAATGTAAGGTTTTTTTAATTTATTTTTTATTGGTTGTTCAAAACAGTACATAACTCATGACATATCATCTTTCATACATTTGATTCAAGTGGGTTATGAACTCCTATTTTTGCCCCAAATACAAGTTGCAGAATCACATCGGTTACACATCCACATTTTTCCATAATGCCATATTAGTGACTGTTGTATTCGGCTATTTTAAATCAAGTTTCAGTGAGACTAGTGTAGAGAACCCCGGCTCTCTGGGATCAAAGGACAGATCTTTGAAAAAGCATGTCGTTCTCAGCATACAATGACTCTAAATACCATCTGATCCTCATTTGTTTATTTTTTCACTGGTTATTTTGGAAATGCTTTCAAAGTAAAATAAGGTCTACTGGGAAATAAAGATGCCTAAGTTGAGTGGTGTTGTTCCAGTCTTAGAGACTTTGGGATGAGATTGTCAGATGAATTCATGTGTTTTGAAAAGCTTTTTATGATTTTTAAATGAGATTTAAAAGCTAAAGGAATGGGATTAAGACCATAAAATCTGGTACTCTTAACATAATTTCTTTGAACTAATTTAGTGCATTTGTGTATTAGAAATAGGGATTTCATTTGGATTGAATCCTCATTCTTTGCCAAAATATGGTTTGGAAAATGTTTAGGGCACATGCAAACTGTATTAAAAGGTATAATGGCTCTAATTCCAATTAAGTACTTCAATTAGAAAAATTAGCAGCATTTGATAGGTAAGAATGCTTGAAAGTTTGCATGTATCCTTTAATCAAGTTGCTATGTATTTAAATATTAAGTCTTAGATAATTCAGTAAAAATATTTAGTAGAAAATATTTATGCTAAGAGAATAGGTTACATGGTATGTATCCATAAAACTGAGACCTTGCAGTAAACTACATTTGCATCCTTGTTTTTCAAGATTATAATAGAACTCAGTTACAATGTGGATGTTGGGTGAAAGAGCTCTATAACTTTTTCTCCAGCTTTTGAGAAACAGACCTCAGCACAGCTCATTGGATTTACTGAGATATTACCTTGTGATATGGCATTGACAAGGCTCAGGCTTAGAGTTCCTAAGTTCCAATTGAAGTTGTTTCTTGATGGTTTTGTTGCTTTGAGCAAGGTATTTTCCACTAACAATAAATTCTTATTTGTTCTTATTGACAAAGGAAATCTGAATTAGGTGATTACAGGAAAAGTACATAATTTTTAAAAAGGCAAACAGGAAAGTCCTTTCCAATTCATTTTCAGATGGAATGAATATAGCAAACATGTTCAGGAGTGGTTCAAAGGTAGATTGATAGTAGTTTCTTATTATGATAATTTAAAATTGTTACTGTTAGTTGGAGGTTGATATCTCTCTTTCATAAACATACTGCCTATAAACTAGGAAATGTATTTGTAATATTAAAGGAAAACTTGTGTAAGGAGCATCATGATGAGGGAGTAGCATTCTGGAAATTATAGATGTAGTGCTGTGGAAGAGTATGTAAAGTGTGTCACAATCAGAGTGTGCATATGTGTGTGCTGGCTATTGAGCCCAAGGCTCATGCATGCTGAGCACACATTCTACCTCTAAACTCCACCCTAGTTCTCCATAAGTCTTTATCCTGCTGTCTGCTTCTAAATGCTGTCATGTTGTAAATTTATTCTCTGGTAGTGCTGAGTTAGTGCAAAGATAGGTTATCTGATATTCTAATAGAGCTTTCTAGCCCAATACAATTTGGGGAAAATACTCTTTGCTAGAATTTAAATACATAATATAATATTTTATGTATATATATATATATATATATATATATATATATATATATATATCTTAAGGGAAAATAAAACCCTTCCTAGCAACTGTTTTGAGTTTCCATGGACACTAAAAATATATTTTTTCCAGACTCAATTTTTTTAATATAGCATTTCAGAGTTTTCCTGCAGTTCAACTGTCACAAGTGATTGTAGTATATGCAAAGAATGGCTTTTGTTAACTTACCGAATTTTTTTTAAAAAAAACTAAGTACATACTAATATATGTAATGACGAATTCAGGGAATTTCAGCCATATTTCTGAGTTGTGTATGAGAAAGTCTCCTTGCCTTGTGACTTTTTCTAATGAAACTGGTAGACTAAATTTTTGGAGCATATATACTTGGATAGAAGTATGGTTTTAAATTAAAGTGCAGAAATTACATGGTTTGACAAGCCATCTGAGAAATGCAAATAAGACCAACTGTGTTTGAGGCTTAGTGAGAGAAATTAACATACGCAAACTATTTGGGAACAGCTAAGTGTTATAGATACAGAATTTTAAAACATGTTGGACCTAAATTTCTGTAGAAACTACTCTGTAATTGAAAAGGGAGTTCAGGGTATGAACATGGTCTGATGGGTATGGATGGGGACTGGTATATACAGCTTTGCCAGGTTGTGCCTCTGAGTTGAAAGTAAACTAACCTATGATAATCTATTGGCCATATCATGTCTCCTGATGGAGAGGGTCTGGAAAGACAGTTTCTGCAATGTTTTTGTTCATTGGAATGAATATATGTCTTTCAAGATACTTATGCTTTCTCATAGAATGAAGACAAACTCAGAGATGGTGTGTCTAAGAAACTTCAAAAGGTGTAGACCCCCTGATTGAAGCATAGCTGATTTATTTGATTCATTTTTTCCATTTTAGTAAGTATAAATACTTAATAATTATTTTGGTCAGTGTTGGCTAGTATTCCTTGTTGAGTAAATCTCTGTTGTCTGCCAAATACCTTTATCATTGTTTGAACTGTTTGTTTCATTCTTCCACAGTTTCAGTTGCATAAAAGAATTTAATTCTCAGAGTCCTTAGAGGACAAATATGTCACCATAAACTCAGAGCTGGAAAAGCCCTTAGAGATTATCTAGTTCACTCTCTTTATATATTACAAGAAATTCCTTTACAGCATCCCCAAGGGATGGTCATTTTATTCATCTAGCCCCAGCTAGTGACAGGGAGCTAAACTGTTTCAAAGAGTTGATGTTCCACCAACAAATTGAAGCACCTCTCTAAATCTTCTACCCACCCAGTTTGCATCTGAAATAAATCCATTAGTTCTTTCATTCATGAGGTAATTGCACAAAAATGTAAAGATAAGTTCTCATCTTTCCTAGTCATCCTTTATCTCAGCTGAATGTCATTGATTCCCTGTATCCCTCTGCCGAGAAGGGTTTTAGATGGCAGCTCCTAATGATTTTGTTGCCCTTTCTGTCTTCAGCCCATTACTGAGCATTAAGTTCCAGGTGTGATTTCACCAGACAGGCACAAAAGACCTGTCACCCTTTTATCTGGGTTCACAAATTAATGTGGCCAAAGGCTATAAATCACTGTTTTAGCATAATAGCTATTATACAATTAGCTGAAGTTATGCACACATGACAGTTAAAATTCATAGATATTCTTAACATGTTCTTTCATCCAGCAATATTTCTACTATTCTCCCCACCCATCATGCTTATGGTATTTTGGGGTCTAAGTCCACAACTACATATTTATCTCATGTAATCCTCTTGTTTTTGGTTTTTGTCTTGTCTTGACATGCAATTATGGTTAACCACAGTGGGGGCAAGGCAGAATGGGAAGAATTGAGAGTCAGACCCACTAACCTAGAGTAAGGGAGGGAAGCTCTGGAGAAGTTATATAATCAAGCCACAGGGCTTAGGAAGAAGTGGAATTCATATATTCGATAAATGCCCAGAGAGAATATAGGCAGAAAGTGGCACTGCAGTTCAGAAACTAAAATTCGGGATCATGGGACTCCTAGCAAAAGGGGGAGAGCATGAAGGGATAGGGCTTAGAGTCAGATGGTCAGGAATATGTTCAGACCTGCAAAAAGAGAAGATGCTTATTAACAGCATGCCTTTGTGATGGGATTCTAAGGTTCAAGGCAGGAACTAGTCTCCCATGAGAGCAAGAAAGGTTTCTTTTGAGGGTGCTGCAGGTAACAGGTTATCTAACAAGAAACTCAGGCCCGGGAAAGAAACATCAGACTCAAGAAAGCCAAGAGCAAGGCTGGGGATGTGGCTCAAGCGGTAGCGTGCTCACCTGGCATGTGCGGGGCGCTGGGTTCGATCCTCAGCACCACATAAAAATAAAGATGTTGTGTCCACCAAAAATTGAAAAATAAATATTAAAAAAAAAAGAAAGCCAAGAGCAGCCCCTGAGCACAATTAGAGCTGGACTCTCCAGCAAACAACAACAGTGCTACCATGGTCTCTTTTTTTCTTTTTCTTATCAGACACTTCATAAGCTCCATGTGTTTCCTTTTAGCTTATTCTGCACCAACTTATAGGTGGTCTGGATTTTACAAATTAGCAATTGTTTAAACAATTTATACAAATGTGGCTAAACAGAAATTCTCAGGAGAACTGTCTGAATCCTTTGCAAGGTAGAGATATAAAATGTGTCTTGTTTTTCTAAAGGCAAAAATATTAATAGAGTGTGCCTTAATCACTTATCTGTTAGCACTGTGCCATTACGACATTAAACATGCTACATTATCAAGCCGAGGAAGTTGAATCTGTTCTGACTATAAAGTAGAAAATGTATTGAATCCCAAGGATTGAGTATTCTAACAGGATTTTTCTTCCCTGTACCTTTTTCAATCATTATTCTTATTTCCCAACTTTAAATACTCAATTTTCTTTCTTTTTTTTGGGAAAACGGGGTGGGATGGGGGCAGTGCTGATTATCAAACCCAGGGCTTCACACATGCTGGTCAAGTGCACTACCACTAGCCAAATCACCAGCCCAAATATGCTGTTTTTAAATACTCATATGCTTAAATTGTAAAGCAAGAGCTGAGGAAAGGAGATGATATAGTCGGTGACAGTTTGGGAAGAAATGGGTAGATTCCTGTAAGCCAAAGGGGGAAACCCTTATAACCAGCCTTGCACAAATAAGGTTCCTTTTTGTGTTTGGAACAACACTTAGGTTATAAATGATGTTCCAGACATGAGGTGCCATGCAGAAAGGAGCTTACTTAGACCTAGAGAACATGGAATGTTACCATTAGAAATTGGTAGCACAAGAAAATTTGTTCCATGTCACTTAAAAAAAAGAAAACAAGAAAAAAATGGCTCCTGGCTTTTAGTAACCCAACCTGGAGTTTAAACTAGGGAGGTAACTAAATAATTGCCTCAAGAACTACCCCCAAATTTCTTTACAGATCCACTCTACCTATCACCAAATGAGCCCCCATGTCAGGGACTTTACATTGCAGGGTTGATATGGCCTATGTTTTCAAATGAAACCAAGAAGGTTCATGTGCCCCATGATCAGCCTTGAGCTAAAAATCTACTTGGGTAGGGAATGTATGTATAGGCATAAGAATGAAATGTACATGTGAGTACTTGTTTCAGTAGTGTTTCTTTTCTTTTCCTCACCAGTTCCTGTACTCGTGCAAAGGAGAGTCATGATTACACTAACAGAGCTAAAATGCTTAGCAGACGCCCAGTCATCTTATCACATCTTAAAGCCATGGTGGGACGTCTTCTGGTATTACATCACCCTCATCATGCTGTTGGTGGCTGTGCTGGCCGGAGCTCTCCAGCTCACTCAGAGCAGGGTCCTGTGCTGTCTTCCGTGCAAAGTGGAATTTGACAATCACTGCGCTGTGCCTTGGGACCTCCTGAAAGCCAGCGTGAACACATCCTCTAATTCTGGGACACCGCTTCCGCTCCCCCTCCGAATCCAGAATGATCTCCACCGACAGCAGTACTCCTACATCGACGCAGTCTGTTACGAGAAACAGCTCCATTGGTTTGCCAAGTTTTTCCCCTACCTGGTGCTCTTGCACACACTTATCTTTGCAGCTTGCAGCAACTTTTGGCTTCACTACCCCAGCACCAGTTCCAGGCTGGAGCATTTTGGGCCATCCTTCACAAGTGCTTCGATTCTCCATGGACTACCCGTGCCCTGTCGGAAACGGTGGCTGAACAGTCAGTGAGGCCCCTGAAGGTCTCCAAGTCCAAGACTTTGCTTTCATCCTCAGGGTGTTCAGCTGAGGTTGACTCCAGCAAGCAGTCCCTGCCTTACCCACAGTCAGGGTTGGAGTCAGCCAGCATAGAAAGCCCAACTTCCAGTGTCCTGGACAAGAAGGAAGGTGAACAGGCAAAAGCCATCTTTGAGAAAGTGAAAAGGTTCCGTCTTCACGTGGAGCAGAAGGACATCATTTACCGGGTGTATCTGAAGCAGATAATAGTCAAAGTCATTTTGTTTGTCCTCATCATAACTTATGTTCCATATTTTTTAACCTACATTACTCTTGAAATTGACTGTTCAATCGACGTGCAGGCTTTTACAGGATATAAGCGCTACCAGTGTGTCTACTCCTTGGCAGAAATATTTAAAGTCCTGGCTTCATTTTATGTTATTTTGGTAATACTATACGGTCTCACCTCCTCCTATAGTTTATGGTGGATGCTGAGGAGTTCCCTGAAGCAATATTCCTTTGAGGCGTTAAGAGAAAAAAGCAACTACAGCGATATCCCAGACGTCAAGAATGACTTTGCCTTCATCCTCCATCTGGCTGACCAGTATGATCCTCTTTATTCCAAACGCTTCTCCATATTCCTGTCAGAGGTCAGTGAGAACAAACTGAAGCAGATCAACCTGAACAATGAATGGACGGTTGAGAAACTGAAAAGTAAGCTTGTGAAAAACTCCCAGGACAAGATAGAGCTGCATCTCTTCATGCTCAGTGGTCTTCCAGACAATGTGTTCGAGTTAACGGAAATGGAAGTGCTCAGCCTAGAGCTTATCCCTGAGGTCAAACTGCCCTCTGCAGTCTCGCAGTTGGTCAACCTCAAGGAGCTTCATGTGTACCATTCATCTCTGGTGGTAGACCATCCTGCCCTGGCCTTTTTAGAGGAGAATTTAAAAATCCTCTGCCTGAAATTTACTGAAATGGGGAAAATCCCACGCTGGGTATTTCACCTGAAGAATCTCAAGGAACTTTACCTGTCAGGCTGTGTTCTCCCAGAGCAGTTGAGTACCATGCAGCTGGAGGGCTTCCAGGACCTAAAAAACCTGAGGACCTTCTACTTGAAGAGTAGCCTGTCCCGGATCCCCCAGGTGGTCACAGACCTCCTGCCTTCGCTGCAGAAGCTGTCCCTTGACAATGAAGGAAGCAAACTGGTTGTGCTGAACAACTTGAAAAAGATGGTCAATTTGAAAAGCCTAGAACTGATCAGCTGTGACCTGGAATGCATTCCACACTCCATTTTTAGCCTGAACAATTTGCATGAGTTGGACCTAAAGGAAAATAACCTTAAAACTGTGGAAGAGATCATTAGCTTTCAGCATCTTCAGAATCTTTCCTGCTTAAAACTGTGGCACAATAACATTGCTTATATTCCTGCCCAGATCGGAGCATTATCTAACCTAGAGCAGCTCTCTTTGGATCATAATAATATTGAGAATCTGCCCTTGCAGCTTTTTCTATGCACCAAACTATATTATTTGGATCTAAGCTATAACCACCTGACATTCATTCCAGAAGAAATCCAGTATCTGAGTAATTTGCAGTACTTTGCTGTGACCAACAACAATGTAAGTAAATCCATCCTTTATTCAACCAGTCTTTTGAGGCTCTCTGCTGTGCTTGCAATTTGTAACATAGAAAAAGAAAATGGACTTTAGGACATATTAAACATTCTGTGAGCTTGAGCCCCAGCCCATGTGATCTTAGACAATTTACAAGAACACTGAACATCAGTTTCTTATATTAAGTTTTGATTTGTCATGCAGATTATATGATAAAATATACACATTGGCCCAGTTTCTAGCACATGAATAGTTGCTTGACAAATGTTAATTCTCTTTAATTCTCTTTATTCTCTTTCTCCATTTTATATAGAAACATCATAGTTACAGTGTTTTAAACTTACTAATTCTAGTAGAGCTTACTTTTTGTCTTGAACACACAGAAAGTTTAATTTTCAGCCTTCCAAATCTGTCATCCAAGTAACTTTTTGTTTAAAAATGCTAAGATTATGAATTATTCATAAATCCTTCTGGAGAGGCAGTTATAAAAGACTCAAGATCTGTATGAGTATCTAGAAAGACAATTCAAAATGAAAGGCCTGGCTCTATAATGCAATACTGGGGCTTCTTGGAAGCTTTTTCCAGCACCCATGTATAAAAATGAACCATAATTTGCAAGAGTACAGCCAAGTTAAGGAAAATGTAACTTCACTGAAACAAGAAAAAACAAAATAAATGAGTAGTTTCCTAGGTTAAAATGTGAAGGAGGAAGAAAAAAAAAAGGAAAAAATCTCTGCTACTCTAAAGGGCAAGGGAGTGAGGGTAATGTCCATATGGGGAGAAGGGGAACATAAATCAGGCCTGCCAAGAGATGAAACCGATCTTCCTCTACTTGAAAAATGGGCACTGCTATTTTCTTCTAACCCACCTCAAAATGTATTATCTTCTAGTCTTTTTGTAATTCACATTTTCTTTTTGCTAAACATAGCTATGAGCATGGAGTTGGCTAGTGAACATCATAATCATCAGATACTGGTTTTGAAAACTCTAGTTGTTAGCAAAATGGGGAGATGAGAAGAAAATTCATGCTGATTTTTTAGAACTCAAAGACTTTACTTATAAGTAAAAGGGGAGAGTCCATTAAGATAAATGAGAGATCTTTAGATTACAAGGCTTTGAAGCCAATTCAGGATTCAAGTCTGAACACCTGATTGGCACAGTTTCCGAACACCCATACTAGCTATAAGAGAGCTGGGGACACGAGACTCTGGTGGTGTTGGTTTCTCCAGTGGGAAGTAAGCTCTGGTTTCTGCCAAGTCTCAGGGAGTTCTTTAGACACAGAACAGTGTTGGGCAGTCCCCCAGGTGGCCCTGGTGATAGGTGTTCATTAACAGGGCAAGCCAAGGTTTCCTCCACAGGATGTAATAGTTGTAACCACAAACAACAACAAAACAAAATTACGAAAAAACATTAAATGTTTCCTTTCTTAATCATATTTTTGCTGCAGTGTTCCTCAGTACCTTTAACATGTGAAATGCATTATGCTTCTCCAAGAGGGAGAGATGGTGTGCAACATCTGCCAAATGTTTTTGAGCAAGACACCTTTCTCCTAGTAACTTGTGGGAGGAGTGTTCTATGAAACACACCCTGAAAAGCTGGATGGGGGCTATGTAGAAAGATAAAGGTCATGCACAGGGGATTGCAATAGGATGCCCAGACCTAATAAGAGATAAGAGCATTTAGGAGTAGGTCAGAATGGGGAGTACCTGGAAGTCTGCCTGCCTAGTTCATGTTTGATTCATCTGACAGTCACTAGGGTGACACTTGAAAGTGCTAGTTAGTCTGAACTGGTTCCTTCAAAGGAGGCTTTGATTGTGTACTTGAAAGGGCTAGGAGAGGGCAACCAAGAAGCAAAACCCCATGGAAAGGCTTAACCAGTTATGATTTAGAAGTAGGGATGTAGATTTTAAAACAAGAGACAAAAGATTCATATATTAAAGAAACATTGTTGATCTAGTCTAGAGATTGGCAGCCTATGGCCTGAGTGTCAAATCTGCACATAGCCTGTTTTTACATTGTCAAAAAAGAATAATGTTCATGACACATGAAAATTATGTGAAATTCAAATTTTAGTGCCCAGAAATAAATCCAGTTCTTTTCATTATTGGGCCTATATTACAATATATATATGCATAATTGTTATGTTTTGAATTTTATTAATTTTAAGTATTATGTAGGTACTTACATAACGAGAGAAGAAAAAGTTATATTCATTTTTAAGTAATAAAATTCAATTTTTTCTTCTCTCTGGTTACGTAAGTACCTACACAATGTCTTTAGGTTTTCCTCTTGGTCCACAAAGCCTAGAATATTTATTCTTCTGGTCCTTTAAAGAAAACCTTTGCCAACCCCTACTCTAGGCCACTGCCCTTATTTTGCCAACACAGAAACAGCCTCAAACTGATTGACCTGAGGCCTGAAGCTTCCAGGATGGAGCTGGTGTTGAGCCCACGTGTTCCAGTTCTTGTTTCCCTGAGCTTATGTCTCAAGTATATCTACCTCAGAGATGCCTTATGGGCAACAGCAGTGTGTGTGTGGTGGTGTGAGGTGAGAGAGGAAGAGGCAGGATCCATCCCTCTCCCAGTGGACAGAGGTACCAGATGATTGTGGCATCAATAGTGATGGAGAAACACAAGGTGGGGAGAGGGATTTAACTAGATGTGCTCAATCTTAGAACACTGCAGTTTACACCCAGGTCTTTCAACTTCCACATTTGTGCACCTTTTATGAACTCAAAACTCTATTCAGAAAGCGAATCACATAGAAATTCTCTATAGTACAGCGTCACAGTGCTTCTTGTTGTTTTGACATCACTACTTAAAACTGGAATGTTGAGCCTTGTTTCTTGAAATGATTGAATTTATCCATTTTGTTACTATGTGCTGGGCTGGGAGGTGAGGTTCAGTGGTAGAGCACCTGCCTAGCATGTGCAAGGCCCTGCACCACATACTTCCCAGCACCACAGAAGAATAGAAGAAAACAAGAACATGTCCTGGGGTAGTATATGGCATTGATACCCACCCCCTCCAAAAAAGGAAGAAAGAAAATCTGACCTTGAGAAGGATTCTGAAGGAAAGTCCCACTCAGTCTTTGGGACGCAGTGGAATATTTAATAATCAATGGCAAATGGAGATAGAAAAAGAGAATAATCTGTACTAGAGTCCCCAGTTCATTTTGCTGAAGACATTTGGTTGCCAGAGCTGTTGAGTGCTAATGCAGCCATTAGTTTTCCTAGTTTTTTTCAGTTTATTTATATATGTTTCTATTATATATTATAGTTTACTTTCAAACACCATTTTGTTTATAAAGTTTATCATTGCCCTAATGGTCTGTAAATTTTTCTCATTTTTTTGGAGAGGAAACCAGTGGGATACTTACTTCCTCCTCTCTGGCTCATGTGTCAAAGTCTAGGGAAAGGAACATACTAAATGAACCTAGGTATAAATTAATGATATGAAACATTTTTATAAAATTGATTGATGTAGGCAAAAATATGTAACCTTCAAGGCAAACTCTTTTTTAAAGTTTGTAAGCAGGTTTTTTTCAGTATAATATTCCTGAGTTGAAGGAGAGTTTCTTAGGACGCTCCCCAGCTTCCTTGAGGAAAGTTGAATTCAAGTTGGTGAGTTAAGGCTCTTCTCCTCTGTTGGGCACTGGCATGGAGGGAGGAGGGGTGCCCCAGCCACAGCCCCCAACTCATTTACAGTAGCACTGTCAAGGGACCTTCTAGCCTCTAGCCCCAAAGACTCTCTCCCCTGCCTTGTGAAGCCCTTCTCCTTTAGTGAGCAATGAAAAGACCACTAAAATCACAGATTCGGCGATTTGAAAGAAGTTAGGTGGGAATGTGTTAGAGCAGGTAGGCAGACAGGGAGAGTGAGGGCATGGCTTCAGGGTAATCACCCAGTAGGAAATCAGTCCCATTAAACAATTGCTGGCAATCTGAAGTTAATGGAAGGCCTGGGATTCCCCAATACAACTCAGGTCAGATACAACTCAGGTCAGGGTACTCTTTTTTATCCCACCCATTGTAGACTAATTGTGCAATCATTTAATGTTTCTCTCTCCCATTAAACCAGTGCTTCTCAATTGGCGGGGTGGGGGGTACTCATGCTCCCTCAGGGGACATTTTTCTGGAGATATTGTTGGTTCTTGGAACTGGGGAGTAGAGCGCAGGAATGCTGCTAAACACCTAACAATGCATAGGACAGCCCCACAGCAAGAATCATCCTACCCAAAATGTCAGTAGAGCCAAGGTTGAGATGTGCATGGCAGCCCGCCTTAGATGAATATTCTGGAAGGCCATCAGTCTTGCTCAAAAGTTCATCCCCTGTACTTTGCCAGGAGCCTGGCACTTACTTATATGAGATACTCAGCACATATTTACTGAATACAAATGAGCCAAGACTTCCCTGTTTTCACTTAAGCACCAACAGGGACCCTCACCCCTGAGCACACTGCATAGGCCTGAATATCTTCCTCCACATGTACGTTCCTGACCTTGCTTCTGAGCTGCAAGTGTCTCTGAGCAGAAGGGGTTGCTTTAAAAAAGAACTGCATTTCTTCGGTCTGTCATTTCTGTTTCTTCTCTCTCCATGTTAAAATGTGTGTGTGTGTGTGTGTGTGTGTGTGTGTATATGCATCTGCTCTTGAGAAGAAATGAATAAATGTATAGATATCTCTCCTTTGCTTATACCTACTATTTGGTGTTTACAGTGATGATCTGTGTTGAATGTTGGTCTTAAGAATGGTGATTTACTTTCAAGGATATTCTTCACTGAATATATGTTAGTTATATAGGAAAGGGAGCTTATTATATAATATAATGAACACTTTTTTAGTGCACTGTAACTAATTTTTAAGTTCATTTGAGAAGTATTTATCCTGTTAAGAAGAGAGTTCTGGATGGCTCCAGAAGCTTGTCTGCCAACAGAACGGGCCTAGTCAGTATGCATTAGCCCATCAGAGGATGCAGGAAGCCCCTGTATCTAACAAAGTCATTTCCTGTACCCAGGAACCTACCCTGTTTTATAGATGCCGTTTGTCTCCAGCTAATATGTGGAATATTATAGGTGAAGTATATAGTCTAGCAGTCTGACCCAAACCCACCCTCGGTGGAGTGATGAGCTGAAGGGACTATGTGAGCTCAACTTTGTTTGGAGGTCTCTCCAAAATGAACCCTACTTCATATATGCACTGTGGTGCCCTTAGAAACTCAACACAACCCATGCACCATAGAGGGGAGCAGTCAAGTGGAGCAGCTCTAGGAGTTGACCTAGTTTACAGGTTATTTTTCATATTTAAAATTGCCTCTCTGTTACATGAATTATTCAACTGAAACCATGCCAGAGAACAGGAAGAAAGATAAACACTCAGAGGTGTATGTATGTAGAAGGTGTATGTATGTGTACATGTCTAATATATGTTTTTGTCTCTGCTTCTATAGACTTCTTTTAAAAACAGAATCAGGTTGCAGTCTATACTGAGAAAAGGTAGTATAAGAGAACTGGGTGTGGTGGCACACACTTGTATTCCCAGCAACTCAGGAGGCTGAGACAGAAGAATCACAAATTGGAGGCCAGCTTCATCAATTTAGCAAGACCCTCTCTCAAAAAGGGCTGTGGATACGGGAAAAAAAATTGTAAGAAATGGCCTTGTGTCTGTCCTCAGGATGTTTTCAAGGATGTTGCTCATTACATATAAATTCTTTACAAGGACTCTTGAGAATAATTTATTTCTGACTTGGAACTAAAGAATAATTATGATTCTCCTGAGTTACCTTTTTTTTTTTTTATCCTGGGCACAATGAGGATGTAAGTATGTTTTCTTTAAGACTCTTGTGAGGATGGTCAGAGCCCAATGAGTTGCCCACCCATGCACAGAGGGGCTTACACATTTGGGTCCTGGCTCCATGGGATACCCCTACCCTAATTTTCCTTTCTCTCCTTCAGCTACCTCATATTTATTGCCATTAATATGTGTGTCTTAGAAGCCTGCAGACATGTTTCCAGGAAAGGTAGCTAGAGCATTAGCAAGTGAATGTACTATCCTACACCATCCAACCCAATCTCACCAGCTGTTTTTGTTCCTTTGCAGATCGAGACACTGCCAGATGGACTGTTTCAGTGTAAGAAGCTACAGTGTTTATTCTTGGGGAGAAATAGCCTAACGGATCTGTCCCCTCATGTGGGTGAGCTGTCGAACCTCACTCATCTGGAGCTCATTGGTAATTACCTGGAAAAGCTGCCTCCAGAGCTGGAAGGGTGTCAGTTCCTGAAACGGAGCTGTCTGATCGTGGAGGATAGTTTGCTCAATACTCTTCCTCTCCCTGTGACAGAACGTTTGCAGACTTGCTTAGATAAATGTTGATCAGAGACCTGTGTTGCAAAGGCATTTTTAAACGTATGCCCCAGGGCTTTAAAAGAGAAATAAACTTTCCTAAGTTATAAAGATGAAACATGGGTGTGATAATTGTGATGCATCATAACCAAATATCTTATTAAAGCCACTCAATAACTCGCCCTAAGTTAAACAGGTAAAAAGTATAAACACTGAACTGGAACTTTGTGAATAATTGATCTTTAACTTATTAAGATGTAAGAAGTACCCATTAAGGATGGGTTGAGGAGTGTGAAATTACTGAATCTTTACTTTGCAATTTTTCCCTTTAGGATAGTATAGGTTTCTTTCCTCCTCCTCCTCCTTCCCATCTCCATTTCTTTATTTGCACACCTGTTTTAACTGACTTCCTGTTTTGATATTTATCACCACAACTATAAAAACTCATACATATAAATTTCCCTGATGTAAATGCACCACTGTCTTTGATTTGTGTTCCTACTGTTTTTTTTTTGTTTTTTTTTTTTTTTTTTTTTTTTAGGCAGGGTATATTATGCTTGGCAGAATTCCTTTTTTGTTGGCTTAATTGTTACTTCCTTTCCCAGCTTGCTTAAGTCTTCCTTAATCTGCTTTCTTTCATCAACCATGAGGATCCCTGAGAAAATGCCCACCTTTGGCCTTTGCCTAGAACAGGAGCCAGGGTACATAGGACATGTTACCCTCAGGGCATCCTGAAAATTAATGAATTCTTGAAAATTTCTTCTTATCTATCATCAAAGCCTTTTTTTATTTGTTAAAAATTTTTATATAAAATATATAAATATTTTCTACCGTATGGTCTCGGGTTCCATATCTGTGAGAATAATTTTTGTAAGGTACAGAGAACATAGCATTTCTTTAAGAACTATTGATACTTGGTTTGGGCTGTTTATGATTCTCAAGTCTTTGTGCACTCTGCTCCAAAATGTTTTTGTACTCTGCAACTAATTACTCTTGGATAACAAAAGGCTTGTGTTTTGTGCCCTAAAATATTCGGGGGGTTTCCTTGTGAGAGGATGGCCACATCAACTACCTCTCTCTTCCCTAGTCTCTGTGTAATTGTACGGGTACAATTCTTAGTTATTTACAAAAACTGTGATAGAGGGGAGAGGGACAGATTTGGATTTTAAAATTGATTTCAAAATACTTTGTTAGGGATTCAGTAAATGTTAAAGCAAAATGTTTTTTTTTTCCTTCATCATCTGCATGATCTTGAGATATGATTATAAAATAAAACATTCAGCATCTATTCAGTGTCTAAGATGAGCTCTCTGAGCTCACAAAGATCCATTTAACTGAAATTCACCTCATGTCTTTAACTCTTCTGGAATACATTTTGCTCCTTTTTATAAAGAGCTTTGTGTTTGGCCTTTTATTATTGTGCATCATGTTAAATGAATAAAATCAACTGACTCACTTTTGGGAAATGTACATTTTTAATATGTTTTTCTCCAATGGGTCTAAGCATTATGATGCGACCTCATTTTGGATACAACTCTGAAGTAATCTGTTAACTGCATCTAGAAAAAAAACTGGAAGACATGATGGGTAAAGGGTACTGTAAACATGAAATTGTGTGCAGTATATGTTTTCCTTGCATTGTTCCAGAAAGATGAAAGTGAGTTTTGAAAATATTAAAGTACAGTAAATACAGTTTCTCTCATCTGCCACACATGCCTGGACTGAATGAAGTTCAGAGAAAAGAATTATTCACATTAAATAAAATTTTAGCTGTAAAGAATACTGAGCTTCAAAAGCTGCCTCATACGTTATTGCTTATTCTGAATGGGAAGGAACAGTGTAAAAATATACTTCTTACCAAAACTTGCCTTTAACCAGAACACTGAAGTTCTCAGGGAACCAGGCATAATGATCAAACTTTCTTCTAGGACTTCACAGTTTCTGACTATATGCAAGGTTTTGTTATTTTTATTTCTTAAAATGTGAGTCGATGGTTATTTTAGTGCTTACCAGTAGAATTGTCATATGTACTGATCTGGGCCACACAATTAGCCATAATTTGTATTTTAAAAAATCTTATCCTCTTTTACAAGAAGTATTTTCAAAACAAAATTCAGATTTGCTACCATTCACTTGACAAACTAGAACTCCTGCATGGTTAGTCATTGATTCCATTCAAGTGCGAAAGCCATTGGTTAAATCTTCCTCCTCATTTACATAAATTCAAGCAAATTGCTCTCAAGACCAATAATGAATATGTAAGCTACTTTCCACATACTAGGGTATAGTTACTGGTGCAAACTGTTGCTCTTGATGCCATAATTTTCAAATGTCTTTTTATTTAAATCTTGTACATCAATGTTTAAGTAGCTTTTTGAAACACACAGCATTGACACAGTAAACAATGACACCACTGCTTGACCTATGAAATAATACAGCATTGATACCACCTTTACTACATTGTTGGAGCAGATCTTTATTTTGCAAGTGTAGATATTCACTTAAATGAAGTTTGCTAGATCATAATTTCGAGACTTTAGTTGGCGTTTGATTTCCAAGAGTGTATTTTCCAAAATCTAAGTATAGAGAATTAAGTTTAAAACGTTTATGACTTGTACTAAAAATAGCATTGGTTCATTTTATTTGCATGCACACAGAGACACACACATTCCGTGAGTGCAAATTATAATTTATTGGTTTTGGATATATTTAATATTTTTTCCAAAATTGCAAGAGGTTGTAGGTTAATGCAAGGATAGCAATTTTTTAAAATTCATAACTTAAGTGTTCTGTTAGTTATGACATTTAAAAGAAAAAACCATTAAGTGTTTTTTTGATCATTCCTGCAAAGATTTAGTGTTCTTTCCCCTAATCTACATCAGGGTATATCTGTGTGTCACATAGGTACTATATTTTCATTTTTTACTCTCAGTCTTAACATTACCCCCTTGAGTGTCACAATATTTTACTGTCACTTAATATTTATGTTAAAACAGGGTAAATGAGATCCTCAGGATCTCAGTACTGTGAAAGAGTCCCAATAGGTGTGCTGCATTGGTTATTTGCATAACATTGTTTGATGGAGAAATTTTTGTTTCTGTTCTTTAAGTGTTTCATGATTCAAATACTACATTTAATTAAAATACTGCATAATATTGATTGATTCATTAAAATAATCAAACAATTCTGTGGATTTGACATTATTTCAATAAAATTATCTGTTCATCTTTATATTCTCTTAGCAACACCCTGTTCATAAAAGGTATTTTATTTTCCTTCTCCACTCACCCACCTTGTTAAATTCAATCAGTACTTGTATAGTAACAGAATATATCAGTTCTAAAGGATTTTCAGTGGCACCTGAACATGTATTTATTGGAAAGGGGGCAAAGCCCATGCCTATAATAATACCTGGATAGTTCTTTTTGCTTCCCTTCAGTATTTAGAGCTAATCTCGTAATCCTTCAGCCCTGCCAAAAGCATGAAAATAAAACTGTAGGTCCACTTTGTTTTCATTTACTGTACATTTGTCGCGACCCCCCTTGCCCGCAAGGAAGACGCGACTCAGGAATCTTCTTTCAGCAGTTTATTCAGGCCCTTGATATTCTTCTAATAATTCTTCTACTACTTCTACTAAAACCTCGGATGCCCCTCCCAGCCTTAATAAAGCACCGCGAACCCCAATGCAAAGCTGCCACGTGTACCCTTCTCACAGGGTGCTAGAAAATGACATGCCAACTTTCTCTGATAAGGAGCTGGGAACACGCCAACTCTCTTTGATATGGAGTTGTCCTTCACAGACCACAACGGAGCCAGCGCCATCATGTAATGGCGACCACAGTCCGCAGGAACGGCTCACCACAGCTCCCCCTTTTTGTTTCACTAAGACAATACAGGCGAGAGTAGAGGTCCTATCCCACTGTGCAAAAGTGGCTGCATAGTATGGGCCAGCCCCAGGGGGCGCCTTCCCCAGATCTGACACCATATCAGCCGACGCCTTTTTTCGTGGGGCGGGGCGGAGACACGTCAAACCCGCATGCAATAGGACATGCTCCCCTTGAGGTCCCTCTTCTCAATGGATCACTCAAGTGCAGTGCCTTGCCTCGCATCCTGTATCGTGACGATGGTGAGTAAGAGGGAATAGCTGAGGTTGAACTGTGGCCATGCAGAAGTACAACTACAAACAAGTTGGCAGCACCCTGAAAGAAAGGCACGGACTTTAAAGTGATAGATAAAGACCAGTGTGGAAACCCTTCTGCGTGCAATGGCAACAAGACCCGCAGAGTGCAAGGGCTTTCCAGCACTAAAAGAAAGACAAAAGAAGGACATGTCGTACCCAGTGCAATGTTATAATAACTTGGGGTGCAACGACCATGTCAAAGGCACTAGTGTAGAAACCCATCTGCATGCAATGGTAGCAAGACCGGCAGAGTGCAAGGGCTTTCTGACACTAAGAGAATAACGAGGAAAGACATGTCAATCCCAGTGCAATGTTATAATAACTTGGGGTGCAATGACCATGTCAAAAGTTTAGTGCTTAAGATGCGCAAGCCAGACCTGTGGCGAGTTGCCAGTTTCTAAAGCAGCAAGAGCTTGTATGATCATAGCCTTATCTTGAGCACTACGAGCTTTAAGGCGACAGAGAAACCACAAACAGAGGAACATACAAAACAACACAGTACACCAAAAATGCCTACTCCCACCCACTCTTTAAAAAAGGAAAAAGCAGAAGATATCCAATTGGTGAATTGACCCAGAGTCACGGGATCGACACGGGTACTATTCAAGACAGCTATCTGGGTTAGTTGAGACTGGATCATGTCTTCCGCTTCCATGGACCAATTTCCGGCCAGATATCCACCAATGATGTGGGAAGCATTCCTGGAATCATTAAATCTGACAGAGGTTATACATAAATGTGCACGTTGGTCAATGCAGCCCAAAAGTACTAAGTCAGCCAATTCTTCTACCTGAGCTTGAAGAAAATCTATTCTTTGGTTGGTAGCTAAAATCCCTGACAAAATATGTTGATTAATCGCATTTTGCGATTCAAGTATAGTGGACGTTTGTTGAACAACTTGATTAATAGTGGCAGCAGTTTGTACTTGACTGGCCATGGCTACTCCAGCCGTAACTGCTGCAGCAGCAGATGCCACCACGGCTGTCACAATAGCTGCCGTGATTCCAAAATCTCTGCGGACTCTAAGTAGCTCTACAATAGGAAATTTATCTGGATCCGCAGTGACTGGGATTGGGACAAAAGTTGGAATTTTCATAATTACTGCTACAGTCCAAGAACCAT
Source organism: Ictidomys tridecemlineatus (assembly GCF_052094955.1). Classification (NCBI taxonomy): domain Eukaryota; kingdom Metazoa; phylum Chordata; class Mammalia; order Rodentia; family Sciuridae; genus Ictidomys; species Ictidomys tridecemlineatus. Next base: position 72,748,893 of record NC_135487.1, on the reverse strand, counting down.
TCCAACACTCAGATAAGAAACAGGTAATAATAGAACAATCCAGCATCCCCGATGAGGTGTGATTAGCTAAAAGGAACAGGAACGGGGATTGGATACAGACCATTGCAGGAGGCAATGTGGCATAATGTAACAGAGAGTTGAACGAAACAGATGTAAGCCTATTACCTCGTTCACTCTCCTTAGTAGTGCCAGAAACATTAGCCAGCCAACTTTTGGCTCCTAGTAATTGAGCCAATGCGGAAATATCGGCTGAAGCCCCCTTCTCATTGGAAATGAGCCATTGAAACCAGGACCAACCTGTTCCTCTAGAGGAGTTGGCATTGTTGTTAAAGTTATAAACATATCTCTTCAGAGGGGGGAAAAGGAGAAACCTTTAGAAACTTGATGTTTCTCCCAAGAATGATCCTGACAAGGCGTAAATGTTGGGGGAAAACCAAAATTAGGGGTACAGTAAGGAGAGGCCTTGAAATGAGTGGCATTGTAAGTACTATTAGAAGAAGGAGGCATTGGGATTAATACCTCGGAGATAATAGCTAAGGTAGTTATGTTTAAAACAGAGCTAGTTGCAGGGGTCCCTGAGCCTGATTGCTTCCCTGAAACTACTTGGCTCAATACAGCACTGAGAATACTCCCTGAGACTCGACTGGACCGCAATGGGTCCTCCCAGTTAGTCAAATTTTTGGTCTTAAGGCTAATACAATTAGTGTTCCCAAGGCTGAAACAAAAAACTCCTGTGAGATTAACTTGAGACTGATTAAAAATATTTTTCATGTCCCCTCTAGGAGAGGTACAAGGAGCAGACATCTCACATGAGGTAGAAAAAAGAGTGGGGAGGACACTAGAATTACTATGAACTGGCATTGGCATTGGCCATGCCCGTGTCACTGCCCACCACTGCATTGGTGCCATCTGTACCGTTGGCACCAGCATCAGAGCCAGAGCACTCATCAGAATGAAGCTCCTCATCATGGGACTGTTGTGGCACCTCCTGCTGCTGGTTAGTAGATCTCGAGACTCTTCTTGTCAGGCATTCAGGGATCCACAGCGGCTCCGTGGGATCCTGGGGAAAAACACATACAGATCCTCGTGCCCATGTCAGCACAGGGTCAGGGCCGTTCCATTGGCCCGTAAGAACATCCTTCCACTTAACATAGCCAGTCACAGAGGGCTGAGGGGACACATGTCTATCGGCCGCAGAGCGGCCATGAATATCCAAATTCAAAAAATTAATGGTAAAAAGAGCTAAGGACAGGCGTTCTTTAGGAGTGTGGTCAACTCCTATTCCCCCTTTTTGTTTTTCTAAGGTTTCTTTTAAGGTGCGGTGGGCACGTTCAACAATGCCTTGCCCTTGAGGATTGTAAGGCAACCCATGAGCAAGTTGTACTCCCATAGTAGAACAAAAAGATGTAAACTGTCTGCCAGTATAAGCAGGTCCATTATCAGTCTTAAGGGATGCAGGTGCACCCCATGTTGCCCATGCCTCTAAGCAATGAGCAATAACATTACGTGCCTTTTCTCCCGATAAAGCAGAAGCATGAATAATTTCAGAGTATGTGTCAATAGAAACATGTACATATTTGAGGTTACCAAAGTCAGGCACGTGAGTTACGTCCATTTGCCAGACGACCAATGGCTTCAATCCTCGTGGGTTTACACCATAAGTAGGAGGATGAAGAAATGTGACACAATGGGGACATTGTAACACTATCTGACGAGCATCCACTCTTGAGATGGAAAAACGTCTGCGCAGTGTCATAGCATTGACATGAAAGTTGTGATGAAACAATTTAGCTTCTTCTAAGGAGGAGGCCAAACATACCAACTGGCTTCTAGTTGCCGAGTCAGCACAGGCATTACCCTGTGATAACGGGCCAGGAAGAGAGGTGTGAGCCCGAATGTGCATTGGATAGAAAGGGGCAGTACGGCTACGGATAAGCTGTTGAAGCTGATTAAAGTAAGCAGACACAGTATGGGTGTCACTAATAGCTCCTACAGCCTCCAGAATTTTGAGCGCCTGCACCACATAGATGGAGTCCGAAATGAGATTGAAAGGAAAAGAACACTGTTTAAAAACTTCAATGACAATTTGTAGTTCTACCCATTGTGGATTTCCAGGAGCAAATTGATGCTGGACAGGGGGAGAGTCATTAATCACATAAGCTCCCATTCCAGACTTAGAGCCATCAGTAAAAATGTTAACAGCCCCCGGAATTGGAGTGGGTGAAGTTACTTTAGGGAAAATGATAGGATGCTCTTTAACAAAATGGAGTAATGGATGAGAAGGGTAATGATTATCAATATCCCCTTGAAACAAGCAACATAGAATGGCCCAGTTGTCCAGAGTAGCACACAAAACATTAATTTGAACTTTAGAATAGGGTATGATAAGAGAAGAAGGTGCTTGTCCAAAAAATTGAATGCTCTGTTGAATCCCTCTAAGTGCTAACGCTGCAACAGCATCAGGATAGTATCCTAAAGATTTTCCTGGGGATACATGTGGGTGGATCCATAGTAAAGGCCCATCTTGCCACAGTACTCCAGTAGGCTGCCGCATAGTGGCAAGCACACATAACTGGAAAGGTTTATCACTCTGGAGCCTGCATAGAGTAGCATGTTGTATAGCTTCTTCTACTTTTATAAGGGCCGCTCTGGCCTCTTTAGTGAGGGTACGAGAGGAAGTAAGATCTGGATCACCCTTAAGAATAGCATACAAAGGCTGGAGCACGATATTAGGAATATGTAAATAACCTCTTATCCAATTAATATCTCCCAACAGTTTTTGAAAATCATTTAGAGTTTGGAGATCTTGAGTTCTTATAGTAACTTTTTGTGGTTTTAACATGTCATATCCAATCGTTGCTCCCAAATACTGAATAGAATCCCCTGCTTGAACCTTCTCAGGTGCAATATGTAATCCATATTGAGCTAACAACTTTACCAGGTCTTTATAGGCCTCATTAACTGACTGTTGTAATTTGGCTGCCAATAATACATCATCCATATAATGAATAATCTTGATGGAAGGATATTGTTGTCTGAGAGGTGCGAGTGCCTTCCCTACATACATCTGACAAATCGTAGGACTGTTAGACATTCCCTGTGGTAAAACAACCCACTCAAACCTTTGATCTGGTTCCTCGTGATTACACGAGGGAAGGGTGAAGGCAAAACGCTGTGAGTCCTTAGGATGTAAAGGAATAGAAAAGAAACAGTCTTTAATGTCAATAGCAATGATATGCCAGCCCCGAGGAACAGAGGAAAGCAGCAGCAGCCTGAAACACCCCCGCCATACGGAGGCGGATCGGGAGGCCGCCCGTTCTTGAGCCCTTGCTTATCTCTGTTCCCTGTACCTAAACTCCCTAGCTGCCGAGACAGCGTCTCCAGCTCCTCCTCTTCATTATCTTCTACCTCTGACCCACTTTCGCATGGGGGCGTGCGCAGCACACTGAGATCTGGATACAGTCTCCTCCCGTTCTCCACGCCCCGCACACTCCCCTCTTCCTGAGACACTTCGCTCTCTGTTGTTTCTGATTTTTCTTCATGCAATTGTTCTAAAACCTCTTGCCCTTTAACAAGCGCTTCTTGGCATCGGCCATCCGTAAGGCAACTACGGACCATCTTCCAGAGGGGTATCACCCCGCCCTCTAGCATGCCCTGCTCACGAGCAAAGTCAAGGTCTTTGCCTAATTTATCCCAGCTGGGTGTAGTGAGGCTGCCTGAAAATGCAAACCACGGTGCAGCTGTATCTACTCTCTGTAAAAATTTCTCTAAGGTACTGCGTTTCACCTCCAGTCCCTTGGAACGTAAAAGGCCATCGAGGGCTAGAAGGAGTGGACTTGAAGTCACAGCTCCCATGACGCAACACAAGAAAACACAGAAATCGAAAGTGAAAGTACACAAAACAAAACGAACATACACAGAAAGAGAACAAAAATTCAGAGTGCAATTGCTATAAGATGTAGCGCCCTCTCTTTACAGAGGAGCTTCCCGCTTTTTAACAGCGGGTCCCACGTTACCTGGGACTTACCGGTGCACCTCCCTGACTGCTGAAAGTTCTGGTTCCTGGGTGTTTCTTTGTTTCTTTTTTCCCGGGTTTCGGCACCACTTGTCGCGACCCCCCTTGCCCGCAAGGAAGACGCGACTCAGGAATCTTCTTTCAGCAGTTTATTCAGGCCCTTGATATTCTTCTAATAATTCTTCTACTACTTCTACTAAAACCTCGGATGCCCCTCCCAGCCTTAATAAAGCACCGCGAACCCCAATGCAAAGCTGCCACGTGTACCCTTCTCACAGGGTGCTAGAAAATGACATGCCAACTTTCTCTGATAAGGAGCTGGGAACACGCCAACTCTCTTTGATATGGAGTTGTCCTTCACAGACCACAACGGAGCCAGCGCCATCATGTAATGGCGACCACAGTCCGCAGGAACGGCTCACCACATACATTGTTTCAGTATCTGTGTTTATTTCTTTCTGGAAACAAGAGAAAGACTAGTGAAAGAGAGGACAAGGTGTTTTGTATCCTGATTTGTATTCTGAAGACATATATATGAAATAATGGCTACAAAATGCCCTCAATGTAATTATTTCTTATCTTTAGCTGGATATGAAGTGCTGAAGCAATGAAAAAACCTGCACTCCTATTTAATTGGTCTCTTCCTGTCTCTTGTTTATTACTTCTGTAATAGCAGGAGCTATCTACTAAGTACTGTTGGTAATGGACTACAGTTACTTTAACATTTTTTTTACATATACAATTTAATCAACACTAAGACATTAACACAGACTACATAAGCCAAAGTTCTGAGTTGAGATGGCTTACATTTAAACTTCATATTTAAATTTTGCATTTAACAATTATTTCTATTGCTGAGAAAAACAAGTATGAATGCTTTTTGCATGGTGTACATTATCTCTAACAGAGATGGTGCAATTTTAAAAATACAAAGGGTTATAGTATTAGAATATCCATTCTAATAATATTTGTGCACATACGTTGTGTATCAGCCTAAATGTTAACGTTGTTCAAGACAGTTTTTTTAAATTCCTCAAATGTTTTGTTCTTAGTGAAATAATGGGCCAATCTTGAGTAGAGACATTTTCTTTTGTTAGCTCACAGTAAAATCTAGCATTTGTTATTTTATCTTTGTCACATATTTGGATGTGTATATAATTGGTTTTTGCTTCTGGTAATGAGTTATTAGAAAATATAAGATTCTGTTCAACTTTTTTGGCCCTCAGGTTTAAATTCCTACTGAATCCCTTGATTCAGTAGGTTTTGGTAAATGTTACTGTTTCTAAAGTACTTTTTGTGTAATAAATATTCAATTTTTATAGTAAATAAAAATAAATGGCAAATAAAAATAAATGCTGGAAGAAGCTGACTGTACTCATTTTGACCTGCATTCACTTGTCAGTGCCCAGGTTCAAAATGGAATTCCCTATCTCATCCAAGGCCACCCTGCACAGTACTGTACTATGTACAGAAAGATAGATTTTTGGATTTACTTGTGAGTTTTCAAGATATTCAACAAAATAGCAAGCACCTGAAAAGGGGGTGAAGTACCCAAGGATGCACTTGGGGTCTGGAGAGGGATGGGGCTCTGCCTCCTTCATGCAGGTTCCGTGTTTCCGAGTGCTCTTCTGTGGAACTTTTCAGGGACAAATACTCAGAAGTCAACTTACCTCTCCCTCCCTTATTGGTGTTCGTTCCGTCATTAGTATTAGTTCAACACTGAATAATGAATCAGATAAAGAAAAAATAACTACAAGAGAAGTAATTCTGAGAAGATTGAGTAAAACTCAGACAATGGAATTATTGAGTAAAATATGCACATAATGGTTTGATGTTTGAGATCCAACCATCTCACTTGAGCACACACAGATTCAGGTCCACATTAGGAAGCTGATACCCAGAATTTTTCTCTGCTGGAAAACATATATACCAAGCCAGATTATGAGGGAACTTAGCTCTAATTTTTCCCTGAAAGTGCAGTAGTTAAAGCAAGGTGTTCTCCCACCTCCAATGCCATGGGAATGGAAGCACATGGAGGAAATGCAGGTGCCTGTCTTAAGGCATCAGCAGGCTTCCTGGGAATAATAGGTGCTTTGAGAGCTGGCCCAACAGCCTGAGGATGCACGATGTCCCTCACAGACAGCAATCATCATGGCTTTGTGTACCTCAGCCTTCAGGTCCTTCTTTCAAAATGGATCCTCAAAAATGTGACGAAGGGCTTGACTAAGGAAGAGAGGCTGCGTGGGCACCATGGAAAGCAGGGTTTCCTCTGGAGCTGCAGATTTTGTTCTGGTTTCTGCTTCCATTCTCTTCTGTTCCAGCCTGGTATTCTCAGTCCCCCTCATATCCGTGGTCTAGAGAAAAGCATCTTATTGAAAAGGTACAAAGTCAGCCCTTGAACTTGAGCTTCCCATTTACGTAAGAGGCCACATGCCAAAGATGGATCCAGAAAAAAAGCCATTTTTTTCATGGAAAATACAAATCTCTCTTCATCCAATGTTTTCTCATCTTTCTCTCGTCTCGAGTTTGATGTCTGTCTTCCCCTTAATCACCAATGATTTCATAGTGTGGCCTGCCTGCTACAGAGATTTTCAAAAATATTTCCATGAATACCTTGAATTTTTTATGCTTTTTTTAAAAAACACTTGCCTATTGTTCTCGGCCCATATCGTTTTTTACTCTCTACCTCCCTCTGCTGCTAAAAGGAGTATAAATCAATCAGAAGCATACCCAGCAGCACCCACTAGGAAGTAAATACAGCTCCAGGTTCCTTCTTTTGGGAAAATAACATTCATGCTTGCTTTATCCAACAGAGCAACAGAGTCTTCCTACTTTCCTGCCTTTTTTTTTGTTTTAACACCAAAGGACCTGCCTAGTCCCATTTCCTCACTGTTCACTTCTTAACCCATTCTATCCAGCTCTCTGCAGGTTCCCACATTCTCTCTTACACAGACTATCCATTACTTATTTGGCAAGTACAGTGACATTTCCCCACAAGCCTCACAGGCAGAGGGGAAGGGCTTTTTATCAATGTGGACAATTATCTTAGCCAACCTTCTTACCTCTGGAATAAGGATCTCAACTCTATAGGTAAAATACCTGTGGAATTAAGAAGCAAATCTGACTCTAGAATAGTTGTTTTGAAGCTCTACCTGACTTTCCTGATGTGGTGCTAAACCACAATATCCCAATCTCTTGCTCTTACATTTAGTTTTGTCATACAAAATAATACAACACCTTTCCCCTATAAGATTTTGAGAATTTGTTATCCCTCAATTTCAGGGAGGACATCTCAGATGCATATAGGGCTGGGGATGTGGTTCAGTGATAGAGCGTTTGCCTGGCACGCATGGGGCCCTGGATTCAATTCCCAGCACTTAAAATTAAGTGTTAGAAACACAAAGCCCCAAACAGTAGGATCAGCCCAGGTGTGAGTTCCCTGAGTGGTTAAGAATCTGACGCTCCATTTAAAAACGTGAATATTCAATATTTGGTAAAGAGAAAACAGGAACTTCTATTAGTAAAAACCATGGACCTTTATATGGACTATTTTCTTATTCCCTTCTTCAGAAACAAAATTCTAGCAAGAGTAGAGCTTAAATGTGATTGACCAGAGGGACAGGTGGGATCGGGGCTATAGGGGGAGTTCTCACATCTCACAGCATTTCTGTCAAATATCCTCAACTGACAGTCTCTTCTCCCAGTCCTCATAAGCAGGTCTGACAACTGTTGGGCTCCCCTCTCCCCTCCCAGCACCTTTCTTTCCTGGCCCTATGCTCTCCCTTTCCAGATTCGCTCCCTCCAATCCCCATCCCAGTGTGTGTGTGTGTGTGTGTGTGTGTGTGTGTGTGTGTGTGTGTATTTCGTAATCCATTCATCTATTGATGGGCATATGTGTTGACTCCATAATTTAGCTATTGTGAATTGTGCTGCTATAAATATTGATGTGGCTGTGTCGCTGTAGTATGCTGATTTTAGATCTTTGGGGGAAAGGCCAAGGAGTAGGATAGTGAGTCATCCATTCCTAGATTGTTGTTGGTGGTGGTTGGTTGTTTTTAGTGAATTTCCACTCTTGATTGTACTAGCCTGCAGTTCCACCAACAATGTAAGAGTGTACCTTTTTCTCCACAACCTTACCAGCATGCATTATTGTTCACATTCTTGATCATTGCTATTCTGACTGATGTGAGACAAAACCTTAATGTGGTTTTGATTTGCTAGAATTGCTGAATATTTTTCACATATTTGTTGGCCATTGTGTTTCTTCTTTTGAGAAGTTTCTGCTTAGTTCTTTTGCCCACTTTTTGATTGTTATTTGTTTTGGGGGGATTGTTTGATATTAAGGTTTTGGGGTTCTTTGTTTATTTTGGATATTAATCCCTCCTTGGACGAATATCTGGCCAAGGTTTTCTCCCATTCTGTAGGCTCTCTCTTCAGGTTCCTTGGCTGTGCAGAAGCTTTGTAGTTTGATTACATCCCATTAATTGATTCTTGGTTTTATTTCTTGTGCTTTGGGGGTCTTGTTAAGGAAGTTGGAGGCAGCACCTGCATGAAGGAGTGTTGAACTTAATTTTCTTCTATCAGTTGTAAAGGGAGGAGAATGGGAGAGGGAATGGAAGATTGGAAGGAAAAGAGGAAAAGAAAAAGCAGAGGGAAAAGGGGGAATCATTAACTGAAATCAATTTCCATGCATGTATGAGTTTGCTCGGATGAACCCAACTACAATGTTTAACTATCAAGCTCTAATTAAAAGAGGTAGAGGAGGAACAAGTTCGAGAGAGAGAGAGGAGTGGGGAGAGAAAAGTAGGTAGAAAGGTTTCTCTCCTGGAGTTTCTGAATTGCACCACTAGGGGGGACCAAGTGCCACCTGAGTGAAGGGCATCTCCTGGTTGTTTTTCCCCAAAGGGAAAAAAAGGGGTGTCTTCCATCCTTGCCTTGTTAGGCCTATTATAATGCATAAACTGCTCATATCCATTGAAAGGGGGAAAAGAGCAGTAACCAGTCACTTTTCCCAGTCAATCAAGCTAACCTTTTCAGATTAAATTGACCCTTGTTCAGGCAGTTGCTCTGCAAAAAGGGAGAACCTAAAAAAGGAGCCAAGTGAAGAAAACTTGATTCAGCTCACATTAAGAGGCCTAAGGAAAATTTGTTTGTGATATCAAGGCAGAACAAAGCACATTATGAACCTCATTCATGGTTCCAAATTGAGAAAGAAAGAATGAATTTTTTTTTAAAATGTGACCATTTAACTCATATTCTTCAAGCTTAGAGACCATCACTGTAGAAGGAAGTAATATAATGGAGGATAAAAGAAACTTCACTTAGCACCTACTATATGCCAGATACTCTAGGGCTTTCCATGTATGTAATCTCAATCCATCCAACAGACAAATTATAACCATCCCAAGTTCTCAAAACTGTTCATTAGAGGCAGGAGTCATATTCAACCTACACATCTGCATGCCTTTTTCTACATAGATTTAGCTGATTATTTAGCATCAGAATTTTCTCCTTTCACACCCACCTTGGTGTTTTAAAAAATCTGGTTTTCAACCTAGATGCCCTTCAACAGATGAATGGATAAAGAAACTGTGGTACATGTACACAAGGGACTATTTATTACTCAGCATTAAAATATAATAAATTTATGGCATTTGCAGGTAAATGGATGGAGTTGGAGAATATCATGCTAAGTGAAGTAATAAAATCCCCCCCAAAACCAAAAGCCGAATGTTCTCTCTGATAAATGGATGCTGACCCATAATGGGGGGGGGGAGCATGGGGAGAATGGAGAAAATTTGATTGGGCAAAGGGGAGCTAGGGAGGGGGGCAGGAAAGATGGTGGAATGAGATAAATATCATTACCCTAGGTACATGTATGACTGCACATATGATGCAATGCTACATCGTGTACAACCAGAGAAATTAAAAATTGGGCTCCATGTGTGTACAATGAATCAAAATGCATTCTACTGTCATGTATAACTAATTAGGACAGATAATAAAAAAAAAAAACTCTGGTTTTCTGAGCTCCATGGTCACTTCTGCTGTCTTGATGCCTATTGCATCCTCCTGCTCCAAATTTACCCAAATTTCTGTCTTCTGAGCTGAAGGGTCACTTCACATACCTTTTATTTTCCTCCTCATCCTCTAATGTAGTTCTAGAACCCATGGAACTTTCCAACGGGAAAGAACCATAATAATTCCCTGAGAGAGCTGAAGAGGCTTGTTGGAGATCACAACCAAGGGAGGTGGACACAGTACCCAGATCTGTGGGTGTTTTTTTCACTCTGCTGGGCAGGCTCTGAAAAGCAAAGACTATGCTTTTAACCAAATCCTAAGAAGAGCCAAGCCTAGCGCCCAGGTCTTCTATAGAATGCCAGGTCCAGTGCATTCTCTCACAAACTGTATTCATTTTAGTTATGACGCCTTCCTGATCAGTGTTGTGCATTATTTGGCCCAAAACAAATTTAGGCTCTTGTTCTAATTTCACCTATAAGCAAACTAGGCTCTGTAAGAGACACCTTCAGGGCTGGGTCTGGGGCTCAGTGGTAGAGCACTTGCCTTGCATGTGTGAGGCACTAGGTTTGATTCTCAGCAAGTGAATAAATAAAATAAGTGAATAAAATAAAGGTCCATCAACAACTAAAAAGAAATTTTTTTTAAAAAAAAGAGACACCCTCAATATTTACCATATTGAGAAATGCCAAAGCATTTGCCACAGGTTTTAATAATGTCAGTAAAGCTTAAAGCATATTAAGTAGGCACAAGCTCCATTTTACTGATGACAAATAGGCTCATGAAGGTGAAGAAGCATATTATTTATTATTTCATATAGCAAGTCCATGACAGAGCCACATTTTGACTTAGAGACTAACACCAAATCTCCACTTTTTCTATACTGCCAAGGCCATATGTTGAACAAGTGGCAGAGTTGTAAGCACAGCCTAAAATATTGTCATCTCATCCAATTTTCTCTCCTTTATGATGTGTGGACTCTGCATATTCTGGGCAAGGATTGATACACCCATCAGCGCCTGCACACACACATGCGCGCACACAATTTTATACATACTTTACTATAATATAATGTCATCCAAATGACTGTTTTTAAACTTTGTGGTTAATTTTGAACACGCATAGCTTTTATTTTAATGTTTTAACCTAAATCTACAAGCGCGTTTGCTCTCATTAGAAGAAAGGAGTTTTGTGCAGGATTTCTGATCCTGAGGATAATGTTGGATAAAGACTCCAACTTATTAAAAAGAGCTGTTAATACTTTGTGTCGTTTTGTTTGGGGTTGCTGTTGAGCCTCACAGTGTGGGTTTTATTAGAGAATGGAAGTTACTGTTTAACTCCCTGAGCTCCCTGATTTATTATAGGAAAATGCTGGCAGACATTTTTGACTTGCAAAACGAATTCCTATCACAGTTCAGGGCTAAATTCATTCTGCTGCTCCTGATGGGGCATGAGGAGGAAGGACAAGTTATGCTGTCCTTCTTGAATCTGTGCCATGTTCCAGATAAGAAGCTGTGTTCCTCCGGCGATGTCGCAGTGGCCCTACTTTGCCTCCTGGCTGACCACATAGCTGAGCAGGGAGGACACCTAGTCCACGTCCTCACACCTCATTGCTCGTAGCACTGGCTCATGTGGCATTTTCCTCAGTCCTTCACAATGCTGGCTCTTCCAGGCACGTGGCATGTCAGGCCACCTCAAGTCACCTGGCTCATCTGCCTCTAAGACTCGCTGCTGCAGGGGTTCTGCAGCGCTGAGAGGGTCTCCTTGCCCCTCCACTGAGATTTGCTGATAGAGGAAAGCGATTTTGCTGGGACTTTGTATAATCACGTCTTTTTTTTTTTTTTTCTAGAAGATGAAAGAAATTGGCCCTTCTTACTTTTTCTTTTCTATTTTTTTTTTCTTTTTTTCTTCTTGGTGGCGAATGTAAATTCTCTAAGCGTACAGGAGAGTGTCCACAGAGGATTTTCTTACAAGGCTGGAAATGAGCCAAATGGTGTTGTGTCCGATAATCTGAGAAGGCCCCAACTGAGCCAATGACTAGAAGGACCTGGAGGAAAGTCACACACTTTGCAGGGTGAGCTGTGACTCAGGGAATCTGACAGTGTCCATGGCAAGACTCTAGAGACAGTCTCATAGAAGGAGAAAAAATGGGCTGGGCTTCAGCACCAGCCCCTGTGATCCTGCCATTTCCTGTGTGATCTGCCTTTTCATAAGCATGCCAGGGTCCAGTCCTGAGCCCAGTGAGCAGGTGGGTTCAGATGTTCCCTAGGGTGCCTTCCAACTCCTGCTGAGCAAGTGGGAAGTGTTGATCAGAGTTAATACTGAGTAATTTTCTTAAGAGCTTGAGTGTGTCATATGTTTCTTTTTTCAGCTTTTGAAATGATTCACTTTTGTGACACAGGAACAAAACTCTTCACTGAAGAACCTGAAGCATAATAGCAAGTGAAGGAAGATGGAATTATCCTAAGGACTGTTCCATAGGGCCTCCTCACCAGGAGAGCCAAATACACAGTGAAGAGAAGATATTTAGGGCAGAACAGATAGAACCCTCCCAGTAAGGCCTGTGAAATGCTCAGGTTACAGTTCACAGTAAAGAGAAATGTCCCCAAGGTTGCACAGGTAATCAGGTGACCTGTGAGGAGCTCTGCCCTCTTGGGCTTTAACCCGAAGCTTGAAAGCTGAGGCTGACCCTGTAGCATTGGCATCCTGCCCAGGCTCTGACCTGGACAAACAGATGCCTGCAGTTTGAAATTCTCGGGTTTCTCTTCTATGGGGCTCTGGGGCCAAGTGTCAGGTCAGCTAATGGGCTCCTAGCTGGACAAACATACCTCCAAGCTTGGGTAAACTGGGAAGTATCAGCTTCTTCCTGGGTGTGGCCCTTCCAGGGTTCAGGTCCCAGGGCAGGACGTGTACCATCAGGCTCCTTAGCTGTGCAGTGCACCACCTTGGAGCTGTGTGCTAAGCACTGCCTCTGTGCGCTGCTGCCCAGCCCAGGACTGCTCCAGGCCTGGGCCTAGACTCTGCTGTACCTGAATGAAGAGGAGGCAAGACAGTTTCCTTGGATAGAGCCAGGCTGTCATCTGGCTGCCTGGAAAACATTCATCTCCTAGCTAGATCAGAGTCCTAGTTTCATCAGTAAAAGCTACCTTATATCCTTGAGCCTCAGAATCCTTTTCTGTAAATATAAACTTTATTCTACAAATACTGAGTGACTACCAAGCAAATGCTGTTTTAGGTATTGAAGGCATTTGGGGGCAATGGGAACAAACAAAACTTATGAGCTCTTGGCAATACTCCATGAGGTAATGTATGCTTGGGGGGCAGGTGGTGATGCTCACCTCAGGCTAACTCTAATGAGTTTTCCTCCAAAGATGGTAGGAGCTCATTAAAAGGCAGCCCTTCCTACCTTTACCTGAGTAATGCGTTTCTCTCTGCCTAGAGGCTCTTCCTTACTCTTTGTCTAGCTAACTCCTTTTCACCCTGTTCTCAGTATAAATAGTCACATCCTCAGTGCAGCACCTTCCCAACTAGGTCCTTGATTACTTAGGTCCTCTATTGTAGGTTACCATGGCAACTGGCACTATGCTTTGAGGTATTAATCACTTAGGTAACTACTGCCTCTCTAATGTCTGTTTCCCTGACTAGACGATGCTGAAGACAGTATCCATGTCCACCTGAAGTCTTACACCCAGCTTTAAGATTCTCCATAAATACCCAACCACCCAACTTGCTGACATTTGAAGGAGATATTCACCTCCAAATGAAAAACAAAAAAACCTGTAGTGAGCTGGAAAAGAAGAATCTGATCCATCAGGAACACAAGGGCCCTCTTTTTCCTCCCTCTTTTCTCCTACAGTGAAGAGGCAGGAAGGCCAGTAAACAGCTACAAAGAACAGGCTATGTCCTGGGAGGCACCCACATCTCCCTGGAAGCAGCAGGTAGCCAAATCAGGGTACAAACAGGGGGTGTGTTGGGCACCCCATTGTTAACAAGCACTCTCTCAGCACCCACTCATGAGCCAAGATCCAGGAAGGCAGCCAGAGCCCTCTTGGTACCCCGTACCATGAGCACCCCTGCCTCTTCTCACCACAACCAGCAGAATGATCCAAGAGTGATGGCCTGTCTCTTGTAACTATAGACAGTAGAAGCTTGGAAGAGGGGGAGAGAGAAAGGAAAAAAGGAGAAAAGAGAAAGAGAAATTCAAGCTGACAAGATTGAAAATGATGTCAGTGGTAGAAATGTCACCCCACTGACATTTCACTCTGTCACCTGGTATGAAAGAGGCTCTGAGACTCAGTGCCTTGAAGATAAAATCTTGGCCAATGTATAGCCATTTACATGTGACTCCCTGGAAATGTGAATGTTCTTGCCCTTTTGTGCCCTGTGGGATTTCACAAAGTAGCAATGTGACCTGACCCCAGTGGTTTTCTTCTGGTAAGAATCCAAATGCTCCAGGCAGCACTGGACTTCCCACATGCATTCCCACAGGCCCACCATGAACTACAGGGCATCCCTCCATGCCACTGGCCTTTCTAAATCCCATGTCATGGCCCAGGCTGCCACCTCTACCAGAAGTCCCTTCCTTCTCTATCCAAATATGTGTCAAACTTCAATTCATTTTCCAACACTAAGATGAGACATGATGTCATCTATAACACCTCCAACCACCTTCCTTTCCCAAAATTGGAGTTAGTTGTTTTTATTCCTAACCCTTACAACAAGGTAGTAAGGGTATTAATCAATTTTTTCCTCACTAAACTGATAACAGAAACCAAATCTTATTCCTACTTTATCCCTTCAACAAGTATAGTACTAAATATTGCAGGTACAGAATGAGTGAAAGCCAGACAGCCTATATTAATTAGCAAGGTGTGTCCTGGCCACTGAGTTAGCCAGAACACCTAAGGGCAAGTTTATGCTAGTATATTCTTTTATGAACAGAAGATGGAAACAATGAGAAGTCATTAAAGGAAAGGGCATGAGGAAGGAATAACTGGAGTCCACTCTTTTATGTTGTAGTAGGTACAATGAGGCTAAAGGAAGAAAATCTTTTACCCATTCTCCAGCTGAGAAAACTCAGATTTGGGAAAGTTATTTGCTAAAGGGCACGTGTCTAAAAAGCGAAGAAATCTGAGATAGAATCCACATCTGATTTCAGAGTTTGTGTCCTTAAATACTATGCAAAACCTCCATCAAACCTGCAAACACCATTTTGAACAAGGGTCCTTTAGGCCTTAAGGGAATGCTCTTTCAGCTGTGTTAGTTTGAATCCAACAGGTCACTAACCCTCACTGGGCCTCATGTTTATCTTCAATAAAGTGAGGAGACTTGCATTAGGTCACCCTACCATCACTTATAGGCTCTACGATGCTATAATTCTCTGCAGATTACAAATGGACTTCCTAACCCAGAAATAAGTTGGATCAAAACACAAGTGCAGGAAGAGTGCACCTATTTGCCCAGAAAAACTTCCAAGTGTTGCAATCATGATTCTTCATATACAAAAAACAAACAAACAAACAACAACAACAACAAAAAAAAACCCCTGAAAAATCATCTTAGAGGTAAGAATACTTTTTTCCAAAGAGTATTTAAAATATATACTTAGACATTCAATATAACATTTCTGAACTCACTGAACATTTTTATTCATCTGAATAATCAAATTAAATCACAGCAAAGTTTCTGTCCATGCGCCAAGGAATTCTGAGTCTCACCACAATAAAGTTCAGCGGTGCATGACACAAACCTGCAGCACCCCCACCCTGTCTCGCCCATCACGTAATTCTCAATCAGACACAAATGTGATTCTCTGTCTTCAGGCTGAGTCCCAGGGCGGGACGCATCTGAAAATGTTCAAAATGAACTCTGAAATGAAAAGTTCTATCTCATACCACTGAATAACATCCTGTTGGTTGGGGGTTTTGTTTTTTCGTGAATATGTGCACTCCTTTGATTTGGCTTTCATTCGAAATGATCTGCCTGATGCCCATTTTCTGAAACATTCAGTACAAGATACAATCTCATTCTAGTCAGCCACAGAGAGTGGACCTTTTAGAGTATAAAGAAACATCTGTCCTCCATCTGTGGTGCCAGAAAAATAGGACTTTCAATAGAGTACTTTGTAGGACACTAATGCTTTGAAAGGGCAAGAAATCCATTTCTAACTAAAATCTTGAAAAATACGCCCAATATTTTCATCTTACATACCATTTTTCAAAGAGCATTTCATTTTAAAGGCCACTGGTAGCAGAGCGGTTTAATGAGAACATAATCCATACATTCAGCCAGACCTGGGTCAAATACTTATTCTATCATGGGCCAGCTATGTGATCTTGGAAAGTTATTCAACCCTGATTATTTCAGATTTACTCTGGGATGGAAAAGAGAATGCTAGTATCTACCACAAAAGATAATATTTTCAAAGAGATGGACATACAACACAGTACTAAATAAATATCAGTAGTTGCTCCTT
Organism: Ictidomys tridecemlineatus; assembly: GCF_052094955.1. Classification (NCBI taxonomy): domain Eukaryota; kingdom Metazoa; phylum Chordata; class Mammalia; order Rodentia; family Sciuridae; genus Ictidomys; species Ictidomys tridecemlineatus. The sequence continues at coordinate 72,732,385 of NC_135487.1, read as the reverse complement.
CTTTGTTGCTTCTGCTGATAATATGAGGGGCAGATGGCCTGTTCCTAATGCAGCTGCAAGAACACAGGATTTGGAATTAGAGGACCTAAATTTGCATGCCACCAGTGCCACTTTATCATGTGACCATGGGAGAATCACCAAATGCTTCTCAATTCAGCTTCCTCATGTGTAAAGCAGGGAAAATAAAAATAACTAGCTCACAGATAACAACCCTGAGGTTCAAATGAGGTAACTGATGTGAATTTGCTTTGCTAACACCTAAGCTCTGTCTAAATGCATTATTTTTACCATTGTTAGTGTTATAGACTGAATGCTTATATCTTCCAGAAATTCATATGGGAAACTTTATCTCCTGATGTAATAGTAGTAGGAGGGGACCTTGGAGTGTTTAAGCTTAGATGAATCATAAGGGGTGGGGGGGATAAGAAGTTACTAACAGCTTGCTTACCTATGCCTCCCTGCTCTGTCTGAGGTAAAGATATAGTGAGAAGCCAGCCATCTGCAAGCCAGGAAATGAATTGCTGCACCTTAATTTTGGACTTGTCCACCTCTGGAACTGTGAGAAACAAGTGCCTATTGTTTAAGCCCTAACAGGCTTGGATTGTTGAGACTGTTAGTAATAACATCATTAGTGAAGAATATATCCACTTTTTTTTAAATTTAGGAATTTTAATTTACAAGAATCTTAGTGAGTATCCAAGTGATTATCATAGATTTTCACTGAGTCACAGAAATGAGGTCTCTGGATAGACTAAGGTCTTTCTCAGTGCAGAACATCTGCCTTCCAACAAATGCCATCATCACTGTGTGCTGGTCTCAGAAATGGCATCTATGACCACTTAAAATGTGTCCTAATCAAGAGTTGACATGTTTGAAGAGGTGCAGAGACAGAGAAGGACTGTCAACTAGCCTATTTGGTGTAGTTTGGGATACCATAACTATCAGTTTTTCTGATTTCATTTCCCTTCCCATCCTAAAGGATTCAAAGCAACTGGGTATTCAGCACCTGTCTGCCCTCCTGGGATCTGATATTCTTGTCCATTCCCCAGGTATAAGTCACTAGGCTTGGGATTTTTTTATTTCAGTCTGATTTACACCTGAATTCTGCCTCCTCAACTTTCCAAGTGTTACCCCAGGCATAATACATAATCACATAATCTTTCTATACCTCAGTTTTCTCCTCTGCAAAATGAGGAAGAATAATAAAGCTTTTCCAAATTAGCTGAGAAAACTAAGACAGCACACTTAAAATTTTTTGGAGTCACACCTGACACAAATAGGTACTCATCAGCTTTACCTCCCTTTCCTTGATCCTTCTTCTTTCCCATATTTCAGACCCTGTACCTGATTATTGACCTCCCTGGAGTCTTAGATATACTTACCACCAACAAAGTCAATAGCCAGCATGAGCCCATGAGAAGATGCCCCTCAGGAAAATCAATATTCTTAAACTAGAACTCTTTATAAGCGCTTAGAGCTTGGGGGGTATCTCAGTAAAAACAACAGAATATTGTGTATATTTGTTAAATAAGTACAGGTAGGTGCCACCTAACAATGTTTCTGTCAAAAATAAATTATAAACTTTGGCAGCCCTGTGGGATTAGACTGCCTGGTAACATCACAGTCATCTTAGCTTGTGCGAGAACATTCTGTGATGTTCAGACAATGAGATCTCTTAACTGTGCATCTCAGAATGTAACCCCATTGTTAAGCAATGTAGATTGTATTTGAAGGGGTGTGTGAGTTTTTGTGTGTGAGAGACAGAGACAGACAGAACTTGAATATCCACACAATACCTCTAATGGGTGTACAAAAACACTGGCAAAACTTTACAGTTTCTCTGATTTTGTATTCTCTTGAATTTTGTATAATGTGCCTGTACTCCTATTCATAAATCAATTATTGCTTTAAAAATGTTAGTGAGGTTGGGGTGAATTCTTGATTTAGGCACTCTTACATAAGAGTTCCCTAATGCTTTGAAGGTTAATACAGGCTCCAAAACTTTCTAGTACATGGACAAGAAACTGTGATTTTTTTTTTCTTGTAGTATTGGAGATTGAATCCAGGAATCCTCTACCATCCCAGCACTTTCATTTTTTTCCTTTTAAACAGGCCCTCATTAAATTGTCCAGGCTGGTCTTGAACTTGCCATCCTCCTCAGTCTCTCAAGAACTGGTTTGTTCCACTGTACCCAGCAGAATGGATTCTTTAAAGCAAAAGCCACTATGTGAACCAGAAGCAGAGGTCCTAACCCTGTGACCTCCTTACCATAGTGTTTGTAACCTGTTATCTCAAGGTTTACAAAGTAGCTACTTGTCACCAATAAGAGTAGCAATGTATATTGAGAGTTTATTGTATGCCACAGTGCCACCATGACCTCAAGTTAATTTTCACAGTAATCTTATTAGATGAGTCATGTTTTATCTACATTTTACATATTAAAATAACCAATTCAGAGAATTTCCTAAATGGCAAGTGACAGAGCTAAGATTCAAACTTCTTATTATAAAAGGCATAGGACTGTTATAAGGATTAAATAATGTATATAAAGTGCTTAGAACAGTGTTGGTTGTGGTCAGGGAGGAATTTCATAGGCTAGAAGACATGACTGATTTCACAAAAGTACACAAAGTCATTTTAATAAACTGAAATGAAATTAAAATTTCATTTATTTTATACTAAAAGCTCTATATTTTTCTAGTTTTCCTTTTGATTTTGTTTTCTTTGTGTGCTATTTCCTAGAAGACCTTCTGTTACCAGTTACAAGTTATTTATGTCTCATTCACCTTTCTTATGCCTTTTCATCATGGGGAGATTTTAAATATAAAAATCAGAGAAGGGTAACATTTTTAAAATGAATCTATTAGCATAACTGTCCATGCAAGAAAAGTTTGTGGGTACAACACCATGGTACCCCTTATCTGCAGTGTCATTTTCCAGAGTTTTACTTTACTGGTCAACTGTAGTCCAAAAATATTACATGGAAAATTCTAGAAACAAATAACAAATTTTAAATAACTTTTATTATAGTATATTGCTATAATTATTCTATTTTATTTTTATATTTTGTTAATCTCTCACTGTGTCTGATTTATAAATTAAACTTTATCATATATGACATATATGTACAGAAAAAAATTGTATATACAGGGTAAGGTAGTATCTGGTTTTAGGCACCACTGGGGGTCTTGGAACATATTCCCCATAGATAAGGGACTACACTTATACTGTTGGTGTTAGGGGTCTTTCCCTTGTGTTCTTTACTGGGTGGGTGTTTCTACCTGAGGAGAGGAGAGCAGGTGGAGCGCATAGTGAAAGTTTAAGATCCTCTCTCTGTTTCCTCCATGTACTAGAAGAGCCACTGTGTGACTTCTTGCTGCTTAAAGCAAAAGGACAATTAACATCTGAGCTTGACTGGCTAAAAATACACCATTTCTCAAAAGTAAACAAATAAATAAATTTTCAAATGAAATGAAAATACCCTCTATTATCCCTAGAATTGTTCTGTCCAATATGACCACCACTAGTCAAATGTGGCTAGTAAGACTTTGAAAAGTGGTTTATTGAGTAGAGATGTTCTATTGCCATAAAAACCTGATTTTTAAAAAATAATCAAAGGAAAAATATAATAATATTTTTATGTTAATTGCATGAAAGGGTAATATTCTGACATTAGGTTGAATAATACTACTAAAATTAATTTCATTTCTTTTTACTCTTCAAAATGTAGATACTAGAAAACTTAGAATATATACCACTATATATTAAAGTTCTGGTGGCAGTGCTGCTTTAGAATAATGTTTACAGTTTCCTTGACCTGATCCTTAGGTCCCTTATGCCCTAGAAACATTAATGCATAAAGTGACTAAATTCAAGTATAGAAATAAGTACAGTTACTATATATCTACTAAGAACATAAAGATTAATAATGCAGAGTTCTTCATAAGAAAAAGAAAGCAAACTGCAATTCATTAAGCCTGCTATCAGCCAGACCTGGCATCCCTACAAGAGTGTAGAATGATTTCTGCCAGCGACTCAACACCAGCATTCAAAGACTCTCCATTTGGGATTCAAAAATTTCTCCAAACTTGTAGAGTATTCACCTAGCACGTGTGAGGCCCTGGGTTCAATCCTTAGCACCATATAAAAATAAACAAATAAAACAAAGGTTGTAAAAAAAATTTTTTCCAAACTGATATGAGCACAAGCCTTCTCATCCCATGGCCTTCTCTATACCCTTGGGCATAAGTACTCTGTTTCTAATTCTAGTGTGTAACTATCCTTAAAAAAAAAGAATAGGTAAATAGGAAGTGGATATATGCTTTCTATATTGAATGTCTCAGTGCTAGGACTTTTCCTTAGCTTTAAATTTGTGAATCATTGAAATCCCACTAGCTTATAGACCCAAATGCAAAGAGATAATAGCGCCCATGCCAGGAAAGCACAGAAACAAGCTATTTACTTAATCAGCTTACCTTCTTATCAGATAGCTACTCTTGTTTTTCTTGAAGACAAAAGCAGTTGTTCTTTTAGATTTATTAAATTTGATAAGTTCAGCTGTCTGATAGGTCATGCTAGCTCTCAGAAAACAGTATACCAAAGCAAAGGAACAGAAGCAGCCTGAGAAGCAAAGTTCCTCTCTGACCTTCTCCTGCCCACCTGCCTCTCATGGCTCAGTTTCCCCCAAAAAAGCCATAAAGGCTAGCATTCTTTTTTCCCAGGTTGAGTCTTAGAAACTATTACTTCTTTTCCCCAAATCTAGCCATAAAAACCTAAAATTATTACCCTAAAATTCTCCTGCTTTTCTCTGTAAGAGTTGGCCATAAAGAAATTCTCTGACCTACTTTATTATACATCAGAACTCCCCCCTCCACCCCGTTCCATTCTAGAAAGTGTCGTGCCCCATAATGAGACCAAGAAGAACCTGAAGTACAGGCCTTGCTGGACTTTCCTTTCCCTAGTTGATTCTTATTAGGTCACACCCTTTTTTGTCCAATCACATGTCTATACTGCCATTCATGCTTCATCAAACCTAACCATAAAAATGGATGGTTTACCCTAGGTCTTTGGTCTTCCTTCTAAAGACTCCCATGCCATGTAAAACTATGGTCAGATAAATTTATTATGCTTTTCTCTTATTAACCTGTCTTTACATTTTTTTAGTTGTTGATAGAACTTTATTTTAATTTATTTATATGTGGTACTGAGAATCCAATCCAGTGCCTCACACATGCTAGGCAAGTGCTCCACCACTGAGCTACAACTCCAGCCTCTTTTTCTTTTTTTTTTCCTTACAGGATTGTTGGTCATGACCCTTTACAATGGGCAGGAAAAGAATTCCCTTTTTTTCTGATCCTAAAATAATATGTTTCATATTCCCCACTTGGATTTCTAATTGTTACCTCAGATTTAATATGTCCACAACTGAATTCCAGGTTTTCTATCCCTCCCCATCTAGAAAACTATTCCTTTCATACTATGGACCATCATAGAAAATGGACATTCTGTTTTTCCAAGTAATGCACTAAAAAATTAAAGTAATCCTGAGGGTTTTTTTTTTCACCTTCCACATCTAATATGTCAGCAGACTATTTCAATTCTACCTTCAAAATAATATGCTAACTACAATCCGACCACTCCTCACCACCCAACACCAATTTTACCCTGCCACAAACCATGGAGTCTCCCTTTGGTAACTGTGATGTTCTAACTTGTCCACTTCAGCCAACTCAGCACAGCAGCCAGAGTAACCTTGGCACAACTTAGATCATATCACCCTTCTGTTCAAAACTATCCAATACAAGAGTTACCATAGCACCATCTTTAGAGGTGCCCAAAGCTCTGCACACAGGAACTACAGGCACACCAGACTCTTGGCTGTTCCCCCCACCAAAAAAACAAAACAACAACAACAACAACAAAAACAACCCAGGTAGTCTCCACCCAAAATGTTCTTCATTCGACAGTTGCATAGATGATGACTTCCCTGAACAGCCTTTAAATTTTATCATTGCCCAAATATTCCCTCTACTTTACTGTTCTCCATAACACTTATCACCAGTTGGCATATTATTTCTTCTATTAATTTGTTATTTATCTCCCCCTAAGTAGAATACAAACTCATAGAAACAAGGATTCCATTTCGTTCATTGCTGTTTAACCAGTTCCTAAAGCAGTGCCCGGCACAAAATAGACGTTTGATGAATAAATAAAATATTCAGATGAGGAAAAGAAGGCATGAATCAGCTCAGGTTAGCCCCATGTCTCAGGATTAACAAGGTTGTGAGTCAGTATTAGAACTCAGGTGTGCTGCCACCTGAGCCTCTCATCATTCCCCTCGAGCTGGTTTAGGAAATAAGAGCAAGGTTCTGAGATCTAACCACAAGAGCTAGCAGGCTGGGATGGGCCATGGAGAAGCACCCACCAGAAGTCCAAACACCAATCCTGATGGAAGTACTGAGCTGAAACAGAAAGAACCCTTCTGTTGTTGACAGTCCCTGAGATGAAGAAAAGTAATTTGAAGGCATCTGCCGAAGATTTCCAGTTTTTAAGACTGCCTTCAACTATTTTCCCTTCAGCTGTAGCTTTCTGGGATAAGGAATGTACCATATGTCTGTATCTCTAGGTTCCCATACAAATTAGGAAACTAAAAATGCCAAATGATTAAAGCAGATTTCTGCTTGTTTCCATGGGAAATCAACTGCCATGAACTCTTAGGAAATGAGAGGGACTGTGTTGGGCTGGAGGTGTTCCCTGACCAATGGCTGCTCTCTGTCTCCAACCCAGGTCCCAGTCCACAGGGTATTCAAAATCTTGGCCCAGGTATCACACTATCCTAGGCCGCCAGCTCTGCTGGTGGCCAAGTGAGACTGTGGAGGTCTCATTGTACTTCTTTAATCCTCCCCCACCAACCCACCCTAGAATACTGGGCTCAATACTCCAGGCTCCCAATATTAGGTCTTCAGCTAACCAGGCTGGGTGGAGCCTCTTACTAATGACAAGTAGACATTTAATCATGCAGGATGCCCAGCCTTATCCTCCCTGAGTGATTTCAGCACATTTTGAGCTCTTGCTCGGGTCCTGTGGGGGAGAGAGAGGATGTGATGTCACAGGTCCTTGCCAGAAAAGTCAGCTCTGACTCCTACAACTATCGAGTTGAGTCAGGGAGTTGAGGAGGATTCTTTCAGTGCAGTGAGCAGGCGACTGTGCAGAGGAGGCCTCTAGGAGGCTGTGATGAAGGCCTGTTCCTGCCTGTCCCACAATTAGCACCAATTTGCCTAAAAAAGATAACATTGAGGTAGGAGACTGAAAAAGATCTCAGTGCTATCTTGCCAGCAGAAATCTGTGACTTATCAGGAAAAACTGGTTTAGAAGCTGACTCTAGCCTTACCCAAGGATGGGTAACCAGCAGCTGCTGGCAAGGAGGTGAGGAAGGTAATCTTTTTTTTTTTTTCATGAGACTGTGACTTAGGCACACCCTAGAGAGGCCCAAAGCTGGAGACTAAACAATAAAGGAGAGTGTGGAGTTCAAATTCAGGCTCAGATAACCCTGAGTGCTAATGCTTGTTTTTTTTTTAACTTACTATGAGACCTCAGGGAATTCTGATCCCTTTTAAGTGTCCACAAAGTGGTGATAATAATATCCATTCTTCTAGAAGATTATGGGGATTAAATAAGCTAACATAAGTGGAAGCATTTATCCCATGCCTAGTATGCAGTAGGTGCTCCGTACCTCATGACTTCTCTTTTCTTTCCCCTCTGTTGCTGTTATATTGCCAAAATGGGAAACAGCTTAAAAAGCAAGAAATAGTGGGAGGGCACTCCATGCAATGTAATTCCCAGTACCAGCCACACGACTCTTCTTAGAATTCCTATCTAGGATTCAGACAGAGCAGAGGATTTCAAATCTTTATGTATAGCATGAACACTTACTCATAACTCAACAGTCAGTCTTGGATGTTGGGCTAAGTTGAATGTTTTTCAGAGAAACTAAGCCACTTCTATTCTCTTCTGCCAAAATAAACCATTAGCAGGACCCCACGGAATTCAGAACATAGATCACAATACATCAGAAATACCTTGCCCTGGGCTAGTCAAAATATTTTGACTCCTCTTGTCTTCCAATGACTCATAGGAATGATTCCTAAGCCTGAGGTCATCCTAGCAGGTCCTTTGTGAGCTAGATTACAGGAAGAAGTATTATCGTGTTGAGGTCCCGGGGAGGCCTTTAGTGAATCATTTTCCATCACAGCTCTGTTACACAAAACCATGCTCTGATGACTTCCATAGATTACTCTAATAGCTACTTAATACTGTCTCTGTTACTTCCATTCCATTCAATTCTATCATTAGCTACCCAGAGTTGGCAAAAGCTCCACAAGTTTAGGATCATAGACCTCCATGAGATTGCCTTCACTTCAGATGACAGTCACAAGTCTTAGGAAGTCCCCAGGTGTGGTGAGCCATTCCTGTGGACTGTGGTTGCCATTACATGATGGCGCTGGCTCCGCTGTGGTCTGTGAAGGTCAACTCCTTATCAGAGAGAGTTGGCGTGTTGTTTTCTAGAACCCTGTGAGAAGGGTCCACGTGGCAGCTTCGCATTGGGGTTCGCGGTGCTTTATTAAGGCTGGGAGGGGCATCCGATTATTATTCCGGGGATTAGAAGAATTATTAGAAGAATGTCAAGGGCCTGAATAAACTGCTGAAAGAAGATTCCTGAGTCGCGTCTTCCTTGCGGGCAAGGGGGTCGCGACAAGTGGTGCCGAGACCCGGGAGAAAAAAGAAAAACCCAGGAACCAGAACTTTCAGCAGCCAGGGAGGCGCGCCGGTAAGTCCCAGGTAAGGTGGGACCCGCTGTTAAAAAGCGGAGGCTCCTCTATACATAAAGAGGGAGCATTAAAAGGTACCTGCTCCTCTGTAAATAAAGAGAGGGCATTACATCTCATAGCAATTGCACACTGTATTTTCGTTTTGTTTTCTGTGTATTTTTGTTTTGTTTTTGTGTACTTTCACTTTCGATTTCTGTGTTTTCTTGTGTTGCGTCATGGGTGCCGTGACTTCAAGTCCACTTCTTCTGGCCCTAGATGGCCTTTTATGTTCCAAGGGACTGGAGGTGAAACGCAGTACCTTAGAGAGATTTTTACAGAGGGTAGATACAGCTGCACCGTGGTTTGCATTTTCAGGCAGCCTCACTACACCCAGCTGGGATAAATTAGGCAAAGACCTTGACTTTGCTCGTGAGCAGGGCATGTTAGAGGGCGGGGTGATACCCCTCTGGAAGATGGTCCGTAGTTGCCTTACGGATGGCAGATACCAAGAAGCGCTTGTTAAAGGGCAGGAAGTTTTAGAACAATTACATGAGGAAAAATCAGAAACAGAGAGCGAAGTGTCTCAGGAAGAGGGGAGTGTGCGGGGCGTGGAGAACGGGAGGAGACTGTATCCAGATCTCAGTGTGCTGCGCACGCCCCCATGCGAAAGTGGGTCAGAGGTGGAAGATAATGAAGAGGAGGAGCTGGAGACGCTGTCTCGGCAGCTAGGGAGTTTTGGTACAGGGAACAGAGATAAGCAAGGGCTCAAGAAAGGACAGCCTCCCGATCCGCCTCCGTATGGCGGGGGTGTTTCGGGACGAAGTTTCCACACCCAAACATGGAGGGCTGTTAACGCTGAGATGGGTCTTGCTTAACCAGTTTTTCAGGATGATAATAGGGGAAGATTTCATGAGCTTTTGGATTTCAAAATTGTAAAGACCCTGGCGGAGTCTGTGCGCACTTATGGGGTTGATGCCGCTTTTACACTAACTCAGGTAGAAAAATCTGTCTAGATACTGCATGACTCCCTCTGATTGGGCTAGCCTCGTTCGGGCTTGCGTCTCCCCAGGCAAATATTTGGACTGGAGAGCATTTGTGCTAGAGGGCGAAGCAGAGCAGGCCGCCCAAAATCATGCAGCAGGACACCCCCATTGGGACAAAGACATGCTTTTGGGGCAAGGGAGATTTGCTAATCAACAGACAGGATTTCATCTTGAAGCATATGACCAGATTAATAATATTTGCATTCGGGCATGGAAATCACTTCCAAATAGAGGAGAGGTGTCTGGTAACCTGACTAAAATTATACAAGGCCCTACAGAACCCTTTTCAGATTTTGTAGCAAGGATGGTGGATGCCGCTGGAAAGATTTTTGGAGATCCTGATAGAGCCATGCCCCTTATCAAACAATTGGTTGCCTCAGTGGCCCCTTCCCTTGGCCAAACTGGCAGCAGCCCATGACCTAGTTAAAGAACAACTTGACTTGGGCCACATACAACATCCTACTTCTCCATGGAATACTCCCATATTTGTCATTAAGAAAAAATCAGGGAAGTGGCATCTACTGCATGATTTACGAGCAGTTAATGCTCAAATGCAACTTATGGGGCCCATTCAAAGAGGGCTGCCGCTGCTTCCCTCTGTTCCTCAGGGCTGGCATATCATTGCTATTGACATTAAAGACTGTTTCTTTTCTATTCCTTTGCATCCTAAAGACTCACAGCGTTTTGCCTTCACCCTTTCCTCGTGTAATCACGAGGAACCAGATCAAAGGTTTGAGTGGGTTGTTTTACCACAGGGAATGTCTAACAGTCCTACGATTTGTCAGATGTATGTAGGGAAGGCACTCGCACCTATCAGACAAAAATATCCTTCCATCAAGATTATTCATTATATGGATGATGTATTATTGGCAGCCAAATTAGAGCAGTCAGTTAATGAGGCCTATAAAGACCTGGTGAAGTTGTTAGCTCAATATGGATTACATATTGCACCTGAAAAGGTTCAAACAGGGGATTCTATTCAGTATTTGGGAGCGACGATTGGATATGAGATGTTAAAACCACAAAAAGTTACTATAAGAACTCAAGATCTCCAAACTCTAAATGATTTTCAAAAACTGTTGGGAGATATTAATTGGATAAGAGGTTATTTACATATTCCTAATATCGTGCTCCAGCCTTTGTATGCTATTCTTAAGGGTGATCCAGATCTTACTTCCTCTCGTACCCTCACTAAAGAGGCCAGAGCGGCCCTTATAAAAGTAGAAGAAGCTATACAACATGCTACTCTACGCAGGCTCCAGAGTGATAAACCTTTCCAGTTATGTGTGCTTGCCACTATGCGGCAGCCTACTGGAGTACTGTGGCAAGATGGGCCTTTACTATGGATCCACCCACATGTATCCCCAGGAAAATCTTTAGAATACTATCCTGATGCTGTTGCAGCGTTAGCACTTAGAGGGATTCAACAGAGCATTCAATTTTTCGGACAAGCACCTTCTTCTCTTATCATACCCTATTCTAAAGCTCAAATTAATGTTTTGTGTGCTACTCTAGACAACTGGGCCATTCTATGTTGCTCATTTCAAGGGGATATTGATAATCATTACCCTTCTCATCCATTACTCCATTTTGTTAAAGAGCATCCCATCATTTTTCTTAAAGTAACTTCACCCACTCCAATTCCGGGGGCTGTTAACATTTTTACTGATGGCTCTAAGTCTGGAATGGGAGCTTATGTGATTAATGACTCTCCCCCTGTCCAGCATCAATTTGCTCCTAGAAATCCACAATGGGTAGAACTACAAATTGTCATTGAAGTTTTTAAACAGTGTTCTTTTCCTTTCAATCTCATTTCGGACTCCATCTATGTGGTGCAGGCGCTCAAAATTCTGGAGGCTGTAGGAGCTATTAGTGACACCCATAATGTATCTCCTTACTTTAATCAGCTTCAGCAGCTTATCCGTAGCCGTACTGCCCCTTTCTATCCAATGCACATTCGGGCTCACACCTCTCTTCCCGGCCCATTATCACAGGGTAATGCCTTTGCTGACTCGGCAACTACAAGCCAGTTGGTATGCTTGGCCTCCTCCTTAGAAGAAGCTAAATTGTTTCATCACAACTTTCATGTCAATGCTCTGACACTGCGCAGACGTTTTTCCATCTCAAGAGCGGATGCTCGTCAGATAGTGTTACAATGTCCCCATTGTGTCACATTTCTTCATCCTCCTACTTATGGTGTAAACCCACGAGGATTAAAGCCATTGGTTGTCTGGCAAATGGACGTAACTCACGTGCCTGACTTTGGGAACCTCAAATATGTACATGTTTCTATTGACACATACTCTGGAATTATTCATGCTTCTGCTTTATCGGGAGAAAAGGCGCGTAATGTCATTACTCATTGCTTAGAGGCATGGGCAACATGGGGTGCACCTGCATCCCTTAAGACTGATAATGGACCTGCTTATACTGGCAGACAGTTTACATCTTTTTGTTCTACTATGGGAGTACAACTTGCTCATGGGTTGCCTTACAATCCTCAAGGGCAAGGCATTGTTGAACGTGCCCACCGCACCTTAAAAGAAACCTTAGAAAAACAAAAAGGGGGAATAGGAGTTGACCACACTCCTAAAGAACGCCTGTCCTTAGCTCTTTTTACCATTAATTTTTTGAATTTGGATATTCATGGCCGCTCTGCGGCCGATAGACATGTGTCCCCTCAGCCCTCTGTGACTGGCTATGTTAAGTGGAAGGATGTTCTTACGGGCCAATGGAACGGCCCTGACCCTGTGCTGACATGGGCACGAGGATCTGTATGTGTTTTTCCCCAGGATCCCACGGAGCCGCTGTGGATCCCTGAACGCCTGACAAGAAGAGTCTCGAGATCTACTAACCAGCAGCAGGAGGTGCCACAACAGTCCCATGATGAGGAGCTTCATTCTGATGAGTGCTCTGGCTCTGATGCTGGTGCCAACGGTACAGATGACACCAATGCAGTGGTGGGCAGTGGCACGGGCATGGCCAATGCAATGCCAGTTCATAGTAATTCTAGTGTCCTCCCCACTCTTTTTTCTACCTCATGTGAGATGTCTGCTCCTTGTACCTCTCCTAGAGGGGACATGGAAAATATTTTTAATCAGTCTCAAGTTAATCTCACAGGAGTTTTTTGTTTCAGCCTTGGGAACACTAATTGTATTAGCCTTCCTCCCCGTTCCTGTTCCTTTTAGCTAATCACACCTCATCGGGGATGCTGGATTGTTCTATTATTACCTGTTTCTTATCTGAGTGTTGGAATGGTTCTTGGACTGTAGCAGTAATTATGAAAATTCCAACTTTTGTCCCAATCCCAGTCACTGTGGATCCAGATAAATTTCCTATTGTAGAGCTACTTAGAGTCCGCAGAGATTTTGGAATCACAGCAGCTATAGTGACAGCCATGGCGGCATCTGCTGCTGCAGCAGTTACGGCTGGAGTAGCCATGGCCAGTCAAGTACAAACTGCTGCCACCATTAATCAAGTTGTTCAACAAACGTCCACTATACTTGAATTGCAAAATGCGATTAATCAACATATTTTGTCAGGGATTTTAGCTACCAACCAAAGAATAGATTTTCTTCAAGCTCAGGTAGAGGAATTGGCTGACCTAGTACTTTTAGGCTGCATTGACCAACGTGCACATTTATGTATAACCTCTGTCAGATTTAATGATTCCAGGAATGCTTCCCACATCATTGGTGGATATCTGGCCGGGAATTGGTCCATGGAAGCGGAAGACATGATCCAGTCTCAACTAACCCAGATAGCTGTCTTGAATAGTACCTGTGTCGATCCCGTGACTCTGGGTCAATTCACCAATTGGATATCTTCTGCCTTTTCCTTTTTTAAGGAGTGGGTGGGAGTAGGCATTTTTGGTGCACTGTGTTGTTTTGGTATGTTCCTCTGTTTGTGGTTTCTCTGTCGCCTTAAAGCTCCTAGTGCTCAAGATAAGGCTATGATCATACAAGCTCTTGCTGCTTTAGAAACTGGCAACTCACCTCAAGTCTGGCTTGCGCATCTTAAACAGTAAATCTTTGACATGGTCATTGCACCTCAAGTTATTATAACATTGCACTGGGATTGACATGTCTTTCCTCGTTATTCTCTTAGTGTCAGAAAGCCCTTGCACTCTGCCGGTCTTGCTACCATTGCACGTAGATGGGTTTCCACACTAGTGCCTTTGACATGGTCGTTGCACCCCAAGTTATTCTAACATTGCACTGGGTACGACATGTCCTTCTTTTGTCTTTCTTTTAGTGCTGGAAAGCCCTTGCACTCTGCAGGTCTTGTTGCCATTGCACGCAGAAGGGTTTCCACACTGGTCTTTATCTGTCACTTTAAAGTCCATGCCTTTCTTTCAGGGTGCTGCCAACTTGTTTGTAGTTGTACTTCTAGACAGCCACAGTTCAACCTCAGCTATTCCCTCTTACTCACCATCGTCACGATACAGGATGCGAGGCAAGGCACTGCACTTGAGTGATCCATTGAGAAGAGGGACCTCAAGGGGAGCATGTCCTATTGCATGCGGGTTTGACGTGTCTCCGCCCCGCCCCACGAAAAAAGGCGTCGGCTGATATGGTGTCAGATCTGGGGAAGGCGCCCCCTAGGGCTGGCCCATACTATGCAGCCACTTTTGCACAGTGGGATAGGACCTCTACTCTCGCCTGTATTGTCTTAGTGAAACAAAAAGGGGGAGCTGTGGTGAGCCGTTCCTGTGGACTGTGGTTGCCATTACATGATGGCTCTGGCTCCGCTGTGGTCTGTGAAGGTCAACTCCTTATCAGAGAGAGTTGGCATGTTGTTTTCTAGCATCCTGTGAGAAGGGTCCACGTGGCAGCTTTGCATTGGGGTTCGCGGTGCTTTATTAAGGCTGGGAGGGGCATCCGATTATTATTCCGGGGATTAGAAGAATTATTAGAAGAATGTCAAGGGCCTGAATAAACTGCTGAAAGAAGATTCCTGAGTCGCGTCTTCCTTGCGGGCAAGGGGGTCGCGACACCCAGGCCACTCATACTTTTGACCTACTGGCCACCATGGGGTTAGCATGATAATTCACTTGAATATTCTGAACCCAAGAAAGTACTATATTTATGATTATAACTTTATCATTAAAGGACATATTTCAAGAAAGAGGTATTCGAAACATTGGAGTACCAAAAGAAATCAAGCTCAAAAGTTACTTGGCAAGGTGCACTTTACTTTTGCAGAAGGATGTGCAAGCAAGCACACCTGGGTGAGTAGCCCGCCTTTTTATCCCAACAGGCACTGCCCCTTGTTCTGATAGGAGGAGCTCAGGGTTTCAATCTACATGATGGGTAATTATAAAATTGGGAAGAGCTGTAGTTAAAAAAAAGCTATGATTGGATACAGATTGGAAGCTCAAAATGACTACACATAGATACTACATCCCAATTTTACATTTAAGGCTAAATACCACATTGTGAAGATGGACCACTGGACTTTCCATTTCCCACAAAGCCAAAGAAAGAGACACACAGGGCAAGGTCAAGGAGAGGACACAGAGGTCCCATACCCTCATGCTGTGGACTCAGGGAACCCACCCTCCTGGTGCTGAGGAGACATGCACTCTCAAGGCACACCTAACTTGGGGAGTCTCTGCCAACTCTAGGTAGACAGTGTCAGAACTGATTGGGGTGGAAGCAGACAGAGATAGTAATAAGTAGTTTTTACTCAAATCTGTAGAAGTAAATCAAGTCACCAGAGCATGGTTTAGTACAGAGTAGCTATAATGAAAAACTGATTTTCTAAAAATCTTCCTAGGACCATAGAATCTGAGTTAACTAATCAGAGATATCCACTGAACCTCAGAGTTTTATTGAAATTTCATTATACACACACACACACACACACACACACACTACATATACATCATTGACCACATGATGAAAATCAGTCTCTAGGCCCCTTTCTCTCCTTTATTTGATTTTTAACTCAGGTCAGACTGGCCCACAATTCTAACACTCTAATCTGGTGTTTAGTTGGTTTTCCTGCTAATTGGCACCCTTCCTGAAACAATGTAGAGACCCACCCTGAGTCTCTTCCTAGGCATAATAGGCTCTCCTACTGGGAAATTCCAAGGAGTGTAGGAGCTCTGTATTGGGAATGTGGGAAAAGACCAAATATATTCTTTATTATGCTACAGTCTTCTAAGAGATTTACAAATCTTCAGGGTTTGGAGTCACTCTGCCTCTTGGGCAATAGGGAGTTACTTTAAGCAAATGAAAATTATTTATTGAGCAATGACTATGGGTCAGCCACTCATAATGCATGTGCTAAAGGTAGTAGTATGTTGGGAAGATAGACAATGGCATAGAGGGTGGTCTGGATGAAAGTAGCCACTGTGCAGACATAGAGTGAGGGGAAATGAACCAGGGGAGCAGATGTGGAAATAGAAAGGGAGGGCTTGAGAAATTCTGCAGGAAGATTTCAACTTATTTAAAACTTTCGTCTCCATTACAAAACACTACACAACAAGAAGAGGAGTTAAACTTATTTGGAGAGTTGAAGTTACTGCCTAAAAATATCCATGTTACATTGATAAAGAAGATTTCCAGAGGTTTTTGCTTCAAACATTAAAATTCAACTAATGGGAAGGATCTGTGTTTTATCTTTTCAACAAACTTCGAATTCCTGACTTAATCTTTAATGACATAACTCCAATTGGTTCTGTAAAACAAGAATATTGACTTCCCTTGTCTTCAAATGGTTGACCTGTTTCTGTTTTAAAATACTGTCCATTTTTACCTTCATACTTTTGAAATCTGTTCCCTTTTAAGGCCTTTCCTCTCCTGTAGATCAGATTTATGGAGAGGCTGCCTGAATCTTGGGATGTACCCTTATATAAGTTGTGTATAAAAGAGAACATTGGCTACTGATATGTTGAAACTTCCTGCATATGGATTTCAGGGGATAATAAAAGTTGTTATTTCAAGATTCTTGGTGTGTAGTCTTTTTTTCACAATAGTAACTAAGGTACTGAATCTCTCCTATCCACAGAAGTTCTTCAATATGATGGACATTTTAGATAAGGATTACTTGGGATGGGATGAAGCTCGGTGGTGGAAGGTTTGCCTAGTATGCAACAAGGTCCTAGGCTCATTTCCAACACCAAAAACAGATAAAAATAAAAATAATTACTCAAAATTTTTTTTACGTGTCTAAATTTTTTCTTGGAGGTGAAATAATTATTTTAATGTTTCAGAAGTAATATGTTAAATTGAAATAGAAATATTTAGAATCATACATAGTTAAGCAAAAAGTACTAATCACATAAACTTTTTTTATTATACATCAAGCTACAAGAAGGTGACTTTTTAAAAAAAAATGGTAACTGGCAACTCTTTGTGTTTATCAATACTCTTTAAAAACTTGAAAAAAAGACTCCTTTGACATTATATTTAAAATAACTAAATAAAATATCAGCAAATGGTTTTTGAACCTTTGCTATTTGGTAAGAAAAAAATCTAAAGTATTTAAAAAGAAAATGCAATCAGCTGTTTAATATTAATAAAAATTAACATTTATCACATACTTACAATGTATCAGGTTTGTTCTAGGACTTCGTATGTTTAAATCATCTTTTTCTCACAATTACAATATGAAGTACAGGCACTATAATTATTCCCACTTACACAGAGAGAAACTGAAGCTCACAGGGGCTAATCAACCTGCCCAAGTTTTCACAGCAATAGAAGACAAAAGAGATGATTAAGTACTGTGAGTGTCATAGTCTCTTAAGGTTGCTATAACAAAATACCATAGGCTGAGTAATTTATAAGCAACAAAAATTTATTGCTCTCAGGTCTGGAGGCCAGAAAGTCCAAGATCAAAGTGCCAGCAAATTTGGTATCTGATAAGAATTTATTCTCTGCTTTGCCTGCAGTACACTCACATGACAAAGAAACAGACAACTCCCTCAGTCTTTGTACATGAAGGCACTATTCCCATTCATGACAGTGCATCCTTAACCATGTTTCACAAAGTCTCTTGATATCACCACACTGATTAGGCTTCAATATATAAATTTGGCAAGATTGGGAAGATGGACAAACATTCAGACCATAGGCAAGAGACAGTGTTCAAAAACTTTATGAACCTAGGATTTGAAGTAGATTGGAGAAAGTGCAGAGATGAGGAGAAAAATGTAGAGAAATTAGAAGGTGCCATAGAGACCTGTACAAAATAAAGGAGGTGGTAAAGAATTATAAACCTACTAATGCCATTTGTAGATTTGCTTAGAGAGGTGCTCTCAGAGTAAACAACTGCCAAAAAGGGTGATTTTGCCAAAAAATAGTGGGTCGGTAGTAATTCAATTAGCATACATGTTATAAAAACATGACAATTCAAGTTCAAATTCAGATAAATCCAAATAATTCCAGTTAAGGAATTTTAATACTTCAACACAAAGATCAAGAATTTGTATCTTTCAACTTGTCTTCAATAGCCAGATCAGCTTTAGCATTGAAGAATGTTGCAAGAATCTTCTTATTAATTTTTAGAAATCATTTTGGAGTCTTAAAGGTTAGACAACAATCCATAAATGCTGTATACTAAAGGATCTCCTCATCATCCAAATAAATATTCATTCAAGATTTTTAAAATTTCCTAAAATTCCTTTCCCTTTGAAGCTCTCTGTATCCCATGCCCTCACACACCCCTGCCCATTCCACCCTCACCTCTGTCCAAGAGACTGGACAAACTGAGCTGCCAGTCTGATTTTAGGAGAAGCATTGTGATGCGACTGTCACGCACTGTCACAATGTGCCCATCTGGGGACTGTGGACATTTGGGCAATGTGGGAGCTGACTCTTGGTCATGAAAAATGGAAGCTTGCCCAGGTAGAGAGTTAACAATGTTAAAATTTTCTTACTTTTCCCCCCCTCTCTGGATAAAGACTTAAAGGAAAACACTCAACAGCTACTGTGTGTTTTAGGTTATTGAAAGATTTCTCAAAAGTGTCATGTGTTGGAGTTTGGTAAACATCAAAACCTTAAGTGGAATATTTCAAGGTGACTATACCATATCTTTCTTCTCTGTCAACATTGGCTGATGATGGACACTGATCAACCCTAAATGACACTGAGATACACTTAGAGAAATGAATAACAAAGCATTATATCAGAGAAGATAATAACCTAAGCATAAGATTCTGAAGAATCAAGATGATTTATGCTTATTTTTTTTTAGAATCCTAGAAAAAGGTGATATTTTCTAGGAGTTTTTAAATTTCTGATGTTGGAAGGCAGAAAGGGAGAGAAAATGAGTGTGAGCTTTAGGGTCAGGCCCTCTGGGTTCCGTTCCTGGTTTATTGCCACTTACTAGCAGCATGGCCTTGGGCAAGTAACCTATCTATGCCTCAGACTTCCTGTCTATTTACTGGAGATAATAATAATATCTCCATCATAATGTTTTTACAGTGGATGAAATGAAATAATACAATGTTAAATGTCAGCCATAGAGTAAGTCCTCAACAACTGTTAGGTTTTGGCTTCTCCATTTGTGCCATTCAATGCACTGCAGCCAGCTGTCAGCCTACTTCTGATAAATTTCCAGACTGGGTTATTCCCAAAACCATTATTGTTATATTCTAAAGTCCTTGAAATTTTTCCAATCAGAAAATATTTCTTTCAGAGCAATTGGTCAGAAGCATTAGTATAGAAAACACAATTCTGACTTTCAGTTTAGTCAATGAAACCAACACTTAAAATGAAATGTTATCACATCAGAAGTAAATTGACTACCATCCAGAGTGTTCCACAAGCTGAAGAATACTGGGGACAATCAAGAGATCTGGATGTTTTCAGTCTCCTACATAAGACTACAAGCTATGTTCAGACTGTGGTAAAAGGCTCCTCCCTTTGGTCACATGAAGCAGTTCATCTGATCTGAACTCTAATCTTTTCCTCTTTCTATATTTCTTTTGGTAGCAATCATAACTCAGAAGTACACACACACACACACATAAGCATATATCTCTATTCCTTAATGTAACACTATTATGGTTTGGATGTGAGGTGTCCTTCAAACGTTCCTGTAAATGCAGGATTATGCATAGGTAAATGGTTAGATTGTGAGAGCTGTAACCTAATCAGTCCATTGAGTTTGAACAGATTGAAAGGGTGGAAATGTAGGAAGGTGAGACTTGCTGAAGAGATGGAGCACTGGGGATGTGCTGTAGAAGGGTTCATCTTTCCTGTGTCCCCTCCCCCATCTTCCAGGCCCACCATGAGCTGAGCAGTTTTCCTTTGCTAGGTCCTTCCCCATGATAATGCTGCTCACTGCAGGCCCTAAACAATGCAGTCCTCTATCTTTGGACTGAGACTCCTGGAACTGTGAACCCCAAATAAACTTCTCCTCCTTTAAGTTGTTCTTTTCAGGTATTTTGGTCAAGTAACTAAAACAAACATGATACCTTCTTTTCATTAAATATTTATTTTTAAAATCATTTTAAGCTGGGTGCAATGGCACACGCCTGTAAGCCCAGCAGTTTGGGGAGCTGAGACTGGAGAATGGCGAGGAGTTCAAAGCCAGCCTCAGCAAAAGCGAGGCACTAAACAACTCAGTGGGATCCTGTCCCTAAATAAAATCCAAAATAGGGCTGGGGGTGAGGCTCAGTAGTTGTGTGACCCTGAGTTCAATCCTCAGAACCAAAAAATAAAAATATAAACTATTTTAGAATAGCATTTTAATGAAATGTTATTATGCTTTTCTTTGAAATCCCATAATCAGAATGCACCACTTCTAATGGCCCTAAACTGTATCTTCCTCAGAAACAAGGATAGAGGGCTATAAAAGCTATGAGAGGCCTAGGAAAACATTCGCAAGACAGAATATAAGACAGGAATGACTAAAAGAGGGAGTAGAGGATACTATATTATTTTACTATTAGGTGAGGAAAAAGAAAGAAATTGTCAAGAAATACAAAGGGTCTAAGATTTTTATTCTCCTTGCAAACTAAAACATTAGCCTGTCATACTCTTAGATTCTAGTAAAAGATATAAGAATCCTGGCATCAGAGAAACAAGAAAGTCCACTACTCACAGCAATAGTAGTATACAAAGTATAGCCTTTAAAAAAATCAGTTCCTGGTGCCCCCATTTCCACAGTGAGATGCAAAAAGAACCAGAAAGACCAGAAAGCACCTGTATACATGTAATGAGTTGTGTTACAGGAGAGGAATCCTAAACTTAGAGAATATGAATCTGTCCTATGCTCTGGAGAAAAACATTATTATTATTATATTGGACAGGAAATATGCCTGCCTTTTGCATCTTTAATTTTCAAGACTGTTCAAGAGACAAATACTCTTGAACATTTAGTCTGGAAAACAAGGCAGCCAGAACCTGGCTCACAAGAAATGCAGAAATACTAAAGACCCTTAATAGAATTGTTTTTCAACAATTATCAATAAATGAACTTTTCAGGGGGAGTTCTGGGGATTGAACTTAGGGCTACTCAACCACTGAGCCACTTCCCCAACCCAATTTTTGTATTTTATTCAGAGATAGGTTCTCACTGATGTTTAGTGCCTTGCTTTTGCTGAGGCTGGCTTTGAATTCACAATCCTCCTATCCCAGCCTCCAAAGCCATTGGGATTATAGGCCTGCGCCACCATGCCTGACTATAAATAAACTATTTCATGTTATCCCTTTGAGTGCTCAGAATATGTGTGTTTGTCTTATATTAGTTTCAACTACATATTTCTAAAAGGACATCATAGATTTGAGAAGCTAATAAGAATATGTAAAAGCAAGAGAACTATTCCTCAGTATAGAGAAACAAGGCTACATTATTATCAATGAGAATGGGTACTCTTTGTTCTATTAGAGATGACAGGCACTCTATTATGACTGATGTTTGTAATGAAAATAGCTGAAGAAAACATTAATCAAGAGGGCTTATCTCACTTCATTTAGTGAGTTAATAAGGCCTCTATCTCCTCTCTTTACAAAAAGAAAAATCTTTTGAAATTTCTGTAGTCTTTAAGTCTACAACAACAATTCAAACATTCTATTCTGAGGGATTCTATTCTTTTTTGGAATATTGTAGGTATGACAAATGAAGTTCTATGATCAAATGAAGTTAGAGAAATTCTAGGTTCAACAAACCTAAATAAGCATTTTAAACACAGGAGTTCTCAGAGTTCTAAGCATTTTGATATGCACTATGAATCTCTAAGACAGGTATGGTATTTCCCAAATCAATTTGTATGTATACACATGCAAAATTTGGGCATACACCCAAATTTCTCAGAGTACCTCATGGAATAGAGTTCTACAGAAACTGCTTAGAGATTCCTCAGGTGAGAAATGGCTATCACCGGCAGTAGGTGGAGGACAGAGATACTTTGGGGAGATATTGGACGACTGGTCTGCTCTACTCCAGAAAGATTTCTCCCAGGTAGCAGCAAGCTGCAATAGATGGCATTCTGCTTTCTTGATTAAAAGTGGTTGTTATATCCATTACTGACTGAAATCTAGGAAAAATAAATACATATCAAGATCTGTGTGTAAAATTTTAGTACTATATAAACTAAGAAATCATCCATCCCAAGTCCTTCATTTTCAGATGAGAGCTAAAGATACAAAGATATTAAGACGCAACCTAAATCCAAAGATAGTCAAGGAAAGAGTCATGACTAGAATCGAGGTCTCATCAATGCCAGTCTATGCTTTTCTCCCTAACCTCAGTAAAAGTGGCCATTGATAGCCACTATCATTGACACTGAGAAGGCAAACTAGTCTTCTTGTTCCTAGGGAGACAAAACCTGAGTGAACTCAGGAAATTAAGAAATAAACCTCAAAAAAGGCTGAGCAAAAGGCTTTGCCATTGATATTCCTCCTTCAGAGAGAGAGGGCAGCTTGGAAGGAAGGAAGGAAGGAAGGAAGGAAGGAAGGAAGGAAGGAAGAATGAATTTCTTGAGCTTCAATTTAGGTACATTTTAAGGGGTGATGACACTGAAATTTGAAACAATTCAATGTTTTCTCTCAACTCTGCCACTCGCAACAATACTTCTAATCAGCAAATGTGTAGGGTTTACCTACACATTTAACTCAATTCAGACTTCACCCAGGGATAGCATCAGGCCCCATAGGGTAAGGGTTAAGCCCCACAAGACTTCCCCCCCCAACTCCCAACTTGAGATGCCAGATCCCCAGATTACCCTCTAATTTCTGCCCAATGTAGTTAAAAATTGGAGATTCCCTGAGGCTCCCTCAGGTTCAATCATTTGTTAGAACACACCATAGAACTCAGAAAAATAGTTTATTTTCTGGATGACTGGCCTGTATTAAAGGACAAACAACCTGATAAAGAGATACACAGGATAAGATCCAGAACTGTCTGAGTACAGGAGCTTCTGTCCCTTGGAGCTCTGTGGTGAACTGTCCTCCTGGCACATGGATGTGCTCTGGTTCCCTGAGCTGGAAGCTCTCCAAACCCCATCTTTTTGGGATTCTATGGAGGCATCATTCATAGACATGAGTGATCAAATCCCTGCACTGGAGATTAAGTCAATCTGCAGTCCCTTTGCCCTACCTGGAGTTTGGGAAGGGGTGCTGAAAATCCCAATCCTTCAATCATAGTATCAGTTTCCCTGATAACCAGCCCCCAACAGTGGTTAACTAGGGAACGTCCGGAAGTCACCTCTTTAACACACACCCGTGTGCAGTTGAAAGGGATTTGTTATGAATAACGCAAGACCCTTTTTTCATTGTTATGCTATTACAGGAACCAAGGACAAAATCCAAATTCTCTTTAGCTCTACTTGCTACAACTTTTAGAAGCTGTGATCCAGGAAAGTGAATGAAGATCAAAAAATAAACTTCTTAATGTCACAGTATAACTGAAGGTCATGAGCTGATTAACTCACTCCTAACACTAGCAAGTGAAATGTTTCACTTGTTTCTGTTTTGCCTCACTCCCTATTCTCACTTCCCAAATAATTAACCAATAAAGAAAAACATCGAAGAACAATACCAATCATATGGCCTCCTACTCAGTAATCTATCTTTAGGTTTACAGGAACCAGGAACGTCTGGAATGCTTGGACCGAATTGATAACCCTTCCTTGACCACCTGACTACAGCTAAAATTAGACTCTTCAGAAACCCCATTTAAGCTTTTTTTTTTTTTTTTTTTTTTTTGCCTGAGACCCTGGAAAGAAGGAAGTTGGGTGACAGCTCTCTGTTTTCCACCTGCCAGCTTGGCCCACAGAGCTCTTTCTTTGCCAGTTACTCTGCCTCTTGACTTAGTTAGGTGTGGAAGAATTGGACCTTTCACAATTATATAATAATATTTGTCATGAGAAAGTTGCTTATCTATCATTGGCCCATCTGAACAATAATTCTTTAGGAGATTCTGCCCAGTATATTTCATGTTGCCTAAACTCAGAGCCACAAGACACTTCATGATCTTTCATTAAGAAGTTTGCTTTCAGTCATAAAGTGCTTTTCAATTGAAGAGCTGCTGTAAAACCACTTCATGAAGGCACATTTGGATATGAGTACACTATTGGGAAAAGCCCAAATGAATGCAATTGCAAAAACTACGGGAAAAGTACATCATTAAACTTCCTGACTATGCTTGATGGATTCAATTTAAAAACAAATATTTCTTTCTCATCGGATTGAGTAGTGGTTAAGCATAAGAACTCTGAAATTAGACTTTCCCAGGAACAAATCATAACTCTTTTACTCATAATCATGTGATCTTTGGCTAACTACTTAATTATATGGCTTCCTGTCATAAGGAGAAAAAGAGGACTGCCTATTTAATGGTTAGCTATGGTGTTTAAATGAGACAATGCATACAAAGCCAGTGCCCAGCACCCAGTATGTACCCCATAGTGCTTATTCATTATGATTACCAAAGAAAATTTCACAATGTAGTGGGACCAAACAATTCTGTCTTGCGGGGAGGAGGCTGATTTTAGAAGAATCTGATTCAAAGTTTTAAAGTATCCTATTTTTAGGTCTTTGTCACCACCATCTCCTCTGGTACAAATTTTTTAAGTGCCATTTTAGGGTCAAGACCACATTACCTTTCAGGGCACATCTTGCTCAAAGGACAATTACTGGGGAAGGTTTATATTCTCTCTGTGTTAGCATTTTTAATGGTGCAGAGTCAAGGATTTCAAAACTGTTGTTAAAGGTGAATTTTATATTGGAGCTATTAATTCAGAAAGTGCTAATGGTTGCAACAATGTTAACAGCTGAAACTTAAAACAAAGGATGTTTTCTGTTAGCTTAGTTCCTTCCCACAAAGCTCAGAAATGATCTTGGGAGCACATGTGCACATGGTGGGTGGAGAATGCAGGGTAAAATCCTGCTGGTGGTTTTGGTTTAGAATTTAAATTTTACTTTCACTATTACTAGGCAGTATCAACGGACATCAAAAATAAGAAAATCAAGAGTAGCAGGTTCACCTTAAAGAATAATCCTAGCAGGGGGGCTGGGGATATAGCTCTGTTGGTAGAGTGCTTGCCTTACATGCCCAAGGCCGTGGGTTCAATCCCCAGAACCACCAAACTAATCATCATCATCATCATCCTAGCATTAAAAAAAATTTAAGTAGATTATACATATACATAATACATACTTTTAGCATAAATTCTTGATGAGAAAGAATTACAGCCTGTAACATGAGTTATAGTGAAAGAATCTGTACAAGAAATTTAAAACATCATTCTTTCAATATTTAATATCAGGTACTGGGCTGGGTGTTGATGATGGATACAGACATGAATAATGGTACTGTCTCTGCCCTGAAGAAGCTCACAGACTTGGGAGTGAAGCAGACATGTAGAGATAAATGACAACTTACCCTGGTAAGTGCTAAAACAGAGGTTTGATTTGCTGTAGGTGCGGGGAGGAGGCTGATTTTGGAAGAATCTGATTCAAAGTTTTAAAGTATCCTATTTTTAGGTCTTTGTCACCACCGTCTCCTCTGGTACAAATTTAAGGCAGAATTCGCTACACTTGCCTGGAACCCCAGGAGGCTTCACAAAGTGATATTTGAATTGTGTTTCAAGGAATGAAACTCAGGCCTGACTAAACAACGTAATATTCTTACCGTTTTCATACAGTTTACAAGATATATCCTGTTTCACCACAGCCCTAAAAAGTTTCTATGTTCCAATAAATGAAGAAGCTGGAGCTCAAAGATTAAGAAGCTAAAGGTCACAAAGTTGGAGACAGAGAATTTGAGCCCAGATTTATATGGTTCCATACCCTTTACCATAGCATTATCCTGTCTTGCCCAGAAATATCCACTTTCATTCCTTGTTACCAAGCAATGCACAGTTAACTTTCATCTGTGTGGACTTTCACTGTGGAAACTTAATCTGGAAGCACAAATAGAACATCAAATTCTGGATTAAAGGATTGGGACCAGGACTAGGGATGTCACTCAGTGGTACAGTGCTTACCTAGCATTTGAGACCCTCAAAAAAAGAGGGGTAGAAAAATTGACTATAAAATGAAAGGCCAAGATGGAAACTGTATACGCAATGTTCATTTAGCCCACAGTGCCCTCTCCTTTCTTTGAATTTCATGCACAGTTTGAAGATGCAAACTTTAAATTTCTGGTGTATGCCAGATTCCGTCATCCATGAACTGAAAATACCTTAAAGCCAGGGAATAAGTCTTATATTTCTCTGACATTTTTAAGACCCAGATTTCACACAAGCTGGCTCATTAATTGCTGATTCATTCAGTGCTTTAAAGAGTGCTTGGTAAATTTGTGATTCAAGTTAGGTTGACTGAAGTAAGACAACAGACTTAAGGTTTATATGCTATAAAAGAAAAAGGTAGATTAAGCAGATTAGCAGATTAGTTTTTGGATTAGTAACTTTCAAGCATTAATGCACATTGGAATCACCTGCCTGCACTTGTAGACCTGTCCTGTTTCCTCTGTTAGAAGGCAGAGTAGTCATGAATATTAGTAGAAAGCAACTCCAGGGGAGCTGACTTGTAGGGAATTCATAGCCCATGCCTCCAAGGGATATGAATGTGCTGTTTTTATTGTTTTGCTTTCAGAGCAATGAAGAATAATAAGTACAATAACTGCTCTCATTTATTGTTTCTAAGATGCTTGACAGTGTTCTTGGTGCTTTAAGAATATTGTCTAGTTCTCACAGCACCCTGTGGTGCTACTATACCTATATTAATAATAGTATGGGGAAAAAAATAAAAAGGAGCAATAACTTCCCTAAGGTTAAAGAGGAAAAGCAAAATTGGGTATGGTGGCTCATGCCTGTAGTCCCAGCACTGGAGACAGGCTGAGACAGGAAGCTCCCTTGAGTCCAGTTCAAGACCAGCCTGGCAACACAGTGAGACCCCATTAAAAAAAAAAAAAAAAAAAAAGACGGGGATTTAAGTCTGTTTCACCAAAGTCAAAAGTCTAGGGTTCGGTGGTTCCTTGGTACTGGGTAGCAAGGGAGCATCCCAGGGAGGCCTAAACTTGTCGTCAGGGTGCCAATGGTACAAAGATGCAAGGGCACTCAGCACTTGAAGAATAAGGCCCTCCACGGGAGATTTCTGGCATTAGTACTTGCTTCAGTGGGGATTTAAATTGAAATAAGATATCTGAGTTGGAGCTACCTAAGAGAATATTCCTGCATTAAGCTGGTGGCTTGCAAGGTCCTTAAATTTTTACTTTTAGCAAATTGCTAATGCCAGCTTCTGCCTTTTCTCCAGAGATCCTCTAGGAATTTTTCCATCTGCTCTCTAGTAGGAAAGTCCCACCCTAGACTTTTGTCTTCCTCTAGGTTAATTAAGACTGATGCTAGAGTCATCTCCTAAGGCCAGAGGGTGTTTAAGGTTGTTCTCCTTGAAGGACATCCAGTCACCCCACGGGATTGGAAAAAAGCATAGTATTTTGATGGCAGAGCAGGAAAACAGCAGTTAAAAGCCCAAGAGAACAACTTTTTTTGGGGAAAAATCATTTTGACTTAGAAATAGAAGTGGGGTGAAAAAATAGACAACTAATTATCTATTAATTTCTCCACTCACATACATCTGTCTCTCTCAAACTGCCAGGATAGGGCAACAATTTAATTTTTGGTGCTCTTAAAATAGCTGGTATTGATGAAGTATTCCCAGAAGACTTTTACTATTGTCTTACATTTTTAAAAACTGAGCATTAGATTTTCCATGCAGAGAACTGCTAGCTTTCAAGAAGTCAGAGTTTGCTTTTTCATCCTAAAATACTGGACGGGATGGTTGGGGGCGGGGAATGTGGAGGAGAAAAAGGTTTCAGATCAATGAATGAAGAACTCCCTCCCCATTCGCTCTAAACAACAGGTGGTTTGGTGTGCCTGGGTCAACTCCTTTATGCACAACACAAATCGTAGGCGGAGTTTTCAAACGGAGTCTCCCTAGAACCTGCTGCTTAGAGATCTGGGAGCCCATCTGGTCGTGTGGGGCAGATATGGATTCCTGCAGGAAAAGAGTATTGGTAGTCAAGGGGCTCAACGATTTCGTGGTCCAGCAATACTTAGTTTTGCCTTTCTCCTTCTGTAATTCCATCCTCTCCACCTTTGGTTCTTCAGGGACCCCCTTCCGTTCTTTGCCGAAGAGTTCTCTCCATCCTGACCTCGGTCTTTCGAAGATTTCCCAGAAGAGCTATTTTTAGTGGTGGCTGCTCCGCACCAACTTACCCAAGGGAGGAGCTGCGGTAACGGAGCAAACGCTGCGCGCACAGGAGCCACGGGTTTTCCGCGCATTGTTAGGGATGGGGAGTGGAGGTGATATCAGACACAGCCAATTCCCTCCGCAGAGCCCGCCAGGTGGGCAGTTCAGAGACCGGAGTGGCTGGATCTCGAAGCGGCTGGAGAAATTTCTTTTCCTGTCCTGAATCAAGTCCTCGGCGGCCGGCGGCAATCTTCACTGGCCGGCTGCGGGCCCGGGGTGGTCTCTGCAGGGAAAGAAGTTCCCGGGCACTGCTGCCCGCGTCACAGCGGGGCTGGCACCGCGGAATCGGCTCGGCGGGCGGCGGCGGCGACCCCGGGGCCGGGCGCTGGGCGGCGCTGGCTGCCGCTGGCCCCGCTGCACGCGGGGCGGCGCTGGAGGCGGCTCCGTCCGCGGCAGGGGAGGCGCAGAGGAGGAGGGCTGCAGGGCTGGGGCGTTAGCTGCGTCCCGGCTCGGAGCCCGCGAAGAGGACGAGGAGGAAGGCGCCGCGGTGGCCACGGCTGCAGTGCTCCGGGTGCGACAAGCCATGAGCAGCGGTCCCGCGGGCGACCCCGCCGTCGCTGGCTGCCGCTAAGCCCGGCCCGGAGACAGCTCGCCGCTCCCCAGCACCCTCTCGTGCCGACACCGTAGCACCCAGAGGTAAGGGCGGGGGAACCGTGGAGGGATGGAGGGGGGCGGCCCGTAGAGGGCCACCGGGCTCGTTCCGCTAGCAGAGCCGGAGCTAGGACTCGCCCTCCCTGCCTTGCTTGCTTTTCTGCCTTCTCCTGGCCCTGGGACAAGCAGAATGTGGTCGCCTGCCCAGCGTGTGGTGCTTGGAACCATCGGTTCTGCTGCTTAGGAACCCAGCAACCCCTACCCCACCCATCTCACGCTAGCACCGGCGTCCGCACGAGGAACCCCAGCCTGGCGCCAAGCACAGCGCGGCCACAGCAGGTTCTGCGGGTGGTGGTGGGGGGGAGGGGGACACACGAGGGAAAAAAACGCGATCCATCCTCTTTCTTTCCTACCTGGAAGATCCCTGAGACCCCAGGGCCTGCCCTTTCTGGTCTTTTCTCTCCTTGCCACCCTAGAGCCTCTAAAGTTAGTACTTTGGGGTGTGGAGGAGAATTTGAAGGGCTTTGTAGGGAACTAGAGAGCTCTGTCCGCTCACCTGCAGTACCAGAGACGGGAGAGGGGCTTTGCGGATCCGGCGGGCCCCAAAAGCCAGGTGTTTAGGCCAGCGATTGAGACCAGGACCCTTGCTTCTCCCTCACCCGCGAACTGAGCCTTCTTTATCTGCCTCTTTTCAGCTAGCTCCCAGCAAGGAGGTGGTTAGGGATGGAGTTAGCAACTCCAGGTTGTGCTCTCTAGATGCTAATGCCTTTCTTTTCTTGCTCAACCAATTCTTCCCACCCCCCACCCACGCCTGCCCGTGTACATCAGATTTCAAACAGTTTCTTTAAAACCTAGCACAGTACCTGAGTTTGCAGTATCTAGCCAGGCACTTAATCCACATCCTTATGCGGATATTTTGGAGGGCCAAACTTCACTAGGTTTCAAATTCCTTAAGTATTTCAAACTCCCAGCAAACCAATTAGGAACATTTTCAGGTTACCATCCTCCTTAAAGTAAAAAATAAGAACCAATCAATCTTCATAGGAGTGCCGGCATTTGGCAGAGGGAGGTTTGAATTACCCTATTTAACACAACCTCAGAGGAGAGAGGTATGGGTAGAGGAAATCGCAGTTCCATTTTAGTCACATACTTCAGTAGTACAAGAAATGTAGCCTTAACAAACGGTCACATTTCTGGACAGGGATGTGGTGGTTTCCTAAAGCAGATAAAGCTTCAGCCTGGACAGGTAATTTTCTCGGTTGTCCCAACACTGCCAAACTGACAGCGTGGTCAGTCTTATACATGTATATATTCTCTTTATTTTCTAATGATTTGTAGAAAACTCAAAATGTAGCCTGAACTTGACAGAATTTGCTCAGATTCATAAACCATATTGGATGTGTGGATTAAGGTAACAGATTAGATTTTTACAGTTCTAATCTTTGATATTTGCATTTCTTGTGACTGCTTAAACAGGAAAGGCCAAAGGTGTAAAACAGATTTGCTTTCCTGTGGAATGACTAACTTAAATTCTGTCTTGTCCTGGGGTCTATTTGTTTTCTTTAGGAAAGAGGGGGGAACAGATGTCAAGGTGGATATTTTCTATGGTTCACAATAGATTTGCTGTAGAAAGGATCCAACAACCCAGTGATTGTATAGAAGACAGTAAGCACAGTTAACAATTTTCTTACTAGTGAAGTTTTGATAATTTTGTTAGTGATGCTAGTCTGTTTTCAAATTTAATTAATATCTTTATTAATATTTAATGAAGTGATTATTAGTTTTATTTAATGAATTTGTTGAATTAATGAGGTGCTTATGTAATGTTTTTAAGGGAATGCTTCCAGTGAAAGACTACATTAAGTGCTGTAAGAGAAATGAATATTTTTTCACTTATATGAAGTTTATCTTTAAAAATGAGACAGTTATAAACAACAAAAAAGACAAAATGAGAACTGTTTTAATTCCTAAGTTTCAATTTTTGCCAAATTATTGTTATCACTTTTTTTAAAAAAATTTAGTTGTAGATGGACAGAATATTTTTTAATTTATTTTTATGTGATGCTGAGGATCAAACCTAGTGCTTCACACATACCAGGCAAGTGCTCTCCTGCTGAGCTACAGCCCCAGCCCTTTTCAATAGTGTATAGTATTATTAAGTTATAGTAACCAGTACATTTAGAATAAAGCCTAAGTTTAAAAAGAAATGAAATGGAAACTATACCTTATTTTGGCAAGCAAGTGGTAATGATTTTTTATATGATGTATTGCTATACAATATAGTCTGGCTGCTCCAAGTCCCTAACACATTATCTCCGATTCTTATAACAGACCCCTAGAATGGATGGCCATCCACATTTTACAGAAGAAAGGAGCTCAGTTTGTGACTTTCCAAATACCTTAGAGCTAAGTTAATGCCTAATGAGAACAAACATCCTTAGTTTTTTGTTTTGTTTTGTTTTTGTTGTTATTGTTGTTTTCCTCCCACCCCTGGTCCTGCACCACTGAGCTACAACCCAAACCCTTTTTATTTTTTATTGTGAGACAAGATCTTACTAAGTTGCCCAGGCTGGCCTGGAACTTGAGATCATGCTGTTTCAACCTCTGGAGTCACCGGGATTACAGTTGTGCACCACCAGGCCCTGCCTCTTTAGTCTTAATGATACACTTTCTCTCATTATCCAAAGGCTCTTATTATTCCTACCTTAATTTATTGTTGACTTGACATAATGTCTATATGAGGAAACAGAGGTTGAGAAAGTAATCTGTCCAAGGTTTTGCATGTATCTAGTATCCAGCAGGACTCTAATTTTCAGTCAGAGTCATTTATTTCAAAAATCTATGTTCTTACCACAGATTTTTATTAAATGAATGAATTAAAACTTGGCCTAATGGACTATTCACTCCTGCCCATCAGCTATTGTCTTCTACATGGAGAAGAGGGTCTTACTCCCAAGAGTTCACACATCATACCTGGAGTGTTGGCTATATCTCCATTCCTGCACCACTCATGAAAGCTTATTACAACCAATGAGGGTGACATTACTATGGAGATGTTCTTGAATTCATTTACTTTTTTAAAAAGGTTTAAATCATTGGCATGGAGTAAAAAGGGTATCCTCAAGATAGGATTATTAAAGGAATAGCTATCATATTTTGCCTCAGTTGCCTAGCAGGAATACAAAGGAGCTTACATTATTGAACTTCTGTAAGCCCTGGTTTTCCTTTCCTCGTGTGTAATGGAATTAATAAAACGTACGTAGCTGGTTGTTGTGTGGATTAAATGTAATTACACATGGAAAGCACAGATTCCTTCTTTATACAGCTGTACTGAAGTCTATGTCAGATTTTAGTATCTTTAACTTTTGAATCACATCCTTTTTTGTAGTCTTGAATTAGAAATATATACTGCCCTTTTGTAGTTTTTCCTTTGCCCTACATTGCATATTTTTTAAAACTTTACTAGCAATATTTCAGTGACAGGAATCTGTATGTTTTTGGCAAACACACTTCCTGTTTTCTGCCTTTCCTGGTTCTCAGCCTTGTTTATCACTCAAGGCACCAGACAATGGCAGTATCTGCCCCCCTCACACCTCACCCTTGACCACATCCCTGCTAGCTGAAATTCTGCATCTTCAAAGCACAGCCTAAACTCCACTTCCTTCCTGAGTCCATATGCCTCCCTCTGAATCCTTAGTGTATTTCTAATTCAAATAACACATACCCTCATGCTTTTAAAAAATATTTTTTTCAAGTTATTTTTTCAAGAAGTACAGTATATAAAACTAAGGTTAGGGGCACTTCAAAGATTTTTGTTTCCTGAATGAAAAACAAATCATATGTTTTGAAAGAGATCCTTAAAATAATTAGGAAACATACTCAAATTATTTGTTTCTATTACATGATTGTTAGTGACATCCTCCTCATCACTTTGAAGTTTGTTCCTTTCAGCCTTTTCCGCTAGTTTAACTGACATTACATTTCCCCGGAGGTCATGGTTCTTAAGGCCACTAGACCACTAGGCGCCACATGAGATAACTAAATTTCATTAATAAATTGCTCCAAGTGTGATATAAAAACCATATTAAGAGCTGGGGTTGTGGCTCAGTGGTAGAGCACTTGCCTAGCATGTGTGAGACATTGGGTTTGATCCTCAGCACCACATTAAAAAATAAATAAAGTTATTTTTTTAAAAACACCTTAGGTTGCAAATATATTAAGTACTTCAATATTTGAGTACTTTGGCAGTGTAGAAGGGTAATGGTCCAGGTGGATTTCTTTAATTAGGAACTGAATTTACCTGAGAGGAAGATTTCAAACCAGTTTAGTTGGAAGTAGGACTAATTGTGGCCCAGTGTGGAGGCTACAGCCAGAAATGACCTTGAGGAGAGAATTAGCATAAGTGGAAGGAAGATCCAGACAATCTCTCCACAGTTAGGGCCAGAATAAATAAAAAGGAAGAGGCAAAAGAAATGAAGTATGACCAAAATACTGTATGATTGAGACCTGCTAGATATTGTCCATTCCTTTACTATTAAAATAGGAAAGAGAGATGCATCAGGCAGGGCAAGAAAGGAGACAAACTAATGTAGCCTTACACATCTAGCACATGAGTATACTCCCCGTTGCTCCCAGGATTAGCATAGAAGGATAAGAGGGTACCTCTCAG
Organism: Ictidomys tridecemlineatus; assembly: GCF_052094955.1. Lineage (NCBI taxonomy): Eukaryota > Metazoa > Chordata > Mammalia > Rodentia > Sciuridae > Ictidomys > Ictidomys tridecemlineatus. Next base: position 72,698,565 of record NC_135487.1, on the reverse strand, counting down.
AGCTTCATCTAAAATAGGTAATTTTCAGGAATATATTGAAAATATCTTAATTATTAAAAAGTAGAAAATGAGTATGGTCTTTTTAAATATCAGACACGAAAACAACAACAAAAACAACTATCTACTTAGAAGTGTTTTAGGAGCAAATTTAGGAACATTTTCTGGTGTTGGATGGGTTTGTTGTTATTATTTGGTTTGGCTTGGTTTTGGGTGCTGGGGATGGAACCCAGGCTGAGCATATGCAGTACCACTGAGCTATACCCCACACCCTGGATGGATATCCTTTTGAAAGTGTGATTCTGTAGACTGTTGTGTAGAACTGAATGACAGTTGATAGAGGAACTGAAACATGGGTTCAGAAAGTTCAGCAAAACTCAAAAATCAGTCATAAGAGAGCTGTTTTAAAGCTTAGGGAGGTTACTGAAAATGTTTCAGAAAACCAAAATATTTTGCATCAAGGAAGTTCAGGAGAGTTAGACATTGTTTAAAGAAACTTTCTAAAGACTCAGAAGAACCAAAGCTATTCCCATTGCCAGAGAAGGCTATAGAGGTAGAACAAGAGGAAAGTTAGTTTGGTTAAACCAAACGTTTTTGTTCCAAAGTCTGCAGTACAAGAGAGAACATGCTGGAGTGCATAGGGAAATGTTTCTCAACCTACTTTTCACGGTCATCCTCAGTGCACAAGCCTTTTTATAGAGAAATTGTAATACTGCAGATATATTTTACTATGTATCTGTTCATGGACCCTGATGGACCACAATCATTAGTTAAGATTTTTTTTTTACCCCATGTCTTCCCACCCCAACAAACGGATGTCACATGGTTCAGTGTTATGTCAGAAATAACCAAAGAGCCATAGACAGCTAAAAACATGAAGAATGGTCAGTGTATCAATATGTTTTGAATGAGTGCACCTCATACATTAATTTACAAATCCTCTGCAATTATATTGCTACTTGGTTTTCCTTCTATAAAATAAACACACTTTATCTTAAACTGAAATTTAAATGTGAAAAATGCAAATTCCTACTTGCTCCAATTTCACATTGGCAAAATAATTAAATTCCTAAAGTTATCTCCCAGAGCCACCTCTACTGCATCCTTTTGTTTTCTGCCCTCCCCAAACTTCACATACTTAATTTCCTTTATTTTTCTTTCTGACGATCCTGACAACACTCTGTTAGCTATTCATTCCTGTGACTGTTTAATTACATATGAGATAAACTAGTTTGTCTGTATCAGAGAACTTACACCTTAAACCACATGTTTATAATTATGAAACACTGTGTCACCTGTCAAAAACACTTCAGGGCTAGAGGTGTGCTTCCGTGGTAGAGTGCCTGCCTAGCATATGCAAGGTGCTGTTTTCGATCTCTAGCAATGAAAAAAAAAAAAAAGATTTCAGTTCACAGCAAGTAGATATCTGGGGAGGGTGTGGCCCCTGAAGTTGTTCTTGGCTTCTTATATCTGGTTCGTTGCACAGGTTCCCCAGGGAGTATAAGCCTGGCCTCCTGATGTCTAATCTTGGAAGTTACTAGAAGAACTAGCTTATCTTTTTAAATGTTGGCTATTTTCAGCATCTGGATCCTATTGTGCCCTGGCATGTTTCTTACCCCCACAACTTCTCATCTCTCAACTTTTCAGTTTTTATTTTAACCATATTGTCTTTTTCTTTTTCTTTATTCTCAAACAATTTAAAAATATATATATATTTACAACTTTTCTCTGTGTTTGATATTTGGAGCTCAGTGAGACTTCCATGAAGCCAGAAACCTTATCTGTATTGGGCACCCCCCTGTCAGCAGCACTGCAAAATGCCTGGGATGGAACTGCTCAAGAAATAGTTGTGTCATAAGTATTTAGTGGTTTGTTGGCTTGTTTTGATATTGGGGATTGAACCCCCAGGACATTTAATACCTACTATATTGGAGTACATTCATTTCCTTCTCTGCTATTTTAAGTTCTGGTAATGAAATTTAGTATGAAATCACCTTTCTTTCTTTCTTTCTTTTTTAATATTTATTTATTTTTTAGTTGTATACACTACCTTTATTTTGTTTGTTTATTTTTATGTGGTGCTGAGGATTGAACTCAGGGCCTTGCATGTGCTAGGCAAGCGCTCTAACACTGAGCCCCAGCCCTGAAATCACCTTTCTTAATGGAGACACTAAAATGTATATGTAAATATTTCTACTTGTGATTGAAAATTAGGAGAAAGCATACAAAAGTTAATTATAAACTGGCATATAAAAAAAGCATAAAGTCAGGACATCTGAGTAAATCCTGAGTAAGTGGCTAAATAAGCTAAATATGTGAAAACTCCTGGGTCCCATGAGTTCCATCTGTAGATTTTTAAGAACTTGTCAAAATTTATAAAAATTACTTAGTAGTCTTTCTTAGAGGTTTATGAAAATTAAAAACATGTTTAAATATCTCCCTTTGTTTGGTAAATAGGAAAATGAAATCTAACTTGTAGAAAAATGATTATTTAGTCAGTTATACCTGGATGTTTTTGAAGACTTGAAGAATGATTTCATTAAGAAAACACCGTCAGGCTAATTTATATTTTCTCCCTTGACATTAGCAAGGTCTAGAACCATGTGCCTATCAGTAAAGTTAGGAAGCACTGTCCAGCACATTTGCCTTTCCAGCTAAAGCACAGCTGTGTGGATCATTATAACTGATCATTGAAAGTGGCTATCAGTTGAGGAGTGAGTAGCTACAGATGTGTGTCTGGGGGGTGGGGATCTGAGTTAGATGTTTCAATATTTTATCTAAGGATTTGGATGGCATAAAATAAAAATATATAGTCAAAAAAAGCAGTTCAATTAAATTGAAGGTAAAGACAGGTTGGTATCTTGAAGAAAAATAAACAAGCAAACAAACCATACAAATGTACTTGATGCTGATTTTATTATGTTCATTGTTGTATTTAAAAGAGGGTTAAGAAGAGCACACAACATATTGCAAAAGATCAGAATATATTTTCTGAATGAATAAATGAATGAAATGTATGATAGAGAATGACTATTGTGCTGTTAGGGTAAAAGCGCATGGGTCTGAAAAACTAATAAACTGAATAACTAATAAACAACCTTTTGGACAAATAATTTATGAGCAAAGTTTTATTTATATCTTTAAAGAGTTCTGATAGGTCCATTCAAAAATTATTCTTAGGAACATTTGATTTTTAAAAAGTAGATGGCTAGGCTACATTTTAAAACGTGGGTTCAAGGTCACTTCTTGACTCTTGACTGACAGCTAACAACTGAATGACGAAGTAACTGATTTCCAGGAATAAATATTATCCTAATTAGAGTTAATTTTTAAAATTTCTTAAGCATCTTATCAGGAATGTTAATTTTCTTCACCAGAGAGTGTGAATTCTCCCGACAAGTAGATTCTTTCCCAGATCAAGTGTGAAAGTTTTTGTTTTTAAGTCACTCAATTTAGAAAGTCTTTACAAATCTGTCTTGGTCAAGGAAAGATCCATCCACCTCATTCCATTTTTTATTTTTTTATGTTGAGGTCATTAAATTTGTGACCTACTAATTTCAGATTTCTTTATTTATGCTGTACATTCACAATCATGATTATTTTTCTCTGGTATTCTACATCAGGGAAGTTTTTTTTTTTTTAAACCAAGGATTGAACCCAGAGGCGCTTGCCCACTGAGCCACATCCCCAGCCTTTTAATATTTTATTTAGAGACAGGATCTTACTGAGTTGCTTAGGGCTTTGCAAAGTTGCTGAGGTTGGCTTTGAACTCACCATCCTCCTGCTTCAGCCTCCCCAGCTACTGGGATTACAGGCATGTGCCACCACCCTCAACTAGGGAAGACTTTTTTCAAAGCGTAGTCTAACACGTTCAGTTTTATCTGTTTCAATAATGTATGGACATGGACTTCTATGTTTTCTGTATTCTGTCCTATTTAGAGTGTTTTATTTAAAAAGGTACAGCAAGTGGTGCTTACCACACCATTTAAACTATCTTATGTAATCAAGTTCATTGCTGTGTGGTACTGAACAACTACAAAGGCAAAGGAGTTAACTCTTTTCTGAGACTCTAGAATATAAGTTTTATTGCTTCTTTCAAGCTAAAAATACATTTTACTCTCTTCTCAGCTTATCTATCCCAAGACCAGAATCCAAGAAGTATGTGATTTATCTCCATCAGATTTTGTCTATGGTATTTTTCACTGTGATAATCCTATTTTCTTGAGGACCCACTTTTCCCCCTAAGATTCTTGTCCTGCTGGGAAGTTCCAGTCTTTACTTCCTAAAAAGCTGAGATTCTGAAGGTTATAGAGTAGGTCATTGGAAGGATGTTGTAGGCATTACCATTTGTAATTTGTATCACTAATACCTCTCTGAATGTGACACTTTTGGCACCACACACTACACATTTGTTTTATTAAATTATATACAGTAGGAAGGAGAACAGAATTAGTGAACCTATGCAAATAACCACATTACTAGAAGCCATAAAGGGTCTCAATTTGCATACTAATGACTGCCATTCTGCATGGTTTTGTAGGTGAGACAAACTTTTGAGTCACATTTTTTTTTTAAAGAGAGAGTGAGAGAGGAGAGAGAGAGAGAAAATTTTTTAATATTTAGTTTTTAGTTCTTGGCGGACACAACATCTTTGTTGGTATGTGGTGCTGAGGATCGAACCCTGTCCGCACGCATGCCAGGCGAGCGCGCTACCGCTTGAGCCACATCCCCAGCCCCTTGAGTCACATTTTCTAGGGGAACATAGATTCCATAATAGTAAAGTTATCTACAGATAAGATTGTATTGCCTTTAGTAGTTAGAATAAAGTTTATCTAAATGATCTTTAACAAAAACTAGTTGTGTTTCTCTAAATTGGCCTTTATTAAAAAGATTATGTTTACTAATTCTTGGTCAGAACTTTTTCTATTAATCCATATATGATGTATTCTTTTCTTTCTTTTTTTTTTGAATCAGCTATTTTTATTTTGAGGCAGGGTCTTGCTAAGTCGATTAGCACCTCACTGAGGTTGCTTAGCACCTCACTGAGTTGCTCAGGCCCTGAACTTGCAATCCTCCTGCCTCAGCTTCCCAAGTCTCTGGGATTATAGGTATGCACCACGGTGTTGGCAGGATGTTGTCTTTCATGATATTGGAAATTTTGGAAGTTCCAGAATTCTAAAGAATATGCTCATGTGGGAAGTATTGTGAAAAATTTAATCCCTCAACTCCTAAAATAGTGTTATTTGGTAATGTAGTAGCTGCAAACATAACCAAAGTATCAAATATGTGTAAGTTAGAACTCTTTGGGTTTTACAACTTTTAAAAAAGATACCTTACAAATTCACTGAAATAACCTGCTAAATTAAGGGTTAGAGATCATCTAAGAAGGGGACTGAGGCTGTGGCTCAGTGGTAGAGTGCTTGCCTGGCATTGTGAGGCAATGGGTTTGATTCTCAGCACCGTACATAAATGAATAAAATCAAGGTCCATTGACAACTAGAAAATATTTAAGAAAGAAAAAGAGATCATCTAAGAAGAAAAAGGGAGAGGGTATCAAATACCTTTCGAAAATAAATTTCAGTGGAGGGGTAGCTTCTATCAGTTAACTCTCAAGCAGAAAAAGTTATAACTCTGAACAAAATATGAAACCCAACTCTTTGAAGGCATAGGAAAGCAATGAAAAGCAAGTTGGAACTGGAAGGGAACTGATCCTTGAGAAATAGGAACTGCAGTGAATGAGATTTGAATCATGGGTTTTCTTCTGAAACACCAAGTTCCTGCAGCCCAGAGCTATGAAATCTCAAACCAAATCTGTAGTCATGCTGACTTGAAAAGGCAGAGGGAGCAGTTTGAGCCTTCCATAGTGGCTGGAAAGTGAAGGGGAAATTCTAGAAAAAAGGGAATCACCTAAAAGGGAAAGCCCTCAAATCTACATTATAAACTCCTTGCTGGTCTTTGCCTGACCTCAAAAGTGCTCTCGAGACAAGGAAAAAAGGCACACTCATACATTGCTGGTGGGACTGCAAAATAGTGCAGCCAATATCGAAAGCAGTATGGAGATTCCTAAGAAAATTGGGAATGGAACCACCATTTGACCCAGCTATCCCACTCCTCAGTCTATACCCAAAGGACTTAAAAACAGTATTCTACAGGGACATAGCCACATCAATGTTTATAGCAACACAATTCACAATAGCTAAATTGTGGATCCAACCCAGATGCCCTTCGGTAGATGAATGGATAAAGAAAATGCGGTATATATACACAATGGAATATTACTCAGCATTAAAAGAGAATAAAATCATGGAATTTGCAGATAAATTGATGGAGTTTGAGAATATAATGCTAAGTGAAGTTAGCCAATCCTCAAAAACCAAATGCCAAATGTTTTCTCTGATTTAAGGATGCTGATTCACAATGTGGTTGGGAGGGGGCATGGAAGGATTAGTTGAACTCTAGATAGGGCAAAGGGATGTGAGGGGAAGGGAGGGGGCATGAGAGTAGGAAAGGTGGTGGAATAAGATGGACATCAATACCCTAAGTACATGTATAAAGACATGAATGGTATGACTCTACTTTGTGTACAACTAGAGAAATAGAAAATTGTGCTCTATATGTGTCATGTGAATTGTAATGCATTCTGATGTTGTGTATATCAAATTAAAATTTAAAAATAAGAAATAATTTTTTTAAAAAAGTGCTCTTGAGAGGTGAGAATCCCTGGAACCTAACTGATGACCAGAGTTGGAGAACTGAAAGAGCAGACTGTAGGCTTCAGCTGCCACCCACCTAAGTAATGAGATGTAGAAAACTCTGGTAATTTCATAAAAATTTCTGCAAAGTGGCAGGCTATAAAATCAACACTCAAATATTAGATGCACTCCTATATATTAACAATGAATATTCTGCACAAGGAAATTTTAGAAATACAATTTCATTTACAATGGCTTAAAAATTTGAAATAAAAAACACAACAAATATTACTGAAAGAAATAAAAGAAGACATAAGATAAATAGGCAACCTAGAGAATGGGAAACAATATTTGTAAATCGTATATCTAATTAAGGATTAATATTCAAACTATATAGTGAACTTCTAAATCCAGCAGTGCAAAACTAAACTGAAGCAAAAATGGCAGTGTATTTGAATTAACATTTCTCCAAAGACAATATACAAATATACAATGAGAACATGAAAAGATACCCAGGATTACAAATTATTATGAAAACATAAATCAATACTACCATGAGAAACCACCTTATACTCAGTAGGAAGGTTATCCACATAGAATATAAGGATTAGGGATGTAGCTCAATGATAGAGCACTTGCCTATCATGAGTGAGGTCCTGGGTATAATCCCCATCCCCCGCCCCTCACCCAGCAAATGAAATAAGTAAATTAATAATAAAAGTTAATAAAGGGAGACAAACACACATATACACAATAACCAGTGTTGAGAGGAATATGGAGAAACTGAAATGCTTCTGAGCTCTTGGTGGGAATGTGAAAGGGTATAACTGCTGTGAATAATGATAATGATGGTTCCTTAGAAAATTAAAAAATGTAATTTTCATATAATTCATTAATTCCACTTGTGACTATATTCCCACAAGTATTGAAAGCAGGGTCTCAAAGAGACATTTGTTCACCAATGTTCAGAGCAGAATTATTTGTAATGTGTAAAAAACACAGAAGCCACTAGTTATTCATAATTATGCATGAATTAATAAGCAAATCGTGGTATATGTATTTGATAGAATATTATTTAGTCTTTTAAATGAAGAATATTCTGACATATATTACAAATATGAATAAAGCCTGAGGTCATTGTGCCAAGTGGCTTATTTGCCAGTCACAAAAAGATAGTTGGTGATTCCTTATTTGAACTATTTTGAAACTTCAAGTATTATAAAATCATAGAGACATAAAACAGAATGTAGTGGCCTAGGGATGGGTGACAGACATGTGGGATTATATTGTTTAATGGATACAGAGTATTAGTTGTGCAAAATGAAAACCATCTTGTAGATGGATAGTGGTTTTGGTGCAAAAACGACATAAAGATATTTGAAACCACTGAGCTGTACGTTTAACAAGGTTTTATGTTGTTAATTCTACCACAATTGAGAAAATGGAAAAAAGGAAAATTTTAGTTTTCCTCAAGGACCTTCCTGATCAAATAGCATCCCTCACAAAGACGGTGGTTTGCAAATACAGAGAAAAAAGAGTTTGTCCCTAGTATTCTATCACTATTATCATTGGAAAAGATTGTTTCTTATTTATACTGGTGGAAAAATTAAGTACCTACTACATCTATTCCCTTTAGGTCAAATAATAGCTCTGTATTCAAAACTGAGGTTTTTCTTTTTCTTTTCCATAGATTTATTTTCTTTAGGGATATCAGGATTAATCTAAGGTAATCCAATGTGTATCAATGTGTATGTACCCCATGTGTGGTGACTTTTTTACACACATTGATTCTTTTTTGTGGGTGGGAACGCAGAATCAAATTCAGGGGCACTCACTCAACCACTGAGCCACATCCTCTACCTTTCTTATATTTTATTTAGAGGCAGGGTCTCACGGAATTGCTTAGTGCCTTGGTGTTGCTGAAGTTGGCTTTGAACTCATGATCCTCCTGCCTCAGCCTACCAAGCTACTGGGATTACAGGTGTGTGCCACCATGCCTGGCCACACATTGATTCTTAAGTTTGGGAATCCGGGTTTTACAACCACTCTGAGTGATATTCTTCTGTCTTACATTTTGAAAAAGACTTTCTGAGCAAGAGTGAAAAACATTATTATGATAATGTGAAGCTACAATTTGTGGTTCTTTAATAATAAAGGCATGACAGGCCTGGTTTTTATAAATAAATTCTGCTATCAAATTCATATAATTTTGCAGTCCCCTTAATCTGCTCCTTGAAAAAAAGGAAACAAATCCAGAATTCTAATGTGGCCAAAAGGAGTTCTTATTTTCCATATTCATAGAGCCTAAAGGTTCTAACAAAATAAACATAAACAAAAACAATGTTTTCAGCCTACTAATGTCTCATTCCAATGAAAAATTTATTTTACACTGTATGTCTCTTTAACCTGCATTTACAGAATATTTTGAAATACATTATCTGGTAGACCAAACTTCATGGTAGTTTTTGCAGATTCATCTTTTTAAAAATTAATTAATTAATTAAATTTACAATAGAATGCATTTTGACATATTGTGCACAAATGGAGATTAATTTTATCAAAACCAACAATCTGTTGATTAAATAATGTTACAATAAAGGTTACATCATTCCATTTAAATCTCAAAACAAACTTGAGGTAGGAAGAATTTTTTTTTAACCTGTAACCCTCACAAAATGACAAATGTGTTTTGTTTTCATTCCTTGACACCCAGCTAGCTTAAGCTCTTTGCACAAGTTACATGGGTAGATGTGTTAGTCAGCTTTCCAGTACTATAACACAGATCTGAGATGATCAGTACACAAGAGAAAAGGTTTCTTTTGGCTCACAGTTTTGGAGCTTCCAGTCAATGTCAATTGGTTTCATTTATTTGGGTCTATGATGACACTAGCATAACACATCATAGCAAGAGGGTGTGGCAGAGCAATACTATCCTCCTTATGGCTAAGAAGAGGTAGAGAAAAAAGAGGAAGTGGCTGAAATCTGCAGTTATTTTCAAAAGCACACCCCCAGTGACTTGAAGACCTACCACGAGGCATCACATGTTCAAGGTTCTACCATCTCCCCACAGTGCTACCTTGGGGACCAAGCTTTAACACATGGGCCTTTGAGGCACATTCAACATACAAACTGTAGCAGTAGTAAACTGTAGAGCTGAAAAATTTTGAAAGTCATAGATACATGCTAAATATGTAGCATTTAAAATATAAATATATTTGAGTGACTTCAACAGAATGTTCTTACATATTATTACAATAAAAATTTGTATATATCATAGAAAGCCACTGATATACAAAGCTAAATAAATGCTTGCCAAGAGATTCATATAATTATAGTACTTTTAATGCTTAATAAGCTCTAATTAAATCTTTGTTTTAAAAAAAGTAATTCTGAATTATAGAGAAAGTTTAAGACTACATGAAAGTTCAGATATTTCTTCTCTTAGATTTATTCCTGGTGATATTTTGGACATCATTTGTGTGCTTTTGTTTTACAAATGGAAGCATAGTTTTTCTATTTTCGTTCCTATTCCAATTTTTAGTTGACAAAATAGCAGAGAACAGGACATCTCATGTGTGGAGACCTGACTCTTTGTGGTATGCAGGCCTGACTCTACAGGAATAAGTGGAGTCCATTCCATCACCCTAATGGATCAGAGCATCATGCTGTTGGTAATGGAAAGCCCTTGTATGTTACTGATTAAGGAGTACAGGAAGCAATGTTGTTGACAAAGATCATTCTGCCAGAATGAGTGGTCACAAAGCATGGTGTAGGGAAGTGACATTCCTGGCTTCAAATGTTGGGACTCCCACTATTCACTAGATATGATGAAGCAAACTCCTCAGTCTTTCTGAACTTCATCTTGTACATATGCAAAGTGAGTATAAATAGCGTTAACTTTCAAAATTCCTGTAAACATTAATGAGCTTAGGTATGTAACACATACGTGACAGCTTTGTATAGACTGTCAATGCATGATAAATATTGCTTGAATTTTATTTTTACTATGGAAGTAAAACCACTACTTCATTACTTCAGATTTTTTCATTTTACTTTTAACTTCAGATTTCTAGTAGAGGAAGCCCTATGCAAATGATATCCTACATTTTGTGCCATAGAAAAATATGGAAATCCTCTGAGCTCCCTCCTGTCATAACCATGTTTGATTAAACTTCAGGGGTTGGGGGAACTAATTTGCCATCTTATTTCTACAGTGAGGCCCTTTTATTTTTGTAGATCACCATGACGTCTGAACCAATTATGTTGGTCCCAGTGTGTCTGGTAGAAAACAACAATGAGCAGCTAAGGGTGAACCAGAAAGCCTTGAAGATTCTTCGCAAGATTTCTCATCCTGTAGTGGTTGTGGCTATTGTAGGGCCTTATCGTACAGGAAAGTCCTACTTGATGAACCGTCTTGCTGGAGAAAACCTTGGTGAGTGAGGTCCCTCGGCAGGGCTATTTACTTCAATTCAGCTCTATCTCAGTTTGTCACTGCATCTTCAGGGTAACAAGGAGGGAGATTCTGAATCTCCTCTCCAACAAATCTAATTCTTTCCAGCAAAATTGCAGCCTTGTCAATGTGTCCAATGCTTTGATTTACATCTGTCATTTCAGCTTCCTGTAAAAGGGATATCCTTCATTTCTAGCAGCTTAGGACCTGAGCTCTTACAATGACCTTCACCCACCCATGGTTTTCCTTTTTCCACTATCTTATTCTTATTAACTTGGTGCTCTCTCTGAATTCTGTATCTCATTATGGCTGCCATATCACTGTTTTTTTAAAACTCTATCACAAGCAAAATTATATTGTCTCAATTTCCTTTTTCTACTTTCTTCCCTCTTTTCAATCAACTCCTCTCTTTTCTTAAAACCCAACATTCCACTGAATTGCTCTTTCTCTTTCAATATATACCAATGACTCTGTCTTTTCTGATTCAAAATGTTTCTTTTTATCCATCCCAGACCCTTGCTTAGCATCACTTCTCCTGTTTTACCAGCTTGCTCCTAAAAACACTTTCCTTTCTTATTATCTCTATACCACACACTCTTGGTTTCTTTCTATCTCTGAGTCTCCATCTCCATCTTTTCAAGGTACTCACAGGCTTTAGCCTCAGAAGGGCAGGTATTTCAGCCTCATTCAGTCCTATGTATCTCCTGGAGCTTTAACTTATCTATAGTATCTGGAAAATAATAGTTATTTAACAAGTAATTATTGACTAAATTTCTTTGTTTATTCCTCAGATGATTAAAAAGACTTGATCTAATTACAATACCATCACTAGCTTAACTTCCTTTTGAAGTCAGGGTGGTTGGACACCTAAGAATCAAAGCATCTTTGTGTGTAGTGTAACTTCTTTCATCCAGTGCACTGGTGGGCCACACCAACAGGAAGGCACATTTTCTTACAATGGGAAAAGGAATTAGAAATTATGAACAAACCAAACTTTAAAATGTGGGAGAAGCTGACAGAGAAAAATATGAGGTGTTTATGTGACACTAAGTTGGATATCTTCAAAGAACAGAGAAGCATCATCTTTTTTTTTCATTGCAATAAGTATTATTATTGTAAAATAAAACATAAATATACTATATGCAACAACATATCCACACCCACTAAAAACAAATATTCACATACACATATACGTATGGATATACATTCTTATACTTTATAAATATATGAAATGTACATGTAAATATATAAAATCAGAGAAGTAGTATCACGTATCACTGTCTCTTATGATCCTACAAGTGCGATTCTGTAGTTCAGGAGGTTCCTGAATATCTGCTCTTCACTTGCAGGCTTTCCTCTGGGATCCACAGTGCAATCTGAAACCAAGGGCATCTGGATGTGGTGTATGCCCCACCCCAACAAGCCAAACCACAGTCTGGTTCTTTTGGACACTGAGGGCCTGGGAGATGTGCAAAAGGTGAGGAAGAAGCTCAGACAGATCTTTTTTATTCTGGTATTTTTTCTTAGCTTTCCATGATACTTTTTACTTCAACTTCTGTATTTCATTCCTGAAATCCCCAAATGCTACTCTATGGAATGAGACTTACTTTGATCTCTTTGAATTTATACCATATAATGTGATACGTTAGTAAAATTGTATTCCTGAGAAGTGAATTGAACAGTTTCATCCATTTTAGTAAGCCTTTATGGAGAAGCTGAGATATAGGGTCTTGGGCAAGTACTGTTGATGAGGTAAAGGTCCTGCTCTCTCAGAGCCTCAACTCTGTTGAGGAGATGGTTTGTATAAGTCAGCTAGAATACCATGTGATCACTGCTTGGGTGTGAGGGAACCAGGTGAATTTCCTAGAAAGCAGACTAAGAGACACCAACAGGCAGGAGGTCTTTTAATTCAGGTTTTAGTTTGCCTATTCTTACGTTAGAGTGAAATTAAGACACCATGTCTATTTCTGTATCTGTCTCTCCCTCTTTTCCTCCTTCCCTATTTAGAGATTAAATTGGAAACAAGATCTATATTTCTGTAGGGTTCATTTCCTCCCATGTTTAAGCAGATATTCTGTCCTTACTTATAAAACAACATACCAAAGATACGGTCTTGGTGCCAAAACCTATTGTTGTTTCTCTAAGTCCAACTTGTTCTGATTTCAGTCAATTTACTTCTTAAATAATTAGAATTTGGGAAATGCAGTATATTCATAATATTTTTTTTCTCTTCCAAATTCCCATATTCTGGATTTGAATTTCAGGATTTTCCTTTCCTCAAGCAGGTAATAAAACATATCAGAGTTTTACTACAACTGACTGCTGGCTTCAGTGATTCAGTCAACACAAAAGCAGCTTTGCCTCTTCAAGGCTCTCACCATCTTGCCACAGAGTTAGCTTTGAAGTCACATCTTCTGTATCTACCCTTGGCTCTGAGACAGTCAGACCTAAGAACTCTATGCTTATTTAATTCTAATGTTGATTTGGCTTCTGCAAGTATTTCTATTTTGCATACCCTTTTGTTATGTCCACATTTTACAAAAACTTGAGCACTCAGATGTAATTTCCAGTTATATTCTATGTCACATACAGTCATTTCCTACTTTCAGTAACTTTTGTTCTCATTGACACTTTCATTATTTTTATTCAATTTAATAACTGTTCTTTTTACTTTAGATCCATTACTAATATGTAAATGCTTTAATTATGTTATTATCCTTGTTTGTCGTTTTTAAATTAATGTATTATTAGATAATCACATAGATTGTAAAAATTGCTGTGCTTAAGTATGTTTTTCACCAAATAAACAAGGTGAGCAACATTTTTTAGTAGCCCACACATATATATGCTCTGTGGATTTGACTTAAGTGCTCAGTGGTGATTAGCACAGCACGTATTATGTGGCCCTCTTATTGTTAAGTGAAACTTGGTCTCTTACTACTAAGCAACTAGTTGCATATTGGACTCTGTTTTTTCAACCTGTATTTTCTTATTTCATCTCATTCAGAAAAAGAAGGATCATTTGAAGAAAGTATTGTTAGAATACTTCCATAGATGAGGAAACAGGGGTCACAAGAAATTTCATTGCTAAAGTTGAGATTTAATTTTTTTTCATGTTTTTTTCTTTGTGTCAACACTGTACTGTCTGTAATAACAAATGAAAAATAACTGAACAACAACAACAACAACAAAACCTGAATGAACATTGAAGAAAAAGATCATTCAGTGCTTGTTTTCACATGTTTTCCAGGGTGACCCTAAGAATGACACGTGGATCTTTGCCCTGGCTGTGCTTCTGAGCAGCATGTTGGTGTACAACAGCATGGGCACCATCAACAGTGATGCCTTGGAGAAGATGCAGTATCCTTTCTAGTTTATTGAGAAATTGTGGAGGGAATGGAGACCCATCTGAATCCTTCCCCCAGTGGCTGAGTTGCCTTTGGTAGGGCATAGAGGACCCAGGGGAAGGGACAGCATTCGTAATAATTTTTTAAGGGGAAGAAGGAAATTCTGCTTGGCCGCTCCTTTTCCTTAGCCAAGTCTTAGTTATGTGACAGAACTCACAGAACTAATCAGGGTGAAGTATTCCCTGAGACTTGATGGAGTAGAAGATTCCACAGAATTTGTGAGTTTCTTTCCAGACTTTGTTTGGACTGTACGGGATTTCACTCTGGAGCTGAACCTACATGGTCACCCCATCACGGAAGACGAGTACCTGGAGAATGCCTGGAGGATGATTCCAGGTATGTGAGCATGATCTGGGTGGGGAGCTGACTAGTAAGAGTTGATATTTGATGAACATTGTCCATCATCTCTGGGGTTGCATTGTACTTCAGACTAGCTCAGGTCTACAGAAATGACTGGGCTTCTGGGTTATTACTCTTTGATAAGTTTTAATGACTAGAGTTAACTTACCCAGTGACAGTAGGGCATGAATGTTTTCAAAGTTATTCCAAACCAATTTTCACTTAAAATAATTTGTACTTTAGCATTTAGCTTATGTCAGGCACTAAACCTTTCCAGATACCTGACATTGCTCTTTCTTATGCTTCTCCTTTTTTTGTGGAAAAACAATGAGAAAAACAATGTACTAGTTAATTGTCAGTCATAGAATTTCAAGGCAGAATCTACTTTGTTCAGTTTTATTTATCGCCTTTCAGACATTGTTTTAGTCAGCTTTTTCACTGCGGTGAATAAAGGTCCTGACCAGAACAACTGTAAATGAGGAAAAGTTTATTTGAGGACTTACGGTTTCAGAGGTCCAAGTCTATAGAAGGTCAGCTTCATTCCTCGGGGCTCGAGGTGAAGCAGAACACCATGGCAGAAGAGTGTGGAAGAGGGAAACAGCTTACATGATGATCAGGAAGCTGAGAGAAAGACTGCACTTGCCAAATACAAATATATACCCCAAAGCCAATCCCCCAATGCCTACTTCCTGCAGCCACACACCACCTGCCTTCAGCCACATAACGCCTGCCTCAACTCCATTAGGTGATTAAATCACTGATAGATTAAGGCTCTTGTAAACCAATCATTTCTCCTCTGAACCTTCTTGCATTGTCTCACTCATGAATTTTTGGGGTACACCTCACATCCAAACCATAACAGACTTGTATTAACTTTTCAGAGAATGGCTAGTTATGTCTTCCATAAAAGCAACTTTACACTCCAAATAGGCCTCAACAGTCCCTTCCAAACTTTTTCAATACTTCTACTTTCTACCAGAGCCTTCATTTGTTTCCCTACCATGTCATTCTCTTCATATTAGCACCTATGATGATACTGTTCTCAGTTAATAAATTATTCTAATGTATTGCATTTAGGTGGGTGAGTCTCTGATACAACCCATGAGTTTATTAAGTAGAGACAAATTATATAGCTTACATTTTGAGAGTTTATATTCTTTAGAGTTTATACCCAAACTACATAATCCTATTTGTTGTGTGAATAACCGTGATTACAGTTTTCCTTAACAATGTGTCATCTGTCTTATTTTAGTTATTGCTCTACTATCTTTATTTGTGGCTCCTCTTCATTCAGTCTTACATTTGGACTTCCACTATCAGTACTATCAGACCAGAAATTGATATGTAACCATCTACCAATCAAATCACTCCTGAAAATCTTATAAGCCAGGTGCTGATCTTGGTTCAGTGGATACCAACCCAAGTTTTTTTTTTTTTTTATTCCTGGGCACATGCCTCCCACAATTCATTTACAGAGATGCATCACTGATATGAGTTTGATTTGCACTAAGCCATTGAATGAGTATATAAAATTGGATCTTTAAGAAGATTCTAATGAACAATAATTCCAAGTCATGATATGCTTGAGATGCCTTGTCCCTAGTTTGTGCTCAGGGTGACCCTGTTTTTCCTCTTCCTCAGGTGATAATGATAAAGCGAAAAATACTAACACATCAAGGGATTGTATTAGGCGTTTCTTTCCCAACCGGAAGTGTTTTGTCTTTGATCGGCCAAAATATGAAAAGGAGCTCCTAGCTCATATTGAGGACGTGTTGGAAAATCAACTAAATCCTGAATTCCAGGAACAATCAAAAAATTTCCGTTCTCACATCTTAACCCACGCAAAGATCAAGACCCTCATGGAAGAAGTCAAAGTCACTGGGAATCGTGAGTTTACTTTTCTTAAATGATACTTCTGTGTGGTCTAATATTTGTTGAATCATAGTAAATGCTATTCAGTTCTTATTTTATTTTTATCTTTCAAAAGAGAAAGAAGAATCACAATATTATGGTATTTGTAAATAATCACAATTCCTTACTAATGGGATGTGGGCTTGAGGAACCTGAATAGATCCTACCTCCTTTAGTCCCTTGTCCACATTGATTTTCAGGGTTCAGTTGCTTTCATCACCGTAACCATTTAAAACTCAGCTTTGTAAAGATCTCAGACCATATCTTTAAAACTTTTTAGAACATTATTGTTGGTATAGTAGTTGGGTTCCTCCCAACAGAATCACACATGCATGGAGTTCAATTTCAGTTCATGTCTGCCCTTCTTCTCTTCCCTCCTCCCTTCCCCCATTCTCCTTCCTCTTCTCCACTGATCTTCCTATCACTCACCTATTTATTCATATTTGATTAATTCTTTCTATTTATATATAAAAGTGAGTTTCCCTGTGGTATATTTATGAATGTACTTAGCATGATTTTAAAAAATTCATTCTACATTTCTCTATTTCCCATCTCTTTTCTCTCCCTCTCAATTGCCTTCTCCTATTCCATGATCTTCTCTATATTTTTATACATTTAATCCTCCCTCTTTCATTTCTTTATTTTTCCCTAGCTTCCCCATATAAAAGAAAACATTTGACTCTTGATTTTATGAGACTGACTTATGTCAGTTAGCATGATATTCTCCATTTCCATGAATTTACCAACAAATGATATAATTTTATTTATTTTTTGTGGCTAAATACAACTCCATTGTATATATGAAGTTGTATTTAGCCACAATAGGTATATATACACCATAATTTCTTAACCCATTTATTAATTGAAGGATACCTGGCTTGATTCCGTAATTTGGGTGTTGTGAATTTTGCTACTATAAATATTGAGGTGGCTGTATTGCTATAGTATGCTGATTTTAGTACTCTTGGATTAACACCAAGAAGTGGGATAACTGGATCATAATCATCTAAATCAGATTTTAGATGAAGGTTGGTATTCAATATTTTAAACTGTTAAGTCCCAATGAGTAATAGAATGAAGAAAAGGTGTGAAATTGTATGTGCTGATAGAAAAAGTATGCAAAGCATGTGTTTGTTCATCTTTTTCCTTTGGACTATTATTTAAAAATACCATAAACTGGGAGTATGAAACAACATACCTTTTTTTTTCTCCAGGTTTAGTAGGCTGGGAACTCCAAGATCAGGGTGCCAACATGGTAGAGTTTTTGAGAACTCTTCCAGGTTGCAGACTGCTGAGTTCTTGCTGTGACCTCACATGGTAGAAGGGGAAATTTAGCTCTCTGGGGTCTCCTGTAACATACTAATTCTGTTCATGAGAACTGTTCCCCATTGTCTCTAATCACTTCACAGAAGGCACCACCTCCTAGTTCCATCACCTTCATGGTGGGAATTAATAATCAGTCCATGGTGTTATGTGTGATTTTAAAAACAGTCTCAGACTCTTGTATCCTATTGAGTGAGAACTTGACATGCATACCTATTCTCAGCCTTATTCAGGACTGGGGAGTTTGGTGGAGACCTATGTGAATGCCATCAACAGCGGAAGGGTGCCTTGTTTGGAGAATGCAGTGACCACTCTGGCCCAGTGTGAGAACTCAGCAGCTGTGCAGAAGGCAGCCGACCACTACAGTGAGCAGATGGACCAGCGGGTGCAGTTCCCCACAGACACACTCCAGGAGCTGCTGGAGGTGCATGCAGCCTGTGAGAGGGAAGCCATGGAAGTCTTCATGGAGCACTCCTTCAAGGATGACAAGCTGGAGTTCCAGAAGCAGCTGATGGTAATTAACCTTAGCTTATACCTTTCCTTTCCTGATCTTGTCCTGGAATAAGGTTGATAGTCTTTTTTTTTTTTTTTTTTTTTTTGTGGTGCCAAGGATGAAATCCAGGGCCTTAAACATGCTAGGCAATCACTCCACCACTGAGCCACATCACAAACCCCTAGGCCTCGCATTTTTATTCCAGGGTTTGTATCCTTTTTGTCTCAGGAATAACCTAGATTTTTGTGGGTAACAAGACTCTGCAGGCTACAAGTGCTCGCGTTATCTAAAAGATGATACTTTGTTTTCTATTGCTGCAAAACAAATGATCATCTACTCAACAGCCTAAAATAGCATGCATTCATTAGCTCACAGTAAGGTTATATCCCAGCATAGGGTATGTGGGGGTTCTGCTCAGTGCCTCACAAGCTGAAAACAAGATATAAAATGGGCTTAGTTCTCATCTGGACACCTGGGTACCCTTTTCATCTTCAACATACCAGTGATGCATCCCATCTTTCCTTCCTTTCTAGTCTCTCTGTTTTCCCTTCTGTCACAGCTTGAAAAAACTGTTCTAATGTGCAGATGTGATTAGGTTCAATAGAGTACTGTTCATTTATTATATTTATCCTGTGTAATGCCACATGTTGTAACCATAGGATTACTAACCATCATATTCACAGACCTGGGGACAAGGCAGGTAGTGGACACGGAGGAGAGAACTCCCAGGTGACAACTTAGTTCGTCTGATCAGATGCACCTTCACTGAAAGTTTTTCTTTCAGACTATTTAGGACAGATCTTAATTTGACAAAATTCTCGTATTTCATATTGAGGAAAATCCAGCTGGATTGTAATTTCCAAATAGAAACAAACAAACAAATGCACCTATTCTTATATCCTCACACACTGAAACTGTCACGGAAAGAACTTGCAAAGCAGTCAAAACTCTGCTCAGAATATACTTAACTTGTTTCTGGTGGGTAGGTGTGCCATGCATATATTTTCATCTGTAGCAACCCGCATTCCCTGAGGGGAATTTTACTTCAACCAGAATTAAACATTAAACATTTTATTAGTGATTGTTAGGGTTTCGGTTGCTGTTAATCATACTATTACTAAATAAACTATAAAGTTTATGTCTTCCAACTCCATCATTTCACATGTATTGAGACTGACATTGAGGTAAGAGACTTTTCAGAGTCACACAATGAATTGGCCAGACCTGGGACTGAAGCATGTCTCCTGACTCCTTCTATGTTCCAGTCCTCTCTGAGGCGGCCAGACTGCTTTTTCTGAGGGGATACCAGTTGGGCCTTCCTTCTAACAACTTCTTTATATTTTACTTCCCTACATTTCCCTTCCAGGACACCATAGAGAGAGAGAAAAAAGCTCTCCTGCTTCAGAATGAAGAGGTATCTGTCAACTGCTGCGAGGCTCGGCTGATGCAGCAGTTGAGGGCCCCTGATGCGAAGCATCTCAAGAGGAGCGTTCGCTGTTCCTGGAGACCATAGGCTCTACTTAGAAGCAAAGAAGAAGGTAGAACTTCAGTACAATCGAGGGTCCAGGAAAGGAGTGAAGGTGAGGAGTAAGGGGAGGGGAGAGGGCCAGTATGTGGTCAGAGGGTCTGTGCTGCTCCTTCTAAAACTAAGCTGCCACCATTATTTGTGAAACAAAAGCAGAGAATGGCTATATGTTGACATTTATATAATTTTATATCCCCTGTTAGTTAGATCCTCTTAGGTAAACCAAAAACAGTTCTTCCCAGAGAGGGTTTAGAACCAGGAATTCAGGTGAAACCAACCATTTCTTTTACTTATCAAAAAAGCGGTTTTAATTTTTTTCTGCTAAAACACAGATGGTACAATATGAAAGAAATGACTTTGTTCTTGTGAGGCTTAACATATTTCAGTTGGACAAATAAGAGTCAATGGTATATGAAGTGATAAGGTTATCATAAGTTAACGGTAACTGGTGTGTACTCATAGTAGCAGAGAATGATGATGGACGTAGTTGTTAGGAAACATTGAACATTCTCTTCCTACACCAGGTACAGGTTCTGGTGATTTCCTTACATTACCTATTTAATTCTCAGAATACACAAAGTACATATTACTATCTTCCATATTAACACCCTTAAGAAAGGTAGTACACAGAAGGCCTAATACGTGACCTAAGATCATAACAGTCTGTCAGTGACAGAGCTCATGGGCAGCCATTTTAAACTCAGAATTTATTTTTAAGGCAGGGAGATGGGGGGAATCCTCCTACTGAACCACTTCAGATTCTTCCAGCTATTCTACAAGGTTCCCTTTTTCCCACATCCTCAGCAACATCTCTTGTCCTTTGACTAATTGACAGTAGGCATCCTCACAGATGTACTAAGATCTCATTGTAGTTTTCATTTGTGTTTCACTGGTATTAGTGATGTTGAGCACTTTTACAAATATCTGATTAACATTTGAATTTCTTCTTTGAAAAATGTTTATTCAGGTCCTTTGCCCATTTTGTGATCAGGTTATTTATTTTTTTTTACTGTTGAGTTATGATTTTCTAATATGCTTTGTATATTACCCCTTATCAGATATATGGCTTACAAATATTTTCTCCCATTCTATACATTGTCTTTTTCATTTGGTTAGTGGTTTCCAGGCTGTGCTGAAACTTTAGTTTGTTGCAGTCACATTTATTTTACTTTTTGCTTTTGTTGCCTGTTTTCTGGTTTTAAATACAAGAAGTCTTTGTAAAGGCAAATGTCAAGGTTTCCCCCCTAAGATTTCTTCTAGGAGTTTTATAGTTTTGGGTCTTATGTTTAAATATTTAATAAACTTTTAGTTCATTTCATAGAAGGCATAAGATAATGGTTCAATTTCATTCTTTCCTGGCTCTCTATTCTGATCCACTGGTGTATGTGTCTGTTTTTATGGTAGTACCATGCAGTTATGAATACTAAGTAATGCAACTATACATATCATATATGTGATAGAATATCATTCAGTCTTAAAAAAAAAGTACTGTCAATGATAACAACATGGATTAACCTGGGGACATTGCACTCAATGAAATAAGTCAACCACAGAAAGATAAATGCTGCATGGTTCATGTTCAGTGGTGCCAATCAACAAAAGGAGCAAAAAGCCATTAAGCTCATATTAACATAGTGTTCAGTTAGACTAGAAGAGTGATTAACAGGGCCTGAGAGAGGGGAAGGAAGATACTGGTAAAATATATAAATATACAGGTATAGATGAGTAAGTGCTGCCCACCTGATGTACAAATGTGACTATACTTAAAATACTCTATTGTGTACTTTAATGTTACTATGATAGTAGGCCTTGTGCATTCTCATGACAATGGAAAATGTAACTGTGTGATGTGATCAGCATGAAAACTGGCTTGATTGTAGGAACCATTCCACAATGCAGTCATATATCAAACATCATGTTATATAATTTCAAAGTATACAATTTTTATTTGTTAATCTCAACAAAGCTGAAAAGAAACTCAGAAGGCAGCCTAGAAAAGCTTTCTAGTATAGGAGGTGGAAGACACAAGTCAAACAAACTGTAGATATGATGCTAGTTAAGGAAGGCTAGAACAGATCCAGAAAAAGGATGTGCACATACCACAAACAATGGAGAGGGTACGAGTTTGTAGAACTGCTCTTACATATGACTGGGGTGGCTGGTGGGCAGCACTTAGGGGAGAGGAGTCTGCTGTAGAGGGTTTTCATGTCTCACCAGAGCACGGACTTTTATTGTGTCCTTAGAAGGACAGGAATCCCTATGGGATCCTAACTAAGAATGATGCAAAATAAAGTCCAAATAAAGTCCGTTTTGTGGTCTATTGAATAATAACTTCTTTTCAGAAGACTAGATCTTTGATGCCTAAAATGTTTTTGTTCCTTCTTGGTTCCCCAGGCAAACGAGGTCCTTCAGAGCTTCCTGCAGTCACAGTTTACCATAGAAAAATCCATCCTGCAGTGAGATAAAGCCCTCACTGCTCAAAGGAAGGCCATAGCAGGTACAGGGGAGGTCACAGCTCTCAGAGGGTGGGGAGGTTCCTGCATAGACTGACTGATTGGACAGGAAAAACTTCCTGAAACCAGAAGATTCTTCCTGCTGTGGACAGCACATGCTCTGCTAAATCTGAGAGCAACAGGGGAGGCCAGCAAATCAGTTTTTCATCACATTTGGAAACATACTGTGGCTATCATGGCTAAAGGGAGGATTCAGATATCCCTCTTGCTTTTTCTGAAATAAGTTTGGTTTGTGAAGCTAGGATAGTTGAGCTCAGACCTGACTGCTTTTGTGTTTTTTTTTTCCCTCCCTAAAACTTTTGTGGAATAGTTGAGCGGCTCAAGAGGGAGGCAGCTGAGAAGGAACAGGAGCTACTAAGACAGCAACAGCAAGGGCAGCAGGAAATGATGGAAGCACAAAAGGGAAGCTTAAAAGAACACATTGCTCAGCTGGAGAATAAGCTGGACAGGAAAATGGAGAACCTTCTGAGAAGTTTGGAAGGAATCTGGATCATAAGCTAAAGGTGAGCCTGGGCAGGGCCTGGCAGTGCCTGATAGACAATGCCCTGGTTCCTCAGGAAGGGAAGTACCAACATGTTAAGCATGGACATGATTTCAAAGGGAAACTCAAAAGGTGCATGTTTCACTAACTCCTCATGTATAACTGCATCCTCCTGAAGTCTGTAAATGTCTGAGACTCCAGCACCTTGTATATTGATAGAATTCAGAGTATACAATGTTCCCCAGGGTGATGGATTAAGGTTTGTTGAGATTACAGGGTGTTCTTACTGTGTCCCAGTTGAATAGTGTTTTAGCCCATTGGTCTTTTTAGGACTCTTGCCACAACCATCAAAGAGATCAAAATTAGATCCATCTGAACTGCACATATCACCTTTGATCTGACATAAAGTGGAGGAATTTGAAAGCTCTGAATTTGCTCCATTTATTTCTATAGCGTGATTCTTTCTACAATAAAAATAAATTAAAGTCTTTGTCCCAACCAGGAGCTTGATAACTAGTGTTCTCTACTAGGTATTTCCTATTATTTGTTAGAAGATCATAGCCATGCTAGTTCAGTGGAACTGATAATTCATTAGATCTCAATCTGTGTGCCAAGAGGAATTCTCTTTTTTGGGGATTTTAAAATCATTAACAATGGCATATATTAATTGTACAGGTTAATGGAATTTACCATATTGCCATACACGCATATACTGTGCATTGATCAGGTCCATAGATCCTTCTTCTATCCTTTTCCTCTCTCCCTTCCTCCCTTATTGTTTCAGACAGGGTCTCACTAATTTATTGAGACTGGCTTTGAGCTTATGATCCTCCTGCCTCACACTCCCAAGCCTCTGGGATTAAAGGCATGGACTCCCATTTCTAAAAGTGTAATTATCATATTTGTCCACCCAGGTTTCTTTCGGGAGACTTTAATTGAAAACTGTTCTGAAGGCTGGGATGTGTTTCAGGGGTAGAGCACTTTCCTTGCATGCTGAGGCCCTGGGATTGAGCTCCAGTGCTAGAGAGAAGGAAGGAAGGAAGGAATGAAGGAAGGAAGGAAGGAAGGAAGGAAGGAAGGAAGGAAGGAAGGAAGGAAGGAAGGAAGGAAAGAAGGAAGGAAGGAAGGAAGGAGGAAGGATAGAAAGGAAGAAAGAGAATGGGAAAAGTGAGGGAGAGAGGGAGGAAAAAGGAATGGAAGGAAGGAAGGATCAAAGAAAGGAAGGCAGGTAAGGAAAAAGATCAGGAAAAGAAAATTATAATGAATACCAATTAAAATGTCTTCTGCTAACCTACATATTAGTCATTCAATACAGGAACCAAAACCCTCGCATGACTATTTAAATTAATTAAAATTCTACAAAATCAAATTTCAGTATCTCAGTACCATCACTTATTTCAAGAGCTTAGTAACCACATGGGTTGGTGGCTATCATACCTGACAGTGCAGTGCAGATACTGTATATTTCTGTCATGGCAGAAAGGTCTATTGGACAACACTGATAAAGAGGAAGCATCACATCAAGATACTGGTATTGTGGATGTGTTAAAGAATATTCAATAAAATTAAACACCATACATGTTAAAAAAAACACTTAGCAAATTGTGACCTACAAGAGGACATCCTGAAACCAAAAAAAAAAAAAAAAAAAAAAAAAAAAAAGGACCTTCTTAACAAGCCAGTCAAATCAGCAGCATCTCATTCATGATGCTGGCAAAATAACATCATTTGGAAAATAGCCTCTTTGCTGTGTATATACAAAAAAGCATCATAATAAGTTTAAAAGTCCCAACTCTTGTATACAAATCTGGGTTGATTATCAATTGAATGTTACAAATAGAAAACCAACCAGGAAAACTAGTTCATCTAATGCATAATAGCACAGCACTAAAATAACAGACTGGAAATTCTTCCATGAAACAAAGCCAAGTGAGGGGTGTGTTAATACAGTGAAAGTTCTTTCTTGACTAACTGCTCAACAGGGGTCAAACTAGACTTTTGAAATTCATAAGGAATGTTCTAACTTTTTTTTGACTGTGGTCTGTCTTTAGTGAATATATGTGAATATACTTTTTTTAACTATATTTCACTCAATTTTTTTCTGATATATTTTTGTTGTAAAAGTTTATAAACACTGATTTAAAAAACTACTTCTTGCTACTGCAGTTCTAGATACTAGTAGAGCTAAATTCCAATTGATATATGAAAATACGGTCCTATATGATATCTTTGATCTTAAATGTGGTATCAGTAATCATAAGGTCTAAAAACCACTGCACTGAAGTTTAGTAATTCCTATTTATTACATGCTGGGCATTATACAAAGTGCTTAATTCCATTTATTTTATTTACTTCTGTAACAACTCTGTGTTATGAATTAGGTAGCATTAATCCTATAGCCTAACAGGCTGATTTTAGTTCAATAATGTGCTCCCAATGAGTCTTTCAGTCAGAATTTGAACCCAGCTAGCTTCCATTAATTTTACTATCCCAAGATCTAGAGCTCCTAATGAGGAATATTAAGAAACGATAAGTTAAAATTTTAAATTTTGACTGCTTACTACATACCAAGTAATTCTAAGCCTGTTCCTTAGTAGATCATTAAGACCACATGCCAACATATCTCCACATAGGAGTCAGTCTTCACAGAGGAAGGCAGGTAGAGCTAGTGCAGTGGACTTGCCCAGGGCAGAGCTAGAGCAAGAGCTGAGCCAGCACCCAGGCAGCTGGCTGCAGAATCTGCACTCTTCATGGTGCTAGAAGTTCTGCAGGACTGTAACTATGGTCTGGTGTTTACCATCCAACCACAATGGCTCAGCTCCCTTCTATCAATGTGGAGAAGGGCCCAGGAGAGCAAATCACATGAGCAGTGCCTGGGAATCAGGGAAGAGAGGCCAGCAGCCTCAGGTGAAGAAGGAGGTCAAATGAGATGATGACCTGCAAATGATGCTGGTGGGCACCTGTCTGCAAACCACTGCCCAAGGATGTGGGAGAAGGAGCAGGTGGCAGGGATGAGGACCATGGGCTATGAACAGGGCCATTGGAAAGCCATCAGACCACTGGATAGGCACACAGTTCCACTATCTCAGGATATATAGTACACAATAAGAAATGTTGATCTTAACCAGGTGATGGTGAAGTGTACTGAGAATTTATTAGGTGAGTTACTGTTCTAAGCACTTTTCATCTCAACAAACTCAAAGGAACTCCTAGTTGATCTACATAAGAGTTGGCCCTTTCTCATTCTGTGATTGCAAGAAGAGTTTGTGGTGTTATTTAGTCCAGGGCTAGTGCAGATGGTGTGAACAGTTTGGTCACATGGGAAAATCCTCAGGGAGTTTAAAGACACAGACACCATTTTACCTTTAAACCAGCTCTGGGATGGCTCCTTGAACCCTCAGCCTCAAGCTCCCCAGGGGGGCAGTGAGGTTTTACTGAAAAGGGAGAGAGAGAGAGAGAGAGAGAGAGAGAGAGAGAGAGAGAGAGAGAGAGAAAGAAAATGCTAGGGATAGGGCTTTTATTGGGGAACAAAAAATTCTGGGGAAAATTTCATCCAATGAAGGTCAAGGGGGGCAATGTGGCAAGGTCAGGTGCGATGATTGGATCTTTGGAGCAGTGATGAGCCCCCCTCTGGCCCTCTTGGCATGCCCTGTGCGAGTAAGGAGGTGAGAGAGGGCTTCCTGTTGTGGTCTAAATGCCTCTGAAAAAGGTCAGTGTCTCTGCACGCTTCCTACCCCAGTAGAGGAAACAGTAACTATGGATCCTGATGGCGTCCTCAGACCCCGGGCTGTACTGGGGTCACTTAAGAGTCTGTTTTTTCTTTGGCACTGCGGGCCACTTGGGCTGCCACAGTGGTTATGGATGCAGAGGGTGTCCACGCTGACAGACATGGTCTTGGCTGGATCAGCTATATTTGTACAGCTTGCCGACCATCTTCTTGGTGATTCTCCTGGGCCCTGGGCCCGTGAGCTTGCAGATCTCCTTGGTGTTCGGGTAGTAGCAGTACAGCGCCCTGAACTGGCAGCTTGTGTCACGAAATAGGATGAAGTAGTGATTGGCGTCACACTTCTCCAGCTCCTCCAATATGGAGTTCTTGTGAGGCTCCTTCACCTTCCCGGCAGTGGGAGAAGATCTTGAGGATGATGGGCTTGTTGGACTTTCTACTGGGCTCCTTGAAGAGCTTGGGACCTGTGTACTCTGCCACCTAGGCCAGGGAGGAAGCTGCCAAAACCTTTCCCCAGTCCTGGTCTGTTCTCCTGCTTGGGTTGACGGCAGGGTCCTCGCCAATGAAATCCTGTTCCACTTCTTCTATGTCTCCCACATCAGAGTCAGAATCTGGCCTCGGGCAGCCCAGGGCTCCTTATAGGGGGTTCCAGAGCTTCTTGGGCCAACACATAACTTCCCCTCTGTGTCACCATCAGCCCTGACTAGGTGAAGGAAAAAGCCATTGGCAGACTGTCACTGAGACAAGGGATCCAATCTGCCAATGGCCAGAGGGCCCCCCCCCACCATGCACTTCTGTAGCTTCTGCAGACTGCAGCCCCACTCTGCAGGGTCAGTGCTGGCAGCAAGCTCTGAGGACGAATTGGATGAAAGTGCTATTCAAGTCACGATGGCCGGTCGTTTTCTTCAGAGCAGCAGGTTGAGTGCCCTCCCTGGGCCTCCTGGGCACAATGCTCCAAGGTCTCCTTTCCCCTCGCTCATCCTCCTTGGTAATGGTCTGCTTCTTTTTGCTGGCCTCAGCACTGCTGGCAGCAGGGGCTCCAAGAAATATCTGTCAGGCTTATTTTCTAGGGCATCCACCTGCCTCTGGGGGACTGGATCAGTGCACTTCATACCTGATAGCCTGTGATCCACAACCACCCTCATCTGCCGCTGGCCCTGGTTCCACCCCCAGGAGCGCTGGCCAGTGGCTGGTCTCTGGGGGACTTAGCAGTGTATGGCCGGGAGGGGCTTATATGGCCAGGGTGGTCTTGGAGGTGGCTTGATAGGGCATCCAAGGGCCATGCATGGGGATGGAGGCAGGGAGCTCTGGCCCTCTCTTGCCATGCATTTGGCAGGAGATTGAGTCCTGGAGACTGGAGGAAGCTCAGGGATGAGTGTGGGATGGCAGTGGTCGCTCTGGCGCTGGATTGGGCTGGGGACTGCAGAGATGGCTGCTGAACAATTGCCATCCAGGGTCAGGGCGGCCACAGGGTCATACATTGGTCCCAGAGGGGAGGCGGCTGCGGGCGGGGCGGGGTCTTCCAGGAGGATGGAACCTTGGGATGGGCGCCCACGAGCGGTAGACATCAGGAGCGGGCACTATGGGAACCGGAACACTGTGGTCCTGGTGATCAGTGAGCAGTTGGAGCAGGATGACGACGCTGCAGCAGTTGCGGACCAGAGAGATACTCGTGATACTCAGGATACTCAAGGGTTAACTTGACTTTTCCTTCTTGGTTTTCGGGTCTTCACAATCATCTTTCCCACTGGGATCTTTTTGTAAGTGTTGTGATATTTCCTGAAATTTCATTCTGATGAGTACCTAGGTAAAGAAACTAACAAGTGCTGTTCCCTTTTTACTTTTTCTTTACCCACTTCACCTCATCTAGGCCTTGGTTGATGACTACTTTGGGGAGGGGAGGGGGCTTAAAGGTGCAGGGACACTCTCCTTGCCTTTATTTCTGAGTGCCCCCTCTGTTGCATCTCTACCCTACCTCTTCTCTGTCCTTCCCTTATTACTGTTCCTTCTGTTTCCATTCACCATTTTTCAACCATGACCTTAGACACAAAGTTAGGGTGTAAATTGGAATTGAAAAGCTGGGAGATCCCAACTGCTACAAGGAGAGTATGTCCCTGTGAGTATGTGGCCAGGATAGGCCAAGACCCTGTCGGTGATAAAAATCTGGTGTTTCAAAGGTCGCCCCCCTTCTGTGGAAACCAAGTGGACCAGGACTGTCCTTTTCTTTGAGACAGACAGGTGTTGGTTTATTTCACTTCTTCACTACTGTCCCTGCCTTAGAGACCAAGGATAGGGTTCCACACTGAGTCATTTGGATCTTTGACATCCACTGAGTTCTTTGGATCTTTTGGGGGAAGGGAGGAGTGTTAGGTGTTTTGTGAATATTCCAAGACCATTTCTAAACAGCAGGCAGCTTTTTGTTCTATCAGTTTTGTTTTTTTCTTCTTTGGGTTCACTTCACCTCCTTATTGAGTTTGGGTGTAGGGGTCTCCCTCTTCATGAAAAAGAATTCAAAATTAGATGTTAAAGTGAGTATTTAGTATGAGTAAATAAATCACAGCACATTATACATGTGTGTCTTTGAGATTTAGATCCTTTTCCCTGCAGTGACTTCTTTAAGCAGTTTGCCAGAAATGCCAACTTAGAAATGCTACTTTATTGTTAGAACTGTGCAAGTGAGGAACAATGACACTTAAGCCTCATTAGGTTGACAATACCTATAGCTCTGGTCTCATGATTTTGATAAAACCTTTCAGACTGAATTTGAAGAAAGCCCGATGGGCCCAGGTAGAAAAGTTTCAGCCCCCAAGTTGGCTGGATATTGTAGTTTAGCTGAGTTGAAGAATCACTATTCAGTGAACTTAGGGGAACGCCAGCCCACTCCACCTCCCGAAAATAGAACAACTTCTCAATTATTATCCCCTTCACCTCCCACCTGCAAAAGTCCTTGACCTAGGAATGTGGGCCTTTACAACTGCTCTTGGTCCCAGGGGGTTAGTACTACCATTGAACAAAGATGATTCCCAGAAGGGATTCTGGAAGAATTCTGATGCTTGTCCATCATAATTTATTCACCATTCACTCTGAAAATTTAGCAGGGTCTCACTTTATGCTAGACAGACTCCCTGTAAAACCTTTCCATTTAATGAGTGGCAGAATACAATAACAAATACTAGAGCCAAAGGAATGATTATTTTCAATGGAGGGAATGAAGTGATATTTTTGTGGGAGCTTGAAAGTGAAAGGTAACTTTAATAAGCACAGAAGTGGGGAGGCTTTGTGCACAGAATTGCTGGTTATCTCTAATGTCTACCAGGATCTCACTGCTTTGACAGTGCAGCCATGTGCTCTGAGCCATTGAGGAATCTGAAAGAAAGCTCTGTAGGTGGCCAGAATGTGCAGGTGTCTCAAATCAAGCCAGAACCACTTGATTTGAGACAACAAGTCACAGACAATAGCTCTGAAGAGTAGTTGGTTTGCTGTTTCTTTTTAATTTCCCACTCACTTTCATCATGGTGATGAGCCACACACATAAAGATAATTCATGTGTGTAAAGAATCCAGGGGATTTATAAAGGTTGGGAGCACATTCTGGTGTTTTCTGTTGAAAGTGGTATGTGTTTTATTAATTGTCTTTATTATTATGTGATAAGGAAATGAGCCACCTTGCTCATAGTGCAGATATTCAGCAATAATGCCTCCCTTGATAAGAGTTTTATTTTTCTTGAAGAAAGTTTCAGGATGTATTGCTGAGAAAGTTTTCAAATGTCACAGTCTTCCTTTTTATTTTATTTGTTGTGGTGTTACATATTGAACCAGGGCTTCAGGCATGCTAGACAAGCACTCTACCACTGAACTACAGTCTAGTCCCATAGTCTTCCTTTGAAAGGAAGAGGTAAGAACTAATTAACATGTTTATAGAAGAGTTAGGGAAGGCTAAGTTCAGTTTCAGCTTCAGGGTGTGTGCAGACAGAACCTTCCATAATTTTACTTATAATATATTTCTCTAATATTCATTCGTAACATCATGATGTCACATCTGTGCTTAGCATGTTAGAATGAATGGCTGGCTTCCATAGGACATTCAGGGGACTCTAGGATTGGTTGAGCCTTGCTGGAGAGAAATGGGAAGGAGAGTGATGGATCTTATGGGGGTGATCTTGACATAGCCCAGAATAGGTCTGAAGGTAGACTACAAAAAGAAAAACAAGTTTTTATTATGGGAAATGTCAAACAGTCATGAAAGTAGGTCCAAGAGTATTTGAACTCTGTGCATACAACCTCAGTTTCAAAAATTATCAACACCTGTACAGTCTTTTATCTCTACTACCATTATACTTAATAATCCTTAAAAGCAAGTATACACAATACATCAACATGGCTGTGTTCCTAAAACATTCTTTATTTATAAAAATAGGCAGCTGCACATTATAACCTTGAATTCAAGGATGGATAGTGTTAGGTTGTATGTTTAGGTGTGTGGTTCCTGTTCATTTTAGAGTTGACTGAAATAAGGTTTGAGGTTCACCCCTCACATTATAGATATCTGTTGTTTCAGCACCATTTATTGAAAGACCACGGAAGTACTTTGGCATCTCTGTCAGAAATCGGTTGACTGGGATCCAAGGTGGCAGAGTAGAGGAGATCCTGTTTCTAGCTTCTCTGTGCCTGAATCAGAGAAAGCTATCAGGTGGCTTCTCCTTCTCCGGGTCTTGCCTTGAGGAAACACAACACATCTCAGCGCATGTGACAGGACTCCATCCAGCGGATTTTCGCAGAATCCACCAGAGCTGTGAACACCAAGCAGAACTCAGAAACTCTGTGTTCAGGTGAGACTCCAGGCTCTGGTCCCAAAGCGCACAGTTTAAGAACAGGTGTGACTCTCAAGTGGGGGAGCAGAGACACCAACTCAGCACCTCGGCGGAGTGGCAGAACTCCAGAGGACGCTCTGCTATCACGCAGGTCCCCAGACCACATTCTAGGCACAGCACAAGGACATCCCAGCTCCTCCCACCTTACCAGACACCCCGACTGGGAAAAGGACTGACTTGATCTTTCTCACCATCTTTGGTGGTTATGGTTACCAGCCGGATCTATGACTGAACAGGTTCCTGGGTTCCAAATCCCCTCCCAATCTGTAATAACTCAGTATAGAAACAATCAGCACAAAATCAGCTCTCAGTTGAACAGGAGAGTAGTGCCACCAGGAACCTGCCCACCTGGTGCATTTCTAAGGTGGAGGGCATGAGGTCCCCCAGCTGAGACCTGATAAGCAATAGAGGGAAGGGGGCTAAAACCTTAGGAGCAACTCAGAGAGACCAAGATTAGGGAAGCCCAGATAAGACAGGAAGAGCTTTAGTCTTCTCACACTGGTTACCTACACCACCCTGAGGGCAGAGAACCAAGCTTGGAATAGACAAATCCACCTACTGAAAGAAAAGAGAAGAAAAGGGAACTCTGAGAGTATTTTGTTGTTTGTTTGTTTTGTTTTTTGTTTTCTTCTCTTCCATTTTATCCTCTTTCTTTCTCTCCTACTCCTCTTTCTCTGGTCCCCACAACCCCACAACCAAGAACTTTGCAAGAAATAGAACTGAGTGACCAGAATAATATAATATAGGGGAATTGCATAAGCCACCACTCTTTTTTTATTTCTATCTCTCTTTTTTCTCTTTTTTGCTTCCTTTTTATTTTTCTTCCTTCCTCTCTTTCTATTTCAACCTCCTAATTTTTACTATTTTTACTTCTTGTAATTTTCTAAACACATATATGTGTTTGTTTTATGCATTCTACTGTCCTCCCACATACTTGTCTCCCCTAAATTACCTCCTGTCTATTCCCCTGCTACTAACCTTCTTGATTAGAGTTCTCGTTCAAATTTCTTAAGTTTTATTAATCCATTGCCCTCACATTTTTCACCCTTAACATAATGTCAGATACCTGACCTCCAGTTCTCTGTCCACCACCAGAAGAAAGTGTACATCTTCTATGAAATTACTGATTATATTTTAAATTATAATTGAATCTAACATTACTAGACATTGAGACTATAAATGTCTTAATAGCAATAATTTACACATAAGTGATGTATTGTTGATATTGGGAACTGTCAACATTGTCCTTCCTCACAAAGAAGGGATCTTGGAATATACAAGAGCACTACAAATCTATAGGGTAAAAAGAATAACACTTCAGTCCCACAGAGCAGGAAAGAAACACCAGCAAAATGAAATGACAAGGAAAGAAAATACCACAAACAATTGAAGACAATGCATCATTAGAAGAATTTTCAGAAACAGCAGAAAAAAATGACAGAGAAAGATTTCAGGATTTACCTTATTCAGATATTTTGGAATCTCAAAAAAGACATTAGACAACAAATACAGACAGTGAAAGATCACTTTGACAATGAGTACATAAACAAATCCAAGAAGCAGAAGATAACCTCTACAGGGAGATTGAGGAAATATATATATATATATATATATATATAAACAGAAATCCTTGAAATGAAAGAAATAATGAACCAAACCAAAAACACAAAGGAGAGCATCACCAGCAGAGTATACAAAGACCACAAAGACAAATTATATCATCTTGAAAAGAATGTAGACAAGCACAGCAAAAATGATAAGAAACCACAAGCAGAAAACCCAAGAAATATGGCAAAGCACAAAAACACCAAATTTAAGAGTCATTGAGATAGAGGAAGGCACAGAGTTTCAAACCAAAGGAATGAGCAATCTATTCAATGAAATAGTATCAGAAATACTTCCAGACATGAAGGATGAAATGGAAATCCAAATCCAAGAAGCCTACAAGACACCGAATGTGCAAAATCTCAACAGACCCACACCAAGACACATTATTATGAAAATGCTCAATACACAGAAATAGGAGAGAATTTTAAAAGCCGCAAGCAAACAGAATCAGATTACTTATGGGGGCAAACCAATTAGGATAATGGCAGATTTTTCAACACATTCCCTGAGAGCTAGAAGATCCTGGAACAACATATTTCAAATTGGAAAGATAATGGGTTCCAACCAAGAATCTGTATCCAGCCAAACTAAGCTTCAGATTTTAAGATGAAATAAAACTTTCCATGATAAACAAAAGTTAAAAGAATTTACAGCTAGAAAACTGACACTAAAACACATCCTTGGCAAAATATTTCATGAAGAGGGAATGAAAAACATTGATAACTGGCAGAAGGAGGTAGTACACTCAAAGAAAAACTAATCAAAGTGGAAACCAAGTCACGTTAAGTAATAAAAATAAACAAATATGACTGGAAATACAAACCATATCTCAATAGTCACCCTAAATGTTAATGGCTGAAACTCACCAATCAAAAGACATAGGCTAGCAGATTAGATTTTTAAAAAGATCCAGGAATATAATGCTTACAGGATACTCATTTGATAGAAACAGACATACACAGATTGAAGGTGAAAGGTTGGGAAAATCATACCACTCACATATAGTGAGGAAGCAAGCAGGGGTCTCCAAACTCATATCAAATAAAGTAGACTTCAACCAAAGCTAATCAAAAACGATAAATTTGGACGTTCCATACTGTTCAAGGGAACCATACATCAACAATACATAACAATCATAAATATATATGCCACAAACAATGGTGCAGCTATGTTCATCAAACTCTTCTTGAGTTCAAGAGTCAAATTAACCTCCCAGCACAATAATCTTGGGTGATTTTAAGCACCTCTCTCACCACTAGAGAGATCTTCCAAACAAAAGTTAAATAAACTTCAAGAAATAGTAAATTAATTCAACAAAGTAGCAGGATATAAAGTCAACACCCATAAATCAAAAGCATTTATGTATATCAGTCACAAATCCTCTTAGCAGGAAATGAGGAAAACTCCCCATTCATAATATCCTGAAAAAAATAAGATAACTGAGAATCAACAAAAGTGGTGAAATAACTATACAATGAAATCAACAGAACCCTACAGGGACACGGCCACATCAATGTTTATAGCAGCACAATTCACAATAGCTAAACTGTGGAGCCAACCTAGATGTCCTTCAGTGGATGAATGGATAAAAAAAAAAAAGTGGCATTTATACACAATGGAATACTACTCTGCCTGATAAAAGAACAAAATTATGGCATTTGCAGGTAAATGGATGGTGTTGGAGAAGATAATCCTAATGAAGTTAGCCAATTCCAAAAAAAAAAAAAAAACCACAATGTCAAATGTTTTCTCTGCTATAAGTGGGGTGACTTATAGTTGAGTTGGGAGGAACAGCATGGGAGGATGAGATTAATTCTAGGGAGGGGTGGGAGAGAAAGAGAGGGTGAAGGGGATTAGCAAGGATGGTGGAATGTGATGGACATCATTATACAAAGTACATATATGAAGACTTGAAATTAGTGTCAACATACCTTATATACAAACAGAGATATGAAAACTTGTGGTATATATGTGTATTACGAATTATGATGCAAAAAATAGAACATATATAATGGCATAAACTGATGTGAACATACTTTATATCCAGAGATACAAAAAACTGTGCTCTGTATGTGTAATAAGAATTGAAATGCATTCCAGTGTTGTCATGTATTTAAAAAATTAAATGAATTTATAAAAAAAGAAATAGCTTCACTAAATACAAGAGAGTCTACTTTGAATTCTATTTTATTCTGTTGATTTGCATGTCTCTTCCCAGGCCAAAAGCACACTGGCTTGAATCCTGTAGCTCTACAGTGAATTGTGAAGTCAAGTAGTCTAGATTCTCTAAAATTTCTTTGGCTCTCATATATCTTTAACATTTTCATATAAACTTTAGAATCAACTTGTTAATTTCTGCATAAAAACGTGCAGGGTTCTTCCAAAATCCGATATACTCAGCAATAAAAGAGAATAAAATCATGGCATTTTCAGATAAATGGATGGTGCTGGAGAAGATAATGCAGAGTGAAGCTAGGCAAGCCCAAAGAAACAAATGCCAAATGTTCTCTCTAATATAAGGAGGGTGATTCATAGTGGGGTAGGGAGGGGGAACAAGGGAGGACTCTGGAGCAGAGGGGTGGGAGGGGAAGGGAGAGAACATGGGGTTAGAAATGATGGTGGAATGAGAAGGTCATCATTATGCCAAATACATGTATGAAGACACGAATTGGTATGAATATACTTTGTATATGACTAGAGATGTGAACTATTGTGCTCTATATGTGTAATATGAATTGGAATGCATTCCACTTTCATAAGTACATAAAAATGTGTTTTGTAAGAGATCAATAAATGAGATGCTTTTAATGTTAGAAATGCAAAATAATAGCTTTTTGTAATATATAAGTAATCTCAAAGTCTAAAAATTCTTCCAAGTACAATATCATGTGGTATATGTGTTTGTCATTTTACCCTTCTTACATACTAACATTTCTGTTGTAAGGACCCAGCTCCTTTGGAACATTTCAGCAATCATTAATGGCAAAAGTAGCTGCCACCCATAAGTTCAGAAAATGGAGATGTCCAGCAAGATGTGGATACTGTGAACGCATTGTCATATTTCGAGGTCTTAAATGCGAAGAGGTAAGATCTTTTGGGAATCACAATTTTTTCTTTTGCTATATACTTTTTTGTTATGATTTTACTTATTTAGAGATGTGTGTGTCCGCACACAAACACACATTTAAATATATATAAATTTGTTTTTGTACTCCTGGGAACTAAATTCAGGGTTTTGCACATGCCATATTTTTAGAGAGAGAGAAGAGAAAGAGAGAAGGAGAGGGGGAGAGAGAGAGGGAGAGAGAGGGAGAGAGAGAGAGAGAGGGAGAGAGATTTTTTAAAATATTTATTTTTCAGTTTCTGGTAGACACAATATCTTCTTTTAAATTTTATTTTTATGTAGTGCTGAGGATCGAACCCAGCGCCCTGCGCACACCAGGCGAGAGTATTACAGCTTGAGCCACATCCCCAGCCCATCTACCCTTTCTCAAAATTCTGTTTTGAAATGGGTTCTTGCTAGATTGGTCTGGCCTTCAATTTGTGAAATTCCTGTTTCAACCCCTCAAGTAGTTGGAATCATGGGCATATGCCATCACACCTGGCTTGCCAGTACATGTTGAATAAAGTCCCACAGTTTATTTCTGTAGTTTTCTTCTTTGTTTTCCTGTGAAATGTAATTCACAAACCACAAATAGTACTTTTTAACATATTTTTGTCGTTATTAGTCGGCCTGTATTTTGCTTAGTTGTGAATAATTTTAAGGTGAGTCAATCAGTTTTCAAATATCATTTTCTTATAGTGTCTTCTTGTCTGCCATAAAAAATGCATGGCAAACTTAACCATCGTTTGCGGACATCGGAGACTTCGGGGGAAAATGCACTTATTTGGAGCAGAATTGTCCTGTGTTGCCAAAAAGGAGCCAGATGGCATTCCTTTCATAATCAAAATGTGTACTTTAGAAATTGAAAAGACTGCCTTGTGTTTACAAGTATGTTGTTTACTCTTAAAACTCTAAAAACATAAATGCCTTTTTAATGAAAAAGAGACTTTAAGAAAATCAGCACTCTCCATTTGTAATAACTAAATTTATTCACATTTATTTGGAAAATGTTAATTTATTGAACTTCAACTTGTATTTTTTAAATATTAATAAAAATTGAAGTAGATACATCAACTCTGTCTAGATGTCTGCATTTAGCCCTTTGAACTAAAGTAAAATATTGCATTCTCTTTTTCTTTTCTCTTCAAGGGAATTTATCGAGTGAGTGGCAACAAGGCAAAAATCGCAATACTTTGTCAAGCTCTGGAAAACGGAAGGCATTTAGTAGACCTGACCGAATTTTCTTCACACGATATCTGTGAAGTGTTGAAGTTTTACCTTCAGCAGGTGAAAGTTTTATTCTAAACCTACCATCAAATGCAAAGAGCAAAAATATTTTATATTTCATATTTTTCATTGGTATAGACTATGTCATCACCCCTCTCATTATTCTAAGATTTTATAATGATGTACTTTGATGTGGATATATTTCCATCCAGTATTCTGGCCACTCCATGAGCTCTGTCAGTTTTGAGCACTTTAGTTCTTGGAACTTTTCTTGATTTTTATTGCCATTCTCCCACCCTTGTACTTGAAGCTCTTGTTTGGAGATGTGTGTGTACACATACATAAACACACATATAAATGTTTATAAATTTGTTATTTGTACCCATGGGGATTAAAAATTCAGGGTCTTGCGCTTGCTTGGCAAGCATACTTGTTCTGCAGTTCCCTTACTTTTTCTTTATTGTTTTTTTTTTCTTCAAAAACTTTCTAAGACAGTTCCTTGTCTTTTTCTTCTTGAATAAGTAAATTACTCCATTTGTGAGATCATGTTTTAATATTCAAGAAGTCTGATTTTTCTGTTCTTTTGATAACATTTTTTAAATGATTATATGATGCTCTTTTATTGTGCATATTCATAGATTTTTCTCATTAAGGGTTCTTTTCTCTATTTGGTCTCTAACCTCTGTAGAAATACAATGTGACCCTCATATATAACATTAAAATTTCTATAGCAACATAAAAATTAAAAATAAAGTGAAGCGAATTTTAATATATCATTTAACATTTCGAATATCTCGTTTTTCAAATTATGAGGTATTTTGCTTATTTATTGATTTGTATTGCAGCTCTTCTTCTTTGAAATCTGGTATCTATTTTTCATTTAGAGCACATCTCAATTTAGATCACTTGCATTTCCAGTGCTCTTTCACCATATCTGACTAGTTGCCAGCATACTGACAGCATCATTTTACACCTTCAATTTGTTCTTTTTCTACCCATTTTGATTTTTTCTTTCATGGTGTCTAGTTACATGAGTTTGGGCTTGAAATCACTTTGGAAGCACTTGAACACACATCAAGGCTTTTTAAAAACTTTGAACTTTACTATAAAGTGGTCTAGGTGGACTGTTTGGTATATGCCTAACTACATGTCTCTAGTTCCCTGTTCTGGCACTGGTGTGGTCCTCCTGGGAAGGCATTTTTGTTAATTTTGATGGACACAATACTTTTAATTTATTTATTTTTATGTGGTGCTGAGGATCAAACCTAGTGCCTCACACATGCCAGATGAGTGCACTACCACTGAGCCACAACCCCAGTCCCCCAGGAAAGGTTTTTTTCCTTGCCTAGAGATACAGTATCGATACTGTGGGAGCCAGGGTTACTAAGACTGTAGGATCTGTACTTTCAGTGTGCATATAGCCAACATATCCCCATTTGAAGACAGTTACTTCCCTGTTCCTTATGTTTGGCATTGCCTCGATTCAGAGAGCCTCTGTATCCCATTGCCCAGAGAAAAAATTTCCAGAGTTTTAGAAAGGAGATTGCCCTAGTACATGGAGTGGAGACAGGATTCTATAGAGAGCTAGGCTTTCTCAGCTGGCCCACCTGCAACCTAAGCCAAGATCACAGGACCTGGTAGTGATTGTCCACATCCCTTTAGGATTCTGAAAATCATGTTGAGTGACAAAGGGTCAGTTCTCTTGGAAATGCTGCATCAGGACTTATTCATCTGCTCTTCTACTTGTGAATCGTTGCTTTTTGTTTTCTCTATTTTCCTAGTCCTTATGAGCCTAGTGTTTTTTAGTGGAATTGCAGGAGAGAAAGAAATTAAGTATAAATTGCTGGATTTACAATGTTAGCCCAGGAAAGCATTGATAACCCTTTAATCACATTCTACAGACCCCTCAACTGAGAAATGGAAGTTGATACCTTTGAATGACTGGAAGTCTCATAATGTGTCATCCTTAACCTTGTTTAGTCAGTCAGGGAGAGGAGATGAATTGGGTCCAATACAATAAACTTGCATTCTGTTGAGGAATTTTGTATGTCTAAGACTTTCATTTGGGAAAGTGTGCTCAATTCTTGCAATAGTGTTAGAGAGTAGCCTTTATCTGACTCATTGACCTAAAGCTCCAAGAGGTGATGTGACTTGCTTCAGATCCCAGAGTGGTGAAGATAGAAACTGATCACAAGGCAACACCTTAACTTCCCACAGATATTATAGGACATCAGGTAGCTAACTGTTCACTGAATTTTCTATTGTAGATCAGTAGAAAAGTTGAAATTCATTATGGCAGTGGATATGTGTTGTAAGAACTACTTCTTTTGATCTATTCATGGCAAATCAGCCTGTTTTAAAGTTTCATGAGATGTTGACAGTATGTTTTTGTAGGTCATATTATCTTGTGCTGATCTTCATTCTTGCCCAAGTAAAATCTGTGCCCTTTAGCACTTTGATATTTTTACCCCTTACTCATAAAATCCATGGGTTTCTGATTCATTTTATACATTTTGTTCACTATTCTATGTTTGTTCCAGTAAAACAGCTGAAGATTATGCTATTTGGGGGGCAGATGTGAATATAATGTGTTTAGGATAGAGATGAAGAGTTTTAAAATCCCATAATGAAGCTTAAAGCTTAAACTTCATTTAAAGTTTAGAATTTCACTCATTATCTATTAAGTTGTTATTAACATAAGTATAATTGATAGTCAAGATTTTGATTTGCTTTCTAAGTCACTTCTCTACCAAACATATATATTTTATTTTATGGGCAGGGATGAAGCTGAGTACTAGAGTGCTTGCAGAGCATGCTTGAGGTCCTAGGTTCAATCTCCAGTACTGAAAAAGATATCAATAAATACAGATTGACTTTAGAAAATTTTGTTAATCTAAAGGGACATGCTCAATTATTTGAGCAATTCTCACTTATAGTTGACTTTAACAAAGAAAACAGGCAGAAGATTTTTTCAAAATATTGATTTTTTGGTTGTAGCGAGATGCAATACCTTTATTTTCTTTATTAATTTTTATGTGGTGCTGAGGATCAAACCCAGGTCCCCGCATGTGCTAGGCAAACACTCTACCTCTGAGCCACAACCTGAACCCAACGGTATTTTTAATATAATTTTGTTTCTTTAGCTACCAGAACCACTGGTTTTATTCCAATGGTACCAGGAATTTATGGAGCTTGCAAATATCATCCAACATATTAACCAAGAACAGGACACCAAAAGGGACAACTCTGAAGACAACACATCTCCAAATATGTGTACGGAAGAACAGGACACCAAAAGGGACAACTCTGAAGACAACACATCTCCAAATATGTGTACGGAAATCAACCAAATTGTTCTCAAAACCAAGGACCTTCTAAGAAAATTGCCACCGTCCAATTTTAACACTCTACATTACCTTATCATCCATCTTAGGAGGTAAGAAATTTTATAACATCTTAGCCATTTCTAATTGAACAGGGCAATAGTATTCAGTACATTTATATTGTTGTGTTATGATTTTCAAAATGATTTTTAGGATGTTTTTATTATGTGTTGGGAGAGGGAGACATTGAATACATGTTCATGCAGCAAACATGGTTCCCTCAGATGCTTTCTGTGTGCGAGGCTCTGGCTGGGGAAAGTAGGATGGAAATATAGGGTTTCTGCTATTTGTGGGCTTATCCTCTTGGGGTACAGATCTGTATATAACCACAGTTCACCATCATCCTTTTTCTAGTAGCTGTGCACAGCTTGTAGGCATGCAGAGGAAGTTTTGGGGGTAGGAATACAGCAGAAGAGGCAAAAGGCCTTGTGTTTGATTTTAAGAACTGAGTGGTGATTTGGTAGTGAACGTGCAGAAGAGCATACGAGGCAGAGAGAAACAGACATGGAGACACAAGAAAGCATTTTGCATTTAGAAAATTTGATTTCATTAGGCTACAATATAGCAAGCAGTAGCAGGAACTGTGCTACCCTTCCTAGAGACTTGATAAAAAATTTTACCTACCTGGCAGATTAGTTGACCATGTTGTTTCTATACCCACTAAAGAACTTGGAATCAGGAATTTCACATATTCAGATTTGACTGCTAGAGCTTTCTGACAACAATTAAGATCTCCTTTTAAAATTTTTTTTAATTTATTTTTTGTGGCTGGAATTGTGGCTCAGCAGTAGAGCATGTGCAAGGCCCTGGGTTTGAACCTCAGCCCCACATACAAATAAATAAATAAAATAAAACTTAAAAAAATTTTAGTAGTTTAAATCAGTTATACATGACAGCAGAATGCTTTTCAATCCATTGTACACAAATGGAGCACAAATTTTCTTTTCTCTGTACATGATGTAGAGTCATACCACGTGTGCAATCATACATGTACTTAGGGTAATGATGTTTGTCTCATTCCACCATCTTTCCTACCCCATACCCCTCCTCTTCCTTTTCTCTCCTGAGCCCAATCAATGTTCCTCCATCCCCAGAGACCCAATTATGTATCAACATTTATTTATCAGAGAGAATTTTGGCCTTTGATTTTGGGGGATTGGCTTACTTCATGATATTCACCAACTCCATCCATTTACCTATAAATGCCATTATTTTATTCTCTTGTAATGCTGAGTAATAGCCCATTGTGTATATATACCACAGTTTTTTTTAACCATTCATATTTTGAAGGGCTTCAAATTATTCCATGAAATAGAAGAGGAGGAAACCCTTCCAAACTCATTCTGTGAAGCTAGTGTCACCCTGATACCCAAACCAGCCAGAGACACATCAAGGAAAGAAAATTTCAGATCCATATCTACCTGATGAATATAGATGCAAAAATTCTCAATAAAATTCTGGCAAATCACATACAAAAACATATAAAAAAATGTATCATGATCAAGTTGTGTATTCCAGGGTTGCAAGGTTGGTTCAACATACAGAAATCAATATATGTAATTCATCACATCAATAAACTTAAAGAGAAGAAACCTATGATTATACCAATTGATGCAGAGAAAGCATTTGACAAAATACAGTACATTTTCATGTTCAAAATATTAGAAAAACTAGGGGTAGTAGGAATATACCTCAACATAGTGAAAGCTCTCTATGCTAAACCTAAGGGTAACATCATTCTAAATGAAGAAAAATTGGAAGCATTCCATCTAAAAATTGTTCAACATAATCCTTGCCACTCTAGCCAGAACAATTAGATGAAAGAAATTCAAGGGAATACAAATAGGAAAAGAAGAACTTAAATTACCATTCTTTGCCAACGACATAATTTTATACTTGGAGGATCAAAAAA
This sequence comes from Ictidomys tridecemlineatus, assembly GCF_052094955.1. Lineage (NCBI taxonomy): Eukaryota > Metazoa > Chordata > Mammalia > Rodentia > Sciuridae > Ictidomys > Ictidomys tridecemlineatus. The sequence goes on along the minus strand of NC_135487.1, from coordinate 72,655,607 downwards.
ACTTCACTGGAAAACTTTTAGAATAATAAATGAATTTGGCAAAGTAGCAGGATATAAAATTAATACCCATAAATCAAATGCATTTCTGTACATCAGTGATGAATCCTTTGAAAGACAAATAGCAAAACTACCTCATTCACTATATATATATATATCACAGCTTTTTTACCCATAGATGAATCTAGTATCATCCTGATAGCTAAACTAGACAGAGAGAGATTTCTCTGGATAGTCTCTGGATAGAAATAACAAGCTGAGAGTGTTTGAAGTAAAACCAGAACATTGATAGTGGCAATAGAATAGAGAGATGTTCAGGAGAGAGAATCATCTAGGCTAGAAAAGTAGCTGTGGGTAGCTGGGAGTGTGTTTAGCACATGGGAGACACTGGGTTTGATACTCAGCACTGCATAAAAATAAATAAATAAAATAAAGGTATTGTGTCCATCTCTAGGTAAAAATTATTTTTTTAAAAAAGAAAGCTAACTGGGCAATGAGAGAGAAATTGACAGTGCCAGTTTCCAGTTTAAGAAACAGGGAATATATCTGACATACAATGATGGAGCAATTTTTAGAGGTGTTTTTCTTCCTTCTGCTACTGAGTTCAGTAGTTCCTTCTACTTACATGCATTTTATCCTCCTATAGTACTCTGAAACTCAGTTTGGTGTGTGGTAAGTATCACAATGAAACAAAGGATTCTTTCCCTAGACCTACCTAACTTGACCCTTGACAAACGTTTTGTAGTCTTCCATAGCCCGAGTTTTCTCCAACCTTCTCAAGTCATAGTAAACTACCATTAAGGACCTCTATGAGGCACATCTCATACACTTTATGTGTTCTTCTTTTCAGGGTTGTAGACCATTCTGAAGAGAACCTGATGAACTCAAAAAACTTGGGGGTGGTATTTGGACCCTGTATCATGAGGCCCAGGCCTACAACCACTCCTGGTACCATCTCCTCCGCTCTTGTTGCTTATGCCAATCAGGCCCTGCTGGTGGAGTTCTTTATTACCAATGCACAGATGATCTTCGATGAGTCTCTAGAGCCACAAAATGTTTCATCTAATACTGACGTTGTTGCACCTCATGTGGATATAAGCCCTCCTTCCAAACCCATAATATCAACAGAACATTCCACAAAGTCACAATATTTTTCTACAAAGCAAGTGAGTTTTGACCATTACAGAATTGGATTAAATTTGTGATGTTTATGTTAACAAGTTAATAGTCTTTGAACTGTTTGTTTTGAGATGTGTTTTGCTTTTAGTTTAAAACTTTTCTTGTATCAATAGGATATTCACACTGCAGATATTGAAATTAAAAATTATGAATTGGCTACATCATTTGAGGAATCAGAATGCAAGCAAAATGCATTGGAAAAATGGGATGCATGTCTCATTGGTGAGTGATCATGTAACATATATCCTTGCATATTTCAAGCCTTGCCAAGAAGTCATGATTAAAAACCAAGGTGAGGGCTGGTCTTGTGGCTCAGTGGTAAAACACTTGCCTCTGCATGTGTGAGGCCATGAGTTGGATCCTCAGTACCATATAAAACAAATAAATGAAGATAAAAATATTGTGTCCATCTACAATATTCATCCTTTAAAAAAAAAAGGTTAGTTTAGTTGAGGTAAGTTCAAACTTCAAGGTTTTATTAGTTAACTTTTCTAGCCATTGAGAAAGTTTAGTGAATATCATTTAAATGAATATCATGGTTTGTTTCTTTCTTATAAAAGGATATCTTGAAATTCATAAATTATTTTTGTTCTCTTTCTGAGATTTGTTTTCACCTTTACTTCTTTGTCATCAATTAAAGTCAAAATAGAAAAAAGCTGGTCCCCTGAAACTCAAAAAAAAAATAGACTCCTAAAGTTTTTTTGTGTCCCTTTACCTGTGGCCTAACTTTAGCACATTAAGCACACATGTCTTCCATTTTCTTGGCTCCAGTCTTTTTGTTCACTGTTTTTTGATCCTTTTATTTCAGTGAATGTTTTCTGGTAAGGGGGTTGAAAACCTTTCATTCATTACTGCTTTAGTAGAGCTGAATCCGAATTTTTCAATACATAGTCATAAATGTTAAATTTGATATATTAAATTAATGAAATATCAATGAGTGTAGCCTGAGGAAGTCTGAAAACAAAGACAGTCCATTACCTCTCTGCAAAGAAAAGCACTGGACTCACTTATTCCATTTATCTGATTTGATCTTATTAGCACTTCTGTGCTAATGAATCTTGGCCTCATTTAAGCCATAACTAACAGACTGAAGAAGGTAAATAATGCCAAGGGTCATGTCCCTAAATTATTGTTGATTCAGGATTTGAAACTCATCCTGTCTCATTCCTAAATGGAACCTTGTTTCACTGTCCCGTGAAGTTTGATTTTGAGGTACGTATAGTAATAACAATAAATAATTTTAAAATATTTGAAATATTCCTTACATACCAGATAATTCTGAGCCTTTTCTTTAGAAGATCATTAACACCACATGCCAACATATCTCCACATAGGAGTTTGTCTTGACAGAAGAAGGCAGGTAGGGCTAGTGCACTAGGCTTGCCCAGGGCAGTACTGGAGCAGGAGCTGCGACATCACCCAGGCAGCTAGAAGTGGTGCTAGAAGTTCTGCAGGACTGTAAATATGTTCTGGTGGTTGCCATCCAACCACAATGGCTCAGCTCCCTTCTATCAATGTGGAGAAGGGTCCAGGACAGCAAATCACATGAGCACTGCCTGGGAAGCAGGAAAGAGAGACCAGAAGCCTCAGGTGAAGAAGGAGGTCAGATGAGATGATGACCTGCGATCATCATCAAGTGATGCTGCTGTGCACCTCTCTGCAAACCACTGCCCAAGGATATGGGAGAAGGACCAGGTGGCAGGGATGAGGACTGTGGGCTATGAACAAGGCTGTTGGAAAGCCATCAGACCAGTGGCAAGGCACACAGTTGTCTGATGTTTCTCAGCAGGGAGATGAGGATCATGGCCAGATGGCTGCACCTTTCTAGCAACAGGAGCTTCTGGGGTACATGCAGCAAAGAGAGAGTTGGAGATGCTAGGGTTATAGGTGAGAAAACGGACTAGCGACCAGAGTAGAGGAGAAAGAGAAGGAGGTAAATCTGGAGTCTCCAGGACCAGTAGCACAATGGCAATTTTGACAGCTCTTCAACCTTCCTTTGTCCAGAGGATATTGCCATGTATTAGTGGATCAGCTGGGACAGCATCCATGTCCTCTCTGGTGTGTTGCCCTCAGTATGGACAGAATGAAGCTGGAAAGCAAATTAAGTGACAGGCAAAGTCCTTGGGATTCAGGACAAGGCGTTTGTTGGTGTACAGAATAGTGTTACTGTTCTAGAGTTACCATTGTCTGCCTGTTGAAATCAGGAGAGTCTTAACACAGAAAATATTCATTCATGGGTAGTATATTAAAAAAAGTTATTACAGGAAGTGTTTTTCTTTTAATTTTATGTGCTTTGTGACTATTTGTTCTATTAAGTTGAATTTTAAAAAGCAATGCTTCAATTAAAAATGTGCCTTTACTATTGTATGGATTTTTAATTCCTCTGCATAGATGAATGAGAAAATAATGTTGGAAAAAATATGTAAGACTCTGTGGTTTGAGAGAATGCCCATTCATAAATAACCACACTTCCTTATTAACCAAGCTTCATGAAGTTAAAAAAAAAAAAAATCTCTTCTTTTTCAGATCACAAAGAACTTGAATCATCATCACAAAAGATGGAAAATATGTGTAAAACCACAAAACCACTTAGTTTGAAATCTGATGTGACAACAAATGATATACAGAGGCCTATGCCAAGCCCCAAGATCAGATGTTTCTTGTTGAGAGCCACAGCCAAAGGGGCCCCAGCAAACTTCCAGCTGCCAGCAAGCTTCAGACTGCCCCAGCAACATCTAGCTGATTGGCTCCTCTGCGGTGATGTTCATTGGGCTGTTTCCCTGCCCTTCAGACTGCCAGCTGATGATTGGCTCACAGCGGCGCCAGCAACATCTAGCTGATTGGCTCCTCCACGGAGCTGCTCATTGGGTGACTTCTTTGGCTCTGCCCACGCAACCCAGCCAATCGGCCTCAAGAGAGGAGGATTGGGGGAGGTTGAGAGGCTGGTGTGGGGGAGAGAGGCTTGTGGAAGCCGGTGGTGGCAGTTGGTCTCTGAGGGTTTTTCCCTGGAGCTGTTTTGTTTGGCGTTTGTAGTTCTAAAAATAAAGTTAGTTTCTTTTTGACAAGTGGCTCCTGATTTGTGCCAAGCCAGACTTCGGCAGTTTCTGTTTGCCTGTATATAGGTTCCATCTTGCAAGCTCTCCTAATGAGAAAAACAGCAGAAATGTGGGAAATGTCAATTCAGACAAGTTTTGCCAGAATCTTTCCTTTGAAGGACTTAATAGAAAAGATACCTCTACTACTGTTGGCTCCCAAATTAATGGTTTTGATCAACAGATTCCACAAAAAACTCAGGAACAACAATGTGAACCAAAGAACTTAACTGGCACGAGTGCAGTGATTGTGCCAAGTGTACTCCAGGAAAAAGTGACAATGAGCATCAAGGTTAGTGGTGACCATTCCAACGGTGCCACACAGTCCAACACACCAGCCAGTTCAGCAAGAGAGGCACCAGTGAGACTGTCCTCTCATTCTCACCATCTTGCTCTTGCAAGAGCACCCAGAATACTGCAGCCCCATCTCGGGACAACATTTTACCAACCACCTACCCCGACCAGCAAAGTCAGGGGGACTGAGGAGAGATCAGCTTCACCTTCAGCAGCAGTGCCTCCTAGCACAGCTCTTACTCCCCTGAGTCATGTGGAGAAATCTGTTCCAGAGGCAGACAGTACATCAGCTTATGCTTTGAAACCAGTTGCTGAGCCTAAAGAGAACTGTGAGGAGGTTGGCCTGCCTGACATGAATCCAATGTGCCAGGGACTCAGGCTAAAACAAATGGAAGAGTTACAAGACCTTGAATTTGAAATGCCACAGTTTGTGTAGGTTGTCAAAATTCAGTTTTTCTTTTTCTTGTTTCATTTTTATGTATTGTGTTTATTTTATGAAAGAATGTTGTAACAGAACCCCTTTTGTATAGGATTGCCAAAGTGTATATTTTGCCTTTTGGCCTGTATTGTGTTTGCTAGTCATATAGAATGATAGTGTTTTAGTCATATAGCATGTTAGTGCTCATTGGTATTGTCTTTAAATTCTGTGTTTTTGAAGTTATGCATAAAATAAGTATTATAATTTTAAATTTAATATAATTTTCTCTATAAAATGATTCATGTAAATGCATCCTTAATGTATAATATTATTCTCAACAAATAGGGGCAGTAGGGGAAAATGAGCTTTGTTTTGGAGCAAACCTGGTGCTGATTCATAAAATGCTTCTGAATGCAAGTACCTGAAAAATCTTGATTGGGTATGAATATATTTTTTCCCACATAATGTTCTAGTGCATCTTTGACCACTTGTGTTGTTATAGCATGTACGGAAGCATTGACAATTCACTTAAATTTTTAAATATTTACATAGTGGCCTAAAAGCTTGCGCATCTGTGTTTACTAGCATTCTACTCGTCAATTTTTACATATGGTAATTAATACAATTGTAGAAAGAAAAGGCACTTCAATACTAAAAAGCTTGAGACATTGGCAAAGTCAACACAGATGGACAGAGTTGAGGTATCTCGAGTGTAAGAGACCTGTAACCTCACTCCTCTCAGCTGCGGCCTGTTGCTGGATTGTCTGCGACTTTTGGCTGTCTGCTGAGGAGAGCAACTGGCCAACAGCTAGGGCAAGATGAAGCTCTCTCTGGTGGCCGCAGTTCTGCTGCTCCTCTGTGCAGCATGGCTGAGGAGGATGACAAGAAGAGGACATGGGTACCTTGGTCGGCATCGACCTGGGAAGCACTTACTCCTGTGTCGGGGTGTTCAAGAATGGCCACTGGAGATCATCTCCAATGATCAGGGCAAGTGCATCAGGCCGTATTATGTGGCCTTCACCCCTGAAGAAGAACATCTGATCCAAGATACAGTCAAGAATCAGCTCATCTCCAATCCTGAGAAAAGGTCTTCCATGCCCAGCGGCTCATTGGCAGCACTGGGAATGACCCTTCTGTGCAGCAAGACATCAAGTTCTTGCCTTTCAAAGTGTTTGAAGAGAAACATAAACATAAACCATACATTCAGGTTGATATTGGAGGTGTTCAAACTAAGACATTTGCTCCAGAAGAAATCTCTGCTATGAATCTCACTAAAATGAAAGAGACTGCTGAGGCTTATTTGGCAAAGAAGATTACCCATGCAGTTGTTACTGTACCAGCCTATTTTAATGATGCCACTGGCAAGAAACCAAAGATGCTGGAACTATTGCTGGCCTGAATGTTATGAGGATCATCAATGAGCCTACAGCAGCTGTATTGCTTATGGTCTGGATAAGAGGGAGGGAGAGAATAACATCCTGGTGTTTGATCTGGGTGGTGGAACCTTCTACGTGTCTCTTCTCCCCATTGACAATTTGATGTCTTCAAAGTCATGGCCACCAATAGAGATACTCATCGGGGTGGAGAAGACTTTGACCAGTGTGTTATGGAACATTTCATCAGGCTGTACAAAAAGAAGACTGGCAAAGATGTTAGGAAAGAAAACAGAGTTGTGCAGAAACTCCAGCGTAAAGTAGAAAAGGCCAAGTGGGCCCTGTCTGCTCAACATTAAGCAAGAATTAAAATTGAATTCTTCTATGAAGGAGAAGACTTTTCTGAAACCCTGACTCAGGCAAAATTTGAAGAGAAAACATGAAGCCTGTTCAGAAAGTACTGGAGGATTCTGACTTGAAGAAGTCTGATATTGATGAGATTGTTCTTGTTGGTGGCTCTACTCAAATTCCAAAGATTCAACAACTTGTTAAAGAGTTCTTCAATGGCAAGGATCCATCCTGTGGCATAAACTCAGATGAGGTTGTTGCATATGATGACACTGTCCAAGCTGGTGTACTCTCTGATGATCAAGATACAGGTGACCTAGTACTGCTTGATGTGTGTCCCCTGACACTTGGTATTGAAACTGTGGGAGGTGTCATGACCAAAATGATACCAAGGAACACTGTGGTACCCACCAAGAAGTCTCAGATCTTTTCTACAGGTTCTGATAATCAACCTACTATTCCAATCACGGTCTAGCCTACTCTCTAAAGTATCAGATTGGAGATAAAGAAAAGTTGGGAGGCAAACCTTCCTCTGAAGATAAGGAGACCATTTAAAAAGATGTAGAAGATTGAATGGCTGGAAAGCCACCAAGAAGCTGACATTGAAGACTTCAAAACTAAAAAGAAGGAACTAGAAGAAATTGTTCAGCCAATTATCAGCAAATTCTATGGAAATGTAGGCCCTCCCCCAACTGGTGAAGAGGATACAGCAGAAAGAGATGAGTTGAAGACACTGATCTGCTGGTGCTCTAATATTGTAAATACTAGACTCAGAACTTTCCTTAGGAGGAAACTGAGAGAACTGAAGTCTCGAATGTAATTGGAATCCTCACCTCAGAGTGGAGTTGAAAATGCTATAGCCCAAATGGCTGTTTACTGCTTTCCATTAGCAATTGCTCACATGTTTTGGGGAAGAGAGAGAGGAGGAATTGGCTATCTTAAAAAACTGGATATTAAAATGTGGGTCAGGATGTGTGTTCACCTCAGAAATGTTCTATTTAACAATTGGGTCATGCACATCTGGGGTAGGGACTTTTTTCTACCATAAGTGACACCAATAACTGTTTGTTATTTTGAAAAAAATACTAAAAGTTTGGAACTGTCATAAAATAAAAATTTGTACAGGTAAAGCTAAGGGAAAAAACACTATCAGAAGCATTAAAACCTTCTAAAGCCAAATAACTAAACTATATAATTCAAATTATATTTATATATTATATATTATATACTACATATTATAGAGTTACATATATATATGATATATTATAAGTTGTTTATATATAATTATAATATAATCCATGTTTTATATATTATATTAATATTAATTTTACTAATATAATGATTGTAATATTCTCATATTAATAATACAAATTATATTATTATATAATGACATTACAATGATATGCAATATCATATAAATTAATATAAATCTATTATATGATATATAATAAATATGTTATATATAATAATATTTATATAGTATATGTATATATAATATATATGTATTTCATATATTATATATAATTTAAATTAAATACATATGAATCAAATATTTTGAAATGTAATATATATAATTTATATAATGTATATACTTATATATTTATATATTAATATATATAATTTTTATATAAATATATAAGTATGTTATGTAAATATATTATATAAATTATATATAATATATTACTTTGAATATATAATATGAATATATAATATATTCATATATTACTATACATAAAATTTATATATATAATTTATATAATTTTATTGTATGTATATATGATAAAATAAATGTATTATGTATAATATAATATAAATTAGAATGTTATATAAATATATTGCATATTATATATGTATTATATAATATGCAATACATTTATATAATATTATAATTTAATTTATATTGATAAATTATGTCTTAATTGGCTTTAGATGATTTTAATACATTTGATAGTTTTTAACCCCTTACTTTATCTGTATAAATTTTTATTTTATGACATTTTTAACCTTTTTTGTATTTTTTATAATGGTCTTAAAAATGCGTGCTTCAGATATTTTTACTTTCAATGCATTTTCTCTTGACATTATGAGGGTTTGGTTAAAACCACTCCTTTGGATGTATGCCTGTAATCCCAGTAGCTTGGGAGGCTGAGACAGGTGGATCTCAAGTAGAAAACCAGCCTTAGCAATGACCAAACTCTTAGCAACCCTGTCTTTAAATAAAATTCAGAATAAGACTGGGGATGCGGCTCAATGGTTGAGTGTCCCTTAGTTCAATTTCCAGTACCCCCCCCAAAAAATCCTTTTGTATGAAATGTTTTGACTTATAAATCACTTTACATACTTTTTCTACCTGACTATCAACCAGTGAAAACGTATATGTCATTAGAATTGTACAATAATTTATTTAAGTTCATTTTGGGAGTATTGTAAATCACATTGTTTGCAATTTGAGAGATGTAGATGACTGAATGTGTTTCACTTATAAAATACCCAGTTTTTATAAACTAGTCCATTCCTGTTATTTTCTGGGTTTCATTATCTTGCCTAAAATATGATGTAAAAGGGACAAAAATAAAATAGCCTTCTTTGGTATGTGTGAACTATATTGTGAGTCAATGTTTTTGTATGATCATATTATACTTGATAAAAATTATATGTACAGGTTTATACACACATTATTATATGTAAATTATTTCAAGTACAATAAGTTATTGTGGCTTCTCTGAAATTGTTGCTCTTGGAGTATGATACTTTAAGATTATTAACTATTGACTCAGTGATCAACACATGGGCTCATCACTTGACTATGATATGAAATGGGTTTTAGGGCATGTTGTCTTATAGTTCTCCATAACATTAAGGACTAAGGAGAAATGAACAAATGGCCTTTTTAATGCTAAAGCCGTTTTTTAGCCTTCCATATACAAAGTACAAGAATCAAATTGGTTTGAAAACTTAAAAATAAAATCAGAGCTAACATTTATTGAGCTTTGTGTATTTAGACTTTACCAAGTTGAAATTTCACAGCAACCTCTTATGGGTAAGGAAGCATTTTATAATTCCTGTGTTACAGATGAGGAAACTGAGGCTTAGCTAAGTGACATGGTTTTAGTTTTCAGAGATGCAGCAAGCAGAATTGAATCTCAAATACAGGGTTGTGAAACTTTGATTAGTGCTTCTTTTTTGGAGTACCAGAGACCCACATCTGCCACAGTATGGCTGAGCACAAAATCACGAGCGACTCACAGCCTTGTAGATTCAAACAGCAATTCTTTATTCCCGAACTCACACCGGCACTCTACAATCACGTTCTGGGGAAATTCACGTTCTGGGCCAAATCCACTGGGCTCTGAAAACCAAATACTCTCTGAATCCCAGGAGAACTCAATGGGTACTCAAGGAGTGGGCAAAACTGAGGCAGCAGGTCATTCCTAAAAACCCAGAATCTGAAAGGGCAAGTCTCAAACACTTAAACAGTTTGTAACTCATCTTTCCCAACTTCAGTAGAGTAAAAGAGTCATTTCTGGTTATTCTTCCTCTTGTTTCAGAGTTTTGGAAAGATTGTGTTCAATGCCCAACACAATCCTTGTTGTGTTGGGCATTGAACCTGAAGCTTCACACATACTAGGCAAGCTCCATACCACTGAATTACATTTCTAACCCCTATTATTTAACATAATATAACTTGTTTATCTGCTTAACTTAAGTATGTATGTAATCCATGGCAACATACTGAAAAAAAAAGAAAGGGTTTGATTGGAAGTGCCCCCAGACCGATGACCTCAATTCTTTCTTCATAATGTTTTTTTTTTGTTTGTTTTTTCACTTATCTGACAGAAACTAGGAGTGTTAATATTAGTTCATATATTAACAAAATTAAACACTTTTTTTTTGGTACTGGGGATTGGACCCAGGAGTACTTTACCACTAGGTCACATCCCCAGCGCTTTTAATTTTTATTTTTATTTTGAGACAGGTTCTCTCTAAGTTGCTGAAGGTCTTGTTAAGTTGCCGATGCTGACCACAAACCTGAAATTCTCCTGCCTCAGCCTCTCAAATAACTGGGATTACAGGTGTGTGCCACTGCACCCAGCTTGGGTTACTTTTAAAGAATTAAAACAGAAAGAAAAGCAAGCACGCAAGCAAGCAAGAAAGAAGAAAAAGTAATAGTCTATGCTGTCTTTCTATGTCCCAATACATAGATCAGTGTATAAAAGACACTCTAGACCTCTAATCCAAGTCATAGAAACTAAAATTTTTATGTACAGGAAATGAAACACTAGAATACCTGGCCTATGCCAGATTCCATAATTAATCACCATCATGCTAAAATTGACTTAGATCACAGCAATACATAGCATGGCTATCTTATTCCTCATGCTAAAACTGGGAATACTTTATTCAGATTTGCAATACATATTTCAGATTTGCAGACATAGGCAATACATATCCCTCCTGGAGACAGCTAGCAAGATGAGTGATAAAGTATTATTGGAAATGGAAATTTTTCCCTCCACATGATTTATAGAAACTGAAGCTCCTAAACAAAGAATGTTTATATATAAAATATAAAATGTTTATATTTTCTTAAAGAGGAAAAATGATAAATTTAACCAACCTATATAAAAGATGGAAGAATTCCAAATATGGAGAATACTTATTATGTTCATTATTCTGCTACTAACTGAGATAAATAAAATGGGAAGACTCATGCTTTGGCTAGAAAATAATTATCCGGTCTTCTACTTGTTGAATTAAAAGAATCTACAGAGATGTCAGTCTTAAAAATGAAGATAAATTCTTTTAGGGAAAAAAGAAAAGGAAAATGAAGAAGGGTTTGGTTGTTTGTCAATTAACTATGAAAAAAATAAAAATTCCCAGTTTTTTCACTCTAATTGGTTACTAAGTCCTGTGCATTTTAAAATGTCTCATTCTGTCCCCCTTTGCAACTCTGATAGTTAAATCCTTATCTTTAACCAGATACCATTTTTAAGCTTTTTATTAATTGTAGATGGACACAATACTTTTATTTTTCATTTACTTTTATGTGGTACTGAGTATCAAACCCAGTGCCTCACATGGGCTAGGCAAGCACTCTACCATTGACCTGCAACCCCAACCCCCAGACAGGTTTTTTAAAAGAGCCTCCTGGATGATTTCTTGTCCCAGTGTTCCCTCTCTTTAATTCATCCTTCACATTACAAATTATCTTCTAAAATAATATGATCATTACAAAAAAAGTGACATATTTCCATTCACAGCATTTGGACGAAATTATTGTTTTTTAAGTAGAGTTACAAAGTCAACCACATCATTCTTATTTCATAAGACCTTCTCAGTTCCCTCTTCAAACAGGTTAGCTGAATTTGCCAAGTTTTGGTACATTTAATCAGAGTTGTAGTGATCCATCAGCAAGTATTTATTAACTGCCCTTCTACAGAATATCTTTATTTCACAAATAGAGAAATTAATGCTAAAAATGTAACTTGACGAAAGCCACATAATTTGTTAGCAGCAGAGCCAGGAAAATGCTGATTCCTTACACTTGTCATTACACTGTACTCAAAAGCTTCCATGAAGAAAGCAAAGCTCAAGGACCTCTTTTAAGGAGTTCTTGGCACAGAGGAAACAGCTGAGGCAGTAAGAATGCATAATTCTTTGAGGCTAGGGGAACAGAAAAAAAGGATTCCTAGCAGATACTTGCAATTAATTAACATGTAGAAGGGAGTCCAGTGAGACACATTAAGTTGACAGGAATATTAAGAGGGTAAAGAGGAAAAAATAGTCAAAACCAGAAAAGTACAGAGTCAGGAAAGCCAAAAATGGAATAAGTACTTGGTGATCTTAAGTGCCACACCAAGTTGGAAGAAGAGGAGGGTTGGCATTGGGGGTAACACATGAGATGGCTGAAATTCAAAGAAAATAAATTTAATTCTTCAAATATTATAGAAATAACAAACTTTCTTCAGAATGATTATCATTGTCCATTTGGTACACCAGTAAGGGGGAGCTGTATTTATTTTTCATATATTCAATTTCTATTTCACAAATTATATTACATAGAATCACTGTGGAAAGTTTTTCAATGTTGAAAAATTACAAAACCTAAGAAAATACAGCATCTATGAATCTGTTTTATAGAAACACAATTTGATCTTTTAAATCACAGCTTAACTATATCAGCATAATTTCATTGGCTATTTTTTATTTGGCAAGAAAATATTTTCAGCTTTTATCTTCCCCACATTTGAGAGCATTTTGATTAATATAAAAAATTAGTTTATTATATTTTTGCTGTATTCTACTAATTCAGAGGTTCAGTAAAGGAAAAGAGTGAGCTATAAAAAACCAAAGTTACAGATATACTCAGAAAATTATATATAAAGTATTTTCACTAAGTTTTAAAAGAAATGCTATCAGAAATAATGTGGTCATTAATGTGGGAGTTTGCACAGAAGGAAAATTGACCTATTTTACCCTTGTTCTTACATGACAGATATAAAACACTTTTAACTAAAATCAACTATAATTAGTTTAATCTGTAGAATATGAAGATCCTAGAAAACTGTATCTAACTCAAAGTTTTATTGTTTGGTGCTGGGGATTGAACCTAAGGCCTTACTCTTGTCAAGCTCAAGTTCTGCTACTTAAGACATCATCCCAGTCCCTAACATAAAGTTTTAAAAATTTTAAATTGTATAACTAAGAAGAAACAATAAAATTTTTAATTGCCCATTAATGAGTTAAAATTTAAAAGACACAAAGGAGCTATTCAAACAACTTGCTACTGACCTTGTTCAAGTCTGAAGAGGGTCTTTTCCATTTCGTTAAGTAGTAAAGTTCTAATCTGTTTACCGTGTCCCATTTTGGATTCTGGAGGCTTTGAAATCTTTCAGAAGAATTAAAGGAACTCCAAAATCAACTGAGTTACCCCTGTGACAAACAAAAAAGGAATTACAAAAAAGAAAATAACTATGACCTTAAACTCTCCAGGGCTGACAGCTGCACTTACATGTTCTAAATGTGATTTAACTCTAGCAGAGCAATGAGAAAGAAGGAATCTTATAAAGAAGATTCCAGAAGGCAAATTGTTTTCTCTTCCCTTAAAGCACAATGAGGAAGACTGAAGCAAATATACTGTATTGTCAATTCTTAAAAATAAAACATAACAAAACCAAACAAGCTAAAGCACTCTCAGAGAAAAGCGATACTATTGAAGAAAGCCTGGAGTTCAAGGGGAAAAATTCCGCGGTCTCAGGACAAATGGCTGTCAAGTCTCCAATGGCACTTCTTTTACAGGAGATTAGTCTGCTCAAAGATAACAGGTGGGAGATGGCCCCATTCCCAAATTCGGGCCTGAAGCCACCAATGGGGAGATGAGAACAGAGGAAAGCAGTTGTCGCCCCTGGATTAGCTGTTATAGACATAGGATGGACAGAGAGAGCTATAGATAGAAAGAATGCATTTCTCCGGGAGGCCAGCAGCCTTCCTAGCACTTACGGTGAGCAAGTGATACAGGCGGCATCTGGGAAACCCCGGGTCTGGCGCTATCTGGGGAGGGCACGGGAAGGCAAGCAAAAGGGGACAGGCCGGCTGCCCAGCCTTGGACCAAGGCCGCAGCCCAGGAAGGGGAGGGGGCGGTGAAGGGCAAAGGGAGGGGAGGTGGCGCCAGCACCCGGAGACCAGCGGGGAGCGTCCAGAGACTCCGCCTCGCGCGGGTCCCCGGGAGGCCCAGATTCCACCCGGCGAGGCGTGTACCGGCTTAGGTGGGAGTGGACCTGCCTCTCGTCCACTTCCGGGAACCTCCAGGCCCGCTAGCCCAGACCGCTAGTCTCGCGAGAATGTGTTCACTGCGGAGTTTCAGGCTGCGGGAAGCCGGCTTTCAAAGGCTACAGCGGGCCCAAGGCGGGAACCGCTATTCCCGCTGGCTTTAGAGGAGGTGTGGCGGCGTGGGTGCCCAGCCTGTGAACTTAAATTCTGTGGTTCCAGGCTACGAATTAGATTGAGCCGCCCAGTAGGATCTTTTCGTAGGAAGGGATGAATGCTGGGGGCCAAGCAATGTGGCTTCCCGTGCCTTTTCTACCACTGTGTGTTTCCTGTTTTTATTTTTTGTTTTTTGTTTTTCTTTTTTTCCCAAAAACTTGCCTAAGTTCTCCTAGCCTTGATTTCCCTGGGTTTTGAAATAAGGAACCTGGCTACAGTCTCTGACGTACCATCCAACAGGTGCCCATCCTTACTGGGCTCCGTGGTGCATCTGTGTAACCCATCTATTCAGGAAGCTCAGGCAGGAGAATTGCAAGTTTGAGGCCAGCCTCAGCAACTCAGTGAGACCAGCTCAAAACAAAACAAGACCCCACAACAACAAAAACAACAAACAAAAATCATATCCTAGCAGGGAACATCTTCCTGAATGCAGACACTGGACTAGGTGGGTGAAGTGTGGCCAGTCTACAATAGAGAGGATGAATACTGCTTGTATTTACAACATCCGGTTGTACCAGATGATCATCTTGAGATTAAGCTGCACATATTTTACACCAGAATTTCTGGACTCTGTGTAGATGCCTAAGAAGATTTTATGCCTGAGGAAAAAGGAAAATGCATCTTTCAGAGTTTTTCAAGAACACCTAATGGTCATGAGAAAATGGACAAAAGGTTGGGGTTAAGTTAACCAGGTATGGATAAGAATCTTATTTTACTGTGAAATTAGAGTTTCGTAGGTCCAAAAAGGATGCTGAGGTGTTTTTGTTAACTTTTTTTTTTTGTGTGTGTGTGGTGCTGGGAATTGAACCCAGGACCTTGTGCATCCCCTTCAAACATATGCCCCCATATAACTGGGAGATTTCCAATTAGACTTGCCTCTTAGAGGTCCCACCTAATAGTGTTGCAGGCGGGGGCCCAGTAATCAACACATGAGCATTTGGAGGACATTCAACCAAATCATAGAAGATGGGTGGGGTAGGTCATCAAATCTTGTAAGGCTTTGCAGGCCATTCTAAGGACTTAGGCTTTTACTCTGGGAAAAAGAGCCACTGAAGGATTTTGAATAGAGGAGTGACCCTTTAAAAGTATCACTCTGAGGCCTGGGGATATAACTCAGATGGTAGAGTGGTTGCATTACACGCACAAGACCTGGGTTCAATTCCCAGCAGCACACACACAATTTGTAAAAATATCACTCTGCAACTTTGTGGGGAACAGCTGAATAAACTGAAGAGGGTAGCAAAGAAGGACATAAGGAGAACAGTTAAAACATATTTCAATTATCCAAGAAAGAGAAAGTGATGTACACATGTGCAAGTTTGGGGATAAAGGTGTAGCCATGAGAAGTTGTTGAATTCTACTTTCTATTTTGGAGGGCAGTATTTACTGGAGAGAAAGGTGTCAACTATGATTCCAAGGTTTTTAATCTATGAAAACAACCATAACAAGCACTGTTCAATAGAAATCTTGAGTGTAATTGAAAAATTTCAGGTTGTCACTTTAAAAAATGGGTGAAATTTTCGTATTAGTAACATATATTAACACTATGTCTAAGTCATTATTTCAACAAATAATCAATATAAAAAGTTACTGATGAGATGTTTTATGTTCTTTTTTCATATTAAGTCTTCACAGTCGTGTTTGCACTTTATACATCTAGCATGTCTCAGTTCTAACAGCCACATATCATGGGCTCATAGCTTCATGTGGCTAGTTGCTGCCATGTGGACAGTACAGAAGTTGCCATTTTGTTTAGAGAGGAAGAATAAAGGGAAGGGGTAGGAGTAGTTGATGAAATCAGGAGTTTGTAGACAGTAAACTTGAGAGCATGGTTAAACATCCTACTAGAGATATCAATTTAACATTTGTATCCCTGGCTTCCAAATTATTGTTTTTCAAATTCGTTGGAGACCTGTAAAAACAGTTTATTAGCTGTAATCAGCAATTTTTAAAATGAAATAAATAATATATTAATGAATTACATCTGGTAAAAGTATTATTTCATAAAACATCACTTTCTATTTCTTAATTTTGATGTATTGAGTCATGATTCCTACTGGATATCATGGTTAAAAAAATGTTTGAAAGTGATTGCCCTGGAATGCCTGCTGTGCAAAACTGTAATTTATTATTGTGAAATAGTGCCTGGGTTTTATTTCCAGCTTTGTCACTAACAGAGAAGCTTTGAACGGTACTCAATCTCTTTGTGATTGATTTTTTCAACTGTAAAATGGGAATAAAAATACAGATCCAATGCAATACAGATTCTGCTCTGAACTTTCTCACAGAAAACCCTTTGATGATAAAACCTTTGATAATAAAATCTCCATCAAAATACCAGTGATATTGGAGCTGGGGTTGTGGCTCATAGTAGGGTGCTTGCCTAACATGTGTGGGGCATTGGATTTGATTCTCAGCACTGCATATAAATAAACAAAATAAAGTTCATTGACAACTAAAACAATATTTAAGAAATACCAATGACATTATTCATAGAACTAAAAAAGATAATACTAAAATGAATATGGAAGACCAAGCCAGGCATGGTGGTACATGCCTATAATCCCAGCGACTCAGGAGGCTGAAGCAGGAAGAACACAAGTTCAAGGTCAGCTCAGCAACTTTGTGAGGCTCTAAGCAACTTAGACAGAATCTGTCTCCAAATTAAAAAAAAAATAAAAAGGACTGGGGATGTTGCTCAGTGGTTAAGCACCCCTAGGTTCAATCCCTGGTACCAAAAAAAGAAAAAAAAATGTATGCAAGAACAAAAGACCCAGAATAGCCAAAGCAATTCTGAGCAAAAAATAGTAAAGCTGGAGGCATCATACTACCCAAATTCAAGTTATATTACAAAGCAATATTTTTAAAAAACTTGATATAGACATATAGTATAATGGAACAAAAGAGAAGCACTGAAACAAACCCACACAACTAGTAATCTGATTCTTGACAAAGATGCCAAAAATTTACAGTGGAAAAAAAAACAGCTTTTTAGTTTTATACCATCCCATTTCTTGACTCTTGGTAGTACTTCCTGAACTATAAGAGTCCTACTGAGGAAGTTGCTGCCTAAGCCTACATATTGGAGCATTTCCCCTATGTTCTTTTATAGTAGTTGCAAAGTTTCAAGTCTAATTTCTTGGTCTCTGGTTCATTATGAGTTGACTTCTGTGCAGGTGAGGTACAAGAAGAAATGTTATATGGTATTTCCAGGATTCTCCTTAAAGGAAGGAAGTTCAACCATTTCTCAGATGGATATCAGTTTTTTAGGTTTTTACATATGGATATCCAGTTTTCTTAGCACCATTTGTTAATGACTTAAATAAAAGATATGTTTATTTTTATCCCACCTGTAAGCCCAGAGATAAGTGTTTCAAAATTGGTAAAGCAGCTTTTGAAGCTATCAGGAATGTAGGGTCTACCTTGCTGTGACCTGCACCGCTGTTGACTCAGAAATCAGCAACCAAAGGGTGATGGGGGATTAGAAAAGACAAACAGACACATACACAAAGAAAACTGGGACCAGATGGGACATCATCCTCTGATAGAGGAACAATGGCCCAGAGCTAGTTTATCTCTGCATTACATTTATTATATAGGTTTTATCATCAAAGGGTTTTCTGTGAGAAAGATTCTTCAGAGCAGGCAGAGTAAAGGACAAAGCCAATTATAATTATCTACTTGTGCTAATAATTCTCTATCCCTGGCAGCTGGTATCTGAACTCAGGGTGAAGACTGATAGTCCTGTGCCTTTCACAGAACCTCTTTGAAGCAGGGAGTCACTATAGCAACTGGGCATTCTCAACATGCATCTTTACACAGGAAGTTCCCAGTGCATGTCCATATGCTGCTGTGGGACAGTCAGAATCCGTGATTCAAATCATTGCTCCCTGCAATACCTCATACTTTTCTCTCTTTCATTGTGGGGACCTCATCTTAATTGTATAATATGGCTGCCTGAGCTCCTGCTATCATAGCTATGTTCAGGCAACAAGATGGAGGATGAGAAATGGGTGAACTTCCTTCCTTTAAGGAGAATCCTGGAAATACTATATAACATTTCTTCTTGTATCTCATTAACCAAATTTACATACAATGTACACTCAAGTGTAGCCTTTATCTAGGCAGTAATGAGACTAGGTAAGCCTGGGTTTCATTGTTAAGGAAAGAGAAAATGGATTTTGGCAGACAACTAATAGTTTCTGCCACAGTTTGCATGCATGTTTCTTCATTTTATAATTTGAATTGTCATCAAAGTGATACAATTTACAGGAGGAGGATGGAAGTCTCTCTGAGGAATGTCTCCAAGAAAAATAGAAAAAAAAAGAAAAGAAAAGAAAAGAAAACTGATTCTTTGATGTGTGTGGCCACATGCAGAGGTGTTTTAGAAACAACTCACATTGTTTTCTGTTGGAAAATTTCATGGTTAATCAATGTTGGACTCAGAAAAAACAAAATACATACACACACATACACACACACACACACACACAGAGTCCTGTTGTAGAATGCTGCTTGCATCTGTCAGCCACATATGTTTGCTAAAATTGAACCCTTGAACTGGGCCAACTTTGTCTCACAGTCACAGAAGGACTGGGGGAATCATGCTTGCTGCATGCTCACTCCCAAGAACAAGGAGGGAGGGAAGCCAATCTCACATAATTTTCTTCCTAAATTTACCAACCAGATAAATCGCACTGCTTCCCCAGTAATGGAGGAAGTTAAAAAGTAGAGAATCCAGGATATGGTTAAGGGAATCTCTCCATTCAAAGAAAATAAGAAATAGGGAAAGGCATCTTCCTCTGTTATCATGTAAGTCTTTTAAACTTCTTTTGTGCATTAGTTCTTTTTTTAAAAGAGAGAGAGAGAGAGAGAGAGAGAGAGAGAGAGAGAGAGAGAGAGAGAATTTTAATATTTATTTTTTAGTTTTTGGCGGACACAACATCTTTGTTAATATGTGGTGCTGAAAATCGAACCCGGGCCGCACGCATGCCAGGCAAGCGTGCTACTGCTTGAGCCACATTCCCAGCTCCATTAGTTCTTAAACTATATTATTAATCTCAGGATTTTTAAAAAAAAAAGTATGAAATGTTTTGGAAATCAATATGTGCCCTACAGGTACTGAATAACAGCTAATTTTGAATGAGCATCAAAGAGGTGACAAGTACTGTTCTAAGCACATTAGATGAATGAACTTAGTATCCCAAACAAACACTATTATTACCCATAATTTAAAGAGAAGGAAACTGAGTTCCAAGGTACAAGTAAGTTGTTGACAGGCACATAGTGAGCAAGTGGATGGGTGAATGTGACTTTGCATTCTCAGTGATTCTGTTCCATAAACTTTACATCTAGGGGCACAGTTGTTATTCCTATGGCCAGGTAGCAATAATGGCCTTGTAAACTGGATTGGAATGTCACTGACTTTCTCTGTGGCTGAGTGAGTCAAGAGTGAATATCCCTTTCTTCTGGGGACATTTTGGCTCTGCTTAAACTCAATGCCTCAGAACATCACTGCCAGGAGGTCTTCGCCTACCTTGCCTGCTAACTGATGAGTTTAGTGTTCTTTTAAGCTCCTTTGGTGTAGGATATGTGATATAATATTGTATTAGAATTATCTTTTAATTTTCTCCTTTTTCCAGCAGAGTCTCTGAGACAGGGACTATGTTTTCTATCTCTGGATGGCAGAGTTACAAAATTATTTACACTGCTTAGATATACTAAGATAAGTATATTTTTTCTTAAAAACTTCCCTGATCACCATTATCATTTCCCCACTTGCTAGGCAGGCATAGAAAACAAATTTCCGTCTAATCTTTTTTAAAATTAATTTTGATCATGTTGTTAAAATAATCTTATTAACCCCATTTGAAATAACTGTTCTATTCTTTTGATACCCCTTCTCCTCCTTACTTCTTCTAAGGTGGTGCCTGAAACTCAGAGCCATCTCACTTGAACACCAATGAACTGGTCATTGTTCAGGGGTGAGCATCACCAGAAGTATATCCTGCTCCTGTTTAAGGTACTCATGTCCGATAATGATAATTTCCCAATCATTTCTTCTTGGCTTCATCAAGGTCTAAATCCACCCCTGCCAATGCTTCTTGGCCTTCCTTGAATTCCTACTTTCACTTCAGACCCTTCTGAGTATCTGACCAGTTCTTTACCTGGTTCAAGGCCCAAGACATCCACTTCATAAGCTTTGGCTGGAATCACTTCACCTCTGCTATGGTGGATCCATGAAATGTGCACTCGAGATGAAAATCAGATCCTGTCTGAACTAATCTCCTTAATTTACCCTTTTAATTATGCTGAGGCCCCTCTTTTTGGACCTACCTACACACCCTAGCATGACACTTTACACCCAGAATGTAGAACAAAGAGTACACACACACAAACAAACACACACACACACACACACACACACACACATGACCTCCATGTATCCAATAAACTGTCCCGACTGTGTGTTGATCACTATTTTATAAATTAAGGATACAGTAATGAATAAAAAAGACAAAAAATTCTTGCCCTCATGGGGCAAGTTGAAAAGGCAACTAAGAAAGGTTCATCAACGCCTTTGAAATATTAACCTTAGGTCTGAGGGTGTAGCTCAGTGGCAAAGTACATGCCTGCATGCTCAATTCCTAGCACTGCAAAAGAAAAAGGAAAAAGAAAAACAACTTCATATCATTATCTCAGGGTCTCTATAGCATACAATTATAAATTGTTTTATTAATGACTTTACTAGAATATCTATACTTTTGTTTACAGCTTAATGAATAATTTAAACTATTTTGACATTTTGAATATTTTTCCCTGTTTTTTTTTTTCTCTCTAGTGAGAGCTTTTTATTATCTTTTGGAAAAAGACTTCCAGAACAAACACACTGCATGGTATTTTTTTTCCCAATTTAAATAAAATCATGGTAAAAATATACATAACATAGAATTTACCAACTTAACCATTATTAGTTGCACATTTTTAATTTATATTTTTGTGCACCTATTCGTACCATCACTCCAGAACCTTTCTTTTAGTGCTGCAGATCGAATCCAGTGCCTCATACATGCTAGAAAAATGCCCTATCACTGACTACATCTCCAGTCCCAGAGTCTCTTTTATCTTAATTGAAACTTTATACTCATTAAAAAGTAACTCCTCATTTCCTCTCTTTCAAACTCCTGGTAAGTTTATGTCTAGGATGGTGCTCACTTTCCTGCATTTGCCATTTTTTTTTCAAAAGGAACACCCTTATTCTCATTTGTGTTGGTTAGTTTTGGTTTTTTGTTTGTTTTGTTTTGCTTTGCTTTTTGTAATTGTAGATGGACATAATGCTTTATTTTGTTAATTTTTATGTGGTGCTGAGGATCGAACCCAGTACCTCATGCATCCTAGGCAGGCACTCTGCCACAGAGCACAGGCTCCAGCCCTGTGTTGGTTAGTTTTTTTTTTATTGGTTGTTCAAAACATTACAAAGCTCATGATATATCATATTTCATACATTTGATTCAAGTGAGTTATGAACTCCCATTTTTACCCCAAATACAAATTGCAGAATCACATCAGTTACACATTCACAATTTTTAAATATTGCCATATTAGTGACTGTTGTATTCTTCTGCCTTTCCTATCCCCTACTATCCCCCCTCCCCTCCCCTCTCATCTTTCCTCTCTACCTCAACTGCTGTTGATCAATTCTCTCCCTTGTTCCCCCCCTTCCCCTCACAACCTCTTATATGCAATTTTGTGTAACATTGAGGGTCTCCTACAATTTCCATATGGTTTCCCTTCTCTCTCCCTTTCTCTCCCCCCACTCATCTCTGTTTAATGTTAATCTTTTCCTCATGCTCTTCCTCCATTTTCTGTTCTTCGTTGCTCTCTTTATATCAAAGAAGACATTTGACATTTGTTTTTAAAGGATTGGCTAGCTTCGCTTAGCATAATCTGTTCTAATGCCATCCATTTCCCTGCAAATTCTATGATTTTGTCATTTTTTTAGTGCTGCGTAATAGTCCATTGTGTATAGATTCCACATTTTTTTTATCCATTCATCTATTGAAGGACATCTAGGTTGGTTCCACAGTCTAGCTATTGTGAATTGTGCCGCTATGATCATTGATGTGGCATTATCCCTATAGTACACTCTTTTAAAATCCTCAGGGAATAGTCCGAGAAGGGCGATAGCTGGGTCAAATGGTTGATCCATTCCCAGCTTTCCCAGGAATCTCCATACTGCTTTCCAAATTGGCTGCACCAATTTGAAGTCACACCAGCAATGTAGAAGAGTACCCTTTTCCCCACATCCTCACCAGCACTTATTGTTGTTTGACTTCATAATGGGTGCCAATCTTACTGGAGTGAGATGGTATCTTAGGGTGGTTTTGATTTGCATTTCTCTGACTGCTAGAGACGGTGAGCATTTCTTCATGTACTTGTTGTTTGATTGTATGTTCTCCTCTGTGAAGTGTCTTTTCAGTTCCTTGGCCCATTTGTTGATTGGGTTATTTGTTATCTTATTGTTTAATTTTTTGAGTTCTTTGTATATTCTGAATATTAGGACTCTATCTGATGTGTGAGGGGTAAAAATTTGTTCCCAGTATGTAGGCTCTCTATTTACCTCTCTTATTGTTTCTCTTGCTGAGAAAAACCTTTTTAGTTTAAGTAAGTCCCATTTGTTTATTCTTGTTATTAACTCTTGGGCTATGGGCCTCATGTTAAGGAATTTGGAGCCCGACCCCACAGTATGTAGATCGTAGCCAACTTTTTCTTCTATCAGACGCAGTGTCTCTGATTTCATATTTTAGGTCCTTGATCCATTTTGAGTTAACTTTTGTGCATGGCGAGAGAAAGGGATTCAGTTTAATTTTGTTACATATGGATTTCCAATTTTCCCAGCACCATTTGTTGAAGATGCTATCCTTCCTCCATTGCATGCTTTTAGCCCCTTTATCAAATATAAGAAAGTTGTACTTTTGTGGATTGGTTTCTGTGTCCTCTATTCTGTACCATTGGTCCACCCGCCTGTTTTGGTACCAGTACCATGCTGTTTTTGTTACTATTGCTTTGCAGTACAGTTTGAACTCTGGTATCGCTATACCTCCAGATTCACACTTCCTGCTTAGAATTGCTTTTGCTATTCTGGGTCCTTTGTTTTTACATATGAATTTCATGATTGCTTTATCTATTTCTGCAAGAAATGCCATTGGGATTTTGATTGGCATCACATTAAACCTGTAGAGAATTTTGGGTAATATCTCCATTTTGATGATGTTAGTTCTGCCTATCCATGAAAAGGGTACATATTTCCATCTTCTAAGATCTTCTTCTATCTCTCTCTTTAGGGTTCTGTAGTTTTCATTGTATAAATCTTTCACCTCTTTTGTTAGATTAATTCCTAAGTATCTTATTTCCTTTGAGGATATTGTCAATGGAGTGGTTTTCCTCATTTCCATTTCAGAAGTTTTGTTGCTGATATACAGGAATGCCTTTGATTTATGCGTGTTGATTTTATATCCTGCCACTTTGCTGAACTCATTTATTAACTCTAGCAGTTTTTTGTAGACCCTTTTGGGGCTATTAAATATATTATCATGTCATCTGCAAATAGCGACAATTTAAGTTCTTCTTTTCCTATTTTTATGCCTTTAATTTCTTTTGTCTGTCTAATTGCTCTGGCTAGTATTTCAAGGACTAAATTGAATAGAAGTGGTGATAGAGGGCATCCCTGTCTTGTTCCAGATTTTAGAGGGAATGCCTTCAGTTTTTCTCCATTTAGGATGATGCTAGCCTGAGGTTTAGCATATATAGCTTTTACCATGTTGAGGTAAGTTCCTGTTATCCCTAGTTTTTCTAGTGTTTTGAACATAAAGGTATGCTGTACTTTGTCGAATGCTTTCTCTGCATCTATCGAGATGATCATGTGGTTCTTATCTTTAAGTCTATTGATGTGGTGGATTACATTTATTGATTTTCAAATATTGAACCAGACTTGGATCCCAGGGATGAATCCTACTTGATCATGATGCACAATATTTTTGATATGCTTTTGTATTTGATTCACCAGGATTTTATTGAGAATTTCTGCATTCAAGTTCATTAGAGATATTGGTCTGTAGTTTTCTTTCTTTGCAGTGTCTTTGGTTTCGGGATCAGGGTGATGTTGGCCTCATAGAATGAATTTGGAAGAACTCCTTCTTTTTCCATTCCTTGGAATAGCTTAAAAAGTATTGGTATTGAATCTTCTTTGAAGGTTTTGTAGAACTCCGCTGTATACCCATCCGGTCCAGGGCTTTTTCTGGTTGGTAGTCTTTTGATGGCTTCTTCTATTTCTTCTTTTGTTATTGGTCTGTTTAAATTGTGTGTGTCTTCCTGACTCAATCTGGGCAGATCGTATGACTTAAGAAATTTATCGAAGTGTTCATTATCTTCTATTTTATTGGAATATAGGGTTTCAAAATACTTTCTAATTATCTTCTGTATTTCTCTTGTGTCTGTTGTGACATTGCCTTTTTCATCCTGTATGTTAGTAATTTGAGTTCTCTCTCTTCTTCTCTTTGTCAGCATGGCTAAGGGCCTGTCAATCTTATTTATTTTTTCAAAGAACCAACTTTTAGTTTTTTCAATGGTATTTTTGTTTCAATTTCATTGATTTATGCTCTAATTTTAATTATTTCTTCTCTTCTGCTACATTTGCTGTTGTTTTGTTCTTCCTTTTCTAGGTTTTTGAGGTGTAGTGTGAGTTCATTTATTTGTTGTTTTTTTCTTTTTTTGACGAAAGAACTCCAAGAAATGAAACTCCCTCTTAAAACTGCTTTCATTGTGTCCCATAGATTTCGGTATGTTGTGTCTGTATTGTCATTTGTCTCTAAGAATTTTTTTTATCACCTCCTTTATGTCTTCTGTAACCCATTGATCATTCAGTAACATATTATTCATTTTCCAGGTGATGTAGGATTTTTCCTTCCTTCTTTTATCATTGATTTCCAGTTTCATTCCATTATGATCAGATATGGTGCATGGTATTAATTTCACACCTTTATATTTACTGAGAGTCGCCTTATGGCATAATATATGGCTTATCTTTTAATAGGATCCATGTGCTGCTGAGAACAACGTGTATCCACTTGATGATGGTTGATATAATATATGTCGGTTGAGTCTAGGTTATTGATTGTGTTATTGAGTTTTATAGATTTTTGTTCAGCTTTTGTCTAGAGGATCTGTCCAATGGCGAGAACAGTGTGTTGAAGTCCCCCATAATTATTTTGTTGTGGTCTATTTGACTGTTGAACTTGAGGAGATTTTGTTTTATGAACGTTGCAGCACCATTGTTTGGTGCATACAAATTGATAATTGTTATGTCTTGATGGTGGATGGTTTCTTTTAACAGTATATAGTGTCCTTCTTTATCCCTTTTGATTAACTTAGGTTTGAAGTAGATTTTATTCGATATGAGTATGGACCCTCCTGCTTGCTTCCGAGGACCATGTGAGTGGTATCATTTTCCCAACCTTTAACCTTCAGTCTATGTATGTCTTTTCTTTTCATGTGAGTCTCCTGAAGGCAGCATATTGTTGGATTTGTTTTTTTAATCCAGTATACTAGCCTATGTCTCTTGATTGGTGAAATTAAGCCATTAACATTTAAGGTTGCACTTGAAATATGGTTTGTACTTCCAGTCATGTTTGTTTATTTATTTATTTATTTATTTATTTATTTATTTATTTATTTATTTTAGTTTGGCTAGTTTTTCCTCTTTCGTTATTTTTCTCCCCTTTACTGAGACAACTCCCACTGTTAGTTTTGGGTGCTATTTTTCAATTCCTCTTCTTGTAGTATTTTGCTCAAAATGCTTTGCAGTGCTGGTTTTCTGGCTGTGAATTCTTTTAGCTTTTGTTTATGGTGAAAGATTTTGATTTCATTGTCAAATCTGAAGCTTAATTTTGCTGGATACAGTATTCTTGGTGGGAATCCATTATTTTTCAGCATTTGAAATACCTTGTTCCAGGATCTTCTTGCTTTCAAAGACTGTGATGAAAAATCAGTCCTTAGCCTAGTTGGTTTACCCCTGAATGTAATCTGTCTCTTTCTCTCATGCCTTTAATATTCTCTTCTTGTTCTGTATGTTAGCTATCTTCATCATTATGTCTTGGAGTTGATCTATTATGGTTTTGGATGTTTGGGGTCCTGTAGGCTTCCAGGATTTGGCAATCCATTCCATCTTTCATCTCTGGGAAGTTTTCTAGGATTATTTCATTTAATAGGTTGTCCATTCCTTAGGTTTGAACCTCTGTGCCTTCTTCTATCCCAATGACTCTCAAATTTGGTTTTTTCAGTGGGATCTCATATCTCTTGGATAGAGTGCTCGTGAGATTTAAGCATCTTTTTTGTGTTGACTATATTCTTTTCAAGTTGATAAACTTTGTCTTCATTATCTGATGTTCTGACTTCTTCTTGATCTAGTCTTCATTATCTGATGTTCTGACTTCTTCTTGATCTAGTAATATTCTTGTTAGAGTTTTTAATCTGGTTTATGGTTTCCTGCATTTCTAGGATTACTGTTTGATGTTTTTTTTAAATCTCTATCTCCTCGTAAAGCGTTCCTTGCAGTTTGAATTTGTTTAATTCGTTTTCAAAATATAATTTCATTGCTTGGACTTGCTGCCTCATGTCTTCTCTAATATTCCATTCCATCTGAGTTAGGCATGCCTTGATTTCTTTCCCTGTCCATGTTTCTAATGATTCTAGGTCCTCCTGTAGATTTAAGTTGTCCTGCATTGTTTGTAATCCTTTTTTCCCTTGGTTTTTTATGTTGTTTACGTTACTTTCCAGCTCTGTTTGACTGCTTTGTAACTGCTTTCTGCTATACATTTGTTTTGGCTTTGTATATCTCTGTTGTCTCTCCTTTTTGGTGGGAGATTATGCCTAGAAATGTTGGGCTTTATTGTACTTTAAATATGATTCATTCAATTCATAAAAGGCTTCCAGGTTCTGTATGCATATAGCGATTTGTTGTTTGTTCTTAGGACTTTATGTTTAGGTTAGGTGCTATGTTGGTACGAGGGTTAGTATGTCTTGGCTACTTTAGAAGTTTGCTCTACTGAAGGTGGATACTAACAGGCAATTGGATCAGGGTGTTGGTAGTAGCTAGGTATTTAGGAGTCCTATAGACAGCCTGGAGACCTTCACCTATTTGCATTTAGACAATTACACGTAATGGAAGACATAATGCTTGGGATGAAAGTTGGGGGATAGGGGAATGAAGGTGCTCTTAAAAACAAAAGAAGGAGAGAGAGAGATAGATTAGAGGAGAATGAAAAGAACAAGAAAACTTGAAACAGGAAAGAAAGAGAGAAGGAGAAAGGAATAGAGAGAGAAGAAGAAAAAAATATATTGAAGTCTTAGAGATCCATTTTCTTCTCTTCCAGTAGGTGGAGCTGTGCCCTCCGAGTGGACATTCTGCTCTCTACCTGCCCATAGCAATCCCTGTAAGGTGTCTCCTGGGAGTCTCTCAGACTTGTCAGTCCAGAGCCATTTCACTTCTCTGGCCCTTACTCCCCTTCCTCCTGTCCGACAGCCAGCCAGGTCCTGTTCACCAGAAGTGGTTTCCCAGAGATCTAGTTACACTTGCAGCCCCATCGTGTGTCCCATTTAAGCCCCAGTGCTGTGGTAAACTGGTAGCTAAGTCCTTGGGAGTCACCGCTGGTGATATGGGGGTTGGAGGTCGGGAATCCCCTCTACTTCCCTACAGACACAACCCCTGAGAGGTCCATGAAGTTTTCTGGCTGCTTGTATCTAGATGGGGAGGGAGTCACACACCTGCTAAAATGGATTCTGCTGGGAAGGAATTCTGTCCATGGAACTCTGATGATGTCACCTCTCTGCTATGGCGGGCCCCAGCCTCCTTGCTGGAGTGTCTGAAGGGAGGGGTGGGACTGGTCCATCCCAGGTTGGCTTCAGCTCCCAGCTAGATAATTCATGAAGGCTTGGCTAAAGACTTCTTCCTGCCAAGCTCTGTCTCAGAGGCTAGCGGGACCTAGTCATGTTTGCTGCAGGTGGATGGCTGGGCCGGCAGCAGCGTGCCATGGTGTGCGGACTGTGGCTGGCAGATCTGGACCTCTGCATCTTGTGGGGAAATCCAGAATAGCAAGTAAGTGTCTAAGTTGACTTAATAAGCCACCAGTCTTTTCTCTAAGGTGGTAAGAGGATGGGTTGTTATTGACACTTTGGCTTATTCACAAAGTTCTTAAGTCTATTAGATGCAATGCCAAGTTCCAAACTCTACATGCTGCTGCCGGACAATGCAGACAGAGCAAGCAAGAGAGCAAGCAGAAAGCAAATGGTGGCTCCTGCAGAGTAAATTTTCGGCACAGAAACCAAGGCCCAGCAAACAATCCCAATCCACGAACTTTCCTAGAACAAAAAATATTCAAAAAGCGGGGCGCAGTGAGCTTTTTTAGCCTCGGGTACTTACACATTACACATTCAGCTTCTCTGCCCTGGGCGAAGCGAAAGAGGAAGCAGATGGGAGCAAAGAGCCCGCGGCTCTGAGCAGGAATGTATCCAGGAGCCAAGTGTCTCCTGTTGGATCTCTTTGTTCTTCCTGCTGCTTGGCAAAGTGATCCACTACATATTAATGGTTGAAGGAGCTCTAACAAGCTTCTCGAAATCTCGCTTAAAGCTGCTGGTCCCATTCGAGCTCATGGGCAGATCTCTTCCTGAGAAGCTGCCTCCATCAACCTCTCTCACTCTGATATGTGTCCTCTCTGCCTCAAAGAAACAAAATCTAACAGCAAATGATGCACACATCACCCCTGACAGGCAGAGTTGGGGCTAGAAGCTGGGTCGATTGAGAGTCCTTGGGTGCCTTTCCAGGAAGGTCTCCTGGAGCATGGTCCCTGATCTGTGCTAATGGCAGATGTTGCTTTACCATGCAAGACATGGCTTGCAACCTTCTTGCTTAGGTAGCTGGATTATTATTCCATTTTTATTTGTAGAGCCAGAGTAGACATGATCAATGTAATTTCAATGCTCTGATCATAAAACTCCATGTTAATATTTCCCCTTTAAATTGAGTATTTATGAGTCCTTTAAGAACCACCTGGATATTCTATCTTGAGGTCCCAAATTCATTTAGCTATAAATTATCGAACATTCTCTTAGACTTTTTTCCTTGGTCTGGACTTGATTATTTCTAATGATCATAAATGTCCCCCTAACATTCCAGACATGCACTGTTATAGTCACGCCATCAGCCAGAATTGAAGCAGGGTACCGAGTCACCCATGTGTCCCCAGCCCAGTGCTGAGAGGTGTAATGACCTTGACACCTTTTATTGTACAGGAGAGAGGGTGAGGAGGATGCTGTGTGAGGGGTTGTATCTCATTGGGTATCTCTGTCTTACCTTCTGGAAACATGTGCTGGCCTCTCACCAAACTTGGTGAGCAGTGCCTGGTGATAACTCTGAAGCCAGTTCCTTACAAACATATTTAAAAGTGGTATGTAGCATGGTTCCAAAAGCAATGTGGGCTCCACCTTACCTTCAGAGGTCAGGACAGTTGAGTTTTGCCAGGCTGCCATGCAGCCATCTCTACAACCTGGTGTGGCTCAGACTCGCTCCTGTGCTGGAGCCAGGCCCAGGCTCTCATCCCTACTACTCCTGACACCTCCTGACATGCCTGTCTTCACACAGCTCTTCAGGCAGACTGAGCAGCTGCAGATACTGGCACTGAGTCCATCAGAAGGTGCAGGCTGCCAAAGCACAGTTACAGGGAGGCGAGAGGCAGGGCAACCTGTGACTGGGCTCTGACCTTTTCTGTTCTGAGCTCTATTCCAGAGCCAGTGACCTGACAGAGCAGCGGCCCAGGCAACCATCTTCTCCTCATGTGATCTCACAAACCAGAGATGCTTTTCCTCTACTCCCCAACTCCCTTAAAAAATCCTGACGTATTTCTGAGCTTAATTTGGCAAACATTTGTGCCTGGGGCTGCGGGGGGCCCAGGACCCAGCACTTGCAGCTCTTCACCCAGGTACCTGTTCGTGTGCTGTCTAGTCAAGCTGCAGCTCTTGAAGGTTTCTCATCCCCTGGATTATTCCTCCTCCATCCTAAGAAACTCACATAAATCATCAGCCAGGAGGAGATGGGAAGTCGATAATAAGAGAGCAGAAAAGAGTGAAAGAAAGTCTTTAAACCTCACCCTGCCTCCAGAAAAGGAGGAGGAATTGGAAGATTTGAAGTGCAAGTTAGAGTTAGAAACTTTTGCCCTTCAGTTTCTTTCCCAATAAAATGTGATAATCTCCAAAAGACCTTTTATTGAAGTCATAATAACTAGGCTTTCTATAACTATGTCATGAATTAACAAAATATTAAATTTTAATTTGCTTTTAAATCATCATTAGATTTATTAATATTAAAATTACTCTTCTCATGAATACGTTTTAGATGGTCTGCTGTGACACTGTGAACTAAGGGGATTCAACTCAGGGTCACTCAACCACTGAGCCACATCCCAGCCCTTTTTTGTATTTTATTTAGAGACAGGGTCTCACTGAGTTGCTTAGCATCTCACTTTTGCTGAGGCTGGCTTTGAACTCAGGATCCTTCTGCCTCAACCTCCTGAGCCAATGGGATTACAGGAATATGTCACCTCGCCCATTATCACTCATTGCTATTAACCTTCTCTCAAGCCACCCAATGATTACCAAATATTTTTTTCTGCAGCAAAGATTCCCAGGCACTGCAAAGCTGGCATATCAAAGGGCCAGGGGTTTCAATCTGCTCACCATCGCTACTTAATACAACCTACCTAATCACCAGCTTGAAATCCTGGGTTCCACTAGACACCCCTGAGCATCTTCCCCTCTTTGTCTGCACACCCCACAGTCAGCACATTTGCTTCCAAATGCCTTACCTTTCTCCAAAGCCGCCAAGAAGGGCGTCCAACTGCCTTGCGACTGCCAGCCTGTCCTCTTGCTCATCTGTCCTCTTCCCTCTGCCCTGTACTCTTTGTACAAAGCAGATTTGGTTGTGCTCTTCACTTGCTTGAAACTAATTTTAAATCAGAGCTCAGACACCTGCAGCCTGAGAGCATCCTGTCCCTCAGGGAGTCTCAGACCTGCACTGAGAACCCCTTGGTGAGCCTTCAGATATGTCCTTTCCTAAACTCATTCTAAGGCCAATAAATGTGGATGTCTGGGGGTGAGATCCAGGCACTAAGAACTTCCCAGGTGACTCCAGGGACAGCCAAGATTCCACAGTTCTGTTTGCTGGTCAGATGACTGAAAAATGAGCACAGGTGTGGGAAAGTGCCTCTTCTCAGCATGTGGCCTTTGTTTTCCTCGTCCACCTCCATCCACTGCCACCAGAAATTCATGCACATCATTGAAACATTGATTACTAATTTTCTCATGTTTCAAAGATATCAGATGCCAAAGATTCAATTGCCCATAACTCACATTGATAACACACTTACATTGTCCATACTGGCCTGCTTTTATTAAGTCTTCAGTTATTTCTCGTAAAACTACCTTGAAAATTCAAGTGTAACAGCTTTCATGGAAGTATACGCTTTCCCCTGCCTCCTTTCACCTTTAGGAGTCCTTATTCTCTCACTTTCTTTGAAGTTTTATGGCAGCTACTAGTATTCCTAACACTATATGTGTATGTGTATGTGTTTGTGTGTGTACAAATGCATATAAATGTATAAAATTTTAATGATCCTTTAATTTAACAAAATATTCTGTTGAATGTATTTACATTCTGTGTAGTCTGGGAAGAGATAAGGAGAGAGAGAATGGGAGAGAGGTTAGTTTTGATGTGTTGTTTCATATTATGGGAGCAGACCATCTGAAATCCATGGCACTTGTCAGCAGGCTGGAAATTTGGGAAAAAGTAGATGCTGCAATCTCGAGTCAATTCCATAAGTTCACAGCTTGGAAACTCAGATGAGCCTTCTATGTTGCAGCCTTGAGAAGAATCATTTCTGCTTTAGGAACCTTAGTTCTTGCTCTTAAGGCTGTCAATTGATTAGATGAGGCCCACCTACACTATAAAGGGTGGCCTATGTTACTCAAAGTCAATGTTAATCACAGCTAAGAAGTATTTTTCCACATCTAGACTTATGCTTAACCAAACAACTGGGGACCATAACCTTCCCAGCTGGACACATAAAAATAGTCATCAAAGAGTGGTGGTCCTTAAACTCACCCACTGTGCTCACTGGTTTTGACTGGAGTCAGCCTGTGGATGTACCTGGTTGCCTTCTTCACTCTCCTGCTTATTCACTTTTGAGAAGTCTCCATGTTTTTGCTGCTCTGAACTTCATTGCTGCAAGCTTTAGGCACAGGCCTCCCTTGTGTGGGACTGTCCCTGGTATATGTGCTGGGAATGTGGCTGCTGTTCACAATGCATATGAGAGGTCAGCCCAGGGATCACACCCAGCTCTCTTCCTAGAAGCAGCATCAGTTCCCACAAGTGTTGCTCACATGTGACATGCCCTTGGTATAGTCTCCTTGGAGGTGTCCAGGCACTTTATCATGGTCTCTTAGCTGTTGGCAATTAAACCTTCAGAAGCTATTTCATTATGTGGTCTATATTTATTGTCATTGATAATGTTACATTACTTTTCTGTGTTTGATAGTCATTTGTATTCCTTTGTAAAATTTCTGGTCATATATTTTGGTCATTTTTAACTAGATTAATTATATTTTTCTTACCAATTTGTAGGTTATCTTTACATATTTTTATTTTTCAAGTGTTTTAGTTATATTGAAAGTCTATCAGTTATATTGAAAATATATTCTTATATCTAAACATTTTTAGTTTAAGACATCTTTCTTCCCCCAGATAATGAAGCATTGATTACATTATTCTTGTATCCATTATTTATAAATGTAAATGACAGTGTGTCTCTTAGTTGCTTTGGGTATATGGGAAAAATTAATCCTTGTGAAAATATTATTAACAATCACACAAAATTGAGTACTACTTAAGTCAATGAACCATAAATCAAGCTTCAGCAATATGGTGAAAACTACTTATCTTTACATTCAAAGAAAAATGCATGAACTTCCTATAACAATATGGGCATATAATTTAAAAAACTCAGACTCACTTTACATTATTCTTAGCTAGTAACATCATGAGATGCTTTTAAAAGTCAGAAATATTGTACTATTTAGAAATACTCTGAATAGGAAAGGAATTAGCTGTAAATTTTATTCTCAAAATTGATCAATAAGGAGGAAAATACTAGTTAAGCAGACAAAAATGTACCAAAAACAGGGTATTGCTCATATATACAGAAGATATGAACAGTATAGATTCATTTCTAGTTGATTCATTCCTATTCACACATTTAAAATACAAAATTACATTTCAATCTGTCAAGAAGCTGACCACATTTCCCACCAGAAAAGGAACTTGACTTGAGCTTCTGATCATGACCTCAATATCCTGGAATAGGAAAAGGAATTTCATGGTATCTAGATGCATTTATCAACACCAATTAATAAAAATTAATTCTGAAAAGTAATTCCTGAATGTCATCTATTCACAAATGAGTCAAAGGCATTAGGACCTTAACACTTGGTACTACTTGATGTTGTGAACTACTCTCCTACAGTGGTTTGTTTTCATCTCCTCCAAGGATTGTTACAGTTGCTGAAATAAATGAAGTAGGGTGGCTGAGTCTGCCTGCAGAACTTTGGTGTTGTGGTCTCCATTCTGATTTAGGTGTAGTTTCATAGTCACTGCTGGCTGAATCTGTTGCCTGAGACTTCTGCTTGCAAGCTGTACATCTAGTCGCCACTCAAGGCTGTGGTAACTGGGAAGGCTAGGTGCCAATTCACCCAGAATAATCCTGATCTTTTTTCTGTTGTCCAGGTAAAGCTGAAGCAATAATTTGTTCAGTTCTGCAGAGAATCCCAGAACAAAAACAGAGTCTTGGAAATCCACTTCAGAAATCATGAGCTTGGAGCTCTCGGTGAGCAGGTAGGTCAACCCATCCACACCATGCTGGACAATGTTGCTGCTCACGTTGAGCTTCCTGGTGGTGTCCTCATAGACCTTGGGGATGGTCCCTCACCTCAGGAACTCCACGCCAATCCACCCAAACTCCACTACCACTTCTTCAGCAGGAAGGCCAGGTGCTCCCTATGCTCTTCTGACAAAGTCCAGCAGCATAGCACCGGGGGTCTTCCTGTTTAAGACATCTTTGGACATACAGATGTCTTTAATTTTTTTAAAAAATATTTTTTAGTTATAGTTGGACACAATACTTTTATTTTATTTATTTATTTATTTTTATGTGGTGCTGAGAATCAAACCCAGTGCCTTGCACATGGTAGACAAGCACTCCACCGCTGAGCTCCAGCCCCAGCCCCAGATGTTTTTAATTTTATGTGCTCAAAATACTAATCTTTTCTCATGTGATCATGTGTTTTCATGCGTGCATTCTTAGGAAATATTTTGTAAGATCAAGTTTTAAAAGCTATCCACAATATTTTCCACTAATCATTTTAAAATTTCCTTTTAAAATATTAACATGGTTAATATATCTAGAGTTGGCAATGCATATGGAATGATGTAGGAATGCAAGTGTGTATTTTATTTGTGGAATGTCAATTCTTTAGTCCCATTTGTTAAGTAATTCTCTCTTTCCTACTTCTCTATGATGCCATCTTCATCATGAATCCAAGCTGTCCATGTGGACAGTTCTGTTTCTGGGATTCTTAAGAATGTGTTGATAAACTTGCATTTTTATTCTATTGATAAATGATTCTTGCTACATCGGTTGAGAATGTTTCCTTCCACTACAGAGTAAAAAGAAAAAATGTGATAATAAGACATCCACTTTATAGAAGGGTAATAATAGTAACCTGTGTGATAGAGCCTTGAGAAGAATATATGTTGGACATATTTTTTTTTAATGTGGGATTATCAGAACACTGCTTATAGAACCCACTCAACACAAAGTAGCCATGAAGCAGAGACCTGTCTCCTACCGATGGATAGCTCTCTTTCTTTCATGACATCTATTCTGACCCTATGAAAAGTCTACCCAAGTAAAATAATTACCACTTACTCAGTATTGTAAGGAGAGTTGTGAGAGACTCTTCATCTAATAGAAGAAAAAATAGGCCTTAATCTTCATCATGTGGGATTAGGCCCCAACTTCCTTAATAAGACTCTTACTGTACAAGAATTAAAACCAAGAATCAATAAATGGGATGGAATCAAACTAAAAAGTTTCTTTTCAGCAACAGAAACAATCTGTGAGGTGAACAGAGAGCCTACATCCTGGGAGCAAATCTTTACACCTCACATATCAGATAGTGCACTAATCTCTAGGGTACATAAAGAACTCAAAAAGCTAAACACCAAAAAAACAAATAACCCAAACAACAAATGGGCTAAGGACCTGAACAGACACTTCTCAGAAGAGGATATACAATCAATCAATAAATGTAAGAAAAAATGCTCATCATCTTTAGCAGAGAAATGCAAATTAAAACCACTCTAAGATATCATCTCACTCCAGTCAGAATGGCAGCTATTATGAAGACAAACAACAATAGTGTTGGTGATGATGTGGGGAAAAAGGTACACTCATAAATTGCTGGTGGGACTGCAAATTGGTGCAGCCAATATAGAAAACAGTATGAAGGTATGGAACCACCATTTGACCCAGCTATTCCTCTCCTCAGACTATATCCAAAGGACTTAAAAACAGCATACTACAGGGACAAAGCCACATCAATGTTTATAGCAGCACAATTCACAATAGCTAAAGGAGGGGAAGGCAGGGATATGGGGATAGGAAAGATAGTAGAATGAAATAGACATGAGCCAACCTAGATGTCCTTCAGTGGATGAATGGATAAAAAAATGTGGCATATATACACAAAGGAATTTTACTCAGCATTAAAAAAGAACAAAATCATGGCATTTGCATGTAAATGGATGGCGCTGGGGAAGATAATGCTAAGTGAAGTTAGTCAATCCCCAAAAAACAAATACTGAATGTTTTCTCTGATACAAGAAGGTTGACTCATGGTGGGGTTGGGAGGCAGAGCATGGGAGAAATAGGGTAGAGGGGTGGGACAGAAAGGGAGGGGGGCAGAGGATTAGCAAGGATGGTGAAATGTGATGTATGAAGACTTGAATTGGGTGTCAACATACTTTATATACAAACAGAAATACAAAAATTGTGGTATATATGTGTATTAAGAATTTTAATGCAAAAAAATAGTGTTACCTTAGGTAGAGGAAAGTGAAAGGAGGGGAAGGTAGGGGATATGGGGATAAGAAAGATAGTAGAATGAAACAGACATTATTACTTTATATATATGTGACTGTATAACCAATGTGATTCTACAACATGTACACTCAGAAAAAGAGAAATTATATCCCATCTACGTATGATATATCAAAGTATATAAGTGCATTCTACTGTCATGTATAACTAATTAAAGCAAATTAAAAATTAAAAAAGAGAGAATTGTGGCTTTGACCAATAGTGTTGCCCCTGCATCTCCCTAAAGAGCAAGAGTGCATGGCTCTCGGAAAACTCCCTCTGCTGAGAAGCCTTGCTTACCTTCAGTCTGGTCCTCACAACTAACCTCTTACACTGTTACTGAGAAAGCCTAATGTATGCATGGGAGTGGATATGTCATGAGAAATAGAACATTCAGACATTTAGATTTTATATTGCTTCCATTCTGCATTCTTCTTGCACACTACCCTACTGTGTAATTTTGCAATGAATTTCCTCTTGCATTTTACTGAACATTTTTAAATTCTTCAAAAACTCTGTGATTCTAGAATGCTGAGTTGTTTTGCGAGCCTCTGTGTTTTCATGCAAAATGGAATGTCTAATTGATAGGAGGTTGCTGTTACATCAAAGTAGTTTTGTACTTAATGTAATTTCTACATATTTGTACTTAATGTAATTTCTACCAGCATTATACTATTTTAATCAGAACAACTTTATAATGACAATAGCTTAGTTTATAATAATAATAGCTTAATAGTTAATTGATAGGCCAGACCCACTCCAGGTTCCTCTTTAGATTTCATGGTGTTTTAGCCTTCAAAATACTTTTTTTTTTGGGGGGGGAGGATGTACTGGGGATTGAATTTAGGGGTACTCTACCATGGAGCCACATCCACAGCCCTATTTTGTATTTTATTTCAGAGACATGGTCTCACTGAATTGTTTAGAGCCTGCTTTTGCTGAGGCTAGCTTTGAACTTATGATCCTCCTGTCTCTGCGTCCTGAGCTGCTGGCATTACATGTATGCAACTGGCTACCTTAAAAATACTTTTAAAAATGACCTAGACTAAGACTTATATTGACAAATGTAGTATATGCCTTTATGTATTTATGTTCTTTTGAACATCCCCTAATAAAATTTTATAATTTGTGTACAGAAGTCTTAAGTCTATTTTTTGATTATTTAGGCAATTTCAGTCTCTGATACTATTGTAAATAGTATACCCTGTTCAATCACAATTTCTAATCATTTGCCACTGGAATATAAAACTTTAATTTTACTTTTATACCTCAAGCCTTTATTCAGGAACCTTGACAATTTCTATAGGTATTCCCAATAATCTTTCTGGAGATTACATTTTTGTTTTTCAAAATATAAATAGTTTGGGCTGGGGATGTGGCTCAATTGGTAGTGTGCTCACCTGGCATGCAGGAGGTACTGGGTTTGATCCTCAGCACCACATTAAAAAAAAAATAAAATAAAGATATTGGGTCCATCTAAAATTTAAAAATAATAAAAAATGTTAAAAAATAGTCATCATTTGAAAATAATGCAAGTTTAAGCTTTATATATTTTAGTATTCCATTCTTCTACTTTCTTTTATTCTCATTATATTTTACTCATGAGGATCTCCAATACAAATGTGATTAAACATGGTGATACCGGGTATGATTATTCTGATTTTAAAGTAAACATTTCTAGGGAGGAGAGATGCTAGCAAGAAGTCTGACTAGAAGCCCTACCATCCTTCCTCCCACAAAGACAACTCCCAAAATAAGGAATGCACTTTGGTGAGGGTAAGTGAAGAGAGCCCCAGAGCACATCTAAGGATCAGCAGAAGCCAGATAGAGCATGGGAACCTGGGATGTTCACACAGAGAATAGGACACACTTAGTGTCTGACACACCATCAACAGCCAGGAGCAGCTCAGAACAAGGGAGCCTCCTCCCTGTGTGGACTAATCAAGCAAGAGGACCCCAGCAGCTCCCACCCAAACCTTGGACACCTTCCATACTCACTACTAGGACTCTTGTATTCTCATGCCACTCAGCTCCCCTGAGGGGACTGCCTGGAGTCCACACATCTGAGCTCCCAGAAGAGAAGGAGGTGACGGTGCACCCCAGTCCTGTGGCCAGCACAGCTATTAGACCATGGCACCTGGGGACTGGAAACACTGCTGGATTGTGTCTTGCTCAGGTGACAGTCATGGCACCCCACCTTCCCTGAGACTTAGGCACTGCTAAACCACCCACACTTGGTGGCCTGCCACTCCTGAGCCCAGCCCCTGTCATAGCCTACCCCATGGGGCCAGGCTGCAGTGAAGCCACACATCAGTGCTCCCAGGATCTGGTGCACCCTGCCCCTCAGGGCCTGGGCTGGGACTGTAGGCTGCCTCCTGGAAGAGGCATCTGAGTGCCCACAGCAGTCATAACCCACATCTGACTGAAGTTTCACATCACTTCTTGGGACCTAGCTGAGCAGCTAGACTTGCAAGGGCTGAGATGAATGTAGTGCTGTGGGTTCAGAAAACAGATCATTGGCTTAGCTGCATCCTCACCCTACAGGTCAGAAAACCCTACAACCCTAGGTATGACCCAGGACCCTGCAATGCTGGAACTGTGTGAGCTTCCTAGACCTTCCAGTCCTAGAACTGGATAGGCCTCTGTGGGGGGATGTTGCTCTGAGTGACCAGCATTTTCCTTCCCTGATTGGTTGCGGCTCTGTCAGTCACTTCCAGTAATTTGGCCACATTCAAAGTGGCCCAAGATTGGTCGCGGCTCTGTCAGTCACTTCCAGTGATCTGGCCACATTCAAAGTGGCCCTGATACTGAAAATAGCAGAATGTGTCTTCATGCTGAGGCGTGCCTTCCTATAACCCCAGGGGTCGAATTACCTTACCTGTCCTTGTAACCTTGCCCCTCTTGACCTTTTCTGGATGGAATTTTCTAAAGAATGACAGTCTCCCCAGTAAAAGTCCACTCTTGGACATGCTCACTCTCACCAGCCCCTCATGACATTCCTTGCTCTCCCATTTGGGGAGCTTGAGGCAGAGGAGGTGTCCTGGGTGTTTTATTTGGTATCCTAGGAAATTCACTCAAGCAAAATTTAGTTTGGCTGCCTGCGCTGCTGGGGGTGGCAGGCCTCCCACAATTCTGCAGTCCTGGAACTGGGTAAGAATCCTAGACCCTACAGTGGAGTGATTTCCCAGAACCCTGCAGTTCTGGAACTGGGTGAGTTTTCTGGACCCCCCACCCATTCCTGGAACTGGGTGACCCCCAAGCTACTGAGCTGCTGAGCCACTCCACTCCCTAGAGAGGAGTCATTATGTATATTTGTTTCCCTTCCCTTCGAAGTGCAGCATTGTGGGAGTTAATCCTTGAATGTGCCTGAGTTTACTCCCTGGCTAGGTGTGAGGTGCTCAGATACTTTTAATGTGGCAGAGCTCTCCCCACCCTTCTTAGATTTGAGAGTTTTGCCGTGTGGAGAAATGTCTCACCACTGCCCCAAAGATCCAATCATCGCCCCTGACCTTGCCACATTGGCCCCCCTTGACCTTCATCAGATGAAATTTTCCCCAGAATTCTTTGTTCCCCAATGAAAGCCCTCTTCCTAGTGTTCTCTCTCTCTCTCTCTCTCTCTCTTTCTCTCTCTCTGTCCTCTTCAGTAAAACCTCACTGCCCCCCCTGGGGAGCTTGAGGCTGATGGTTCAAGGAGCCATCCCAGAGCTGGTTTAAAGGTAAAATGGTGTCTATGTCTTTAATTTAAACTCCCTGAGGATTTTCCCACGTGACCAAACTGTTCACACCATCTGCTCTGGCCATGGACTAAATAGCACCACAAACTCTTCTTGCAATCATAGAATGAGAAAAGGCCGGACTCTTATGTAGATCAACTAGGAGTTCCTTTGAGTTTATTGAGATGAAAAGTGCTTAGAACAGTACCTGACCTAATAAATTCTCAGTACACTTCACCATCACCTGGTTAAGATCAGCATTTCTTATTGTGTACTATATGTCCTGAGATAGTGGAACTATGTGCCTTGCCAGTGGTCTGATGGCTTTCCAATGGTGCTGCAGTCTGGCTGGGCACAAATCATGAGCCACTGAAGCAGGAACAAACTTTGTTTCTGAACTCCACCAGCACACTCCACACATGCTTCCCAGGAAGTCTCCCGAACGCCACATGGCCCAGGCAGTCAGTAAAGGTCCAATATACAACTGAACCAAGCCAGCATCATCTTAATGGCTTGCCTCCCAACCAATACTATTGTCAAAATGCCAGGGGCCCTTCCGACTCAGCTGTGGCTCTCAGCACAATGGCCCTGTTTATAGCCCATGGTTCTCATCCCTGCCACCTGCTTCTTTTCCCACATCCTTGGGCAGTAGTTTGCAGACAGGTGCACACCAGCATCACTTGCAGGTCATCATTTCATCTGACCTCCTTCTACACCTGAGGCTTCTGGCCTCTCTTCCCTGGTTCCCAGGCAGTGGTAATGTGATTTGCTCTCCTGGGCCCTTCTCCACATTGATAGAAGGAAGCTGAGCCATTGTGGTTGGATGGTAAACACCAGACCATAGTTACAGTCCTGCAGAACTTCTAGCACCATGAAGATTGCAGGCTCTGCAGCCAGCTTCCTGGGTAGTGGCTCAGCTCCTGCTCCAGTTCTGCCCTGGGCAAGTCCATTGCACTAGCTCTACCTGCCTTCCTCTGTCAAGACTGACTCCTATGTGGAGATATGTTGGCATGTGGTCTTAATTATCTACTAAAGAACAGGCTTAGAATTACTTGGTATGTAATAAGCAGTCAAAATTAAAATTTTTAACTTATCTTTTTTAATATTCCTCATTAGGAGCCCTAGGTCTTGGGATAGTAAAATAAATGGAAGCTAGTTGGGTTCAAATTCTGACTAAATGACTCATTGGGGGCACAATTTAGAGCACATTATTGAACTTAAATCAGCCTGTTAGGCTATAGGATTAATACTACCTACTTCATAACACACAGTTGTTTCAGAAGTAAATAAAATAAATGGAATTAAGCACTTTGTATACTGCCCAGCATGTAATAAATAGGAATTACTAAACTTCAGTGCAGTGGTTTTTAGACCTTATGATTCCTGATACCAGATTTCAGATCAAAGTTATCATATAGGACTCTATTTTTATATATTGATTTGAATTTAGCTCTACTAGTATCTAGAACTGCAGTAGCAAGAAATAGTTTTTTAAATCAGTGTTTATGAACTCTTACAACAAAAATATATTAGAAAAAATTGAGTGAAATATAGTTTAAAAAGTATATTCACATATGTATATTCACTAAAGGCAGACCACAGTCAAAAAAAGTTAGAAAATTCCTTATGAATTTCAGAAGTCTAGTTTGACCCCTGTGGAGCAGTTAGTCAAGAAAGAACATTCACTGTGTTCACACCCCTAGCTTGGCTTTGTTTCATGGAGGAATCTCCAGTCTGTTATTTTAATGCTGTGCTATTATGCATTAGATGAACTAGTTTTCCTGGTTGGTTTGCTATTTGTAACATTCAATTGATAATCAACCCAGACTTGTATACAAGAGTTGAGACTTTTAAACTCATTACAATGCTTTTTTATATATACACAGCAAAGAGGCTATTTTCCAAATGATGTTATTTTGCCAACATCATGAATGAGATGCTGCCAATTTGACTGGCTTGTTAAGAAGGTCCTTTTATTTTTTTGGATTCAGGATGTCCTCTTGTAGGTCACAATATGCTAAGTGTTTTTTTTTTTTAAATATAAATGGTGTTGAATTTTTTTTTTTTTTTTGAGATTCCAAAAATTCCAGTTTGGTACTCTCCTGTGGGTCTTTTCTTTCTGGTTGCTAAGCACTCTGGTTGGCTCTTTTTTTTATTATTGGTTGTTCAAGACATTACAAAGTTCATGACATATCATCTTTTATACATTTGATTAAAGTGGGTTATGAACTCCCATTTTTACCACAAATACAAGTTTCAGAATCACATCGGTTACACATCCATATTTTTACATAATGCCATATTAGTGACTCTTGTATTCCCCTACCTTTCCTATCCCCTACTATCCCCCCTCCCCTTACCTCTCATCTTCCCTTTCTACCCCATCTGCTGTTATTCAATTATCTCTCTTGTTTTACTTTCCCCTTTCCCCTGACAAACTCTGATAAGTAACTTTGTGAACAATGAGGGTCTCCTTCCATTTCCATACAGTCCTCCTTCTCTCTCCCTTTCTCTCCCCCCACTCATCTCTGTTTAATGTTAATCTTTTCCTCATGCTCTTCCTCCCTGTTCTGTTCTTAGTTGCTCTCTTTATATCAAAGAAGACATTTGGCATTTGTTTTTTAAGGATTGGCTAGCTTCACTTAGCTATTTTTTTCTTGAAAACATGGTACTTAAACAAATCTGACTATTGCAAATGTGAAAATAGAAT
The DNA here is from genome assembly GCF_052094955.1 of Ictidomys tridecemlineatus. Classification (NCBI taxonomy): domain Eukaryota; kingdom Metazoa; phylum Chordata; class Mammalia; order Rodentia; family Sciuridae; genus Ictidomys; species Ictidomys tridecemlineatus. The sequence goes on along the minus strand of NC_135487.1, from coordinate 72,612,202 downwards.
CCACTGAGAGTTAGCTGCCAATTCCTGATAGTATTTAGTTCTAAGTTCCACAAATACAGAAAGGTTTTTTGTTTGTTTTTAGTACTGGAAATTGAATGCAGAGCCATGCACATGTTAGGCAAGCACTTAACTGTGAGCTTTATTCCAGCCTAGAAAGTGTTTTTAAACATTGTCTTAACTCTGTTATCTAGCATGGTGATGATATACAGTAAATTGTCATTAAATGTTTGTTTAATTATTGTAAATAAATATCAACAACCTAAAGCATTAAACTACCCAACAGTCCTTAAATCCTATAATCCAATTGTGACATCAGTTCATGTTAGTAGCAAGATGGAGATGGGAACCAGGGCCACAGTGCAGTGATCCCTGACTGGTAGCTGAAACCTCAGGATGCAAGCTGCATCAACACAGGGCACTGCCATGTGTATAGACAAATATTTGGAAACAGCCCACTAGAATCAAGGTCTATTTACCCTACAGTCTTAGGTTCAGAGTTAGAAAGAACTTTCCACATGATTTAAACCAACATTCTTTCCCCAGAAGGATTTCTCTCTTTTTTTATTGGTTGTTCAAAACATTACAAAGCTCATGACATATCCTCTTTCATACATTTGATTCAAGTGAGTTATGAACTCCCATTTTTACCCCAAATACAAATTTCAGAATCACATCAGTTACCCATTCACAATTTTTCCATAATGCCATATTAGTGACTGTTGTATTCTGCTGCCTTTCCTATCCCCTACTATCACTCCTCCCCTCTCCTCCCTTCTTCCCTCTCTACCTCATCTGCTGTTGTTCAATTCTCTACCTTGTTTCCCACCCTTTCCCCTCACAACCTCTTATATGTAATTTTGTGTAACATTCAGGGTTTCCTACCATTTCCATATGCTTTCCCTTGTCTCTCCCTTTCTCTCTCCCCACTCATCTCTGTTTAATGTTAACCTTTTCCTCATGCTCTTCCTCCCTGTTCTGTTCTTAGTTGCTCTCTTTATATCAAAGAAGACATTTGGCATTTGTTTTTTAAGGATTGGCTAGTTTTGCTTAGCATAATCTGTTCTAATGCCATCCATTTCCCTGCAAATTCTATGATTTTGTCATTTTTCAGTGCAGAGTAATACTCCATTGTGTATAGATGCCACATTTTTTTTTATCCATTCATCTATTGAAGGGAATCTAGGTTGGTTCCACAGTCTAGCTATTGTGAATTGTGCCACTATAATCATTGATGTGGCAGTATCTCTATAGTATGCTCTTTTAAGATCCTCAGGGAATGGTCCAAGAAGGGCGATAGTTGGGGCAAATGGTGGATCCATTCCCAGCTTTCCCAGGGATCTCCATACTGCTTTCCAAATTGGCCGCACCAATTTGCAGTCCCACCAGCAATGTAGAAGATTACCCTTTTCCCCACATCCTCACCAGCACTTATTGTTGTTTGACTTCATAATGGGTGCCAATCTTACTGGAGTGAGATGGTATCTTAGGGTTGTTTTGATTTCCATTTCTCTGACTGCTAGAGATGGTGAGCAGTTTTTCATGTACTTGTTGATTGATTGTATGTCCTCCTCTGTGAAGTGTCTTTAGTTCCTTGGCCCATTTGTTGATTGGGTTATTTGTTATCTTATTGTTTAATTTTTTGAGTTCTTTGTATATTCTGGATATTAGGACTCTATCTGATGTGGGAGGGGTTAAAATTTGTTCCCAGTATGTAGGCTCTCTATTTACCTCTCTTATTGTTTCTCGTTCTGAGAAAAATATTTTTAGTTTAAGTAAGTCCCATTTGTTTATTCTTGTTATTAACTCTTGGGCTATGGGCGTCCTGTTAAGAAATTTGGATCCCGACCCCACAGTATGTAGATCGTAGCCAACTTTTTCTTCTATCAGACGCAGTGTCTCTGATTTGATATCTAGGTCCTTGATCCATTTCGAGTTAACTTTTGTGCATGGTGAGAGAAAGGGATTCAGTTTCATTTTGTTGCATATGGATTTGCAATTTTCCCAGCACCATTTGTTGAAGATGCTATCCTTCCTCCATTGCATGCTTTTAGCCCCTTTATCAAATATAAGAAAGTTGTACTTTTGTGGATTGGTTTCTGTGTCCTCTATTCTGTATCATTGGTCCACCCGCCTGTTTTGGTACCAGTACCACACTGTTTTTGTTACTATTGCTTCGTAGTACAGTTTGAACTCTGGTATCGCTATACCTCCAGATTCACACTTCCTGCTTAGAATTGCTTTTGCTATTCTGGGTCTTTTGTTTTTACATATGAATTTCATGATTGCTTTATATATTTCTACAAGAAATGCCATTGGGATTTTGATTGGCATCACATTAAACCTGTAGAGAACTTTGGGTAATATCTCCATTTTGATGATGTTAGTTCTGCCTATCCATGAAACGGGTACATATTTCCATCTTTTAAGATCTTCTTCTATCTCTCTCTTTAGGGTTCTGTAGTTTTCATTGTATAAATATTTCACCTCTTTTGTTAGGTTGATTCCCAAGTATCTTATTTTCTTTGAGGATATTGTCAATGGAGTGGTTTTCCTCATTTCCATTTCAGAAGTTTTGTTGCAGATATACATGAATGCCTTTGATTTATGTGTGTTGATTTTATATCCTGCCACTTTGCTGAATTCATTTATTAACTCTAGCAGTTTTTTGTAGACCCTTTTGGGTCTGTTAAATATATTATCATGTAATGTGCAAATAGCAACAATTTAAGTTCTTCTTTTCCTATTTTTATGCCTTTAATTTCTTTTGTCTGTCTAATTGCTCTGGCTAGTATTTCAAGGACTAATTTGAATAGAAGTGGTGATAGAGGGCATCCCTGTCTTGTTCCAGATTTTAGAGGAATGCCTTCAGTTTTTCTCCATTTAGGATCATGCTAGCCTTAGGCTTAGCATATATAGCTTTTACCATGTTGAGGTAAGTTCTTGTTTTCCCTAGTTTTTCTAGTGTTTTGAACATAAAGGGATGCTGTACTTTGTCAAATGCTTTTTCCTGCATCTATCAAGATGATCATATGGTTCTTGTCTTTAAGTCTATTGATGTGGTGGATTACATTTTTTGATTTCCGAATATTGAACCAGCCTTGCATCCCAGGGATGAATCCTACTTGATCATGATGCACAATTTTTTTGATATGCTTTTGTATTTGATTCACGAGGATTTTATTGAGAATTTTTGCATCCAAGTTCATTAGAGATATTGGTCTGTAGTTTTCTTTCTTTGAAGTGTCTTTGGTTTTGCAATCAGGGTGATGTTGGCCTCATAGAATGAATTTGGAAGAACTCCTTCTTTTTCCATTCCTTAGAATAGCTTAAAAAGTATTGGTATTAATTCTTCTTTGAAGGTTTTGGAGAACTCCGCTGTATACCCATCCAGTCCAGGGCTTTTTCTGGTTTGTAGTCTTTTGATGGCTTCTTCTATTTCTTCTTTTGTTATTGGTCTGTTTAAATTGTGTATGTCTTCCTGACTCAATCTGGGCAGATCATATCACTTAAGAAATTTATCGAAGTGTTCATTATCTTCTATTTTATTGGAATATAGGGTTTCAAAATACTTTCTAATTATCTTCTGTATTTCTGTTGTGTCTGTTGTGATATTGCCTTTTTCATCCCGTATGTTAGTCATTTGAGTTCTCTCTCTTCTTCTCTTCGTTAGCATGGCTAAGGGCCTGTAGATCTTATTTATTTTTTCAAAGAACCAACTTTTAGTTTTTTAAATGATATTTTTTGTTTCAATTTCGTTAATTTCTGCTCTAATTTTAATTATTTCTTCTCTTCTGCTACATTTGCTGTTGTTTTGCTCTTCCTTTTCTAGGTTTTTGCGGTGTAGTGTGAGTTCATTTATTTGTTGTTTTTTCTTTTTTTTGAGGAAAGAACTCCAAGAAATGAATTTCCCTCTTAAAACTGCTTTCATTGTGTCCCATAGATTTCAGTATGTTGTGTCTGTATTGTCATTTGTCTCTAAGAATTTTTTTAATCTCCTCCTTTATGTCTTCTGTAACCCATTGATCATTCAGTAACATATTGTTCATTTTCCAGGTGATGTAGGATTTTTCCTTCCTTCTTTTATAATTGATTTCCAGTTTCATTGCATTATGATCAGACTTGGTGCATGGTATTATCTCCACACCTTTATATTTACTGAGAGTCTCCCTATGGCATAATATATGGTTTATCTTTGAATAGGATCCATGTGCTGCTGAGAAGAACGTGTATCCACTTGATGATGGTTGATATATTCTATATATGTCAGTTGAGTCTAAGTTATTGATTGTGTTATTGAGTTTTATACATTCTTGTTCAGCTTTTGTCTAAAGTATCTGTCCAATGGCAAGAGCGGTGTGTTGAAGTCCCCCATAATTATTGTGTTGTGGTCTATTTGACTGTTGAACTTGAGAAGAGTTTGCTTTATGAATGTTGTAGCACCATTGTTTGGTGCATACAAATTGATAATTGTTATGTCTTGATGGTGGATGGTTCCTTTTAACAGTATATAGTGTCCTTCTTTATCCCTTCTGATTAACTTAGGTTTGAAGTAGATTTTATTCGATATGAGTATGGCCACTCCTGCTTGCTTCCTAGGCCATGTGAGTGGTATGATTTTTCCCAACCTTTAACCTTCAGCCTATGTATGTCTTTTCCTTTCATATGAGTCTCCTGAAGGCAGCATATTGTTGGATTTGTTTTTTTAATCCAGGTTACTAGCCTATGTCTCTTGGTTGGTGAAATTAAGCCATTCACATTTAAGGTTACAATTGAAATATGGTTTGTACTTCCAGTCATGTTTATTTATTTATTTATTTATTTTAGTTTAGCTAGTTTTTCCTCTTTGGTAATTTTTCTCACCCTTTACTGAGACATCTCCCACTGTTAGTTTTGGGTGCTATTTTTCAATTTCTCTTCTTGTAGTATTTTGCTCAAAATGCTTTGCAGTACTGGTTTTCTGGCTGTGAATTCTTTTAGATTTTGTTTATGGTGAAAGATTTTAATTTCATTGTCAAATCTGAAGCTTAATTTTGCTGGATACAGTATTCTTGGTTGGAATCCATTATTTTTCAGCATTTGAAATACGTTGTTCCAGGATCTTCTTGCTTTCAAAGTCTGTGATGAAAAATCAGTCCTTAGCCTAGTTGGTTTACCCCTGAATGTAATCTCCCTCTTTCTCTCATAGCTTTTAATATTCTCTTCTTGTTCTGTATGTTAACTATCTTCATCATTATGTCTTGGAGTTGGTCTATTATGGTTTTGGATGTTTGGGGTCCTGTAGGCTTCCAGGATTTGGCAATCCATTCCATCTTTCATCTCTGGGAAGTTTTCTAGGATTATTTCATTTAATAGGTTTTCCATTCCTTTGGTTTGAACCTCTGTGCCTTCTTCTATCCCAATGACTCTCAAATTTGTTATTTTTATGGGATCCCATATCTCTGGGAAAGAGTGCTCGTGTGATTTAAGCATCTTTTCTGTGTTGACTATATTCTTTTCAAGTTGATAAACTTTGTCTTCATTATCTGATGTTCTGACTTCTACTTGATCTAGTCTATTTGCAATATTCTCGTTAGAGTTTTTAATCTGGTTTATGGTTTCCTGCACTTCTAGGATTACTGTTTGGTGTTCTTTTTAAAATCTCTATCTCCTCATAAAGCTCGTTCTTTGCAGTTTGAATTTAATTTGTTTTCAAAATATACTTTTATTGCTTGGACTTGCTGTCTCATGTCTTCTCTAATATTCCGTTCCATCTGAGTTAGGCATGCCTTGATTTTTTTCCCTGTCCATGTTTCTGATGATTCTAGGTCCTCTTGTAGATTTAAATTGTCCTGCATTGTTTGTAATCCTTTTTTCCCTTGTTTTTTCATGTTGTTCACGTTACTTTCCAGCTCTGTTTGACTGCTTTGTAACTGCTTTCCCCTATACATTTGTTTTGGCTTTGTATATCTCTGTTGTCTTTCCTTTTTGGTGGGAGATTATGCCTAGAAATGTTGGGCTTTATTGTATTTAAAGCTGATTCATTCAATTCATAAAAGGCTTCCAGGTTCTGTATGCATATAGTGATTTGTTGTTTGTTCTTAGGACTGTATGTTTAGGTTAGGTGCTATGGTGGTACAAGGGTTAGTATGTCTTGGCTACTTTAGAAGATTGCTCTACTGAAGGTGGATACTAACAGGCAATTGGATCAGGGTGTTGGTAGTAGCTAGGTATTTAGGAGTCCTATAGACAGCCTGGAGACCTTCACCTATTTGCATTTAGACAATTACACGTAATGGAAGACATAATGCTTGGGATGAAAGTTGGGGGGTAGGGGAATGAAGGTGCTCTTAAAAAGAAAGAAGGAGAGAGAGACGGATAGATTAGAGGAGAATGAAAAGAACAAGAAAACTTGAAATGGGAAAGAAAGAGAGAAGGAGAAAGGAATAGAGAGAGAAGAAAAATATATATTGAAGCCTTAGAGATCCATTTTCTTCTCTTCCAGTAGGTGGAGCTGTGCCTTCCGAGTGGACATTCTTCTCTCTACCTGCCCATAGCAATCCCTGTAAGGTGTCTCTTAGGAGTCTCTCAGACTTGTCAGTCCAGAGCCGTTTCACTTCTCTGGCCCTTACTCCCCTTCCTCCTGTCCGACAGCCAGCCAGTTCCTTTTCACCAGAAGTGGTTTCCCAGAAATCTAGTTACACTTGCAACCCCATCGCATGTCCCATTTAAGCCCCAGTGCTGTGGTAAACTGGTGGCCAAGTCCTTAGGAGTCACCACTGGTGATATGGGGGGTTGGAGGTCGGGAATTTCCTCTACTTCCCAACAGACACGACCCCTGAGAGGTCCATGAAGTTTCCTGGCTGCTTGTATCTGGATGAGGGGGGAGTCACACACCTGCTAAAGTGGATTCTGCTGAGAAGGAATTCTGTCCGTGGAACTCCGATGACGTCACCTCTCTGCTATGGCGGGCCACAGGCTCCTTGCTGGAGTGTCCTAAGGGAAGGGTGGGACTGGTCCGTCCTAGGTTGGCTTCAGCTCCCAGCTGGATAATTCATGAAGTCTTGGCTAAAGACTTCTTCCTGCCAAGCTGTGTCTCAGAGGCTAGTGGGACCTAGTCAGTTTGCTGCGGGCGGACGGCCAGGCCGGCAGCCATGCGCCATGGTGTGCGGACTGTGGCTGGCAGTTCTGGACCTCTGCATCTCGTGGGGAAATCCAGAATAGCAAGTAAGCTTCTAAGTTGACTTAATAAGCCACAAGTCTTTTCTTAAGGTGATAAGAGGATGGGTTGTTATTGACACTTTGGCTTATTCACAAAGTTCTTAAGTCTATTAGATGCAATGCCAAGTTCCAACCTCTACATGCTGCTGCCGGATAATGCAGACAGAGCAAGCAAGACAGCAAGCAGAAAGCAAATGGTGGCTCCCGCAGAGTGAATTTTCGGCACAGAAACCAAGGCCCAGCAAACAATCCCAATCCACGAACTCTCCTGGAACAAAAAATATTCAAAAAGCGGGGCGCAGTGAGCTTTCTTTGCCTCAGGTACTTACACATTACACATTCAGCTTCTCTGCCCAGAGCGAAGCAAAAGAGGAAGCAGATTGGAGCAAAGAGCCCGTGGCTCTGAGCAGCAAGTATCCGGGAGCCAAGTGTCTCCTGTTCAATCTCTTTGTTCTTTCTGTTGCTTGGCAAAGTGATCCACTACAGATTAATGGTGAAACACGAAATCTCATTTAAAGCTGCTGATCTGAGCACCATGCTCAGCACTTCAGCAACCCCCAGTACGCAGCGGCCATGATTATTCAGGATTTCTCTTTAAAGTGTATTAAACATGGTTGCTATAGTCTGAATATGTTCTTCCCAAATGTGTATGTTGTGACAATCACCATTATGACAGCAGCCAATGGGACAATGTGACTTACTATACTCTCCAAATCAACTTAAATAAATTGTTTCTCAATTCTAACGACATGTACGTTTTCATTGGTTGATAGTACAGGTAGAAAAAGTATGTAAAGTGATTAATAAGTCAAAACATGTGATTAGATCATGGGGCTCTATGTTTTTTAACAGAATGAATGCCCTTATATAAGAGGCTTCACACATGGTTCACATCCATTTCCCCTCTTCTGCTTTCAGTCAACTGATGATGCAGCAATACATGCCACCTTGGACAATGTGAATATACTTAGTGTGACTTAACTGTACACTTCAAAATAGTCTAAATGGCAAATTGTACGTGTATTTTACAATAAAAATATGGAAAGATGCATTTTCTATTTTTCAGTGTTTCCTGCTATTATTTAGTAATCACATTCATTAAGAGCACTAACCAGCCAGGCACAGTGGCTCATGTCTGTAATCCCACTGGGAGGCTGAGGCAGGAGAATTACAAGTTCAAAGCCAGCCTCAGCAAAACAAAAGCAAAGTGCTAAGAAATTCAGTGAGACCCTGCTCTAAACAAAAAACAAAATAGGGTTGTGGATGTGTGCTGAGAGCCATTGCCAAGTAGGAATGACACATGGCAATTTCTTTGTAAGCCTACCCAATGTTGCTTAGAGGAAGGACTCTCCATATTGGACCCAGGTCATTTGAAGTGACATTGCATGTATGCTTGAGTAAGGTGACCTTGCTCAAGGACCAGGGAGGATACACATTTAGGGTGTATCCTGCTGAGATTAGGGAGTATCCCACTCCTTGGGTTTATGGTGGTTCCAGGTTTAAGGTGTACCCTGCTGGGAATAGGGCGTATCCTGCTGCCTCAGTTTTGCCCGCTCCTTGAGTTCCCATTGAGTTCTCCTGGGATTCAGAGAGTATTTGGTTTTCAGAGCCCAGTGGATTTGGCCCAGAACGTGAATTTCCCCAGAACGTGATTGTAGAGTGCTGGTGTGAGTTCGGGAATAAAGAATTGCTGTTTGAATCTACAAGGCTGTGAGTCGCTCGTGATTTTGTGCCCAGCCAGACTGTGGCAGATGTGGCTCTCTGGTACTCCAAAAAAGAAGCACTAATCAAAGTTTCACAACCCTGTATTTGAGATTCAATTCTGCTTGCTGCATCTCTGAAAACTAAAACCATGTCACTTAGCTAAGCCTCAGTTCCCTCATCTGTAATACAGGAATTATAAAATGCTTCCTTACCCATTAGAGGTAGCTATGAAATTTCAACTTGGTAAAGTCTAAATACACAAAGCTCAATAAATGTTAGCTCTGATTTTATTTTTAAGTTTTCAAACCAATTTGATTCTTGTACTTTGTATATGGAAGGCTAAAAAACGGCTTTAGCATTAAAAAGGCCATTTGTTCATTTCTCCTTAGTCCTTAATGTTATGGAGAACTATAAGACAACATGCCCTAAAACCCATTTCATATCATAGTCAAGTGATGAGCCCATGTGTTGATCACTGAGTCAATAGTTAAGAATCTTAAAGTATCATACTCGAAGAGGCAACGATTTCAGAGAAGCCACAATAACTTATTGTACTTGAAATAATTTACATATAATAATGTGTGTATAAACCTGTACATATAATTTTTATCAAGTATAATATCATCATACAAAAACATTGACTCACAATATAGTTCACACATACCAAAGAAGGCTATTTTATTTTTGTCCCTTTTACATCATATTTTAGGCAAGATGATGAAACCCAGAAAATAACAGGAGTGAACTAGTTTATAAAAACTGGGTATTTTATAAGTGAAACACATTCAGTCATCTACATCTCTCAAATTGCAAACAATGTGATTTACTATACTCCCAAAATGAACTTAAATAAATTATTGTACAATTCTAATGACATATACGTTTTCACTGGTTGATAGTCAGGTAGAAAAAGTATGTAAAGTGATTTATAAGTAAAAATATTTCATACAAAATGTTATTCTGAATTTTATTTAAAGACAGGGTTGCTAAGAGTTTTCTCATTGCTAAGGCTGGTTTTCTACTTGAGATCCACCTGTCTCAGCCTCCCAAGCTACTGGGATTACAGGCATACATCTAAAGGAATGGTTTTAACCAAACCCTCATAATGTCAAGAGAAAATACATTGAAATTAAAAATATCTGAAGCACGCATTTTTAAGACCATTATAAAAAATACAAAAAAGGTTAAAAATGTCATAAAATAAAAATTTATACAGATAAAGTTAAGGGGTTAAAAACTATCAAATGTATTAAAATAATCTAAAGCCAATTAAGACATAATTTATCTATATAATTTAAATTATAATATTACATAAATGTATTGCATATTATATAATACATATATAATATGCAATATATTTATATAACATTCTAATTTATATTATATTATACATAATACATTTATTTTATCACATATACATACAATAAAATTATATAAATTATATATATAAATTTTATGTATATTAATATATAAATATATTATATATTCATATTATATATTCATAATAATATATTATATATAATTTATATAATATATTTACATAACATACTTATATATTTATATAAAAATTATATATATTAATATATAAATATATAAGTATATACATTATATAAATTATATATATTACATTTCAAAATGTTTATGATTCATATGTATTTAATATAAATTATATATAATATATGAAATACATATATATTATATATACATATAATATATAATATTATTTTATTATATATAACATATTTATTATATATCATATAATAGATTTATATTAATTCATATGATATTGCATATCATTGTAATGTCGTTATATAATAATATAATTTCTATTACTAATAAGAGAATATTAAAATCATTATATTAGTACAATATTAATATAATATATAAAACATATGGATTATATTATAATTATATATAAACAACTTATAATATATCATATATATGTAAATCTATAATATGTAGTATATAATATATAATATATAAATATAATTTAAATTATATAGTTTAGTTATTTGGCTTTAGAAGGTTTTAATGCTTCTGATAGTGTTTTTTCCCTTAGCTTTATCTGTACAAATTTTTATTTTATGACAGTTCCAAACTTTTAGTACTTTTTAAAAAATAACAAACATTTATTGGTGTCACTTATGGTAGAAAAAAGTCCCTACCCCAGATGTGCATGACCCAATTGTTAAATAGAACATTTCTGAGGTGAACACACATCCTGACCCACATTTTAATATCCAGTTTTTTAAGATAGCCAATTCCTCCTCTCTCTCTTCCCCAAAACATGTGAGCAATTGCTAATGGAAAGCAGTAAACAGCCATTTGGGCTATAGCATTTTCAACTCCACTCTGAGGTGAAGATTCCAATTACATTCGAGACTTCAGTTCTCTCAGTTTCCTCCTAAGGAAAGTTCTGAGTCTAGTATTTACAATATTAGAGCACTAGCAGATCAGTGTCTTCAACTCATCTCTTTCTGCTGTATCCTCTTCACCAGTTGGGGGAGGGCCTACATTTCCATAGAATTTACTGATAATTGGCTGAACAATTTCTTCTAGTTCCTTCTTTTTAGTTTTGAAGTCTTCAATGTCAGCTTCTTGGTGGCTTTCCAGCCATTCAATCTTTTCTTCTACATCTTTTTCAATGGTCTCCTTATCTTCAGAGGAAAGTTTGCCTCCCAACTTTTCTTTATCTCCAATCTGATACTTTAGAGAGTAGGCATAGTTTTCCAACTCATTCCCAGTATCAATTCACTCCTTGAGTCTTTTGTATTCCTCAGCAAACTTATCAACATCATCAACCATCTTTTCAATTTCTTCAGGTGTCAGGCAATTTTGGTCATTGGTAATTGTAATCTTATTTTTGTTCTCTTTACCTTTGACTTCAGCTGTCACCCAAAGAATAACATTCACATCTAATCTCAAAAGTGACTTCAATCTGGGGACCCCACAGGAGGAATTCCAGTGAAATCAAATGTACCCAGAAGGTAAAGGACCCCTGAAAAAAGACAACTGCCTTCTTGGTGGGTACCACAGTGTTCCTTGGTATCAGTTTGGTCATGACACCTCCCACAGTTTCAATACCAAGTGTCAGGGGACATACATCAAGCAGTACTAGGTCACCTGTATCTTGATCATCAGAGAGTACACCAGCTTGGACAGTGTCACCATATGCAACAGCCTCATCTGGGTTTATGCCACAGGATGGATCCTTGCCATTGAAGAACTCTTTAACAAGTTGTTGAATCTTTGGAATTTGAGTAGAGCCACCAACAAGAACAATCTCATCAATATCAGACTTCTTCAAGTCAGAATCCTCCAGTACTTTCTGAACAGGCTTCATGTTTTCTCTTCAAATTTTGCCTGAGTCAGGGTTTCAGAAAAGTCTTCTCCTTCATAGAAGAATTCAATTTTAATTCTTGCTTAATGTTTAGCAGACAGGGCCCACTTGGCCTTTTCTACATTATGCTGGAGTTTCTGCACAGCTCTGTTTTCTTTCCTAACATCTTTGCCAGTCTTCTTTTTGTACAGCCTGATGAAATGTTCCATAACACACTGGTCAAAGTCTTCTCCACCCCGATGAGTATCTCTATTGGTGGCCATGACATTGAAGACATCAAATTGTCAATGGGGAGAAGAGACACATAGAAGGTTCCACCACCCAGATCAAACACCAGGATGTTATTCTCTCCCTCCCTCTTATCCAGACCATAAGCAATACAGCTGCTGTAGGCTCATTGATGATCCTCATAACTTTCAGGCCAGCAATAGTTCCAGCATCTTTGGTTTCTTGCCAGTGGCATCATTAAAATAGGCTGGTACAATAACAACTGCATGGGTAATCTTCTTTCCCAAATAAGCCTCAGCAGTCTCTTTCATTTTAGTGAGATTCATAGCAGAGATTTCTTCTGGAGCAAATGTCTTAGTTTGAACACCTCCAATATCAACCTGAATGTATGGTTTATGTTTATGTTTCTCTTCAAACACTTTGAAAGGCAAGAACTTGCTGTCTTGCTGCACAGAAGGGTCATTCCCAGTGCTGCCAATGAGCCGCTGGGCATGGAAGACCTTGTTCTCAGGATTGGAGATGAGCTGATTCTTGACTGTATCTTGGATCAGATGTTCTTCTTCAGGGGTGAAGGCCACATAATACGGCCTGATGCACTTGCCCTGATCATTGGAGATGATCTCCAGTGGCCATTCTTGAACACCCCAACGCAGGAGTAAGTGGTTCCCAGGTCGATGCCGACCACGGTACCCATGTCCTTTTCTTGTCATCCTCTTCAGCCATGCTACGCAGAGGAGCAGCAGAACTGCGGCCACCAGAGAGAGCTTCATCTTGCCCCAGCTGTTGGCCAGTTGCTCTCCTCAGCAGACAGCCAGAAGTCGCAGACGATTCAGTAACAGGCCGCAGCTGAGAGGAGTGAGGTTACAGGTCTCTTACACTCGAGATGCCTCAACTCTGTCCGTCTGTGTTGACTTTGCCAATGTCTCAAACTTTTTAGTATTGAAGTGCCTTTTCTTTCTACAATTGTATTAATTACCATATGTAAAAATTGACGAGTAGAATGCTAGTAAACACAGATTCGCAAGCTTTTAGGTCACTATGTAAATATTTAAAAATTTAAGTGAATTGCCAATGCTTTCATACATGCTATAACAACACAAGTGGTCAAAGATGCACTAGAACATTATGTGGGAAAAAAATATAATCATACCCAATCAAGATTTTTCAGGCACTTGCATTCAGAAGCATTTTATGAATCAGCACCAGGTTTGCTCCAAAATAAAGCTCATTTTCCCCTACTGCCCCTATTTGTTGAGAACAATATTATACATTAAGGATGCATTTACATGAATCATTTTATAGAGAAAATTATATTAAATTTAAAATTATAATACTTATTTTATGCATAACTTCAAAAACACAGAATTTAAAGACAATACCAATGAGCACTAACATTCTATATGACTAAAACACTATCATTCTATATGACTAGCAAACACAATACAGGCCAAAAGGCAAAATATACACTTTGGCAATCCTATACAAAAGGGGTTCTGTTACAACATTCTTTCATAAAATAAACACAATACATAAAAATGAAACAAGAAAAAGAAAAACTGAATTTTGACAACCTACACAAACTGTGGCATTTCAAATTCAAGGTCTTGTAACTCTTCCATTTGTTTTAGCCTGAGTCCCTGGCACATTGGATTCATGTCAGGCAGGCCAACCTCCTCACAGTTCTCTTTAGGCTCAACAACTGGTTTCAAAGCATAAGCTGATGTACTGTCTGCCTCTGGAACAGATTTCTCCACATGACTCAGGGGAGTAAGAGCAGTGCTAGGAGGCACTGCTGCTGAAGGTGAAGCTGATCTCTCCTCAGTCCCCCTGACTTTGCTGGTCGGGGTAGGTGGTTGGTAAAATGTTGTCCTGAGATGGGGCTGCAGTATTCTGGGTGCTCTTGCAAGAGCAAGACGGTGAGAATGAGAGGACAGTCTCACTGGTGCCTCTCTTGCTGAACTGGCTGGTGTGTTGGACTGTGTGGCACCGTTGGAATGGTCACCACTAACCTTGATGCTCATTGTCACTTTTTCCTGGAGTACACTTGGCACAATCACTGCACTCGTCCCAGTTAAGTACTTTGGTTCACATTGTTGTTCCTGAGTTTTTTGTGGAATCTGCTGATCAAAACCATTAATTTGGGAGCCAACAGTAGTAGAGGTATCTTTGCTATTAAGTCCTTCAAAGGAAAGATTCTGGCAAAACTTGTCTGAATTGACATTTCCCACATTTCTGCTGTTTTTCTCATTAGGAGAGCTTGCAAGATGGAACCTGTATACAGGCAAACAGAAACATCTGATCTTGGGGCTTGGCATAGGCCTCTGTATATCATTTGTTGTCACATCAGATTTCAGACTAAGTGGTTTTGTGGTTTTACACATATTTTCCATCTTTTGTGATGATGATTCAAGTTCTTTGTGATCTGAAAAAGAAGAGATTTCTTTTTAACTTCATGAAGCTTGGTTAATAAGGAAGTGTGGTTATTTATGAATGGGCATTCTCTCAAACCACAGAGTCTTACATATTTTTTCCAACATTCTTTTCTCATTCATCTATGCAGAGGAATTCAAAATCCATACAATATTAAAGGCACATTTTTAATTAAAGCATTGCTTTTTAAAATTCAACTTAATAGAACAAATAGTCACAAAGCACATAAAATTAAAAAAAAACACTTCCTGTAATAACTTGTTTTAATATACTACCCATGAATCAATATTTTCTGTGTTAAGACTTTCCTGATTTCAACAGGCAGACAATGGTAACTCTAGAACAGTAACACTATTCTGTACACCAACAAACGCCTTGTCCTGAATCCCAAGGACTTTGCCTGTCACTTAATTTGCTTTCCAGCTACATTCTGTCCATACTGAGGGCAACACACCAGAGAGGACTTGGATGCTCTCCCAGCTGATCCACTAATACATGGCAATATCCTCTGGACAAAGGAAGGTTGAAGAGCTGTCAAAATTGCCATTGTGCTACTGGTCCTGGAGACTCCAGATTTACCTCCTTCTCTTTCTCCTCTAGTCTGGTCACTAGGTCCATTTTCTCACCTATAACCCTAGCATCTCCAACTCTCTCTTTGCTGCATGTACCCCAGAAGCTCCTGTTGCTAGAAAGGTGCAGCCATCTGGCCATGATCCTCATCTCCCTGCTGAGAAACATCAGACAACTGTATACCTTGCCACTGGTCTGATGGCTTTCCAACAGCCTTGTTCATAGCCCACAGTCCTCATCCCTGCCACCTGGTCCTTCTCCCATATCCTTGGGCAGTGGTTTGCAGAGAGGTACACAGCAGCATCACTTGATGATGATCGCAGGTCATCATCTCATCTGACCTCCTTCTTCACCTGAGGCTTCTGGCCTCTCTTTCCTGCTTCCCAGGCAGTGCTCATGTGATTTGCTGTCCTGGACCCTTCTCCACATTGATAGAAGGGAGCTGAGCCATTGTGGTTGGATGGCAACCACCAGAACATATTTACAGTCCTGCAGAACTTCTAGCACCACTTCTAGCTGCCTGGGTGATGTCGCAGCTCCTGCTCCAGTACTGCCCTGGGCAAGCCTAGTGCACCAGCCCTACCTGCCTTCTTCTGTCAAGACAAACTCCTATGTGGAGATATGCTGGCATGTGGTGTTAATGATCTTCTAAAGAAAAGGCTCAGAATTACCTGGTATGTAAGGAATATTTCAAATATTTTAAAATTATTTATTGTTATTATTATACGTACCTGAAAATCAAATTTCACGGGACAGTGAAACAAGGTTCCATTTAGGAATGAGACAGGATGAGTTTCAAATCCTGAATCAACAATAATTTAGGGACATGACCCTTGGCATTATTTACCTTCTTCAGACTGTTAGCTATGGCTTAAATGAGGCCAAGATTCATTACCACAGAAGTGCTAATAAGATCAAATCACATAAATGGAATAAGTGAGTCCAGTGCTTTTCTTTGCAGAGAGGTAATGGACTGTCTTTGTTTTCAGACTTCCTCAGGCTACACTCATTGATATTTCATTAATTTAATATATCAAATTTAACATTTATGACTATGTATTGAAAAATTCGGATTCAGCTCTACTAAAGCAGTAATGAATGAAAGGTTTTCAACCCCCTTACCAGAAACCATTCACTAAAATAAAAGGATCAAAAAACAGTGAACAAAAAGACTGGAGCCAAGAAAATGGAAGACATGTGTGCTTAATGTGCTAAAGTTAGGCCACAGGTAAAGGGACACAAAAAAACTTTAGGAGTCTATTTTTTTTTTGAGTTTCAGGAGACCAGCTTTTTTCTGTTTTGACTTTAATTGATGACAAAGAAGTAAAGGTGAAAACAAATCTCAGAAAGAGAACAAAAATAATTTATGAATTTCAAGATATCCTTTTATAAGAAAGAAATAAACCATGATATTCATTTAAATGACATTCACTAAACTTTCTCAATGGCTGGAAAAGTTAACTAATAAAACCTTGAAGTTTGAACTTACCTCAACTAAACTAACCTTTTTTTTTAAAGGATGAGTATTGTAGATGGACACAATATTTTTATCTTCATTTATTTGTTTTATATGGTACTGAGGATACAACTCATGGCCTCACACATGCAGAGGCAAGTGTTTTACCACTGAGCCACAAGACCAGCCCTCACCTTGGTTTTTAATCATGACTTCTTGGCAAGGTTTGAAATATGCAAGGATATATGTTACATGATCACTCACCAATGAGACATGCATCCCATTTTTCCAATGCATTTTGCTTGCATTCTGATTCCTCAAATGATGTAGCCAATTCATAATTTTCAATTTCAATATCTGCAGTGTTAATATCCTATTGATACAAGAAAAGTTTTAAACTAAAAGCAAAACACATCTCAAAGCAAACAGTTCAAAGACTATTAACTTGTTAACATAAACATCACAAATTTAATCCAATTCTGTAATGGTCAAAACTCACTTGCTTTGTAGAAAAATATTGTGACTTTGTGGAATGTTCTGTTGATATTATGGGTTTGGAAGGAGGGCTTATATCCACATGAGGTGCAACAATGTCAGTATTAGATGAAGCATTTTGTGGCTCCAGAGACTCATCGAAGATCATCTGTGCATTGGTAATAAAGAACTCCACCAGCAGGGCCTGATTGGCATAGGCAACCAGAGCGGAGGAGATGGTACCAGGAGTGGTTGTAGGCCTGGGCCTCATGATACAGGGTCCAAATACCACCCCCAAGTTTTTTGAGTTCATCAGGTTCTCTTCAGAATGGTCTACAACCCTGAAAAGAAGAACACATAAAGTGTATAAGATGTGCCTCATAGAGGTCCTTCATGATAGTTTACTATGACTTGAGAAGGTTGGAGAAAACTCGGGCTATGGAAGACTACAAAACGTTTGTCAAGGGTCAAGTTAGGTAGGTCTAGGGAAAGAATCCTTTGTTTCATTATGATACTTACCACACACCAAACTGAGTTTCAGAGTACTATATGAGGATAAAATGCATGTAAGTAGAAGGAACTACTGAACTCAGTAGCAGAAGGAAGAAAAACACCTCTAAAAATTGCTCCATCATTGTATGTCAGATATACTCTCTGTTTCTTATACTGGAAACTGGCACTGTCAATTTCTCTCTCACTGCCCAGTTAGCTTTCTTTTTTAAAAAAATAATTTTTACCTAGAGATGGACACAATACCTTTATTTTATTTATTTATTTTTATGCAGTGCTGAGTATCAAACCCAGTGTCTCACATGTGCTAAACACACTCCCAGCTACCCACAGCTACTTTTCTAGCCTAGATGATTCTCTCTCCTGAACATCTCTCTATTCTATTGCCACTATCAATGTTCTGGTTTTACTTCAAACACTCTCAGCTTGTTATTTCTATCCAGAGACTATCCAGAGAAATATTTTTATGACTATCCAGAGAAATCTCTATGTCTGGTTTAGCTATCAGGATGATACTAGATTCATCTATGGGTAAAAAAGCTGTGATATATATATAGTGAATGGGGTAGTTTTGCTATTTGTCTTTCAAAGGATTCATCACTGATGTATAGAAATGCATTTGATTTATGGGTATTAATTTTATATCCTGCTACTTTGCCAAATTCATTTATTATTCTAAAAGTTTTCTGGTGGAGTTTTTTCGATCCTCCAAGTATAAAATTATGTTGTTGGCAAAGAATGGTAATTTAAGTTCTTCTTTTCCTATTTGTATTCCCTTGAATTTCTTTCATCTAATTGCTCTGGCTAGAGTGGCAAGGATTATGTTGAACAATTTTTAGATGGAATGCTTCCAATTTTTCTTCATTTAGAATGATGTTAGCCTTAGGTTTAGCATAGAGAGCTTTCACTATGTTGAGGTATATTCCTACTACCCCTAGTTTTTCTAATATTTTGAACATGAAAATGTACTGTATTTTGTCAAATGCTTTCTCTGCATCAATTGGTATAATCATAGGTTTCTTCTCTTTAAGTTTATTGATGTGATGAATTACATTTATTGATTTCTGTATGTTGAACCAACCTTGCAACCCTGGAATACACAACTTGATCATGATACATTTTTTTATATGTTTTTGTATGTGATTTGCCAGAATTTTATTGAGAATTTTTGCATCTATGTTCATCAGGTAGATATGGATCTGAAATTTTCTTTCCTTGATATGTCTCTGGCTGGTTTGGGTATCAGGGTGACACTAGCTTCACAGAATGAGTTTGGAAGGGTTTCCTCCTCTTCTATTTCATGGAATAATTTGAAGCCCTTCAAAATATGAATGCTTAAAAAAAACTGTGGTATATATACACAATGGGCTATTACTCAGCATTACAAGAGAATAAAATAATGGCATTTATAGGTAAATGGATGGAGTTGGTGAATATCATGAAGTAAGCCAATCCCCCAAAATCAAAGGCCAAAATTCTCTCTGATAAATAAATGTTGATACATAATTGGGTCTCTGGGGATGGAGAAACATTGATTGGGCTCAGGAGAGAAAAGGAAGAGGAGGGGTATGGGGTAGGAAAGATGGTGGAATGAGACAAACATCATTACCCTAAGTACATGTATGATTGCACACGTGGTATGACTCTACATCATGTACAGAGAAAAGAAAATTTGTGCTCCATTTGTGTACAATGGATTGAAAAGCATTCTGCTGTCATGTATAACTGATTTGAACTACTAAAAGTTTTTTAATTTTTATTTTATTTATTTATTTGTATGTGGGGCTGAGGTTCAAACCCAGGGCCTTGCACATGCTCTACTGCTGAGCCACAATTCCAGCCACAAAAAATAAATTTAAAAAAAATTAAAAAGGAGATCTTAATTGTTGTCAGAAAGCTCTAGCAGTCAAATCTGAATATGTGAAATTCCTGACTCCAAGTTCTTTAGTGGGTATAGAAACAACATGGTCAACTAATCTGCCAGGTAGGTAAAATTTTTTATCAAGTCTCTAGGAAGGGTAGCACAGTTCCTGCTACTGCTTGCTATATTGTAGCCTAATGAAATCAAATTTTCTAAATGCAAAATGCTTTCTTGTGTCTCCATGTCTGTTTCTCTCTGCCTCGTATGCTCTTCTGCACGTTCACTACCAAATCACCACTCAGTTCTTAAAATCAAACACAAGGCCTTTTGCCTCTTCTGCTGTATTCCTACCCCCAAAACTTCCTCTGCATGCCTACAAGCTGTGCACAGCTACTAGAAAAAGGATGATGGTGAACTGTGGTTATATACAGATCTGTACCCCAAGAGGATAAGCCCACAAATAGCAGAAACCCTATATTTCCATCCTACTTTCCCCAGCCAGAGCCTCGCACACAGAAAGCATCTGAGGGAACCATGTTTGCTGCATGAACATGTATTCAATGTCTCCCTCTCCCAACACATAATAAAAACATCCTAAAAATCATTTTGAAAATCATAACACAACAATATAAATGTACTGAATACTATTGCCCTGTTCAATTAAAAATGGCTAAGATGGTATAAAAATTCTTACCTCCTAAGATGGATGATAAGGTAATGTAGAGTGTTATAATTGGACGGTGGCAATTTTCTTAGAAGGTTCTTGGTTTTGAGAACAATTTGGTTGATTTCTGTACACATATTTGGAGATGTGTTGTCTTCAGAGTTGTCCCTTTTGGTGTCCTGTTCTTGGTTAATATGTTGGATGACATTTGCAAGCTCCATGAATTCCTGGTACCATTGGAATAAAACCAGTGGTTCTGGTAGCTAAATAAACAAAATTATATTAAAAATACCTTTGGGTTGTGGTTGTGGCTCAGAGGTAGAGTGTTTGCCTAGCACATGAGGGGACCTGGGTTTGATCCTCAGCACCACATAAAAATTAATAAACAAAATAAAGGTATTGCATTTCGCTACAACCAAAAAATAAATATTTTCAAAAAATCTTCTGCCTGTTTTCTTTGTTACAGTCAACTATAAGTGAGAATTGCTCAAATAATTGAGCATGTCCCTTTAGATTAACAAAATTTTCTAAAGTCAATCTGTATTTATTGATATCTTTTTCAGTACTGGAGATTGAACCTAGGACCTCAAGCATGCTCTGCAAGCACTCTAGTACTCAGCTTCATCCCTGCCCATAAAATAAAATATATATGTTTGGTAGAGAAGTGACTTAGAAAGCAAATCAAAATCTTGACTATCAATTATACTTATGTTAATAACAACTTAATAGATAATGAGTGAAATTCTAAACTTTAAATGAAGTTTAAGCTTTAAGCTTCATTATGGGATTTTAAAACTCTTCATCTCTATCCTAAACACATTATATTCACATCTGCCCCCCAAATAGCACAATCTTCAGCTGTTTTACTGGAACAAACATAGAATAGTGAACAAAATGTATAAAATGAATCAGAAACCCATGGATTTTATGAGTAAGGGGTAAAAATATCAAAGTGCTAAAGGGCACAGATTTTACTTGGGCAAGAATGAAGATCAGCACAAGATAATATGACCTACAAAAACATACTGTCAACATCTCATGAAACTTTAAAACAGGCTGATTTGCCATGAATAGATCAAAAGAAGTAGTTCTTACTACACATATCCACTGCCATAATGAATTTCAATGTTTCTACTGATCTACAATAGAAAATTCAGTGAACAGTTAGCTACCTGATGTCCTATAATATCTGTGGGAAGTTAAGGTGTTGCCTTGTGATCAGTTTCTATCTTCACCATTCTGGGATCTGAAGCAAGTCACATCACCTCTTGGAGCTTTAGGTCAATGAGTCAGATAAAGGCTACTCTCTAACACTATTGCAAGAATTGAGCACACTTTCCCAAATGAAAGTCTTAGACATAAAAAATTCCTCAACAGAATGCAAATTTATTGTATTGGACCCAATTCATCTCCTCTCCCTTACTGACTAAACAAGGTTAAGGATGACACATTATGAGACTTCCAGTCATTCAAAGGTATCAACCTCCATTTCTCAGTTGAGGGGTCTGTAGAATGTGATTAAAGGGTAATCAATGCTTTCCTGGGCTAACATTGTAAATCCAGCAATTTATACTTAATTTCTTTCTCTCCTGCAATTCCACTAAAATACACTAGGCTCATAAGGACTAGGAAAATAGAGAAAAAATAAGCAACAATTCACAAGTAGAAGAGCAGATGAATAAGTCCTGATGCAGCATTTCCAAGAGAACTGACCCTTTGTCACTCAACATGATTTTCAGAATCCTAAAGGGATGTGGACAATCACTACCAGGTCCTGTGATCTTGGCTTAGGTTGCAGGTGGGCCAGCTGAGAAAGCCTAGCTCTCTATAGAATCC
The DNA here is from genome assembly GCF_052094955.1 of Ictidomys tridecemlineatus. NCBI lineage: Eukaryota > Metazoa > Chordata > Mammalia > Rodentia > Sciuridae > Ictidomys > Ictidomys tridecemlineatus. The sequence goes on along the minus strand of NC_135487.1, from coordinate 72,589,932 downwards.
TGTCTCCACTCCATGTACTAGGGCAATCTCCTTTCTAAAACTCTGGAAATTTTTTCTCTGGGCAATGGGAGACAGAGGCTCTCTGAATCGAGGCAATGCCAAACATAAGGAACAGAGAAGTAACTGTCTTCAAATGGGGATATGTTGGCTATATGCACACTGAAAGTACAGATCCTACAGTCTTAGTAACCCTGGCTCCCACAGTATTGATACTATATCTCTAGGCAAGGAAAAAACCCTTTCCTGGGGGACTGGGGTTGTGGCTCAGTGGTAGTGCACTCATCTGGCATGTGTGAGGCACTAGGTTTGATCCTCAGCACCACATAAAAATAAAAAAATTAAAAGTATTGTGTCCATCAAAATTAACAAAAATGCCTTCCCAGGAGGACCACACCAGTGCCAGAACAGGGAACTAGAGACATGTAGTTAGGCATATACCAAACAGTCCACCTAGACCACTTTATAGTAAAGTTCAAAGTTTTTAAAAAGCCTTGATGTGTGTTCAAGTGCTTCCAAAGTGATTTCAAGCCCAAACTCATGTAAATAGACACCATGAAAGACAAAAATCAAAATGGGTAGAAAAAGAACAAATTGAAGGTGTAAAATGATGCTGTCAATATGCTGGCAACTAGTCAGATATGGTGAAAGAGCAATGGAAATGCAACTGATCTAAATTGAGATGTGCTCTAACTGAAAAATAGATACCAGATTTCAAAGAAGAAGAGCTGCAATACAAATAAATAAATAAACAAAATACCTCATAATTTGAAAAACTAGATATTCAAAATGTTAAATGATATATTAAAATTCGCTTCACTTTATTTTTAATTTTTATGTTGCTATAGAAATTTTAATGTTATATATGAGGGTCACATTGTATTTCTACAGAGGTTAGAGGCCAAATAGAGAAAAGAACCCTTAATGAGAAAAATCTATGAATATGCACAATAAAAGAGCATCATATAATCATTTAAAAAATGTTATCAAAAGAACAGAAAATCAGACTTCTTGAATATTAAAACATGATCTCACAAATGGAGTAATTTACTTATTCAAGAAGAAAAAGACAAGGAACTGTCTTAGAAAGTTTTTGAAGAAAAAAAAACAATAAAGAAAAAGTAAGAGAACTGCGGAACAAGTATGCTTGCCAAGCAAGTGCAAGACCCTGAATTTTTAATCCCCATGGGTACAAATAACAAATTTATAAACATTTATATGTGTGTTTATGTATGTGTACACACACATCTCCAAACAAGAGCTTCAAGTACAAGGGTGGGAGAATGGCAATAAAAATCAAGAAAAGTTCCAAGAACTAAAGTGCTCAAAACTGACAGAGCTCGTGGAGTGGCCAGAATACTGGATGGAAATATATCCACATCAAAGTACATCATTATAAAATCTCAGAATAATGAGAGGGGTGATGACATAGTCTATACCAATGAAAAATATGAAATATAAAATATTTTTGCTCTTTGCATTTGATGGTAGGTTTAGAATAAAACTTTCACCTGCTGAAGGTAAAACTTCAACACTTCACAGATATCGTGTGAAGAAAATTCGGTCAGGTCTACTAAATGCCTTCCGTTTTCCAGAGCTTGACAAAGTATTGCGATTTTTGCCTTGTTGCCACTCACTCGATAAATTCCCTTGAAGAGAAAAGAAAAAGAGAATGCAATATTTTACTTTAGTACAAAGGGCTAAATGCAGACATCTAGACAGAGTTGATGTATCTACTTCAATTTTTATTAATATTTAAAAAATACAAGTTGAAGTTCAATAAATTAACATTTTCCAAATAAATGTGAATAAATTTAGTTATTACAAATGGAGAGTGCTGATTTTCTTAAAGTCTCTTTTTCATTAAAAAGGCATTTATGTTTTTAGAGTTTTAAGAGTAAACAACATACTTGTAAACACAAGGCAGTCTTTTCAATTTCTAAAGTACACATTTTGATTATGAAAGGAATGCCATCTGGCTCCTTTTTGGCAACACAGGACAATTCTGCTCCAAATAAGTGCATTTTCCCCGGAAGTCTCCGATGTCCGCAAACGATGGTTAAGTTTGCCATGCATTTTTTATGGCAGACAAGAAGACACTATAAGAAAATGATATTTGAAAACTGATTGACTCACCTTAAAATTATTCACAACTAAGCAAAATACAGGCCGACTAATAACGACAAAAATATGTTAAAAAGTATGATTTGTGGTTTGTGAATTACATTTCACAGGAAAACAAAGAAGAAAACTACAGAAATAAACTGTGGGACTTTATTCAACATGTACTGGCAAGCCAGGTGCGATGGCATATGCCCATGATTCCAACTACTTGAGGGGTTGAAACAGGAATTTCACAAGTTGAAGGCCAGACCAATCTAGCAAGAACCCATTTCAAAACACAATTTTGAGAAAGGGTAGATGGGCTGGGGATGTGGTTCAAGCGGTAATACTCTCGCCTGGTGTGCGCGGGGCACTGGGTTCGATCCTCAGCACTACATAAAAATAAAATTTAAAAGAAGATATTGTGTCTACCAGAAACTGAAAAATAAATATTTTAAAAATCTCTCTCTCCCTCTCTCTCTCTCTCTCTCTCTCTCTCTCTCTCTCCCTCTCTTTCTCCCCCTCTCCTTCTCTCTTTCTCTTCTCTCTCTCTAAAAATATGGCATGTGCAAGACCCTGAATTTAGTTCCCAGGAGTACAAAAACAAATTTATATATATTTAAATGTGTGTTTGTGTGTGGACACACACATCTCTAAATAAGTAAAATCATAACAAAAAAGTATATAGCAAAAGAAAAAATTGTGATTCCCAAAAGATCTTACCTCTTCGCATTTAAGACCTCGAAATATGACAATGCGTTCACAGTATCCACATCTTGCTGGACATCTCCATTTTCTGAACTTATGGGTGGCAGCTGCTTTTGCCATTAATGATTGCTGAAATGTTCCAAAGGAGCTGGGTCCTTACAACAGAAATGTTAGTATGTAAGAAGGGTAAAATGACAAAAACATATACCACATGATATTGTACTTGGAAGAATTTTTAGACTTTGAGATTACTTACATATTACAAAAAGCTATTATTTTGCATTTCTAACATTAAAAGCATCTCATTTATTGATCTCTTATAAAACATATTTTTATGTACTTATGAAAGTGGAATGCATTACAATTCATATTACACATATAGAGCACAATAGTTCACATCTCTAGTCATATACAAAGTATATTCATACCAATTCGTATCTTCATACATGTATTTGGCATAATGATGACCTTCTCATTCCACCATCATTTCTAACCCCATGTTCTCTCCCTTCCCCTCCCACCCCTCTGCTCCAGAGTCCTCCCTTGTTCCCCCTCCCTACCCCACTATGAATCACCCTCCTTATATTAGAGAGAACATTTGGAATTTGTTTCTTTGGGCTTGCCTAGCTTCACTCTGCATTATCTTCTCCAACACCATCCATTTATCTGAAAATGCCATGATTTTATTCTCTTTTATTGCTGAGTATATCAGATTTTGGAAGAACCCTGCACGTTTTTATGCAGAAATTAACAAGTTGATTCTAAAGTTTATATGAAAATGTTAAAGATATATGAGAGCCAAAGAAATTTTAGAGAATCTAGACTACTTGACTTTACAATTCACTGTAGAGCTACAGGATTCAAGCCAGTGTGCTTTTGGCCTGGGAAGAAACATGCAAATCAACAGAATAAAATAAAATTCAAAGTAGACTCTCTTGTATTTAGTGAAGCTATTTCTTTTTTTATAAATTCATTTATTTTTTTAAATACATGACAACACTGGAATGCATTTCAATTCTTATTACACATACAGAGCACAATTTTTTGTATCTCTGGATATAAAGTATGTTCACACCAGTTTATGCCATTATATATGTTCTATTTTTTGCATCATAATTCGTAATACACATATATACCACAAGTTTTCATATCTCTGTTTGTATATAAGGTATGTTGACACCCATTTCAAGTCTTCATATATGTACTTTGTATAATGATGTCCATCACATTCCACCATCCTTGCTAATCCCCTTCACCCTCTCTTTCCCTCCCACCCCTCCCTAGAATTAATCTCATCCTCCCATGCTGTTCCTCCCAACTCAACTATAAGTCACGCTACTTATAGCAGAGAAAACATTTGACATTGTGTTTTTTTTTTTTTTTTTGGAATTGGCTAACTTTATTAGGATTATCTTTTCCAACACCATCCATTTACCTGCAAATGCCATAATTTTGTTCTTTTATCAGGCTGAGTAGTATTTCATTGTGTATAAATGCCACTTTTTTTTTCATCCATTCATCCACTGAAGGACATCTAGGTTGGCTCCACAGTTTAGCTATTGTGAATTGTGCTGCTATAAACATTGATGTGGCTGTGTCCCTGTAGGGTTCTGTTGATTTCATTGTATAGTTATTTCACCACTTTTGTTGATTCTCAGGTATCTTATTTTTTTCAGGATATTATGAATGGGGAATTTTCCTCATTTCCTGCTAAGAGGATTTGTGACTGATATACATCAATGCTTTTGATTTATGGGTGTTGACTTTATATCCTGCTACTTTGTTGAATTCATTTACTATTTCTTGAAGTTTATTTAACTTTTGTTTGCAAGATCTCTCTAGTGGTGAGAGAGGTGGGTTAAAATCACCCAAGATTATTGTGCTGGGAGGTCAATTTGACTCTTGAACTTGAGAAGAGTTTGATGAACATAGCTGCACCATTGTTTGTGGCATATATATTTATGATTGTTATGTATTCTTGATGTATGGTTCCCTTGAACAGTATGGAACGTCCAAATTTATCGTTTTTGATTAGCTTTGGTTGAAGTCTACTTTATTTGATATGAGTTTGGAGACCCCTGCTTGCTTCCTCACTATATGTGAGTGGTATGATTTTCCCAACCTTTCACCTTCAATCTGTGTATGTCTGTTTCTATCAAATGAGTATCCTGTAGGCATTATATTCTTGGATCTTTTTTAAAAATCTAATCTGCTAGCCTATGTCTTTTGATTGGTGAGTTTCAGCCATTAACATTTAGGGTGACTATTGAGATATGGTTTGTATTTCCAGTCATATTTGTTTATTTTTATTACTTAACGTGACTTGGTTTCCACTTTGATTAGTTTTTCTTTGAGTGTACTACCTCCTTCTGCCAGTTATCAATGTTTTTCATTCCCTCTTCATGAAATATTTTGCCAAGGATGTGTTTTAGTGTCAGTTTTCTAGCTGTAAATTCTTTTAACGTTTGTTTATCATGGAAAGTTTTATTTCATCTTAAAATCTGAAGCTTAGTTTGGCTGGATACAAGATTCTTGTTTGGAACCCATTATATTTCCAATTTGAAATATGTTGTTCCAGGATCTTCTAGCTCTCAGGGAATGTGTTGAAAAATCTGCCGTTATCCTAATTGGTTTACCCCTATAAGTAATCTGATTCTGTTTGCTTGCGGCTTTTAAAATTCTCTCCTGTTTCTGTGTTTTGATCATTTTCATAATAATGTGTCTTGGTGTGGGTCTGTTGTGATTTTGCACATTCGGTGTCTTGTAGGCTTCTTGGATTTGGATTTCCATTTCATCCTTCATGTCTGGAAGTATTTCTGATACTATTTCATTGAATAGATTGCTCATTCCTTTGGTTTGAACCTCTGTGCCTTCCTCTATCTCAATGACTCTTAAATTTGGTCTTTTTATGCTATGGCATATTTCTTGGGTTTTCTGCTTGTGGTTTCTTATCATTTTTGCTGTGCTTGTCTACATTCTTTTCAAGATGATATAATTTGTCTTTGTGGTCTTTGTATACTCTGCTGGTGATGCTCTCATTTGTGTTTTTAATTTGGTTCATTATTTCTTTCATTTCAAGGATTTCTGTTAAAAATATATATATATATATATATCCTCAATCTCCCTGTAGAGGTTATCTTCTGCTTCTTGGATTTGTTTATGTAGCTCATTGTCAAAGTGATCTTTCACTGTCTGTATTTGTTGTCTAATGTCTTTTTTGAGATTCCAAAATATCTGAGTAATGTAAATTCTGAAATCTTTCTCTGTCATTTTTTTTCTGCTGTTTCTGAAAATTCTTCTAATGATGCATTGTCTTCAATTTTTTGTGGTATTTCCTTTCCTTGTCATTTCATTTTGCTGGTATTTCTTTCATGCTCTGTGGGACTGAAGTGTTATTCTTTTTACCCTATAGATTTGTAGTGCTCTTGTATATTCCAAGATCCCTTCTTTGTGGGGAAGGACAATGTTGACAGTTCCCAATATCAACAATACATCACTTATGTGTAAATTACTGCTATTAAGACATTTATAGTCTCAATGTCTAGTAATGTTAGATTCAATTATAATTTAAAATATAATCAGTAATTTCATAGAAGATGTACACTTTCTTCTGGTGGTGGACAGAGAACTCGAGGTCAGGTATCTGACATTATGTTAAGGGTGAAAGACGTGAGGGCAATGGATTAATAAAACTTAAGAAATTTGGAGGAGAACTCTAATCAAGTAGGTTAGTAGCAGGGGAATAGACAGGAGGTAATTTAGGGGAGACAATATGTGAGAGGACAGTAGAATGCATAAAAACAAACACATATATTTGTTTAGAAAATTACAAGAAGTAAAAATAGTAAAAATTAGGAGGTTGAAATAGAAAGAGAGGAAGGAAGAAAATAAAAAAGGAAGCAAAAAAGAGAAAAAAAAGAGAGAGAAATAATAAAAGAGGGGTGGCTTATGCAATTCCCCTATATTATATTATTCTGGTCACTCAGTTCTATTTCTTGCAAAGTTCTTGGTTGTGGGGTTGTGGGGACCAGAGAAGGAGGGGTAGGGGAGAAAGAAAGAGGATAAAATGGAAGAGAAGAAAACAAAAAACAAAACAAACAAACAACAAAATACTCTCAGAGTTCCCTTTTCTTCTCTTTTCTTTCAGTAGGTGGAGTTGTCTATTCCAAGCTTGGTTCTCTGCCCTCAGGGTGGTGTAGGTAACCAGTGTGAGAAGACTAAAGCTCTTCCTGTCTTATCTGGGCTTCCCTAATCTTGATCTCTCTGAGTTGCTCCTAAGGTTTTAGCCCCCTTCCCTCTATTGCTTATCAGGTCTCAGCTGGGGGACCTCATGCCCTCCACCTTAGAAACGCACCAGGTGGGCAGCTTCCTGGTGGCACTACTCTCCTGTTCAACTGAGAGCTGATTTTGTGCTGATTGTTTCTATACCGAGTTATTACAGCTGGGGGAGGGGATTTGGAACCCAGGTACCTGTTCAGTCACAGATCCGGCTGGTAACCACACCCACCAAAGATGGTGAGAAAGGTCGAGTCAGTCCTTTTCCCAGCCGGGGTGTCTGGTGAGGTGGGAGGAGCTGGGCTGTCCTTGTGCTGTGCCTAGAATGTGGTCTGGGGACCTGCGTGATAGCAGAGCATCCTCTGGAGTTCTGCCACTCCGCCGAGGTGCTGAGTTGGTGTCTCTGCTCCCCCACTTGAGAGTCACACCTGTGCTCAAACTGTGGGCTTTGGGACCGGAGCCTGGAGTCTCACCTGAACACAGAGTTTCTGAGTTCTGCTTGGTGTTCACAGCTCTGGTGGATTCTGCGAAAATCCGCTGGATGGAGTCCTGTCACATGCGCTGAGATGTTGTGTTTCCTCAAGGCAAGACCCGGAGAAGGAGAAGCCACCTGATAGCTTTCTCTGATTCAGGCACAGAGAAGCTAGAAACAGGATCTCCTCTACTCTGCCACCTTGGATCCCAGTCAACCGATTTCTGACAGAGATGCCAAAGTACTTCCGTGGTCTTTCAATAAATGGTGCTGAAACAACAGATATCCATAATGTGAGGGATGAACCTCAAACCTTATTTCAGTCAACTCTAAAATGAACAGGAACCACACACCTAAACATACAACCTAACACTATCCATCGTTGAATTCAAGGTTATAAAGGGCAGCTGCCTATTTTTATAAATAAAGAATGTTTTAGGAACACAGCCATGTTGATGTATTGTGTATAATTGCTTTTAAGGATTATTAAGTATAATGGTAGTAGAGATAAAAGATTGTACAGGTGTTGATAATTTTTGAAACTGAGGTTGTATACACAGAGTTCAAATACTCTTGGGCCTACTTTCATGACTGTTTGAAATTTCCCATAATAAAAACTTGTTTTTCTTTTTTTAGTCTACCTTCAAACCTACTCTGGGCTATGTCAAGATCATCCCCATAAGCTCCATCACTCTCCTTCCCATTTCTCTCCAGCAAGGCTCAACCAATCCTAGAGTCCCCTAAATGTCCTGTGGAAGCCAGCCATTCATTCTAACCTGCTAAGCACAGATGTGACATCATGGTGGTACTGAATGAATATTAGAGAAATATATTATAAGTAAAATTATGGAAGGTTCTGTCTGCACACACCCTGAAGTTGAAACTGAACTTACCCTTCCCTAACTCTTCTATAAATATGTTAATTAGTTCCTACCTCTTCCTTTCAAAGGAAGACTATGGGACTAGACTGTAGTTCAGTGGTAGAGTGCTTGTCTAGCATGCCTGAAGCCCTGGTTCAATATGTAACACCACAACAAATAAAATAAAAAGGAAGACTGTGACATTTGAAAACTTTCTCAGCAATACATCCTGAAACTTTCTTCAAGAAAAATAAAACTCTTATCAAGGGAGGCATTATTGCTGAATATCTGCTCTATGAGCAAGGTGGCTCATTTCCTTATCACGTAATAATAAAGACAATTAATAAAACACATACCACTTTCCACAGAAAACACCAGAATGTGCTCCCAACCTTTATCAATCCCCTGGATTCTTTATACACATGATTTATCTTTATGTGTGTGGCTCATCACCATGATGAAAGTGAGTGGGAAATTAAAAAGAAACAGCAAACCAACTACTCTTCAGAGCTATTGTCTGTGACTTGTTGTCTCAAATCAAGTGGTTCTGGCTTGATTTGAGACACCTGCACATTCTGGCCACCTACAGAGCTTTCTTTCAGATTCCTCAATGGCTCAGAGCACATGGCTGCACTGTCAAAGCAGTGAGATCCTGGTAGACATTAGAGATAACCAGCAATTCTGTGCAGAAAGCCTCCCCACTTCTGTGCTTATTAAAGTTACCTTTCACTTTCAAGCTCACACAAAAATATCACTTCATTCCCTCCATTGAAAATAATCATTCCTTTGGCTCTAGTATTTGTTATTATATTCTGACACTCATTAAATGGAAAGGTTTTAAAGGGAGTCTGTCTAGCATAAAGTGAGACCCTGCTAAATTTTCAGAGTGAATGGTGAATAAATTATGATGGATGAGCATCAGAATTCTTCCAGAATCCCTTCTGGGAATCATCTTTGTTCAAAGGTAGTACTAATCCCCTGGGATCAAGAGCAGTTGTAAAGGCCCACATTCCTAGGTCAAGGACTTTTGCAGGTAGGAGGTGAAGGGGATGATAATTGAGAAGTTGTTCTATTTTCGGGAGGTGGAGTGGGCTGGTGTTACCCTACGTTCACTGAATAGTGATTCTTCAACTCAGCTAAACTTCAATATCCTGCCAACTTGGGGGCTGAAACTTTTCTACCTGGGCCCATCGGGCTTTCTTCAAATTCAGTCTGAAAGGTTTTATCAAAATCATGAGACCAGAGCTATAGGTATTGTCAACCTAATGAGGCTTAAGTGTCACTGTTCCTCACTTGCACAGTTCTAACAATAAAGTAGCATTTCTAAGTTGGCATTTCTGGCAAACTGCTTAAAGAACTCACTGCAGGGAAAAGGATCTAAATCTCAAAGACACAAATGTATAATGTGCTGTGATTTATTTACTCATCCTAAATACTCACCTTCACATCTAATTTTGAATTCTTTTTCATGAAGAGGGAGACCCCTACACCCAAACTCAATAAGGAGGTGAAGTGAACCCAAAGAAGAAAAGAACAAAACTGATATAGAACAAAAAGCTGCCTGCTGTTTAGAAATGGTCTTGGAATATTCACAAAACACCTAACACTCCTCCCTTCCCCCAAAAGATCCAAAGAACTCAGGGGATGTCAAAGATCCAAATGACTCAGTGTGGAACCCTATCATTGGTCTCTAAGGCAGGGACAGTAGTGAAAAAGGGAAATAAACCAGCACCTGTCTGACTCAAAGAAAAGGACAGTCCTGGTCCATTTGGTTTTCACAGAAGGGGGGCGACCTTGAAACACCAGATTTTTATCACCCACAGGGTCTTGGCGTATCCTGGCCACATCCTCACAGGGACATACTCTCCTTGTAGCAGTTGGGATCTCCCAGCTTATCAATTTCAATTTACACCCTAACTTTGTGTGCTAAGGTCATGGTTGAAAAATGGTGAATGGAAACAGAAGGGACAGTAATAAGGAAAGGACAGAGAAGAGGTAGGATAGAGATGCAACAGAGGGGGCACTCAGAAATAAAGGCAAGGAGGGTGTCCCTGCACCTTTAAGCCCCCCTCCCCTTCCCAAAGTAGTCATCAACCAAGGCCTAGATGAGGTGAAGTGGGTAAAGAAAAAGTAAAAAGGGAACAGCACTTGTTAGTTTCTTTACCTAGGTACTCATCAGAATGAAATTTCAGGAAATGTCACAACACTTACAAAAAGATCCCTTGGGAAAGACGATTGTGAAGACCCGAAAACCAAGAAGGAAAAGTCAAGTTAACCCGTGAGTATCCTGAGTATCATGAGTATCTCTCTGGTCAGCAGCTGCCCCAGCGTCGACGTCCTGCTCCAACTGCTCACTGATCACCAGGACCACAGTGTTCCGGTTCCCATAGTGCCCGCTCCTGACGTCAACCGCTTGTGGGCGCCAGTCCCAAGGTTCCATCCTCCCTGAAGACCCCGCCCCGCCTGCAGCCGCCTCCCCTCTGGGACCACCGCATGACCCTGTGGCCGCCCTGACCGTGGATGGCAATTGGTCAGCAGCCATCTCTGCAGTCCCCAGCCCAGTGCAGCGCCAGGGCAACCACCGCCATCCCACACTCATCCCTAAGCTTCCTCCAGTCTCCAGGACTCTCCCGCCAAAATGCATGGCAAGAGAGGGCCAGAGCTCCCGCCAAATGCATGGCAAGAGAGGGCCAGAGCTCCCTGCCTCCATCCCCATGCATGGCCCTTGGATGCCCTATCAAGCCACCTCCAAGACCACCCTGGCCACATAAGCCCCTCCCCGCCATGCACTGCCAAGTCCCCCAGAGACCAGCCACTGGCCAGCGCTCCTGGGGGTGGAACCAGGGCCAGCGGCAGATGAGGGCGGTTGTGGATCACAGGCTATCAGCTGTGAAGTGCACTGATCCAGTCCCCCAGAGGCAGGTGGATGCCCTAGAAAAAAAGCCTGACAGATATTTCTTGGAGCCCCTGCTGCCAGCAGTGCTGAGGCCAGCAAAAAGAAGCAGACCATTACCAAGGAGGATGAGCGAGGGGAAAGGAGACCTTGGAGCATTGTGCCCAGGAGGCCCAGGGAGGGCACTCAACCTGCTGCTAGGAAGAAAATGACAGGCCATGGTGACTTCAATAGCACTTTCATCCAATTCGTCCTCAGAGCTTGCTGCCAGCACTGACCCTGCAGAGTGGGGCTGCAGTCTGCAGAAGCTACAGAAGTGCATCGTGGGGGGCGGGGGACCTCTGGCCATTGCCAGATTGGATCCCTTGTCTCAGTGACAGTCTGCCAATGGCTTTTTCCTTCACCTAGTCAAGGCTGATGGTGACACAGAGGGGAGGTTATGTGTTGGTCCAAGAAGCTCTGGCAGCCCTGATGAGAAGCCCTGGGCTGAAAAGATAGAAATGAGGCTCTTTGGTTACTATGTGAATTCTGTGCTGAATTTTTCAGATTCACAACTTATCCCTTCACACCCCAAACACAATAATACCAAGGTTGAGCCACAAAAATTCAGGAAACCTCCAAACCAAACATCTTTTTAACTATTGGAAAATAAAGGCACCAAACAATCTCTATATGGAAACTCATGATGCTTGAATTGAAGCAAACTAATAAGAAGAAAGGAATTATCAGAGGCTGGAGTGGAGTAGCCACTGTTAAATCATAAATAAGGTTTTTGGAAGGAAAGGTGGAGAAGTTCCTTAACCCCAAACACCCTCTGAAGTCTATTTTAAAATGCATTAATTACTTATGCATTTATCCACCATTCCCTTTAATAAAGATGATGGTGTTCCCGATTAAAATGGAACTGGCTATGTCATTAACAATATCATGAACAAGTTCCTGATGAAGAGAAATGGTGGACAATATCATGAACAAGTTCCTGATGAAGAGAAATGGTGGGTGGCATGGGAAGCAATGGTGTTTGGGAGAGAAAAGCAAATAGAGACAGAGGTATGGAAAGGAGAGGAAATTATGAAAGGAGAAGAAAGAAAAGAGAATAAAGTAGACCAAATGAGACAGGGGAAGATACAGGGAAAAGTAGAGTCAGGGAAAGAGAAAATAAGATGAAGATAGAGTAAAGAAGATAGACAACAGGTGATAAAGAAAGAGAGACACCATTCACTGATAGAAAAAGAAGGAGAAACACTTCTCATATGCAAAAAGTTCTGGTGGAAATGAGGCCAATTCGTCCTTAAATTACCTGGAAATGATAAAAATAGATTCTGGATCCACAATTGTTTTTCAGATTTGATTTTTAAAAATTTACCCATAAGTCTTAAACATACCTGTTCCCAAATCAATAGCACTAATAGTACTAAAGACATCCAAAACAAACATTCCTTCAAAAACTCTAGAGGAATGATGCACCATGTACAACTCAAGAAACCCCTGATGACGCAAAACTGAAGGATACCAACAGAAGGGGTAAGGATTCTGAAAGTCAATCACCAGGTAGAAGGCAACTCTCAAGAGTTCAAGGAAGCAAAGTTTGCCACCCTATCTGCTCCAGGTTATTCTCAACACCCTCCACAACAGATGTGCCTTTAAGGCATCCTCAAACAGCCAAGTATTACATGTCAAATCTGATACAGAGAAGGTTTGTGAAGAATTAATATTCACTGGTTAAATTATAAGTAGGGTTGTCTTTCAATCTGAAACCTCCTCCTAAATCCTTTAAATATATTATCTGTCATCCTGCATCTAGATAATGAGGTCACTTGCAAAGACAAACAAAAATGGTAGTTCATTTTTAAATTTTTATTTTATTTTATTTTATTTATTTATTTATTTATTTATTTATTTATTTATTTATTTTTGGTACTAGGAATTGAACCCGGAGATGATGTACCACTGAGCCATTCTCAGACCTTTTGGTTTTCTATTTTGAGACAGGGTCTCACTAAGTTGGTCAGGGCCTCACTGAGATGCTGAGGCTGGCCTTGAACTTAGGCTCCTCCTCACTCGTTTGGGATTACAGGTGTGCAGCACAGCTTCCAGCTCTCTTTTAAATTAAAAGCATTATTTTATTAATCTCCCCTGACTTGTTATTGGTGTCTATTCACAGGGATCAATAAATAGAACCTCCAGGTTTGGGGATACAATGAGATGGGGAATTAAGTAACTGCATAACACATTCTATGTAAGGGGAACTTTACATGATTTTGAAAGTCTGTGAATTCCCTGTTGTCCATGGGGCACCCATACCTACACATATAGAGTCTATTGACATCTGGAGGGTGTTATCTTCTTCTAAGCAAGGTAGAAAGGGCTATCTATTATTGTCACTAAAGGGGTCAGATGTGCTACACATTCTCAATGTATAGGTCCTTAGAGATTTAACAGGTGCATAATCCTTCTATTATCACCATCTGTTTAGAAGGGTCTTCTCAGTTCTCCCTAATAAAATTATTTGGGCAGATCCAAGATGGCAGAATAGAGGTGGTCCTGTTTCTGGCTGCTCTGTAGCATGAAACCAAGAAAGCAGAGAGGCAGCTTCTCCACAAGGTCTTACCTAGACGGAATACAACATCTCAGAGAGTATGAGAAGACTCCCATACAGTGGATTTTTCCAGTGTATTCATAAGCATCACATAAAACAATTTCCTATTTCAAAACATGTTTATATACGATTTGATACATATTTTCAAGCACACATTCTTATGAATATTGATGTTTCTCAATATACAGATTTGTTCCCCAACCCTCTACCTTAACCCAAACTTTAGTACTAAATCTTACCACTATACCTAAACCTATTTATACATGTCAGCACATATAATCATATGAATATTCAGTATACTTGAGTTCTATGTTCAATTACCAATGTATATACCAAAGGTATATACATCATTGTATATTCCTAGACACAATTTATCCTAAACCTAAACTTCATTTTATATAAAAGCATATATTGTAATATAAATATTATGTGTATTTTGTCATAACAATTACCAATGGTATATTTGAATATATATTATTATATATTCCTATATATACATTCATCACCAAATTTAATAAGTGTATTCATGACTCACATTAAAACTTTCCCAAGTTCAAAACATATATATATATATACACACACATATATATATGTATTTATATGTGTGTGTGTGTATATACATGTATTCTCATACATACTTTCACATGTACCTTTTCAGCCTTGTATTTGAATTTCTTATTTTGATTAATAGGCTATCAGTTGAACTAAAATAGCTTTGAACAACCAAAACATAAAAATCAGGAAGAATTGCAGCAAGCAAAAGCAAACAAACAAAAAACTAGATCAAACAAAAAAATCCCAAACATTCTATGTTCTTACATAAAATTAAATGTTGTAATTATGTTAGTTCTTATTAAATGTACTTAGTGAAAAAGACTAATAGTTTTTGGATTTGAAAAATACATAAGAATGCCAAGTTGGGAATATATAAGAAAATTCTGAAAAATAAAGAGTAGGGAATTGGTTAGAAAGTAAGGTGATAAGAAAAAAACTAATAAATATTAAAACAAAAACTACAGTAGTTAAGTGAATGTGTAGGCAGATAACTTCAACAATAATCCCTAAATGTAGGTCCTACTATTAAAAAAATCAATGACTGAAAAAAGGCATTACCATAAACATATTCAACTTGAATTTAGAGTGCAACAATTTTTAAAAAACCTAAGTGATTTTTACCTCATATCAGATATAACTGTTAAAAAAGACATAAGTCCAAAGGAGAATAGAAGGAATGTTTGTTAAATTGTGAGTCTGATTAAAATTTGAAGGGAGAGAAGAGATAAGTAAAAACTAAAGATTTGATTAAAGAAAACTTAAAAGCCCTTGTGAGTTAAACAAAAATTTCTCCTAGCCAAAATAACAAAATCAAATATATTAGGAAAACAAATATTAGGAAAAAAGTTGGAGCTGGTGGGGATGTGACTTAAGCAGTAGTGTGCTCGCCTAGCATGCGTGTGGCCCGAGTTCCATCCTCAGCACCACATACAAAGATGTTGTGTTCGCCGAAAACTAAAAAATAAATATTGAAATTCTCTCTCTCTCTCTCTCTCTAAAAAAACAAACAAAACAAAAAAAAAGTTGCAGCCAAAATGACAAGATTTCAATACTGCTTTATAATTTTATAATTCAAGGCCCATACAAATAGAAAAACAAAAACAGCAAACCACTAAGCAAATTCCTTGAGTTCATTATATCAACACATTGAGGATTTAAATAAGTAAAGTTAGCAAGTTTGATAAGTTAACCTAAAACCATTTGATAGTTACAGGTTTAGATTTTTAGGTTAAGACCTTTTATCTGAAGATAAAGGTATATATCTGCAATAAAATAATGAAGCAATACTACTTAAGGCAAAAGTTAAATATATCAATTTAGGTTATACATATGCACACATATATATTATTCAGTAAAATAATATAAAAGTGACAAAATCTTTATTGGTTACTTCAGTAGAAACTATGAATGTATGTCTATTTGACATGATGTATTTGCATTTAATAAGTTGAAAGGAAAATAAAAAGTTCATGGTATTGAAGACACACAAGAGGAGTGCATAGTTGCTAATAGATCTATTTATACATCAAGAGTTTAATTTGCTCCAAATTTTGACATGACTAATTAAATTATCAAATGTCTTAAAATTCTTTTTTCTCTGTCCCCACACATCCTATCAAAAAGGTAAGCACCCAAATAAGTAAGTACTTAATAGGTGTCAAGTTAATTGGAAAATGATGTAATGAAATCAAAACACAGTCCTTTAGAAAATATTTTATTTTCTTGGCACACAGAGATATAAATGACATTTGCCCACTAGATACAGCAGCATAAGACTGATATCAGAATGGATTACAATTCATATTACAATACTGATACATATGATAAGTTTCATGTTTCCTAAATTACCTTTGAAAAGTTACTAAAATATCACAGCACACTGGTAAAAGTGGCAAGTTTCATTCTCATTTTGAAGGGTTCAGATTGATTTGGATTAATGAAAAACCAAGGCACAGACCATTGTCAAAATGTAATATAATAACAGTGTATCCAGTGTTGCACAGGAATGAAGCATTCTACATAAATGTTCTTCAGTCAAATGGCATTTATCCTTCTAAAGTCTAAAAGTGTTACTTTAACTACCATGGATGGAATAATGCAGAACATGCCTTCTTCATCTTCTTTGTCTTTTTCCCAATGTGTGTGGGGGGGGGGAGAAAGGGAGAGGGGAGAGGAGAGAGAGAGAGAGAGAGAGAGAGAGAGAGAGAGAGAGAGAGAGAGAGAGAGAGAGAGAGAGAGAGAAATCGAGAGAGAGATGCAGGGGATCTAACCAAGGGGCCTTGCAAATTCTAAGCAAGCACTCTACTAGTGAGCACATCCCTAGCTCACAACATGCCTTTTTAAACTTTAAAGCAGACCATGCATAATATGACAATGTTCTTTCATTAATACTCCTAATTAAGAATGCAATATCCTAAAGATTTACCAAGATAGGTATTTCCCATACAGTAGATAAACTAGCATATCTATTTTTTAAAACATCAACTGGTTATTTATTTGTTTATTTAGTCACATTTAACGGTCAGCTGTCAGTTCTTGCTTTAGTTACATATGCAGGTTTTCTGTTACCTTTCTTATTTCCTGTATTGTTAGGGTAGAACAGCATAGCTACATAAACCTTGGATGAACTAATAGTTCCCTCAAGGAAGGTCAGTCTCCCCCGCCCCCAGTACTGGGGATTGAACCTAGTGATGCTCTATTACTAAGCTACATCTCTAGTCCTTTTCATTTTTTATTTTGAGAAAGGGTCTCACTAAGTTGTCTAGGCTGGACTTGAACTTGTGATCCTCCTGCCTCAGACTCCTGAGTTGCTGGGATAACAGGTATGGGTTTCTAGGCCTGGCTAAGGTCATTCCATTTACCTCCAAAGTTTAGAGGAGGATATATATTGAGTAAGGGAGGGATTAAAGAAGAAAGGAAAATCTGGAAATTCTTGTTTATAAATAGTGGTCAGATTACTATCACAAGCTTCCTTGAATTTGTAGGACTAAATCTGCTCTAGGTTAGGTACCAGAAAACTAAGCTAGTGAAAACAATTTCTAAAGCAGGGTCAGCTTTGCAGAAGGGTGGGTAGGTAATCCTGCAGTAAACTGTATGAGCCTTTCAACATGGACATTTGACATTTGATGCATTTATAGATTTTGGCACTAGAAGTTGTGCCTTGAACGCCTATCTTTATTTTTATTTCTTAGGTTGTTAGGTATATGATCTCTTGAGAAAAGTTCTACTGTATCATTATTTTATATATAAACATACATATCCCTGAATAACATTAAATAGTAATGAAAGGATTTTTACAACTACTTTCTCCCAAACAAAAGTATAATGATATAATTAATTTACTCTTGAGAAAAAAATAGTAAAAAAAAAAATTCCATCTAGGAAAAAAGTACTATTCAAAAATGTAAATTCTTATAAATGTTAAAAACCTTTTCACTTTTATGTCATTTTCAAGTTTAAGGTATCTTAAAACAAAATATGATTCAAATTATTTTATTGGATTCAAGATAACTACTGAATTTGGATCTATACTTTTATTATGTTAAGATTGTCAGCCTGGGGATGTGGCTCAGTGGTAGAGTGCTTGCCTAGTATGTATGAGGTCCTGGGTTTGATTCCCCAGTACCAAAAAAAAAAAAAAATAGATTGTTCTGAATACTGAACTTGTTAATGTAGGCTTTCATTAACAGAAACCTGTATTTATTATGCTCTGTCAATAGACTTTTGCACAGAAACTAGAGATAGCTATCAAGTTTTAAAAATTAATATAACATTCTTTTCTTCTTGAAAGTTCTCATAAATATGTCCAACAATTTCTATTTTGAAAATGTAAGTCATCTCATATAACAGGAAACTGGAACTTGAGGCTAATTTTACAAAACTGTTTTGAATGAAATCAATTTCTTAATGCTCTGCTTTTTTCCCAGCCTATGCATCATTAGCACAAGTCAGTTGTCTTTAATAAACTATTGACATTCAAAACATTTGAAAACATATTGATACATCAGTGAAAAAATAATATCACAGTTTGAACATCTGTGCTTCATTTATGAACATATATGGTAGAAATGTTGATAAATCTACATTTATGAAGCACTTCTGAAATATACATTGAATAGGGTATTAAGAAGGCAGTCATAGGCCGGGTGCAGTTGTGCACACCTGTAATCCCAGCAGCTCAGGAAGCTGAGGCAGCAGGATTGCAAGTTCAAAGCCAGCTTCAGCAAAAGAGAGGTACTAAGCAACTCCAGGAAACCCTGTCTCTAAATAAAATACAAAACATAGGGCTGGCTCAGTGGTTGAGTGTGCCTTGAGTTCAATCCCCAGTACCAAAAAAAAAAAAAAAAAAAAAAAGAAAGAAAGAAAGTCATAGTACATGGTTAGAATGTTAATTATCCACAGCCTGTTCAGTATGTATTGTTCCTGAATATATACCACAATTTAAAGATACTTTTCCATTTTCACTTTTGTAGAAAATTAAGATCATATAAGTTTTCTTTTCCTAACTCTGGATTTCAGGGAATACTTAATGAACTCAAAAGAAAATTCTGTTGGTAATCATATTTTTTCTTATTCAAATTGAAAGCTATCTTCATACATTAAAAAGAAAAAGATAAATCAATGCTTTTATAATTTTACCTAATTGGGCATCAATATTATATGAAAGATTTTTTTAAAAACTTGAATTTTTATACACAGGCATTTGCATTATGATCTTGCATTCCATAATGAAGTTGTCTATTTATTAAATATATCTGAATCAACTATAAATCATAAAGTGTTTCAAGAATAACAGCAATTGACCAGGCTTGTGTCTCACAGCTGAAAGGACAATACTGGCCATTCTCATTGGTCATTTCTGGAAGTCCTTTCCAAGGGGATCTGAAAAATAGAAAGGATTTTTTATGAGACATAATCTAACACATTTTAACAATATAGTTAATACTTCATGTTTTTTGCCTTTTAGTACAGAAACAATCACTTGTAACAAAATAAACCAGAATATCCTAAAGATGTCCTTTTTCCTATTCCATCCTTAGGATTTATAACTTTCAAATACAAAGGATCCTTTTATCTATTAGAAATATAGTAAAACCTCACCATTCCAGGCAATATAGGAATATTCTTTGAGGCTTAATTTCATTGTTTTAGAATAAATTATAAGACTCAAGTTGTAATTATGTAGATAGTATGTATGATTTGTGTGTGTGTGTGTGTGTGTGTGTGGTGCTGGGAATTGACTCCATGGCCTCATACATGCTAGGCAAGCACTCTACTTTTGAGGTACATCCCCATGTGTGATCTTGATATAACTGTAAAACTAAATAAAATAATAAACACTAGGAATTGTCACTGAGAAAAACTGACCATTTTCATTTTACTAAATAACAAATTTATATAGTATACACTTATGTTATAATATTTAGTAATTTATATACATTACCTCATTTAATGCTCACTGTAACCCTATGATACATGAGCTAGAATTACTCCTTACTAATACAGAATTAAGAGGCATTAATAAAGCTTAAAAATGTGTTCTAGAACACAGAATTATTACTGTATCTAATTTATTCTTAGTTTCAAAATACATCCTTAAATATGAAGCAAATTTCAAAAAAATAAAAATACAGAAATTTGTAGTATTTATTTTTAATTTTTTTTTTTACTTGTAGATAGACAACATCTATTTTTTTTAATGTGGTGCTGAGAATTGAACCCAGGGCCTCGCACATGCTAAGTGAGCACTTTACAGCTAATCCACAACCCCAGCCCATAATGTTTCTTTCTTAAGTGGGGTTGTGAGAATATATTAATTTTCTTATTTTTCATTGGAACTCAGCTGTGTTACAAATATTCTTCTGTACATAGGAAATATTTCATAATTAAAATAGGAAAATAATTCCATGAGATGAATATGAGTTATTTTTGATAGGTATTATCAAAGAAGCTAGGTATTATATTCATTTTTTAATAAAGGTATATGTACATGAACATATACCTTTATTTATTTTTATGTAGTGCTTAGGAATGAACCCAGTGCCTCACATGTGCTAGACAAGCACTCTACCACTGAGCTATGACTCTAGCCTGGTATTATATTCCTTAAAAAAAATCTATCAAATAGAAATGTAAAATATAGAAAAATTATTTAAATGTCTCCAAGTATTAAAGTCACTTCAGAGCAAAATTCCAAATCTCTGAAGTTGGATAGTTGGGTAATCTGTAAGTGGTTGAACTATATCCCCCACATTCATGATTAGTTATTAGCAGATATGATTAGTTAAGATGAGGTTATACTGGGGTAAGGTGGGCCCTAATCCAATATGACTGGCATCCTTATACAGGAGAAATTTGGACACCAACATGCACACAAAAGGAATGTCCAGTGAAGACTGAAGGTTTGCTGTCACAGCCCTAATGCCTTCAGAGAGAGAATGGCCCTGCCCATGCCTTGATTTCAGATTACTGGCTGCAGAAATTGAGACAATATCCTGTTGTTTAACAGCTTCTGTGAAGTCACTCAGTTTGTGGTGCTTTGTTATGGCAGCCCTGGCCATAACAAAGTCCTACTGATATTATGAAATGAAACAAGGTTATAAAATTACTAAAATTGTAAGATTATAAAACTATGCTGCTCACAATTAAATGTGGACACTAGTACATGGAACATACCCACAGTAGCATAAAGAAGTCTCCTTTCCTGAAAAACTCATCCCTAAATTCATTAGGAAGGCAGAACAAAGGGGGTATCTACAATAAGAGAGAGGAGGAGAAAAGAAGGAAAGGATAGTGTTATGGTTTAGATTAGGTGTTCTCCAAAAGCTCATGTGGGAAAATGTAAGATTTAGAGGTGAAATGATTGGGTTATGACAGCCTTAATGCAAACAGTGAATTAATCTCCTGACAGAGACTAACTGGTAACTGTAGGCAGGGAGAGTGTGCCTGGAGGAGGTTGGTCACTGGGAATGTGACTTTGGGATATATATTTTGTCCTTGAGGAATAGAGCTCTTTCTCTGCTTCCTGCTGTGATGTCTTGAACTGTTTTCTCCACCACACCCTTTTGCCCTGATATTCAGCCTCACCTCAAACCCTAAGGAATGGAGTTGAGCCCCAAGGAATAGAGCCAGCTGTCTATGGACTAAGACCTCTGAAACAGTGAGCCCGCAAATAAACTTTTCCTCCTCTCTGCTGTTCTTGTCAGGTCTTTTTGGTCACAGCAGTGAGAAAGCTGACTAAGACAGATTACAAGTACTTCAAAGCAAGATGTCAGCACTCAAGAGGTATAAGGAAGGAGGTGGAGGTCACAACAGGTGTGGGGGTGGTTGAGAGTAATCTGAATTCAAGTGATGTAAGGAAGGCACTTAAGTGCCTGTAGAGGTTGCCTAGTGTGGAGTGTAAGACAATATGGGAAGGGCATTTATGTCTCAGGACATCTGTTCAGGGGATGTCAGAGCCAGAGAAGGCACAGATAGTTTGAAAATATAAGGATGGAAAAATATATGTTGGTAACAAATAAAAGAAATCTGGAGTGCTATATTAATATTAAAGAAAGTAGACCTTGGAGCAGAGAAGTATCAGTGATAAGGAACGTGATTTCATAAATGTTTATATACTGAATAATAGTGTTTCAAAACACCTGGAGCAAAGACATATACAACAGCACACAGAAACAAGTACAGCAGGAGATTGCAATATTCCTTTGTCAGCAATTCATAGAACAAGGAGATGAAAATCCCTTAAAGAATTTGAACATCAACCAACTTGAACCAACTGACATTTCTAGAACACGCCACCTAAGGATCGCAGAATATATATTCTTTTTTTTTTTTCAAGAGAGAGAGAGAGAATTTTTTTTAATATTTATTTTTTAGTTTTCAGTGGATACAACATCTTTGTTTGTATGTGGTGCTGAGGATCTAAGCCGGGCCACATGCATGCCAGGCGAGCGTGCTACCGCTTGAGCCACATCCGCAACCCCAGAATATATATTCTTTGCAACTGAAAACAGATGAATTACCTAGACAGAAAATTCTGAATCATAACTACTAATAAGTTTATAAGGATTTGAGTCACACAGAGTATATTCCTTGACTACAATAGACTCAATTTTAAAAACAATAATAGAAATAGCTCTGGAAAATTCATGAACATTTGAAAACTAAATAATAAATTTCTAAATAACTTATGAGTAAAAGATGAAATCAAAGGAGAAAACAGAAAGTACTTCAACAAAACTTAGAATAAAACCACAATTGGACCCAGTTATCCCACTCCTCTGTATATACCCAAAGGATCTGAAAAACAGCATACTAGAGTGATATAGACACCTCAATGTTTACAACAGCTCAATTCACAACAGTGAAGCTATGGAACTAACCCAGGTGACCTTCAACAGATGAATAGATAAAGAAAATGAGGTATATATACACATGGAATATTACTCACCATAAACAAGAATGAAATTATGGCATTTGTCTGTTAAATGGATTCAGCTACAGACTTATCATGCTAAGTGAAATAAATGAATCCCAAAAAATCAAAGGCCAAATGTTCTCCCTGATCAGCTAACACACAATAAGGGGTGGGAGAATAGAAAGTCATTGGATTAGACAAAGGGGTATGAAGGCAAGGCAAGGAGGGTGGAAATAGGAAAGACAGAAGACATTCCTTTTCTATGTTCATATATGAATACACAACCAGTGTAACTCCACATCATACACAACTACAAGAATGGGAAGTTATAATCCATGTATGTATAATATGTCAAAATACATTCTACTGTTAAGTAAAACTAAAATGAACAAATAAAAAATTTTAAGAAAAGGAAGTACTTCAATAAATGAAAATAAGTATACAACATATCAGAATTTGTGGAATATGATAAGCTGATACTTAAGGGGAAATGTATATCACTAAATACCTGTATTAGAAAGGACAAGAGGCAACCAGGATACACATCTGTATCCTAAGCTACTTAGGATGCTATGGTAGGAAAATCACAAGTTCAAAGCCTGCCTGGGCAGGGGATGTAGTTTACAGGTAGAGTGCTTGCCAGACATGTGTGTGGCCCTGAGTTCAGAAATCAGTACTACAAAGCAAAAACACTAACAAGAAATAAGCAAACAAACAAAATCCCTTGAATTTTTAGAGAATGAGCATATTTAGGTGCTGGAAATAAAAGCCAGAGAAAGAGTAAACAGAGTTAATAGTGTAGTTAAGAGCACAGCCTGGAGGACCTGACTGCCTGGATCTTAGTAAAAGCTAAAGTAGATTACTTGCTATTTGACTTTGTCCAAGTTACTTCACCTTCTTAACTTTGTTTATAAAATAAAGATGATTAATGATAGCTCATATCTGTCTTATTATCTTGTCTATGTAACATATGTTAATATACCATTCCTTGAAACAATCCAATCTCCAAAGATCCCAGCTCACTCTATACAGATGAGAAAACCAAGCTTTAGAGAAGTTAAACAATTTCTTCATGGTCACACAGTGAGTAAATGGAAAAGTGGATAACAACAGTAATATGTGGTGGTGGTGGAGATGATGATGATGGTAATAGTAGCAATTTTACATAGTTGTTTGCATTAAATGAGTCATTTTACATACATACATTTAGAATAATGCCTACAACATGGTTCAGTGATCAATGAATAGCATTTGTTGTTATTACCATTAGTTCTACCATGTTAACAAGGGAAACCTAATACTAATAGTACCATAAGGTTTTTCATGAAAAAAGGAAAGCAGTAGCCAGCTCAAAGTAGAGAACTGAAAGGAAGTCATGGGGTCTGGAAACTAGGAGAGATCTTGTTGAGTGGCTTTGCCAGAGTGGTGAGGGCGAAAGCCAGATGAAGGTGGTAATGACGAAGTGGGTGGTCAAAATGGAGAAAGAAAAAAGAGGTTACTCCTGAAGCGGACATGGGCTGGTAAGAGAGACAGGACCAGGTTTGAGTTAAAAACTATATGAAGGGATTTTGTTTTAGAATGGGCTGACAGATATCTCTGTAGCTTCAGTAGAAAAGATACAGTGGAATACCAAGAGAAGATAATTAATTACTGAAACAAGATCTCATAACAGGTCTGAAGTGATGAGATGACAGGTAAAAGTAGAATGACCCCATGCATGCCAGACAGTCTTACTTTTAACAGATAAAAGGGAACAAAGAGAAAATAAATGCAAAACCCCCAGAAACAGTACAGGGCAATGACAGAGTTGGGCTTTCTGTGAGTATATTTAAGCTAATGAAAACCAATTTTCATGCAATATTTGCCGAGATAGTTTGAAGTCCCTTATGTTCTTGAAAGAGAGGTGATACAATTTATGCCAATTATGCATAATTAGTCTGAGCAACAAAATGAAGGCATAATCTAGAATTTGAGAAATTAAGATAGACTTGATGAAATTTGTACCATTTTAGAAAAATATGTAACTCTGACACTGTTAATCTGCTAATAATTAGGACAGAGGAGGTGAGAAACTGTTTTTAAAATAACAGTCAAAAGGCTAATTCCAATTTTTTAACTATAATTCGAACATTTTTGAAAATTGTTATATATATATGTGTGTGTGTGTGTGTGTGTGTGTGTGTGTGTATATATATATATATATATATATATATATATATATATATATATATATATATATATCTCAACTAGTTCAAAAGGCCTGATTCAAATATTTTTGGTTTTTGTATTTATTCTTTGCTAACCACATTCTAAAAATATGAGCTAAATTTTTAAAATCAAAGACTATATCATATGTTCAAATCATACAATATCAAATCCTTAGCTTTAAGTAACTTACTAACTAAAGTAATGAAGGGAAGGTAAAATTTCCACGATGGACTCAGCCATGTTAAAGAAGAAAAGTTTCAAGCTTAATTGGGAGACCTAGAGCATAGAGAAATGAATCCCAAGGTAACCTAGCTTACCTATTATCTAATGAACTGAGGACACACTAGTTATAGACATTACATGCCCATGACAACTTACCTCTCAAGATGAACATAATGTCGAGAAAGAACATTTTTAACCAAAAACATTGTCTTTGCACTACACTCCGGACCCATCAATTTGGAAAAATACAACTTTGCACGAAGAAAATATCCAACAGGCCACAGCCATTCCTGAAAAAAGATAATTTAAAAGTAAAGGAAAGAAAAAGAACTGTGAATATCTAAAACAATTTGAAAAATAACTGAAAACTCAGAGAAAAATGAAATTCTTATAGGTCCTTCGTGATAATTGAAACCTCTAGCAAGATTGTAGTTGTCATTGTCTAAGGCATTGTCATATATTCCACAGTAAACCATATCACTGCAAAATGATTGGAACTTAAGTTAAATAAAAGAAGCTCAGATATCATAGAAAGCATTAAAAACATTTCAATAGCAATATTAAGAGAAATAATCATGTTATCTTCCAATTCATAGAATAAGCTCAGCATTAAAACATAATTTAACCTTAAATAAGAATATAATGAGTCCAGAGGACTTTAGCAATGTGTTCAGAAATGATTAACAAATACTGACTAATATAAAAAATATTAAATATTCAGGTATCTTGCCTTCCAGGAGTTAGCTTGACACTAACCATTGGTTTAAAGTCAAGTATTTCAAAAGGTCTCTAATATATGAATAATAATTGAAATGGCCATATAATAAATTGAATTACTAAATATTATAGATAAGGTTTTACTGGTTATAGATTATAAAGGTTGTTTTTGAAACTTCTCCATGAAGTTATTTTAAAATCATATTTGGTATATCATCAGACTACAAATAGCAATTCAACATACATTCTGATAGTATGTAGAATTTATAACATATTTATGCAGCAAACAATATTACAGAATTATTGCAACAGATAATACAAGGGCTATGTATACTTGATTTAATTTAAATACAAAGGTGTTTTAAGTAAGATAGATGTAGCCACAAAAATAAACTTTGTGTTTTAGTTTTGATCAGTGCTACTTAACTACTCTGAAAATATGAGAGTCTCAGAATGTAGTTAAGAAAAAACATGTAAAATTTTGCATCTCCTGATGGAAATGAGTACATAGTAAAGTAGGAAAATTCTACCAAGGTGAGGTTCTGTCATCAATTCATACAGAAAGCAAGTTGATAACAACTATCAAGTTTTAAAGAAAAATCATAAAGGACAAAGAGAAGGGTTATTAGAAACTCAAGAATAAAAAACAAAGTTGGAAAGCACAAGAAATACATGATGGCATAAACCCACAACTGTAAAATAAAAATGAAATCATTTATGGATATAGGTAAAAAGAGGAGTAGTATAATTACAAAGAAAGGATGGAGAAGACTAATATTGAGAACAGAATTAAATCCTCACCTGTCATCACTATATGTGAATAATAGCTAATACTTAAAATATCATAAAACAGCAGCATATACTTTTTTTTAGAAATGTAGAAATAGCTATTAGTAGGAACAATATAGAAAATAATGACCACCTTTCAGATGTAGAATTGAGGTGAAGAAAGGAAGCAAGGGAATGATTTTTTTTTTCTTTTTGTGGTGCTGGGGATTGACCCCATGTAATTAATGTTTTGCATAAATTCTCTTAGGTATATGCCCATATGGTCCAAATTGTGCAAAAATGCACAGATACATCAGATGATAATGATGCTTTCTTCTAGATAAAGGGGTTTAAAGTAATTTCATGTTTTTCTTTATATATCTGTAACTTCTAATGTTTATAATAATCATTTACCACCTTTATGATCAGAAAAATGCACATCAGAAAATATTCATGACATTAGTTTAAAAACTAAAACTATAACTGATTATTGAATACAGAATAAGACAGAGGCATTCTGAGTATTGATGCTTAATGAAAGTACAGATGACGCTTTTAAAAACTCAGTCTGAATGAAATTTTGGAGATGTTATCGATAAGAAAAATTAATAGCTGGTGTTAATATATTTGGATTAAATATAATACTAACAACATTCTTAATATTAGATTCCAACTTACTCTGGATCTAAAGTTTTCATGCCAAGAGGACCAAGTAATTTTTTTTCTGCAATCTCCAATGCTCTCCATGCTTTTTCTGTAGTAAACAGCTCAGGGACCTAATGAATGTCAAAAACAAACATACAACTTTTTCACATCATAGAAGAATTATTTTCCACCTACATATACAAATCATCATCTTGAAAAAGAATGAATATATTTAAAAATACAGTGTGGGCAGAATTTAAGAGTAGATGCCTAACCAGATTTATTTCCATGAGGCTAACTTGGAAGCATTGTTCTAGGCCTTAGAAGTTAGGAAAATGTGTGGGTATTCTTCAAAAATGTACTAGATCAATAGGAAGTTGCCATAGTTATTAGAAATATAGAACTCACTTCAATTCATGTAATTGATTCTTTATAATATTTACAAGAGTTTCCTTTAAGGTATATCTGAACCCACTTTCTGCTTCTAGGATCATAATAAAATGTAGAACAGTGTAAAGTTACTTGAGATACAGAGAAGAAGGAGAGGAGAATCTGCATTAATTTTGGTGGCTGACCTACAGTTAATGTTAATGATTAATAAAATCATATGCACATTGAACCAAAGCTGTCTGGTGTGCCTGTGTGTTTTTCATTCTACTGAAATTTATAATACCATGTTTAGTTATGTTTTTGACAAAATGGAAACAGCTAGGCAGGCATGGACAAACACAAACCACTATTTTATTGCCCTCATAGTTTAGGCAGAATTTAGAAAGGAGAGACTCTAGAATCCTTGGCTATACATAATTTATTAATTAAGCTATTCCTAGTAATTCACTACTCCAGAACTTCCCATCTAGCATGCTGAAGCACTGGTTGTGGCACAGATGACTGGAAATACAGACATCATTAGCTTTCAGGACAACTGGGTGGGTGAGGGACTCATTGAAACAGCTGGATTTGGCATAAACAGCAAAATCTAAGCACAGTGTCTTGCACAAATATAATTTTCTTAATGTATTCAGGATGTGAAAAATACATCAAGAAAACACTTCATTGATCATCTTCCATTGTTTTCTATTTTTTGATACTGATTGGTAAATGTTAAAGGTGATAAGCAGACCTTTTTAATTATAAAAGACTATATAAAACTAGTAAGCAATATCCTTTTCTGCAGTTCAATGAAAACAGTAAAAAATAAAAAATAAAAAATAAATTAGGTAAATTCTATTACAATTTGGACAGTAACAAACACTTCACTTACCACGACCATTGCTATGGTAAAATTAGGCCTTAGCTGGTAGTCACACCAAGGACTTGAAGCTCCATAACTGTCTTTGTATATGCCACATTTGTGAACTAGATTTGGATGCTTCTCATTAGAATCAGAAGGATCTTCTGAAACATGAAACACTTTTTCAAAGTTGTCTTGTATTTTTCTGTTCCATTCTTCATATGAGACTTTACAACTTTCCCTGGAAAACGATGAAAAGACATGGCAGTTTCAGACATTTAAAGCAATTCAAACCTCTAATAAAAGCCAAAAAGTCGTATTTAGTATACTTATTACATTTTATCTACTAGGGAGAAATAAATTGTCCACTTTTTGAAAATGTAGCTACCCTAAATTGAGATGTGATATAAAACATTTACTGGATTTCAAAAACTTAGTACTTCCCAAAATATAAAATAGCTCAGGAATAATTTTATATTGACTACATACTGAATAATATTTCACACACATTATCTTAAATGAAACATAATTAATTTCATCCATTTCTTTTTACTTTTAACAAATGAATTAGACAATTTTAAATTATTTATGTGGCTCAAATAATATTTCAATGGGACAGAATTTTCTCAAAAAAGATGTAAAGATTTCAAAATTGTTCATGAAAATAGAACCTGTTCATAGTCACACTAAGATAAAAGAAAAGCACAATAAGGCAGTAACTATGTTGTTTTTCTTACCTCAGTTTAAACTGCTATCAAAAATATGGTTAGTAACTAGATTTGCTACAATTTCCATAGAGTAGATTAATGATTTTTCTTTCTTCTTGAAATTTATGGTTTTCTAATATTAGCTAACTGCATCAAATGATAAGTACATAGTTAAAAATACAGACAGTATTAGAAGTTTCTTTGTAAATAAAAGGAACAGCTTACCATGTCTTTTTAACTCTAACTTCATGATAAGGAAAAATATTTCTTTTGGATAATTCCAGCAACCAACGAACGCAGACTTACACAAGCCTACAATTTCCACAGCAGACCCATCTCTAAAATTAAAAATAAATTCTATTCTCTAAGTAGGATTTGTTTATGCACTATTTTAAGAAGGTATTTGATAAACAATTCTGATAAATAGTATAACTATTTCATTATAAAAGCAACTATCTAGTAAGAAATCCTCACTTTATAAGGAATATATAATTTTGCTGGGGACTGAAACCAGGCCTCACCCAAATTAGAGAAGTGTTCTACCAGGAAGCTACACCCCTCAGTCCAGTAGCAACTATTTAAAAATTATTTTTTAGATAATTCTGACTGAAGATAAAATTTGAAGAAAAGAGCTTCTCAGCTTAATATAGTACAAGAAGCTATTTGTTGATAGCTTCTGAAATAAAAAAAGAAAAATGACAAATTCTGGGACAAAAGTTTAAAGAATTACGAAGAAAAAGATTCCCTTTTTATGAAGTGAAAAGACTTCATAAAAGACAGAACAACTGATGGTTGCTCATATTTACAAAAGATATGCACAATGAAATATTAACCATTGGGATAACAGATCATAAGACTTGATTTTGAAGTACTTGCAGAGGCTAAAACCTTGATAATTTCTAAAAAAAAAGAACAGAGAGCTTTGTTATATAACATATATCAAAAGGAACATATCTGCATGACAAGGAGAAAGAAAGGATGAGTCAGAAAATAGAAGAGAGGAAGAGAGGCAGATTTTTATGATTTACTATGAAGAATACATCATTAATAGAGTAAAAGATTCGACAAGTATGTGTTTTTAAAAACTAAAATGGTAAATTAAAAGGGCATAATTAGGGAATGGGGTTGTGGTTCAAGTGGTAGAGCGCTCACCTAGCATGCCTGAGGCACTGGGTTCGATCCTCTGCATGACATAAAAATTTAAAAAAAAAAAAGGTATTGTATCCATCTACAACTAAGATATATATATTTAAAAACTATTTTTTCAAAAAAGGGCATAATTACAAAAGCACTTTAAAATAAACACTACCTTGGAGTGGCTGGGATTCCTCTGTTTCTAGCTCTGTCACTTTCTCCCATTTTATCCATCCATGTGCCACAATTTAAGCAATTTCCTCCATAAATAAATCCTGTTTTGTCATCAACCCCTGCAGTTATATTAAAACCTAAAAAACCCAAAACATATATAAAACAAATGTTCTATAACTGGTACACATTATACATAGCAAATGAAAATTAATATTTTATTTAAAATACTTATACAATTTATAGGAATATAATAAACCAGGACAACTATTCTGAAGATCAACTTGGTAATATCTTAAAAATTAGAGACGTAAAATTGAACAGTAATTACATTTCTTTCTAATTATACTCTAGAGAATCCTTACTTCTGTGTACATGGAAATGCTTATAAGAATATTCATCATTACATTGCTTTTATCAGCAAAAAAATAAGCCACTCAGTAGAGGAATGATTAAATGCTGTTTATATATGGGGAAACACCCTGTATCATATAAAATTAAAGAAGTAGATTTATGTGAACAAAAATACCAAAGACAAAATGATTGAGTAAACAAGTCATAAAAAGAGATATATAATAAAACCTTTTTCTGTAAAAGCTTAAAACAGATAATACTAATGTATACAACTATTCATGTCTATCTGGTCTATATGAAACTCATGAAATTATACACATATTTGTGTATAATTTTAAAATACATCAAATATTTACACAATGTATATGTTATAGTACACTGAATATATACAACACAACATAGATCACATGTAATTTGCATATGCTTGAATACACACAAAAGTCCAAAGCATTAAAAATATACATGGAAATAGTGAACCCTGATTATAAGATAGTCATTAATTCTAGAGAGGAAAGGAAGAAAAGGAGAAATGAAGCTTTGGATATACCTGATATGGTTTATTTCTTTTTAAACAAAAACAGAAAGATCTGAAGAAAATATAACCAAATGTTAATATCTGCTTAATTTGAGTACTAAGTTTGAGGTAGAATTTATACTACTATCTGTAAGTTGAAATGAAAAATGAAATTAATTCAAAGATATCACAAAATATGTTCTTTAAATATAAAATCTATTTCTATTGATTTACTGAAGGATAAAAGAACTATAAGTGATTGTTAGCAGCTAACTTCGGTTAGCAGGGTTAGTATTTGAATGTTACTTGCTAGAAATAATAAACTAATGATTTTAAATTAATATATAAAATGTAATTTTGAACATACAATATTTGCCAATGAGTTTAGTGAGTTACCTAGAAACTCAAAGGTTCATTACGTTATGTTAAAAATGGTGCCATTATATTAATAGTAACATATTAATATATTTTAAATATAATATTATATTTTAAAATCATAAATTATAAAACCATAATCATATTTTAAAATCAAAAGACATATATTTCCTTCTAATATTTTTATACAGTAATATTTTTATAAATGGCTTATATCCAAATATTTTTTATTTACTAGATTTCACATTTGTGTGTCACAGGTATAATTTTGTAATTTTTTCATTCTGGTCAATGTAAATATTTTATGTTAATTGTAAAGGCTGTTTCTTCCTTTTATATAATTATAAATGATGGTATGATCAATATCATCAAATAATATGACTTTTTTGTGTGTTTTAAATTATTTCATAGGCTAGATACCTAGGAGCAGATTAAATTAATAAAAACATAAATATTTTATATCTCTTTTTTATTTATATATGACAGTGGAATGCATTACAATTCTTATTACATATATACAGCACAATTTTTCATATCTCTGGTTGTATACACAGCATATTCACACCAATTCATATCTTCATACATGTACTTTGTATAATAATGATCATCACATTCCACCATTTTTAATAACCTATGCCCCCTCCCTTCCCTTCCAACCCTCTGCCCTATCTAGAGTCGGATAGGGAACGGGAGCATGGAAGAAATATTTTATATCTTAATAAATACATTTGTGAATTTTCCTTCTTTCTTTCTTTTTTCTTTTTGGAGAAAGGGTCTCACTAAGTTACATAAGGCCTTCCTAATTTGTTGAGGCTGGCATTCAACTGGCAATCCTCCTGCTTTAGTCTCTCAAGCCATGGGATTACAAGCATGCGTCACCATGCCTGATTGTAAATTATTTTAAAAAAGGAATGCCATCACAAATTGGTGTGAATATACTTAGTATACAACCAGAGATATGGAAAATTGTGCTCTATATGTTTACTAAGAATTGTAATGCATTCCACTGTCACATATAAATAAAAAAAATAAAATAAAAAAGGAATGCCATCAGTAGTATATAAATACTTCTCAAAACTAAACATTTTTGTTTTTGTTTGAATGGATCCCTCCCCACAAATTTAAAAGTTGTAATCCTGGCCTCCAGTGTATCTGAATGTGACTTTATTTAGAAACTGAACATCACAAAAGTAATCAAGTTACAATGGTCATTAGGGTGGACCCTAATCCAATCTGACTGGTATTTTTATAAGAGGAGATTTGGGTACATATATACCCAAAGGGAAGATGATGTGAACTATAGGAAGAATTCCATGTGAACATGAAGATCCCATACTAAATAAAGAGAGAGGCTTGGAAC
The DNA here is from genome assembly GCF_052094955.1 of Ictidomys tridecemlineatus. Classification (NCBI taxonomy): domain Eukaryota; kingdom Metazoa; phylum Chordata; class Mammalia; order Rodentia; family Sciuridae; genus Ictidomys; species Ictidomys tridecemlineatus. The sequence goes on along the minus strand of NC_135487.1, from coordinate 72,556,645 downwards.
AGATTTTCCCTCACAGCCTTTTTGAAAGTTGCCTTTTCTCTTCACCCTTGAATAGATCCAGGATTTGATGAAACTCATGAAAGTGGGTGGCAACTGTTTTGCCCCTTCTCTTTTCTAGGGTGCACTCTACATGTGACTATGATTTCCAAGGAAATTTGTTTGCTATTTGCTGGGGTTTTTTTTTGGGGGGGGGGAGGGGAATTAATTTCTAACTTCTTCCACTGATAAATAAACCACATGGATTGAGTTTGTAATTAAAAAACATTTTTTTTTCCTGTCAGTCATTTTCTTATATACTTAGCACAGATTTGCAATTCAAAAATGTATGGCCTTCTTGGAACTCAGCTGTAGATGTGGCACATAGTGGTGTGGTGCCAGAAGACAGATGCCTACAGAACGACTGGCATCCTTTCAGGTTTGAGAATGTAGGCCTGCTTCATTAAGAAGCCACGGATGTGGAGAGAATACTTACCAACAAGGGGAACAGCCAGGGGAAGTCCTTTATTTCTGTTTGGCATATAAAGACCCTCTATCCCACTGAGATTCTCTCATGAAAATCATGGAAACAGTCTGAAAGAGAATCTCTGTAAGTTTTAAGAGGGTTTTTTTTTTCCTTCCAGCTTACTTTGGTTGTAATTTCTAGTTTTGAAAAATGTTAGATGGAAAATTTCATTTTAGAAATTTTGGAATTCTGATACACATACAACATGGTTGAACGGTAAAAAAATTATGCCCAATGAAATAAGCCAGAAACAAAGGGCAAATGTATTATTATTTCAATTATATGAGGTACACAGATGCTATGATTTAGATGTGCTGGAAGCTTTAAGAGGTGTGCCCTGATGAAGGTGCTTGAGTCACTGGAGACATTACCATTGGAAAAGATCAATGACAGCCTTTCAGAGTGGGTTAGGTTCCAAAGAATATTATGATCGTGACCCCTAAATCTCTGCCTTTCTTTCTTGTCATGAGATCTCACTCACACATAATCTCTCCCACTATGAGGTTATCTGGCATGATGTGATATAACCAAGAGGGTCCTCACCAGAGGCCAAACTCAACAGGGATGCTTCAGCTTATACTTTCAGCCTCCAAACCTTTGAGCTAAACAAATCTTTTTCTTTATAAAGTGGCCTTCCTCAGGGATTTTGTTATGGCAACAGACACTGGACAAATACATACAAATAGTTAAATACATAGACACAGAAAGTAGAATAGCAATTTTTAGGAGCTGGGGAATGAGTACTTATTGTTTACTGGGTAGTTTCTGTTTGGGATGACAAAAAAGTTCTGGAGATGGATAGTGATGATGGCTACACAACAATGTGAATGTAGTTAAAGCCACTGAACTGCACACTTACAAATGGCTAAACTGGGACATTTTATAATAAAAATTTTAAAACAATATTTTTAAAATGCTTAACAGTCAAAAAACCAGCAATCCAAATAGAAATAAGCGAAAGACACAATTAAGGAAGATGAATGGCAAATAAGTACATGAAAAGATGTTTAACATTAGAGAAATGCAAATATTGTATAACAGTCTACACAACCATTAGCACTTCTTTGAAAACAAAACAAAACAAAACTCCATAACAACAAATGGTGATTCAGTGTAGATGAAAATCAATCAGAATGGTACAACCATTCTGGAACATTGTTTGGCAATTTCTTTATAAAATAAAATAGGCACTCATTATATGACTGATTTATATCCTTGGGCATTCCCTGAGAAATGAAACAAATGTGTCATGTAAAAATCTACATATGAAATATTCATATTAGTTGTATTAGTAAAAAAAATGGAAGTACCTACATGTCCTTCAGTGGATGAATGGTTAAATAAATTCTGACATCCCTAAGAGGGAATACTATTCAGCAACAAAAAGGAATAAACTACCAATGCATGCAACCACTTGGATGGATCTCGGGGGCATTATGATTAATGAATAAAACCACTCAAAAGGTTATATGCAGTATAATTCAATTTACATAACATTCCCAACATAATAAAATCATATACAGAGAGAACTGATTAGCAGTTGTTAGAGTTCAAGTGTGGCAGTAGAGTGGGTAGGTGTTAACTAGAAAGGCAAACAGACACAAAGACCTTTGTGGTGATGGATTAGTTCTATATCTTGATTGTGGAAGTGGTTACATGAACTTATACATGGAGTCACATTTCACAGAGCTACATGCACACATATATGCAAGTGTGAGCATATATGCACAAACACACAGACACACAGATGAGAAAATGTAAAAACTAGAAACCAAATCAGGTTTAGTTAACAGTTAATAGGCTAGTTAACAGTATCACACTAATGTCAATTTCCTAATGGTACCATACTTCAGTGATATAAGACATCCCCATTGGGAAAAACTGAGGGAAACTGGGAGAATGGTTCATGGTTCTCCATGTATTACTTTTTTGCAAACTTTTATGAATCTCAAATTCTCTCTAAACTATAAAGTTAAAAAATTGATACGCATGGCATTTGCTATTAGATGGATAGAACTGGAGAACAGCATCTCAGTGAAATAAGACAGATCCAGAAAGTCAAGAGTATACTGTTTTCTTTCATATGCAGAAGCCAGAAACAAGGAAAAAAGAAAAGGGTACAGATCCCATGAAAATTGAAGGGAGATCAGTGGAGCAGAGGGGGAGGGAGACAGGATGGGAGAGGAATAGTAGAATGCAACTGACCAAATTATGATTTTCACCTTTATCTGCATCTATAAATCACCAATTAAAACTATATAAATAAATAAATAAACAGTAGAGTAGAGGAAAGAGAATATGGCGGCATGAACATGGGTGGAGGGAATAGGGGAAGAAAAGAAGTAGTACTAGGGACTGAAGTGGAACAAATGGTTGTGTGACTGTCTCAAAATGAACCCAAAATTATATATAACTATAATGCACTAACAAAATATTAAAATGACATATAAATAAAATAATACATGTTTTATAAAAATAAATATACAATAAATGCATTAGAATGATTCCCTAATAGAAATGGGGGAAAAATGAAACAATCAGCCTTGGCTGGTAATGATTGTGTACCATAAAATAAGGAAGAAGAAGTTAAAAGTTTACCAATTTTAACTCGATATACATATATCCTTTTTGTAAAAAACTGTTTTATAGGAGCCTAAGCCAAAGAGAGAGACCAGGGAAAAAATCGTAGTTTGCCACTTAGTAGCTCTTTAGCTCTGGGCAGGCTACTCTTCAGTTTTCTCATTTAGTAAAAATGAAAACAAAATAACTTGTTCCAAATGTTCTTGGGAGTATTAAATTGGAACAACATAGCTTAAGTAGTTAGCACAATGCCTACCAGATAATGACTCAATTCATGGCAATTCATATTGATATTATTGAGATTGAGGATGTGGCTCAAGCGGAGGCGCGCTCGCCTGGCATGTCCGGGGCGCTGGGTTCCATCCTCAGCACCACAAAAAATAAAAATAAAGATGTTATGTCCACCAAAAACTAAAAAATAAATATTAAAAAATTCTCTCTCTCTTTAAAAAAATATTGATGTTATCATTATAAATTGTAACCATCAATATTACTGTTTATATTGGCTGACTAGAATGATATGAAATTTCATATTTCCTCTAAAAACTAAAAACTAGGTGAGATCACAAACAGTGTTATCTTTCTCACTGTTACATCCTAAGGTTTTTCACCCATTACTGCAAAGTGAGAGAATGATTACAAGGTTTAATTTCTCTGCATCATTGAATATTCACTATGGAGTTAAAATTCCATACCTTTGTTCTTCATGTTTCGATCTATCTACGGTCCAGCATTCCTTTCTCGGAACTGTATGCCTTGCATGTGTCTTTGCATGGCTTCCTGTATTACTTCAAACAATGGCTGATCCTGTTTGAGACAGAATGGATGTGACCTCTATTAGAAACTACATACAGATCTTCTCCTAACTCCTACAACTTAAGTAATATGAAAACACATACTTTTCTTTGGAGGGAGAAATAAGGATTGGACTAGGCCCAGGGAGAAGCAGCAGCTCCCACTACACAAAATAGTACAATCTGTCATATGAATATTTAACATTATTAGTTTTAACTATTCAGGCCTGTGACAAAATAATTTGTAATTCTGCAGATAGGTGAAATGATGAGCTTGAATAGTTTCTATCAGAACAATAAAAAATAATGAGTTTAGCTTGTCACTTAGCACCTAAATATTCTTACTCTTCTGCACATATAGATAATAGTGATTAAATTATGTGCAAAAGTGGTACTCTCAGACATGGGAATCTATGATGACTTCAGAAAATATCCCAGTGAATGTAAAGAATCCACAGATAATTTTCTTTGTCCATATTAATAATAAAGTAATACTTAGGATGACATATAGGGAGATATATAATTGTATTTTTTAAAAATAAGGTGAAGCACATAAACTAAAAGTGAAATTTAGAGTCCTTGTATATTTGATTATACTTTATACTTTATTTTTTAAAAAACCTGTAAATAAATCTGAATCTATCATATAAAAATTCTTGATATAGTTATAAAATGTATGAAGCACATAAAAATACTGTGCAATTTTTACCAAATTTTGAGAAAATAAATAGATCTAAAATAAATACCTACTTGATAACATTAACCCACGTAGGACAACGGAACGTAGATAAAGAATTATTTTTTGACAAATGTCTTTTGAGTACTTCATGATAAATATAAACATCATGGGGACACAAACATGCTAGCCCTGAAGCAGTTTTCACTACCCCTGAAGTCTTACACTGAACACATGATAACAAAAGCAGATCGGAAGTGACAAAAACGTAGTATTATTGTACATTCCCTATTGGGGAAAAACACTCAAAAATGTTTATCAGTTCAACATCGTTCATAAGATAGACTCTGAACTACCTGGATTGGTTGCCAAGGCCTTCTACACCTGATTCACCCTTTCCATATTCTCTCACTACCCTCAGGTGTTTTACACAGAAATTGAAACTAGGCTGAGCAGTATGTCCTAAACTGTGCTTCAACTCAATATGCTTCACTGTTCCTTTCATCTTTCAAGTCTTCCCATACTCAATTTTAAAAATTGGTATTTAAAATTTAAAAATAGTATTCCACTATCATACACCAAATGAGATGTAAGATTTGGTGTATCTCATTTGTAAGATGGAGTTGTGTTCTGGAAAGATCATAAAATTAAGAAATAATATGGCTGAGGTCTAAATCCCAGCTTTGTCAACCTGTATGATCTTGGAAAAAGTCACTTAAAAACATCTAGACTTTAATGCTTCTTAACTAAAACATTCAGAAATTTTATTAATTCTATGTTTCAGTTTAATGTTTATCCAGTAATAGTGTAATAGGAAAGTTTTGTTTTCTAAAATACAAAAGGGTCCCTATGCACATGACATTCCCAATTAATAAAAGGTGAGAGTTCTAGCAATCTTGACCCTCCAGAAAAATGTCATACACATGAAAACTGAATAAAAAGATTTCTGATCCATGAATACCTCTACAAAGGGAGGAAGGAAAACCACCTCTGTGGTATAGGTAGTCAAAATAGTTGTTCCATTTCGCATTTCCTAACCAGACTTCCAGTTGGTGATTGCTACCTAGATGATGTGAATACAGTTTCTCCTACCAACCTTTCCCTCTCCATCCCCAGGTTAAGATTCAGGGGGTCTGCCATAGGCACAAAGAATAGGCATTTCTAACAAGTTCTCACATGATGGTGTTAGTACTGGTTTGTGGAACATTCTGAATCACACTGCTGCAGAACTTTCTTTTCAACCTCCAATAAATTCATTTATATTATTGTTTCACATAAGAAAAGATCATTTTGAATCTGGAAACTGGAGCTTACAAGCTTGCAACAAACAGAAGGAAAGCTGCTATCCTTTTTTTTTTTTCTGTAAGACTCAACAAGCCAGCAGTATCTTCATTATAAAAGACATATAATGATCAAAAATTTTATCTTATAAAAATAAACTTACAAATTTTGAGCATAAAAACCTAACCTATAATATGAATGAGTAGAACTTGGTAAATTCAAAGAGTTTTCCCTCCTTTAATTTTTTCTTATATTTTTCAATGAACATTTATAAAAATACCATTGAAAAATTTATGGAAAACATACTTCTCAAATGTTGAGGTTAGATGGATCAGAAGAAAGGTTTGAAGAACATACAGAAAATATTAAGACATAAACTTACATTGCAACTTTTTAGATGATCTCTTACCTGGCTTCTAAATATCCTTCAGTAACCAGCAGTAAAACTTTAAGTGCAATAAAAGTATCCCTTCCCCAGCAGCGGAAAAGACCAGAAGAAAAAATGAGGTAAGCCTAACAGAAAAGATAAATATATGTAAATATAATAAACTGTATTATCACACAATCGTTACTCTAAGCATGAGGTAGAAGAGTAAGTTACAATGTGTCTGCAAACTCTCTAAAATTATCTGCAAAATGTATGCCTGGTATGTCAACTTTTATGGAATGAAATTTATATATACATACATACACATACATACATATATAACCACTGAGCCAAATTTCCAGGCTTTTTTATTAATTTTGCGACAGGGTCTCACTACATTCCTTAGGGTCAGCATGCCTTAATTCCTGAGGCTAGCTTTAAACTCATGATCTTCCTGCCTCCAACTCCTGAGTCAGGAGGATTATAGGCATGTGCCACCACCCCCAGAGCAATTCTTCTTTTTAAAAAATATTTAGTTTTTAGTTGTAGTTGGACACACACCTTTATTTTATTGATTTATATGTATTGCTAAGGATCAAACCCAGGGTCCTGCACATGCCAGGCAAGTGCTCTACTGCTGAGCCACAACCCCAGCCCCAATTCTATATTCTTATCAGGTTTTTTGATTGTTTGTTGGAGATAGGCTCTTTCTATGTTGCGCAGGCATTCTCCAGTTTCAGCTTCTGATGCTCGGAAGATAGTGTGTACCACCACATTTGATTTACCAGATTTTTAAAAGACCCAAAGGAGATAAGAAAACAGTGCTAGATTTTTTTCTTTTTTTTGAGGTTCTGGGGATAGTACCCAGGGACTCCTGTATGCTATGCCAGCACTTTACCACTGAGTTATATCCTCTGCCCCAAGAACAAATGCTAGACAATTGATTTTAAGATTGCTAGACAATTGATTTCAAGATATCTTTGAAAAGACAAAAACCTTTATTTTAATAAATTAGAAGCAAGAAATCAAATATTTAACATATAAAGTAATATAATATGATATTAAGTACATGCTTTAAAGATTCTACTGTGTCTTTAAGGATAATAAATAAATTTAAATATGAAATGATTACCTGAATGATAACCAACTAAATATGTATATTACTCTATTATTCTGGAGTCAAACATATTACCAAATTTCCTATTAATTTAAAATAAATTAATACTGTTACACTTTGTATACAATAAATAAATATAATGTTTATCAATTGAAAATAAATATATTTTGGCTGGGTGTGGTGGCACAAGACTGTAATCCCAACAATCTGTAATGCTGAAGCATGAAGTTCACGAGTTTGAGGCCAGTCTCAACAATTTAGCAAAGCCCTAAGCAACTTAATGAGATCCTGGCTCAAAAAAATAAATAAATAAATAAAATAAAAAAGGTCTAGGATGAAGCTCAGTTACAAAGTACCCCTAGTTTCAACCTTCAGTACCTGCCCCCTCAATAAAGGAAAAGTAAAAATAAATGAATTTTTAAAAAGTGTTATACTTTCATAAAAATTTTTTGTAGATGAAAACGGGATATTGTATGCTAAATAATGAACATTCCTGGTAATTACAACTTTTATGTGTAAGATAAAAATAGGATATGTAATAGGAAAAATTCTAAAATTTTACTTTTAAACTGATTTGAGTTTCTTTATTTTTTTTTCCCTGTGATTCAGGGGATTGAAGAAAGTTCCTTGTACATGTTAGGCAAGCGCTCTACCACTGATTTACATTCCCAGTCCAGTTGGTTTTTTATAAAACATTTGAAGAAATATGATTCTTAGCTGTTATTTGTACTAAAAAAAAAATAGTCAAAAAATGGTGAAGCAGCCAGGTACAGTGGCACAGACTTATAATCCCAGAAATTCAGGAGATAGAGGCAGAAGGATCACAAGTTCAAAGCCAGCAGGCCCTAAGCAATTTAGTGAGACCCGGTCTCAAAGTAAAAATTAAAAAAGGGTGGAGATGTGGCTCAGTGGTTAAGCACCCTAGGTTCAATCCCCAGTGCCAAAGGGGACCCCTCCTAAAAAAAGAGAGAGAGAAAGAAAAAGAGGAAGAAGAAAAAGAGAAATATTGGAACAAAGGGCAACTTTAGACATTTTTTTCTATGCTATCTCCAAAATGATAGTACAGAGTTTCCCTAAACACACTGTGTTTTTTTAAATATGTTTTTTAGTTGTCAATGGACTTTGTTTATGTATATGCATAACTGAGAATTGAACCCAGTTCCTCACTCTTACTAGGCACAATCCCAGCCCACACTGTGTATTTTTAAATAATGGTTGATATACATGATTGATGGCTATAAACTTTGATGATGATGACAATGACAGCAGCTAACATATAGGTAGCAGTCTGTGTCAGACAGCATACCTATAGTTTAACCCATTCAACATTTTGTATGAAACCTAGATAGAGAGATTCAAAGGTGACTTTAAATTTGTATATCCTAAAATATATACAGTCTGTCTTTGTTAAAAAGGAAAGGCTATAAAATCTGTATCACTAATATGTGGAAATATTTATATTAACTTTTTTAATTTGTTCTTTTTAGATATACATGAGAGTAGAGTATATTTGGACATATTATATATACAGGGAATATACTTCCCATTTTTGTGCTTGTACATGATGTGGAGTTACACTGGTCACGTGTTCATAATGTACACAGGAAAGTTACTGCCCAGTTCATTCTACAGGCTTCCTATTACCATCTCTGCTTCTGTTCACTCCCCTTTGAATAATCCAACAAACAAACATCTATTCTTCCCTCCCCACACACCCATATTAACCTTTTCATCTCTGAGAGTATACAACTTATAGATCATATATCTTTGGAATAATTTCTGTTTTGTCAATTATTATAAAAGTTTATAATTATAACATATTTTACAATACTATCACCAAAGAAATGAATTCCTAGCCATTTTAAAATGAACCTCCAAAAAACCTACCTGCAAATCTGAGTTTATTCTATTTTTGCCAGTAAGCACTAGGCAAAACATTCCAGGCTAGAAGAAAATACCAGAATTTCTATTTACTTACTATACTATACTTGGATGTAAGTGTATCAGGTACCATTAACATATATTGGTATACAATTTATAAATAAATGCATGTATTAGGGGTATTTAACAGCAACAGCATACAATCAAAAGACTGAGATTTATTTGATGTAATAGGCTTCTATGAAATAGGCTAAAACCTAAAATTCTTCATATCAGCATGTTTTTTCCCCACAATGGCTCAGTTCAGTTTCATGAGTATTTGCATGGATTCATTGGGAAATGACAGGTACTAGAAGATCAAACAGTCAAGTGAAAATATGAAACAATTATAGAACTAAACCAGAGTTTTAATTTCATTCTTTAATAAAATTGTTTTTTTTTTATTTTTGTGGTGATAGGGATTGATCCTAGGGCCTCACATATATTTGGCAAGTAATCTACCCCTGAGCTATATCTCCACTCCCAAAAAAGAGTTTTATGATTTTTTTATGATCATTCTAAATGAAAAGGTAATTTTTATTGTAGTTGTTGGGTACCATGAAGCCTTTTCATTTGATCTGAGCAGATACAAATTTAAAGAAATTTAAATTTAACAGAGGGAGCCATGAATATATAATACTTTCTACAATTTCACATATTTCGGGTTAGTTTTGAGAATTCTCAATTTCAGTGACCTCAAGTATTAAATATTTTCCAGAAATATGATGGAAATTTATTTATTTAAAAAGAAGCCTGTTCTTTATCCTGTTTTGCTTACTCATATTTGTTATTTGATTGAATTTTTTAATCTACTTTCAGGAAGAGATGCCAATAAGCATGGCTGGAAGTATTTTATGTCCAATTGACAGTATCTAGATGCATAATAATATTAATTTCTTAAAAGTTTTATTACTTGTGGCTGGGGCTATGGCTCAGGGTTAGTGCACTTGCCTGGCATGTGTGAGGCACTGGGTTAGATTCTCAGCACCACATATAAATAAATAAAATAAAGGTCTATCAACAACTGAAAAAATATTTTAAAAAAATTTATTAGATGTTGATAGACCTTAAATTTATTCATTTATTTATATGCAGTGCTGATAATTGAATCCAGTGCCTCACAGATGCTAGGCAAGCATTCCACCACTGAACCACAACCCCAATCCCCATATAATAATTATTTAAAATCAGTTTTGTGTTTTGTAACTTATAGGACACCTTTAAATGATCTTTAGATAAGTTTATTTTAAAAACTGGGAAGAGATACAGGAAAATGGGTTGTAAAATAATGATTTAAAACATATATTTTAAATATTATTTAAAATAATACCATGAGTTGGAAGAGAAGGATTAACCAGATACAATAAAAACACACATAAATGCCTCACACACAGTTATAACTAAATAATAACATGGCTAGTATTTTAAGAGTATCTATGAAATTTTACTAAGCAATAATATACAGTCTTGGACAACTTCATTAATTTTTTTAAAAAGTCTTTTTCTTGTAAATTTTCCTTTTGAATACTATTGACTTATACATTTTAACCTTCTACAAAATTCCTTACCTGCAGCTAAAGAAGCACAACACTGCTGCTTTTCCTTTGTGATCTCATTCAACCTATATGGTACATCCAGAAGGGAAGGTGAAAGAAGTGGCAGAGAAGGGAATTTTCCTACTCCACACATTTGGACTGAACCCAGTGAAAGGTATTTCACAAAGATTGAACCATTCTGAACAAAGCTGTAATGAAAGTGATATGATCTGTAAAAATACAAAACTTTTTAGCAGTTTTATTCTGCTTTTCCCCTTCAAATGATTTCTCCACACAAATGTATAAAGATAGTAATACAGTAGGAAAAAAAAAATGTTCAATTTGATTAGATTTCAGAGCTGCTTTCATGGCATCCATTATTTTAGCTGGCTTTAGTCCAGGCCTTGTTGTAACACAAATGGTAGAATTGAAGTGCTATTTCTTTCTGAAAAATCTGAAAACATGCCCAAATCAACTTGCTGGCTCTCATAATTCATTTCCATTTGTAGTTTCATTTTAGAAAACTTCATTGTAAAAGGCAGATTTTATTCATAATAATACCAGAATATTTTTTCTTTTAATTGATGAAAATTAGAGAAAGAACTCTATGTACATATTCTAAACATTATATCAATTAAATTTAACAAATCAATGAATAAATAACATAAAACAAGTTAATTTTTCCCAAACATATTTTATATAGAACAGATTTTACATGGGTTTCTTTTTGTATGTTTCAGACTAAAGGATGTTAATAAATTTACTCTCCACTTAAATACTTTTCCAGCTCTGAGTCTCCAAAATTCATGCTTTGGTCTTTTAAGAGCATGTATAAAGTGACTCTGTGTATAGTTTCTATGCAAACACACCTATTTAAGTAAGCTTTGTTGGATATACCTTGACATCTGCTTCCATGCTGCATCCAGAAGAATGGTGTATGCACCAATTAATATAGCATGAAAGTAACATGGGATAAGGTATCATGGGATCTGCTTCAAGCAGAAGAACATGGCCTGCAACCATTTACCAACCTGTTGTAAAAATAATTTTAAAAGTTAATTTGGTGTGTTCACAGGCTACGTATATTTTAAGAGATAAATCATAACATGAAACTGTGCTACCCAATAATTCATGAATCAAATTTTCATGTATTAAAACTAGAAACACAAAGAAGGGAGCAAAACAGGTAAATATTATATATAGATATATACATTTTATATATATATATATATATATATAAAATGTATATATCTTTATATAATAATTCTTATTGTGTCTTTGCTTATTTTAGACTAGAACACAGCTTACTTATTTAATAATTACTTCAGCAATATTTCTGAACGTGAAATAAGCCGGCCACTGACATAATCGATCATCCAATCTCCAGATCTCAAATTTTCACAGAAAGGATGCCCCAAGTCATTCTTTGGGTCTTATTTCTGCCAATATGGACATTAGCCCTGAAAATTCAGATATACCATGCTGCATTACTGAGAGAGTCAAAATGTCCCATAGGTGAGTTTTGACTAGTCCTGATGATTTGATGTGAACAGAGAAGCAGAAAAAATGGCCACTTAGTCCACAATGGACTCAGCATATAGAAGGAAAGTGTGGTGGTATGAACTGGAACCAGGATGCAAAGGTGTGTTGATGGAGACTACTGCCACAATTCATACAAAGCTTCCCAAAAGTTATAACTTGTGGCACTGGTCTACTTTTTTTAAATTTTATAATATTCAAAGTCAATTGGCATTTTTACTTTTGCTTTAAGGCATAAAGGAGAAAAAATTGATAATCCTGTGTCTTTCCATGTTAAAAAGTGGTAAATTCATTATTATTCAGGCAAGATTTAAGAAAATCACAGAACTGGTCTCAGAGAAAGCAAGAATACCTATGGTGATAAGAAGAATAAAGCTTGCTTTAGAGGGACACTGAGGAGGCACTTCAAAGTAAGCAAATTATCAAAGTGAGATATTAGGCAAATTCTCATTTAGGCAAAATTATTAATTATTAGGTAAAAGTCTCAAATAGATGCATTAGAATGTCTATGTGTACATAGCAGAGTCTGCTATTCAATGAAAGAACAATTGCATTTCTTTTATCATTCAACAAGATAATCAGAGCTTATCTACTGTGAATTATGCTGCTATAATGCCTGCATGACTGTAGTGTGTGACTTTAAATTGTTTGAATATATGCTAAGGAGTGGGTCAAATGGTGGTTCCATTCCTAGTTTTCTAAGGAATCTCCCTCCATACTGTATTCCAGAGTGACTGCACCAATTTGTAGTCCCACCAACAATGCATAAGTGTACCTTTTTCCCCATATCCTTCCCAACATTTATTATTGTTACTTGGATTCTTGATAATTGCCATTCTCACTGGAGTGAAATGAAATTTCAGTGCGCATCAAAAGATGAATGGATAAAAATAAAATGTGGTATATGTACACAATGGAGTATTACTCAGCCTTTATAACATTTGCCAGTAAATGATGAACCTGAAGACTATCATGCTAAGGGAAATAAGCCAATCCTCAAAAACCGAAAGTTTTCACTGATACGTGGAAGCTAACCCACAATAAGGCGGGGTGGTGAGAAAACAGAAGTTCAGATTAGACAAAGGGGAATGGAGGGAAGGGAGGGAGAATAGAAAAAGAAAAGGTAATGGAATTAATCTTACATAATTTTGCTGTGTATATGTATGAATACCCCACTGTGAATCCCACCCAGGTGTACATCCACAAGAATGATGCCCTAATTAGAATAAAATACATTCCCTGCTTATATAGTTATATCAAAATACACTCTACTGTCATGTATAACTAAAAAGAACCAATAAAATTAAAATTAAAAATTAATCATTCTCACCTTATTAAAAATGTTATTTTGGTTTCAGTGATATCAACTAAATTTAGTTAGAATTTAATGAATCCATGAACTGTGTATATGGTATATTCTGAGAAATAAATAAATTTAAGATAAAGTTTTTCCTTCAAGGGAAGGACAATTTGGGAAATAAAGCTTAAATACAAAAAATCTGGAAAGCAAGACAGTATAAAATAACATTCTACATATGTCCTAAAACTTTTGTGAAAGGTGAATGTTGCTCAGCAAATATTGGTACCAGTGTTGAACAATGAAATATGATGGGAACAGTGTTTCAGGAAACAGATCTGATAGTGACCAAAGGGATGGAATTCAGTGTGGAGGAAGGAACAACAGCTAGAGTGAAAATGGAGTAGGGTAACTGCTTAAAACAACTAACAGATACACTTACTTACTACTCATAGAACAAAATACTTTGTTTTGCCAATAAGTACAACAGATCTCAGAAAAATTTACTAGAACTTATGTGCTTGCTTTAGTATGAGGTATAAAAGCTGAAGACAAGAACCACAAAAAAGATTAAAAGCTACATTCTTATTTCTCAAGTTATAATCTTAGTAGAATTTTAGAGTAAACACTTCCTAAGTGCTTATTATGAATTCCGTATTGTCTAAGTGTATTAAATGCATTAACTCCCTTCATTCTATCAACAATCCCTTGTGATAGATACTATTATTAGCAACATTTTTCAATGAGAAAACTGAACCATAGAGAGTTTAACTACTCTAAGGTTATGCAGCTACTCAGTGGAACCTAGGTCTAGTTTTAGAGCCTGCTTCTTAAATACAATGATAAAAATTCATAAAAAATTGTAAGTACCAAAATAAGGTAATATATTCCAGAAAGTATAGTAAATAAATGTAATGGGTGTCTGTCTGTAGAACAAAGAAATTACTGAAGAAAGCAAAGCGATAGTTTGTAAAAGTTCAGCTGGGCAAGACGGTACACACCTGTAATCCCAGCAATTTGGGAGGCTGAGTTTGGAGGACTGCAAGTTCAAGGCCAGCCTGGGCAACTTAGTGCAACTCTGTCTCAAGATTAAACAATAAAAAAAAGGCAGGGGATGCAGCTCAGTGGAAGAGCATCCCTGGGTTTAATCCCTGGTACTGCAATGAAAACAAAACGTTAAAAAAATAAAAATAAAAGGAAAGGCTTTATGGAAGGTGAAAAATTAAACTGGTCCTTAAAGAAGGGTTAAATGACAAAGAAATAAAGGTCAAAAAAGAGGCATGACAAATGGGAAAATATATGAACCAGAAATATGGGTTTGATAAACCAAATTTCTTATACAAAAATCTGGGAAAATATTACCAACCAGACAGATTAATATTAAACTCATAGTTAAATATTTGGTTTCTATAACCCATCTTATAAATACTCTAACTACATAATATACTAATATAAGTTTGTTCCCCACTCCCTCTCTTAGATGCTGGGAATCAAACCCAGGGCCTTCAGCATGCTAGACAAGAACTCTACCACTGAGCCATGTCCCTAGCCCTGTAAGTTCCTTTATAGGAGGAAACAAATATGCAATAAGAACAAAAATCCAATTAGTCCAATTAGATGAAGAAGGAAGAAGAATGTGTTATATTTATAACTCAGTTTCTTTTGGAGACTAAACAAACATATTCTGCTTTTTGAACATAATAAACCAAGTCAAAAAATATTAATTTAGGTTAAAATATATTTAAGAATTCTAAATGATTTGAACGAATGACAGAGGACCAGTAATTCTAGGTAGCATTTACTGAGTGAATACCTTATGCTATACCTTGGTTATAGTGTTTTACTTGAATGATTTTATTTACTCCTCATGAAGCCTTCTGAATTAGTCAATGTATTCACATCTTACTGAGGCAGGAACTGGGGTACAGAGAGATTATGTTACTTGCCAAAGGTCAATGAGTATGGAGCAGAGTCACAGTTTGAACCCAGGCAGTTGCACTCTCAGTCCATACTTCTATTTATTTAAAGAAGACATTGTATGTCTGTAAAAGAAAAATGAAAAGTTCCTCTATTCTTATACTTGCTTACCTTGAAGACCTGCATATTTAAGGGAAGACCAGTTTGGTATGTCATAGCAACCTCCACCATCTTCCTGTTCTTCTGATTCACATCGGTAAAGTATCTGATTTAGCTCAGTCAAAGTTAATTTAGAGGCAATACTAAAAATTGAAAAACAAAGATAAATGGTTAAATATACTGACTTTTACTTGCTTTTAATAAAAGCAAAAGAATAAAACCTGCATTATAAAGTATGTTAGTAATGTACATTTTAGGAACTTAGTATTAAAATAAACATCATATATATGTTATAAATAGTAATCAAGATGCTAGAAATTAAATTACAACCAATAATACTCCAAAACCAAGTACATGATTAAAGTACCAAATTTTATTGATTAAAGCATGATGGAGGACTTAAAATCAGCATACTACAGTGAGGCAACCACATCAATGTTTATAGCAGCTCAATTCAAAAGCTAAACTATGAAACAAACCTAGATACCCTTCAACAAAGGAAAGGATGAAGAAAATATGGTACATACACACAATGGAACATTACCCAGCCTTAAATAAAACTGAAATTATGACATAGGCAGGTAAATGGATGGAACTAGAGAATATCATGCTAAGTGAAATAAGCCAATCCCCCAAAACCAAAAGCTGAATGTTTTTTCTGATAAGTGAATGCTGATCCATAGTGGGGTGGGGGATAGGGAAAAATGAAGGGACACTGGTTTGTGTACAGGGAAGTCAAAGGAGTCAGGGGAAAGGTGTGGTTGTGGGGAAGGGAAGGACAGTAGAAAGAGACAGACATTATTATCCTATATATATGTATGATTACACTACTGGAGTGACTCTGAACCATGTACAGCCAGAGGAATGAGACGCTGTGCTCCATTTGTGTACTATACGTCAAAATGTATATTCTTCTGTAAAATAAATAAATAAATAATTTTTTTTTTAAAAAAAAGGCATGATGGAGCCAGCTGTGGTGGCGCCCACCTGCAATCCCAGTGGCTGAGGAAGCCAATACAAGAGGATCTCAAATTCAAGGCCAGACTCAGAAATTTAGCAAGGCCCTAAGCAACTTAGTGAAACCCTGTCTCAAAATAAAAAAATAAACAGGCCTGGGGATGTGATTCAGTGGTAAAGCATCCCTGGATTCAATCTCTAGTACTGGGGGTGGGGTGGTAGAATACAAAGAACTTTTAGTTTTTTATATACTTTATATTATAAAGTCTATTTTTTAGTTCTTTCAGTTAGACTTAGTTTTTTCCCTGATAAGTGTGACATGAAGAACTTTTTATGCTGTTTATCTTAAAAACTTAGAATATCTATCAAAAGGATCAATAAAGGGATAATCAAAAGTCAAAGTTAACCACCTCAGAAACAACAGTCTCTGCCTTTGTATTTCTCTCCTGGCCCCTCAGTTCCATCATTCAAGAAACCAGTATCTTCTCAGAAAAAAAGATAGTTCTTGATCATGTTCAGAGGAAAGTCTAAGTGTCGTGGCCTTAATTTCCCTTCATTCAATTAGCACTGAGACTGTAAAACTGACTGCAGATGAATATAACTGAGTTGTATTTTCCTGTATTTCTGGTTGCTCAGGAGACTTCATTTTACATAATTGCAATTTTATGTGAACATATGTCCTCTTGAACATACATCCTTCTTTGTCTTTTTGTTCTGTCTTGGCTTAGAGCTGTGCTTTGTCTCTATCTCAGCCTCTCTCCTCACAGCTATATTTCATGAATCAAGACTGACCATTTGCAGACTTAATACCAACTTCACTTTAGGGCATTATTTTCCAACATGTAGCCAGTGGACTCCTTCCACAAGAATAACCCTGAAAGCTGTTTAGAGGGCAGATTTCTTGCCCTTGCCCTAAAATAATCAGAGTAGGTTCAAGGGGGAATGTGCTTTTATAAGCATTCTACAGAAACATACATCTATTGCAGATTGTTATTTTAGCAGCTACTTTGGTAAGAATGGTTTGAATTTCTTAATTCTTTAATTCTTAATTTCTTAATTCTTTCTTAATTTCTTAATTTCTTCAATAATAAATGTGCTCATAAAACAACAAAAAATTTAACACCAAAGAAAAATGGGCTAATATATAAAATGACATTTCACCAGATAAATACAAATGGACAAAAAACTTAATTAATATGTTGAGATGTTATTTTAAAGTATTTTATACTTCATATTTACCAATTTAATTAGTAATAACTAACATTTATGATTATTTACTGTGTGTTAAACACGATGTGTTTTATATGAATAATTCTCACAACTCTCCATTAACAGGCACTAATTCTTATTTCTTATAGCTAATAAGAATCCAAAAAATAATAATTCTTACCTAGCTTGGGTCTATACTCAGCTTTAACGTACTGCATTACAATAATATATATTCAGTATTGGTAAGGATGGACACTCTAACACTGAGCTGAATATTCTCATTAGTACAATCTTCCTGGAGAAGAGTTGGCAGTATAGACTGAAAGACACAATCTTATAATACAATCTAACCCCAAAATTTAATTTCTGGAAACTTATCCTAGTAAGAATGAGAGCAAACACATCAAGCCCTCTATGTGCTAGTCATTCTATTATAAGTGGTTTGTATTTTCCCTATTTAATCCTTACAAAACCTAAAAGGCAGATACTATTTATTATAAGCCTTTTTTCCCAGATGAGGATTGAGCTGAAGAAAGTTATTAATAACTTGTCTAAAATCATATTGATGGTGATAAAACTATAATTGAACCTACACCTAAGCTTCAAAACCCATATTATTCAGTATTAGTGGAACAGATAGAAAGTGAATAATTAAAGATTTATTCCAAGAAGAATGTACAAAGACATAAATAATAGGGAATAATTAGAAGCATTCTAGATGTCCAAAATGGAAAATGATTGAATAAATCATGGTATAGCCATATAATAGAATAATATGTTAAAATTTTTAAAAATGATATAGTAAGGAGTGTGATGTATAGAACCTAATCTCAGTTCAATAAAATTGTGTGTGTGTCTCTGTTTATGTAGACATGTACATATCTATATCTGAAGAAAGACTGCACAAGAATGAGAAAGCACCCCTGTGAATACCCACATGAATGATAATATAATAACAACAGCTGATGCTGACACTGCTGGTCCCTGCACCACACTTTGAGTAGTATGGACAGAGAGGACCCTTAACGTGTTTAAATCAAGACAGCAACAACTCACCAGTTATTAAAATGTTAAATCTCTATAAAATAAGACATACTTACGAAGCAAAGGGGATTTTTAATATAGGATCTGCGTTGTCAACAACAAGGCTCCCAGATTTAAAGTGAGGACTGAACTGTGTCAGATGATTTCGAAGAATTCCAACAGCAACGTGTGCATGTAGATCAAGACTAACTCTGAATGATGTTAATAAAAAATGGTTGATTTTTAGGAGTGATTTATTCAAAGTTTACAGTTAAATTGTTTTAACTATAAGTAAAGTCAATAATTTGAGCTCTAATTACATACCTGAATATTATAACACTTCCGGGAGACAAGTTTTCAAATTCTATTTCTTGAATATATTCATTGGGCCCTTTTGTGGCAACTCCAGCTTGTTTAACAATTTTACTTTCATTAAGCTTGAAAAAAATTATGAAAATCCATTCAACAAATAATTCTCATGACCTTAAAATATTCAACATAATAGAAAGAGGTGAATCCCAAATACCTGAATATGTTCTCTAATTTCTATTGTGATATTTGGTAACCCATTGATTAAATTCTCATCCTTCTTATAAGGTTTTGTATTTCTCTCAATAGTTCTAGCTTCAAGAACTACTTCTTCAATTTTGCCTACAAATATATTAAAAAGTTAACAAAAAATTGTTCCTAATGTTCATTCAAAATTTAAATAAGAATATTACCAACCATAGTAAATTTTATTAAAAACTGAATGACAAAATACGGAATACACTGAAAATCACAATTTGTAGAATTAACTGATGGAAATGTTTTAAGAATCATTACTGATCAAAACAAAACCTGAGATAATACTGTATAGTGATGGAGTTCTGTAAAAGTAACTATGAAGGGATGGGGCTGGGAGCACTGGTCAGTAGTAGAGCATGTGCTAAGCATGCAGGAGGCCCTGGGTTCAATCCCCAGCATCAAAAATAGAAAATAGGGCTGAGGTTGTGGCTCAAAGGTAGAGTGCTCACCTAGCACACGTGAGGCACTGGGTTCAATCCTCAGCACCACATAAAAATAAATAAATAAAATAAAATCATCGTATCCATTGACAACTAAAAAAAATAGAAAATAAACACAAAAATCTATGAATATTAGTAAAGATTCAATGAGATTACTGAATATAAATTTAACAGTTAAGGAAAGTAAGGAATATTTAACACTAAAACTATTCAGGTTGATAATATTTAAAGATTGGAATTATACATATTTAGCAACCAGCAATGAACACCTATAGAATGTGATTATTTTTATGAGACTCTCCAAAGTCGTACTGTTGCTGCTTACACAGAATCATGCTATGCTATCATATACTATCTGTAATAACAAGAAAATAAAATATACTTATCTAGAAAAAAGTCTAGAAATAAGAACATATCTCAGGGATATAGTTTATAATTAAGTATCAAAAGAGAAACATAGAATATGATTGTTATATGTTTAGAAAGAAAAATCACTGAGTATGTATAGGTTTTTCAAAGAGGTGGAACTTTAGTCCTTGAAGGATATAAATCATATACAGATAGAAATAAGACTTTTTGGGAAACAGTGAAAACATCTATTTGGCTGAAACAGTAGAGTAATGCAGGGTAGGATAGTAGATGACGATGGATTGCAAGGAATCTTAAGTATCATGTTAGACTATTTTCCATTTTTGTTTATATATGTGTATATGTGCAAATGCAATACATACTTATACACACATATATAAATGTATGTCACACATATAAAAAGAAATATTTATCTATGTCAGAGTATAAGATAAATAAATGTTCATTATATACATATTAAGGGAAAACAGAATGTATTAAGATGTAAACAAAACATTTTAAAATTCAAAAAAAGGTTAATATTTGAATGTATTTCTCCCCAGATTTTGTTCCATGCAATAAAAATGTAAGTTATCCAAAATTTGTAATTCCTCTGTTTAACTACATTCACACTTGCATTTGTTATATAGAACATATAATAATGATGTATATGGCATTATAGTATAATTTAATATAATGATATAATTACAATAACAATTTTTAGGTTACATTACCGGGGATACACATTTGAGGCACTTCCTTGCTGTAAAATGAAGTTTTGGGATTCCTGAAAGCAGTTCTAGATACAGCCACAACAGACTGATGGATACCGGGTGAATGTCTGGTTACGGCCACTATATCTTCATCAACCTGATCCACATACACCTGAGAAGTGAAAAAAAGCACTTAATTAGCACTCAAATTGTAAATGAGTGCTCAAACTGATAAGTCTTCCCCTGTAAACTTTCAGAAAGACATTTAGGAAACTTGGTCTCTTGCCTGAATAAAGCCCTTGGCTCCAAGCTCTTGATGAAGTTTATTGACAGCACGCCTGGCTGCAATAATTCCACTTTGGAAATTGACATCACCGGTATTTGATGGGGATGCTCCAGGATTCCACTTAGTATAAAACCGTTCTTCAGAAACCACTGATATCTGGAGAAAGGTAAAACTTGGCCATGTATACATTTTAATTACAATGAGAGTTTTTTGATAAAATGCTAATCATATGAATTTTAAAAAACAACGCATAAACAGGCCTGATGAGGTACTAGTTCGTCATAGCCTCGTGGACTTCCACTAGCACAACGTGCCATAGAAACAATTGTGGTACTTGGGAGAGCATCATAGGCTGATCTATGCTAGGAAACAATTAAAAAGCAAAATATACTTTCTTTCAAAGGAAAAGCACTGTATCATAATAAAATAAAGAAGTAAAATTCTGTATCATAATGAAATAAAAAATAATTACACAAATACATTCTATAAGATACATTAATTTGTTCTACAACAAAAGAACATCTTTAAAACCATAAGCTATAATTGCTTTTAAACCGAAGATACTATTTTGAAGTATGTGGATAGTCATGCCACAAAATATCAGATAAGTAAATATCAAAATATCTAGCAAAATAAGTAAATACAAGAAATGGAATGATGCTTACCACAATAGGACACTCGTTATCATGGGTAATATCCATAAACAGAGCTTGTGCAATAGCTGGCATTAAGGGTCTCAAGCAGGGCTGAACAAAAGATCCGACAGGTTCTCCTCCATATCGGTAAACTAACCTGCCCTCTTCATGACTATTATATGCACTCATTGCCTCTGCAGAGCATTACAGAACATTTTAACAATCTCTATTACTTATGTCCAAGAAAAGGTGAAATTTCACAATTGATTTCTAAAATAAAGAACACATCAGTATAATCAAAAATAAAACTTCTTTAAGCAATTTCCTAAGTAATTAATGATAATTACTAAATGTCTACTAGTTTAAGTGACCAAAGCAGTCTTTTATAACTTAGGGGGAGAGATGGCTCAGATAGAAAAAAGGAAACCTCAGGTGTTTATTGAGATGTTAGCTATACAAAAATCTATAGGAAAAAAATCTAAAGATTATATCATATAGCCAGGTAGAAAATGAAGAACAGATTTGTATATTTTTAACAACAAAAAATGGTTTTGATTGTGAGCCATTAGATCATCCTGCCAACCTTGTGATTTGAAATGAGATCGTTTACCCCAAAGTAGAAATATTTACTGATAAAAATAGATTGAGTTAGATTGGAAACTCTCACATAGACTATCCAAAAGAATATTAATTGTATTGAAAATTATTAAGAATTACATTAAAAAACTACTAAATGTCTTTTAGTACACTTAAACAAAAGCTGAAGTTTTAAATGGGAAAGACACTTCAACAAGCCTACCTCTTATTAAGGAACTAATGCCCAGTCTAGTAACAAAGATATTGTCCAGTTCTTTGTTTCCCATGAACAGTTCAGCTACTACATATAAATTGGGTTGTAATTTCCGAGCAGCATCCAACATGTACTGAAAAAAGCACAGTCACACATGTAAAAGAGAGAAAAGTGAGACAGGTAGGAAGGGAGGAGACAAGATTAGGCATGGGTTTAACACAAGAAGATACATATGGTAAGACAAAATGAAAATTCAGAAAGAATTCCAAATGAAGTTTGATATACAAATGTGACAAAACAACAAACAGAACCAACAAACATAGGGAATATGAGAATATGTAGAGTAAAGCAGTTAAAAAGAAGTTTAGATTTTGCAGAGATAGGGACACAAGGAGAAAAGAAGAAAAATGTTGGTGCTTTTATAAAATGTAACCTGTATCACTGCAATTCTGCCAGTATTTCTCCTATTTATATATATATATATATATTATTTATATATATATTTTAGTTTGTAGTTGGACACAATACCTTTATTTTATTTACTTTTATGTGGTGCTGAGGATCAAACCCAGGGCCTTGCACGTGCTAGGTGAGTCACAACCCCAGCCCTTATTTGTTTGTTTTTAATATCTAGTCAGACTGTTAATTTCCAGATGGTTTCCTAAGTAATTAATGATAAATTCCTTTCTGGTGAATTATTTAGCTATTGTAAAATTTAGGTCTCAATGACCCAATTGAAGCCTGCAGATAACAAACTCTTAAGCCACTGAGTCCCATTTTCAATTCTGTAAATATTCCAATGAAATTGACATAGGTACATTAAAACAGGTAAAAAAATATAATCTAGGCTGGGGATGTGGCTCAAGTGGTAGGGCGCTCGCCTGGCATGTGTGTGGCCCGGGTTCGGTCCTCAGTACCACATACAAACAGAGGTGTTGCGTCCGCCAATAACTAAAAAATAAATATTAAAAAAAAACTCTCCCTCTCTCTCCCCTCTCTCTTTTTTTTAAAAAAAAATCATAATCTACAGTTTACATATATTAATCAAATTTATATTATCATATAATTAATCATATTACATAATATGTATTTATGTTGTATACTCTATTTAAGTTTTTATATGAATTCCATATCTGGAATTATAGGACAAAATAGATTAAACTCCTTACAATTTCTACCTCTGAGATTTATGATCTACATTGATGCTACACAGAATCAGAAAATAGTAGCTTATAATAAAAAAAATAAGATTGGTCCCAAAAATGTTTTAACATATCCTTACATAAAAGATAACAAAATACCTCGAATCCTAACAAGCACAATCCTAGAGGATTTTATAGCTTAAAATTAAGTGGATTAAGTTAGCTTTAACATTTAGTTGTGCCATAATGTTATAAGTATATATTTGTGTGTGTACATGTATGTATATATTTTTTTGTTATTGTTAAAGCACAATATGAAGACAAAGAGCTGCCATTTGGGGAGGTAAATAATGTTCTATCAGCCAATGTTCTTATTTCATGTTTACTTAATAATTGTTTACTAAATCCCTCAAAAATCAAATCAATTTTTCATCACAGGACTTGAGACATATATATTATAGAAAATTATTGAAATAGGTATTTTTCAGATAAGCACATATTTCCAAAAAATTGTTGCTAGGAAGCTATCAAGGATCTTATTAGCAAGATTAAAATTATAAGTATCTATTTACAAAGTTGTATTAGGTAGAAGATAATATTATAAATATTGGCATTATTCAAAAGCTGCTTTAAAAAGCCCAAAAGAGGAATAGACAATAGTTATATTTACATTTTTGTTCTCATAAATATTTGATAAAAATGGAATTACTGACAAATATGATCGCTCTTCCTGAATTCTTCCTGAATTAAAATTTAAAAATTAACTTGCTAAACATTTTATAACCCAGTATTCCTTAACAATTGCATTTAAAGATTGTTAGAATTATTCAAATTATACAAAAATATAATTCAATGCCAAATCAATGCTCGTGTTCAACTAGCCGAGTGAAATGGCTAGTCTGTATAGTCTACTTGAGGAAAGCTGGGAAGAAATGTTGAATATCTTTGCTTAATGTGGATGAATTGTTTTTCTATACCTCAGCTACATGAAGAGGTGTTGAATGGCAGTTATCAAGACGCACTCCCTGGAAATAAGTTGCAGTTATTTCGGTATATTTTTTCGTATGTGCCCAGAGATAAGGGCAGTCCTCTGGTTTATTTCCATAGCATAATTTAACACTGTCTCCCCAACAAATCAGTTCTCTTCTTAAATAAACATCTGAACCTGTTAAAAAAGAAGTTTGTTTTCAATGGCTTAAGAAATAGAATAAAAACATTTACTTCAAGGAACTATACCATTTTAAAACTGCATTATTTCTACCATAAATGATATATTGGATAAAATCATATCTAAAATGATATAGGACAAAGTTTTCTATCTGATATATATGTGGCAAAAATTACACCTTATAGTCTCTTCTAAAAGTCTGAGCTCAATTTCAAAATTCCAAGTTATTTCCTGAGGAAAAATAGTGATAGTATTATCATAGACTCTTAGAACTATAGTTCTACCAAAACATTTTAAGGCTCCATCTCCAACTTGCTACTCAATTTTGGCAAGAGGTTATATTAAATTCATGGCATATAGAAGAATTTCTTTTTTTCATTTAGAATGGTTAGAAAAGAAAGGGTAGAAATACTTATGCCCAAGGTCATATTCTTACATAACAGCATATAAGATTTCTGAATCAATTCTAAGGCCACAATAATAAACTACTAATTCTAAACTGTTGAAAAAATACACGTCAAGGTGTTTCCTATAAAATGCTTCCTGGCAATAACATGGTTGTTGAAAACAAGATGCTAGAGTAAGTGAGGGGAACCTAAAAAAAATTAGTTTCTGGTATAACTGCCTTTCAAATACCTTAATACCTCTCTGGCCAGTGGTTGAAAATCTCTCTTATGTAGATGTAATTATAACAGCATTAGTTTCAAAGTTCTACCTCTTTTTCTTCTCTCTCAAATTGGTGAAACAGTTTAAAAACCTCTAGCCTAGTGGGGAAACAAATCAAAAAAACAGATCATATTGAACTTTCTATGAAATTTTTTCCCTATCCATTGAGAATTCAAAAGTGATGTACCTGGTTCAGCAAAGTTTCAAAGAGGATCATCTCCTATCACCCATCCATTATATGCCATGAAAAAAACAAGCTTTATTTGGAAGGTGAATCATAGATTCTTCTGCAGATAAGGCCATTTCTTCAAATGGGAAAGTAAAATACCTATAGAGATAAAATTAAATATTAAATCCACACAGAGAAACTGCTTGGAGAGAATCTGAATTAGCAACATTAAAAATTAAACTTTCCTTATGAGTATAATAAATAAAATTAGTGTGACACCATTTACAGGAAAAAAACTTCAATATAGGTGAAAAATCAATAAACATTATTTACCTCCCCAAATGGCAGTAAATCTAATAGGATCTGACAAATGGAGTTAACATTGTAGCATATATAATGCTAACATCTTAAGGAATTTTTTAAATCTCTCTTAAAATCACAAGAAAACAATTGAGATATTGATGCTACTTCTCAAAGGCTTTTACTATCTGCTAGTTGCCCAATTTATGTTACATTTTACCTATAAAGTAAAGAACTATGTGGTTGGGGTATAGCTCAATGTAGATGGCTTGTGGAGCCCCTGGGCCCAATCCCCAGCACTGTCAAAAGTTGAAAAAAAAAAAAGAGGAGGAGGAGAAAATAAGGATCTAAATGCTTGCTCAATTTGATTAACACTGTATTTATCACTAACTGCTATGGTTTGAGTGTGTCTCCCAAAAGTTCATGTGCTGGAATCTTAATTTCTTAATGTGAGTGTTAGAAGATGGGCATTATTTTTAGTACTTGGTCATATGAGTGGAGCCCTCATGAATGAATTAATGCCTTTCTTGTGGAAGGAACTTACACAAGGGACTGGATTAGTTATCAAGAGAGTGGGCTGTTAAAAGTAAGACTGTCCCTCCTGCTTTGTCTCTTTCATATGTGTTCACTTGCCCTTCCCTTTCCTATCATGAGTTGAGGCAGCTGGAGGCCCTTACCAGAAGCTGAGTAAATGCTGGTGTCACACTCTTAGACTTCTCAAGTCTCCAAAACCTTGAACAAAACTAAATCTTGCTTCTTTTTTTAATATTTATTTTTTAGTTGTAGTTGGACACAACTACACAACTATTTTATTTATTTATTTTTATGTGGTGTTAAGGATTGAATCCAGGGCCCCACACGTGCTAGACTCTACCACTGAGCCACAACCCAGTCCCTAAACCTTGTTTCTTATGAATTACCCAACATCAAGTATTTTGTTACCACAACAGAAAACAGACACTAAGTATGCACACCTCCAGAAACATTAATGTAAACAACTATAAAATGTAAACAACTATAAAAATGTTCATATGGATGATCATTTTTCTAACTAAAGATTTGCCTAACACAATTAAGCCTAATTCCAAATCAAAACTCCCGTTGTTTAAGAAATGTACTGAAGTTGTGCTTTAAAGGAAACATTTAGGTTAATTCACAGTTAAAAACAAATTTTAGTTTTTAATCGTTCACGAAAAGAAAAGAAAATGGAATACCTGGTAACTAAAGGACATCTTCTAGTGACAGGTCCCATTTTAGGACCATGGCCAGCCAGTCGTTCATAAAACACATTTCCCAAAAGGCAATTAACTGCTTGGAAAACATTAAATTATATTACATCATCATCAACAATGAAAAAATAGTTTAAAGACTCAAAGAAAAGCAATAAATATAGGTAAAACCTGTTCCTGATGAAAATTCATGAGTTGATGCTTCTCTGAATTCAATTCATCAATTCTATTAAGGAACCAATTACAGCATTCTTCAATCGCAGCTGGCCCATCACTAGAGCAGATAAAGCAATACAAACCTATTTAACCTTTTTTACAAGGGTCATAGAAATCTTAATCATCAGAATCTTATTATGACTGAAAAACTTTTCCAACAGTAAAGACTGTTACATACATGCACAGGAATATGACCTGGCACATATAAAAAACATGAATATGTCATATGCTGAAGTAGAATTATGGTGCCTATTTCATTTCATATGAAGGATTTCAATAAGCTCTTTGAAAATTATACTAGCCATAATGGTTTATAAGAAGTAACAGTATTTATTTCACAAAGAAAACAAATAACATACTCATGTGGTATAAAAGTCGCTAGTGCAATGTTCATATCCACAGTGCAGCCAAGCCGTCTGTACTCAGGATCCTGAATAATCTTCAGATGCTGCTTCGGATCAGACTTGGTTACTCTCCTATTTCCTGAAAGAAGAAAAGATGAGTGCTTAAATGCAAATATTCACAGGGAGATTATAACTGTCACTGATTTTAAATTTTTTTAAATATTTATTTTTTAGTTGTAGTTGTACACAATACCTTTATTTTATCTATTTTTATGTGGTGCTGAGGGTCAAACCCAGGGCCTCGCATGTGAAAGCTCTACCGCTGAGCCACAAACCCAGCCCCTGATTTCAAATTTTAAATATACAATTATTTCATAGAAAATAAAACAAATATTAATTTCATAACCATCTTCCTACCCCTCCATCCTCCTGCTTATCATCTCCATACCACATACCATACACATACACACAGTGGGTGGGGGTAACACACAGAGACAAAAATATCATTATAAAACAAAAAACAAACAAGCATAGGGATTGTTATCAGTTCAACTCAAGCCCCACTTTTTTGCTCTCAGTCAATGTCCACTACTACTATTGCTTCTTCTTTTTTAACACTGCTGGGAATCAAATTCAAGGCGTTATGAGTGCCAGGAAATACTCAACTCCTTCAGCCCTACTTATTAAACTTTAGGACATCTGGACTTTGGTAGTAGCATTTTCTTCTCAAGTGCTACCAAATAGTCTAACCTCAGGAGTTGTGTTTCCTCAAAGATTGCTTCCAATTCTAAAGTAAATCTTATTAAAAACTTGACTTTCTTTGCTTTCTCTGAAAGAAGTACTTGTGATGGAAGGCGGGAATGAACAGTGGGCACATCTGAACCAACTCTAAATGGAGGTAGGCCCTTTGGAGAACACTTGGTGCAGTTTCACTGATCTGAGACCACTCCATTGCTTTTGTAGATGTCTGACTCAGAGAGAATTCTGTTATACTGAGGAATTTATTGGGTGAAACAGCCCCAGGTTCAAACACAACTCCTGGGAGATGGAGAGAGATACCAGTGCCCCAACTAGTCTTGAGGTGCCAGCTGCCTCCAGGAGGAAGAATTACTGGGCAAGTGGTAAGTCACCAATTAGGCCAACTTCCCCCACAGCCTCCTGCTTCTTGTTTTCCTTTGAAGAACCCTTCCTCACAATAAATTCCTTTGGCCTGTTTCTTTATAAATAAAGCATTTGTGGGCTTTTTCCTTTGTTATATGCTAGGCTTAATTTCCCTTTAATTAATTAATTTGTCCTTGTTTTATTCTAAAGAGACCTTGAAATGGCTTACAAAAACACAAGCAATAAAATAAAACAGATTCTCAAAACTCAGTTTCTAAGGTTCATCTGGAAGAGTAAAACTGCTAAAAAATGCTTGAGAAAGAAAAAAAAAACAAATCTATACCAGTAGTATCAATGAAAAGTTTTTAGTATTGGTAGAATTGAAGGCAGATAAATGGAAAACACAGATAAAAGCCTAAAGTATATTTAGGATATGGCTATACACTAAGAAGTATTATGGTTGTATTTCAAATCAGTGTAAAATTATGGATTATCAATTTAATAACATTTTAAAAATAAAGCTAAATACCTTTTTCATGTGATACACATAAATTGTAGCTTCATAAAATATTTCATTGGAAAATATGGATAATATTATTAGAAAAAACTGTATGTTTATGAAAAGCCTTTTCTAAACTTGATGTGAAAGCCATAAAAGAAAAGACTGACTACATCGAAAATAAACAGCACCATAAGCAATAGTTAAAAGATCAACAGCATACTAAGAGAATATATTTAACACCTATATAATAAGGAACCATCAATAATAATGAATCAATTTGAAAAGGACAAACAGTCCAATAAAAAATGGGAAGAAATACTAACACATAATTAATGCAAGAAATGTAAGTGGCTAATTAACATGTGAAAAGATACTTCATTAACATAAAAAGAAATATCAACTAAGACAAGAGATTTAACCATACATACCAAGATGATTTGCCTGATTGAAAAAAGATTTTAAAGATTATTGGTATCACATGTTGGTGAGAGTTTTTCAAAACATGTGAGTAGGTATAATTTTAAAAAAGCAATTTGATGGTATCTATTGTATTTGAAATTTGCATATCCTTTGATCTACTTGTTTTACGTATAACAATTTATCCTGTAGATCTACTTATATAGCAAATAAACATACATATACAGGGTATATTTTAGATAGTACTGCTTATAAGAATATAAGTTCCACTAGGACAAGGTTCTTGCTATGTTCTTGCCACTGAATTCTCATGCCTGAGTGTCCAGCACACAGTAGGTGGATCAATAAAAATGCATTGAATGAAAGAATTACAAAAAAATTGGGAAAAAAAGCTAGTTAAAGTACTCTTTTTATTTTTAAACATTTGTTTGTCTATTTGTTTGTTTATTTATTTATCTATCTACCTATTTTTTTAATGTGGTGCTGAGAATGGAACCCAGTGCCTCACACGTGCTAGGCAAGCACTCTATCACTGAGCCACAATCCCAACCAGTTAAAGTACATTAAAACAGTGTATTGCTACTTGGGAGTTAAGAGAAATAACTATAATAAATTCATATTGTCAACTAATGAACAAATTAAATAGTCCATGCTTTAATGTATGTAACATATATACAAATATAAAACGAGTATATACATAGTTTACAGAGAGAATTATGTAAAACCACATGTAAAATCTGAATTTCTTTCAAAAATAATCTGAAAGGAAACACAGAAACTATTACTTGGTAGTTCCCTCAAAGTATGTTTTGTAGGAGGGGAAGTTGCATATTGTATTTTATTATATTTTGAACTATTTGGGGCTTTTTCTCTTTATAATGAGTACATGTATTACATATAAATGATACTACTTATAAATATTAAAGGAGAGAGAAATTTTTGGTGAATGAAATACGAAGCAAAATTAGGACTAAAAGTTCCTGTATTAAGGTGATACATACTTGTAAAAGTTGATGCCTGAATCTAACTGAGTTCTTAAATGTAAAGGCAAACTCATTTCTACTTCAAAGGCAGTATATTTGGGTCCTATTCTAGTTTTGGTCTCTGGACAAGGAAGAAAATTTCCTATTTTAAAAGAACCCCTCCCGGGTCCCGAAACATCCTCCCTGCCGGGCTGTCCCATACTACTTACGGATACTTTCTTCATAATCCTTTCCAATTTGTCTCCTAAAAACCTCAAGTTCTCTTTGAGTATGTTTTTTCCTCTTATTTTGTTAACTAGATTAGTTACATCCTTAACTGAATATTTACTTCTTTACCTTTTATTATTAGCTAATATCTAGCTTCAGTCTCACGAGTTGTAAGGAGGGTGTTTGTGGTGAACACCATCCATTGGAAGTCCCTCTTGCATAGTTAAGATTCTTACCTTAGACAGCAGAAGATTCACATTTCTCGATTTCAAAGCCTTGTTCAAGCCTTTCTCAGCTGAAGTAACCTGCTCTACCTAATTACCATTCATGCTTTTAACAAATATATGCTGAGTTTGACTATATTCTGAGCATTCTGCCAACAATAAAATAAAAATTGGTTTTATTATTAGAGCATGGCCTTTAGATGTTTCAGCTTCCAGAATCAGTTTTCAAATACCAAAAATACCAAAAATATTGTATCAAAACAACAGATTTAATGAATATTAACCAAGAAAAAAAAGGAGTTATCATTTTAAAAGTAATATTAAATTTCTTAAAATTGATAGGAACAATCTACTGCATCTATTTACCTTGTGTTAGAAGTCTTCTAAATTGTTCAACTGCTTTGTGAACATCTACTTGGAAAAATTCCCAGAGTTGGATCTTTGGAAAAATATCCTCCCAAATTATTTTTCAAATACACTGAAAAATTTTAACAGTTAAAACATATTTTTAAATATTTCACCAAATATTGTTTAACATATTAAAATACTGATTATAAATAATTTTCAGCTATATTTTCAATTTGTACTTAAGAAATTTTGTTATTTTGATTTAGTGTGGTATTACTGTATAAATACTTACATTCATGTGTTGATCATTTTCAATCAAAGCAGGTATTCCTTTTTCTTTGTATTTCCCTTCTGCAACATCACAGGAAAAATGCCAGAGTGCTCCGTCTAAGACCCAGGCAGGTTTTAAGTGTGGAGAATTCACAAGATTATATGCAGATTCTGGATGTTCCTGGATCCATTTACTATTAGCAGCTTAAAAAAAAATAAAAACAAATAAATTTGAACAAAAAAACTCTCATATCTTATAATTAAATTGAAAATGGTATCTATGTTAAGTTTAAAGATGAAATATCAACATCTACCACCCACTTCCTTTTATATTTAGATATCGATATTTTATACTGATTCTGTTTTATGAAAAAAAAAACTTTGGTTTTGGTATCTTCTCATACACTTGTTTTTTAACTTAAATATTGCTTAGGAAAATAGGAAGGATGAAAATTAGTTCTTTCACAAGTAACATCTTTGCACAGCTAATCCTAAAGGGTAAAATATGTTGTTTTTATGAGATTGAGAAATTGCTAATTTAATTTTTTAAATAGACAAAAGTTAGACCCAATTTGTTTTATGTTTACAATGGACAAATGCCCCCTGAATTCATACTGAGGAATACAAGTAGTTAGAAAAATGGAAAGTAATATCTATTGCACACCCAGAATTGTTCTATGCAGTTAAATACACTTTGTTATTCTTCATTTCCTCTCACACAATACATAACATACTGTTATGTTCCTCTCATAGAGGAGGAACTAAGGCTCAAGGGTTGAGTAATTTGGCCAGAGGAATTAATGTAAGTCTCTCTTCAGAATCTGCAATTGTGACCACTTTGCTGTGCTGATGAGATGACCATGCTTGTGTCTTATTTACTCAGTGAGCACTCTTACAGAGTTTTAGAATCGGTATCATTTTTAGTTTCTGTCATTTATTTAGTAAGCAATTTAGTTATTATTTATTTATACCCACAATAAATAAACACTTAGGTGAAGTCAGGATATATAAGGAGCAGAGATCATGTAATAAAAGTGAAATTAAAGCCCAGCTTGGTGTGCACATCTATAATCTTAGCTATGTGAGAGGCTGAGACAGGAGGATCAAGAGGTTATAAGCCAGCATGGGCAGCTTAGTGAGACCCTGTCACAAAATAAAATAAAAAGGGTTGGGGATATAGCTCAGTGGCAGAATAACTTACTTAGAATGCATAAGGCCCAAGTACTGCCAAAAAAAAAAAGTTAAACTGATAGTTCTCCAAATTGGTAACAAGATACTGCCCACTAGATTTATCATCACATTCACTGAAATTCAAGTTAAAAAGACAAAATGCAGTCATATTTGTATCCCATTAGGATTTTCACTTACTGGTGATGTAACCTAGTGGTAGAGTCTCATGAGCAAGGAAGGCCCTGGGTTTGATTCTAAAGACTGTGAACATGTGCATGGGCACGCACCTTCATGGGAACACACGCACGCACGCGCACGCGCGCACACACACACACACACACACACACACACACACACAGATATGTATGTTAAAGATAAATGCCAACGATATCCTGATTTTTTTTCTTTTGATATGTTACCCTAACTGGTCTTGAATTAGTAGGCTCAAACAATCTTTCTGCCTCAGATTCCTAAGAGGCTGGCCATCTTCATGTCTAACTCTACCCAATTGTTTTTAAGGGTAAAATCTTAAAACTCTATTTCTTTTCTCAATATTTTGATACAAAATCAAGTGGTAAGTGAAAGAATTCTAAACATTAAGTAGTGTAAGTATTTTTCTAATTTTACATGAAAGAGAAATCCACTCTATAGACTTCTGGAGTGCAGTACTATAGACCTCAGCAAGTATTATCCCCAGCAAAACAATTGGTGAGAATTATAAAATACAATCATCTAAAGTCTCTGAAAATTATCCTGTGAACATTCAGCATGTGGAAAGCATTTTTCTAATGTAAGAACAGTAATTGTCTCGCAATATGATCAATAGTAACACATATACTAGACCATGCACTTAGAAAACAGCTTCCCTTTACCATCTTCTCTGGGTGGGATATGACACAGGAATTGGAGCAGCCATGTTTGATTAAAAGCTGAAAGCAAAGCAATGAAGACAGCAGAGCTACAAGAGAAACAACCTCCTCTCCCTGCACCATTGAGCTAGTACTCTAGTCCTGAAATGCCTATCTAATCTTTTGTAAAATCTACATACAATCTCAATGTTAAGTCAGTTTTTCTGTCTCTCTGTTACAGCTACCTAAGCCATATTTAACTTTTACCATTTGTAACTAATACAATGCCATCACATGATTTGATGAATTTGACATAAATAATATTATAGATGCCTAAGTAATTACCAATACTGTCAATTTTATAAGTAATGAATACTTAGTTGTTAGATTACAATGGCTTCACTGTAGACTTGGAAACCTGGTTTCCAGGCACACAGAGAAACACCGAATGTTAGAATATATCTATTTTTTCAACCTAATTTTGCTATTGTTGGAGATTATCATCTATATTGATGAAATAGATCAATAAATTTTTTAAGTATCTTCATAATTCTTATGTTTACTTGGAAAATACCTCATGAAATTTCTTGAATTTTTGAACCACCCAAAATTCCTGTTCTATACATATGCAAATTAGTGGTTTCCACACTCTTCAACATTGTGGCCCACACAATATTTTGTAAGATATAATGGGTTAAACTGAATACATGCCATGAGGCATCATCAGTCCAGACTCAGTTGCTATGACAGGTAAGAGGAATAACTATCTCTTTGAAGATCATCAGTTGAAAAAATGTGGTACATTTTATAGAACTCTATATAATAGCTAAGGTATCTTGGGAACAAAAATAGTCTTTTTTGGTGCTGGAGATGATCTAAAGCTCTTTTAATATGTGAAGGACATAACTTCTGAGAGTTTACTGATAATTT
Source organism: Ictidomys tridecemlineatus (assembly GCF_052094955.1). NCBI lineage: Eukaryota > Metazoa > Chordata > Mammalia > Rodentia > Sciuridae > Ictidomys > Ictidomys tridecemlineatus. The sequence goes on along the minus strand of NC_135487.1, from coordinate 72,521,759 downwards.
TCTCCCCAGTAGTAGAAATCATGTAGTTCTTTTCATACATGCTATAGTACCAGATATTTTGCTATACAGAATATGTTTGTTAGTCTGGAAAGTATTAATACTCTATGTTGAGATATGATTATTAGGTCCTTTCTATCATAACTCTTTTTATAAACATCACATACAAATTATATTGACTATATCCTCAACTAGCACTGTTTTCTTGGAACAAAAAAAGTGATACTTCATACAGTGATATTTGAAGTTGAAAGACATTATCATCATGTATGTCTATAAAATTTACATTGCATAAGGAATGAGGATGTGGCTTGATAGTGAAATGCTTGCCTAACAGTTTTGAAGCCCTGAGTTCAGTTCCCATCATTGAAACAAACTGTTATATAAAATATCGAGGAATGAAATAACCAGAATTTAATATTCTCATCAAAATTAATGAAGTTCATACCAGTATGATTGCAGACAACATCTGTAATACAAAGAATATTCCATTCTTTTTTCAGTTTTTCCACGACCTGTCCAACATCATGCCATGTATACTTTTTATTAGGTCTTGAGAAATCAGGATTTAATTCTAACTGATCAGCAAGGGAGTAGCACGACCTAGATAGTCCCAGTGTCTGCAGTGGGGTGAAATGAATCATGTTGTAACCTGAAAAGCAAGACAACAAAGACCACTGTAAGAAAAAACAAACAAAACCAACCTAAAACTAAGAAAAATATCAATGTAAACTTTCTTAAGTAAAATAGAAAGGCTACCATGCTATTGGAAATGGAGTCAACGACTTAGGTTCAAATTCTAGCTGTACCAAAAGAGACTTTCAGAAAGTCTACATATATCTTTCAGAATATCAGTGTCCTCATCTACAAGACCAGGATAATAAAATAGTGTACTAGAAAAACATCACAAAACAGTGCTTAGTTAATTATTAGGGATTCAATTTCTATTTGTTAAATAGATATGTTTATACACAAAAATATCAGTATATACTCATCTCCTAATTTTAATGTTTCACAGTACTTATAGTACATAGTTGTGCCAGTGAACTTTTCATTCCTTTCTTCATCCTACACTTAACTTGAAAATAGAAAATTAATGTTACTCCTATTTTATGTAAGAGTAAAATAAGTTTTATCTTATTGTAAGTATTGTTGGCAGCTCATGCCTTCCATGTGGAAAGTCTACTAAATATATTAAGAGGTGAAATTAGAAGTAGGAACAAAACCTCTGAAATCTGTATTTCAGAGGATAATTACATTTATTTTAAAAAAGAAAAGGAAAAGAAACCAAGCTGACATCACCTGACTCTTTTGCAACCCTCAGTCTGTCTTCCCATTCATCCAAAGGTCCTAAACACTTGGCTAAGAATGTCTGGAGAGTAACACAGTCCAAGGGTAACACGTGATCATCACTGCCAACACATAAAACAGGGTCCACAACTATGTAACCTCCACCACTTTTCTCATTTCTAAGGAAAAAAAGCAAAATGAAAACTTTCCATTTAATGAGAGGGAAAAAGTGAGATTTTTCTAGTATCTGAGTAACTCGAAGGAACTATCCTATTTAAAATTATATTATTTCTAACACATACAATAATTAACAAAGTTGCAACAAAACTTAATGGAAAGCAATTTTTTACCCATTCTGCATTATTACACAGTTAATACTGCATTGCACAATTACTATATAATTATACCACATACAATATACATAATATCTAATAATTTTGTTTTAATGAAAAACAAATGTACTAGAATTTATCAGAAATAGCCAGAACACTTAAATAAATATAATCCTATAATCAGGTTGTAGGAAAAGACTAGATAATCTCATAGAAATTGAAGAGCCATATTCTATTTGTATCTCAAAAAGCAATGTAAAAATTATACTGCCATGGTTGATAACTTTTTATAAATTACATGACTTCAAGTTTTACAATGAATTAACTTTTTTCCCCAATATGCAGAACACCTAACTTCACTTACCCTTGAAGGAAGTAATACTGAAATGATCCCGATTGTTGCAGATTTAAGTTTACAATATTTATCAGAATCATCTTCTCTTTCTGTCGGATTTTCCCAATCCAAGAATGGAATTTTTCTCTATTAAATGCTTCTCCAGGAAATGGGTAGTTTGTATACACAGTAACTGCTTTACCCTGCAAAGTTGGGCCTAATCGGAACTGTAGTTCAAACCCTAAATAAAAACTATATTTTAAAAAATTATGTTAAAAATACTGTTTCATTTAAAGAATTTTAAAAACTAAGATTCTGATTTAGCTGCATTTTGTTTTACCAAGTATAGTAAACATTGTGGAATCATCTGCTTCACAATGTCCTGTTTCTTTCCCTGTAAACAGATTCCTATTCACATAGTTACTTTAAGATGTGAAAATTCTTACATCCTTATTTATATTGATCTCCTCAATCCCTCACAGCACCGTACCCCCACCCCTAAATTGACTTGTGCAGAGGTGGGCATCTGAGTGAAGATGTTCTCCAGTATTTTTCAAACTGCAGCAGAGAAAGTGAGTTTCTCTATGGTGTCAAGAGTATGGGATTGTATATAAAACTTGGGAGGTATACTGGGACAACTATCCTACTCTACAAAGAAAACAAGTCTTCAGTGAAAGAAGTCAAACTCAAAAGAGGCAGAGTTTGAACTTTTCACAATTCTGAAGGCATGTGAGACCCATAATGATATCTGCTGAAATAGAGTGGTATGCTAACAAAGATGTACCAACTGGCTGGGGTGGGGGGAAACACTAACTTGTGGTACTTGTTGACTTCTTGATAAGAACAATTCCACCATGGATAATCTAAAGCTATTGAAGCCACATCACTGAATGTGGAATCAGAAGGGAATTACACATTGGTTCTTCTGAGTGAGTACATGAACCTCCACATGAACTGCTATCCCTACTCATCATGATTTAGTTATTAAAATCTTTGTTAGAATCCTGACACCCAAGATATTCCCATTCTTTCCCAAGTCATACTATTTCTATTAAACTATACCTGAGACTTGTATTACAAGTACTTATCATTAGAGACAACAACAACAAAACCCCATTATAGTTAAAACTTTACTGTTGAAGAGTTTTGGTTGGTTTAAGGAAGACTTTGAACTTTTGTTACAATTGCTAGAATGTGAAAGTTTTGACTACACTCCAGTCTGTTAGGAATATAAAGCTTCTAAATATGATGTATCTCAATTAATGATAGGCAAAAAAACTGAAGGCAGCAGGAAATTTAGTTAAGTATAATTTTTAACTTAAGGAATATTTTTGAGAAGAGAGGAAATACTAGTAGTTATATTGACTGATTTATTAAATAGCCAATAAAATAATAAAACATTAAAGACTGAGCACCTATAGGAAACAAAATAGAAAATTATTCCACCCTTGCAGTGCTGGAGTTCTAGAGAGGAAAGAGCATATTAAACAATGAACTTCACAAATAAGTAAGTAAAGGAGGGGACATATATTGAGAGAAAAAGGGGAAATAAGCACTTTAATGACAATGGAGGAGAGGAAAGAAGTTAATGTGGTGGCAGAAATTTGAAATAGGATGGTAATTGAGAAGCTAAAGGGTTTGAGAGAAGTAAGGTAATTGGTCACATCTCTATTATGGCCATCTAGGGAAAGCACTGACTATTTGAAGAAAACAGGACAATAAAACTAGTATTTAAGTATGTGCTGGTTTCAGAAATGACAAGCAGCTTAGTATAGCTGGGTTGGAATAAGGTGAGGGAAAGGAAAAAGAAAGGAAACAGGTAATTAGATCATACAGACCTTCTAGGCCACTGTAAGTATTTTGGCTTCTCTTATCAGAATGAGAACACAAAGAAAAAGTTCTTGAAGGAAATTATTAGTGTTGCTCCCATGAATATGTGAATAAAGGAGGAAAATAGCCTTAATGCTGAATATGGAAAAAGATTTAATAGTCTGAATAGAAGATTAAATGAGCCACAATATTCCCTTCAGCAAAAGCCTAGTCCAGAGCAAGACTCTAACTTTTTCAATTCTATGAAAGCTAAGAGATGTAAGAAAAGGTTCAAGTTAGCACAGGTGGGCTCATGAGGTTTAAGGAAAGAAGATATCTTCCTAATATAAAAATCAAAGCAGATTCCTAGGTGGCAGCTGCAGTATGAAGATCTAACTAAGATTATTGATGAAGGTGAAGGTGGCTACATTAAACACATTTTACATGTAGATGAAACAGTCTTATAGCGCCATCTAGAAGTGTTTCATAGCTACAGAAAAGTCAATGCATGGCTTCAGAGGCAGACTGACACTCCTTAGGGCTTATGCAACTGGTGAATTTATGTCAAAGTCAGTACTCACCATTCTGAGAATCCTAGGGACCCTAGGAATTACACTATATCTACTTTGACTATATTATATAAGTAGAACAACAAAGCCTGGATGATAGCACATCTGTTTACAACATGGTTACCGAATATTTTTAAACCCACTGTTGAGACCTACTGCTCAGAAAAAAAAAAGTTTATTTTCAAAATATCACTGCTCATTGACAATGCACCTGGTCATATCAGAGTTCTGACGCAGATGTAAAATGAGATTAATGTTTGCATGCCTGTTTAAAAAAGCATTCATTCTGTAGCCCATGGATCAAGGAATAATTCTAACTGTTAAGTACAAATATATGTATGTATTGAGTGGTACTAGGGATTGAACCCAGGGAAGTTCTCTTAGTGATATCCCCAGCCCTTGCTTTTAAATTTCTGTTTTGTTTTGAGGCAGGATCTCACTAAGTTGCTCAAGCTGGCCTTGAACTTATGATCTACCTCTTGCTTCAGCCAGCTGAGTTTCTGGAATTAAAGATGTGTACCATTGTGCCCTGGTAAGTCTTTATTATTTAAGAAATACATTTTGTAAGACTAAAGTTGGCACAATAGTGATGGATCTGGGTAAAGTAAACTGAAAACTTTCTCAAAAGGATTTGCCATTCTAGGTGCTTCTAAGAACATTCACGATTCATGGAAAGAGGTCAAAATATCAAGTTTAAAAGGCATTTGAAAAAAGTGTAGTTCAATCCTCATGGATGACTCTGAGGGCTTAAGACTTCAGTGATGTAATGATTACAGATGTGATGAAAACAGCAAGATAACTAGAATTATAAGTGGAGCCTGAAGATATGGCAGAATTGCTGTAATTTATTTAAAACTTTAGTGGATGAATAGTTGTTTTGTATGATGAGCAAAGACAGTAGTTTCTTGAAATGGAAACTACTGGTAGATGCTGTGTACACTGTTGAAATGACACAAAGGATTTAGAATATTCATAAATTTGGTTGATAAAGCAATGGCAGGGTTTGAGAAGACTCACTTCAGTTTTGAAAGAAGGTCTATCATAGGTAAAATGCTAGGAGTGTCCCATGCTATAGAAAATTTTTGTGAAAGTCGATTGAGATGGCAAAATTCAATGTGACCTTATTTTAAGAAATAGCAATAGCCACTCCAACCTCCAGCAACCACTGTGCTGATCAGTCAATAGGAATCAACATTGGGAATTGTCATTAAGGCTCAGATGATCATAAGCATATTTTAGTGATAAAATATTTCTTTCCTTTCCCTCCCTTCCTTTCTTTTCCCAATGCTAGAGATCAAATCCAGGGTCCTACACAAGTGAGGCAAGGACTGTATCACTGAGCTCTAATAAATTATTTCTTAAGGAAGGTATGTACATTGTTTTTTTAAGACAGAATGCTATTTTATACTCAGTAGACTACAGTATAAGGTACACATAACTTTTATACACACTGAGAAACAAAAATACCATGTGACTTGCTTTATTGTCTTGGTCTGAAATGGAGCCTGCAATATCTCTGAGCTATGCCTCTACTGTTAGCTTAGAATTCTATACCTGGTAAAAATACCTTTCAAAAACAAAGATTATGAGAATCAGGTTTTTCACTATCAGAGAGGGTTGTTACAAATAAACAAGGGGGGAAAGTTATAGTGAATATTATATTGGATATGATTCAGAGGTAACAGTATAAAGCACTGTTTATAGTCAGCTTGGGCCAAGTGTCATGGGAGGATTAGCAACTTGGGAGGCTAAGACAGGAGGATTGCAAGTTTGAGGCTAGGCTCAGCAACCTAGTAGGGCCCTAAGCAATCTAGTAAAAACCTGTCTCAAAATTTTTAAATTGATGGGTTGGGGATATAGCTCAGTTGGTAAAGTGCTTGCCTTGCATGCACAAAGCCCTGGGTTCAATCCCTAGCACCACACACACAAAAAAAAAATGAAAAAAATAGTTAATAGTAATAATAGGGATGGTGATGTAGCTCAGTGGCAGAGGGCTTATCTACCATGCTGGAAGCCCTGGGTTCCACTCCCAGCCCTGAAGGAAGGAAGGAAGGAAGGAAGGAAGGAAGGAAGGAAGGAAGGAAGGAAGGAAGGAAAGAAGGAAAATTAGTATGGTTCAAGGCAAATCCTGACACTAAGAACATGTTGGTATGTTCCTCTCAAGTCTAAAATTATTCTTTTGTAGCCATAAATTGCCCACATTGATGTTCAACAGGTGGTAAATTTTTCTACAATACTAAATAATGGGAAAGATATTTTCTGTAGTATTATTCCATCTATAAGATGGAATATCACAAAGCCATTTTAAATTATGGTATCAAAAGGTATTTAAACAGCATTTAATACTTTGTTAAATTTTATGTATCTGAAATCCTTTCTGGAGAAAAGTATGGCTGAAACAAGATAGTAAGGAAGGTAATATACACTCAATAACATTATAAGCAGTAGGGGGGAAAGCAGTTACAAAATTGTTTAAACAGTATGATCTCAATATTTTTAAACAAAAGGCACAGGGAAAAAAAAAGTCTTTTTTTATACATTCTTGTAATTGGTGAAAGTCTTTAGCGCTGCAACATAAAAGAATAGATTAAGAAACAGTTGCATGTAGAATTAAAACATGAAATAAAATACTTAGTGTCTATGAGAATCATCTATATACCTTTACAAGAATGATTACATTCATCATCAAGGAAAATGGTGACATTTTAAGCATGTGCAAACATCAGAGACTAGCCAATTGGACATATTTAAACAAACTGCCACCTATTACATTTATACAAATATTGTTTTTCTAATTACACAAAGACTCAGAGAACTTGCAGTACAAAGGTTAAAACTCATCTAACATCTTTAAAACAGTATTTGAATAGTCTAACTTCAGAAAAAAAGACAAGCATTCCCAAAATGAGTATTTATATAATGTACACGTAAATTCAATAAACTATGTAAATTGTAAAACACCAGAGAAAAATTAAAGGAAAAAAATATAAGTTAAATAAACACTTTTTAACAACTAATTTTATTTATTAATAAGTGGAAGTCTTTCAACTCTCAGTAAAAATTAATATTGATACTGTCAGTAAAAACAATGTGATTAAATAAATTTCATTATTTTTAAAGGTCTTTAATATTCTGTGATAAAGTGATTCAAAGTTCAAAGTTCTATATTTTGATAAGTGGTTTTAATGGCCTCAAAAGTGGAAAAAATATTGTACAATGGTATCCAAATACAAATAAAAGACAATCTTAGTGCTGTGTTCATTAAACCATATATTAATCTTTTTTCTCAATTGTAGATGGACACAATAACATTATTTTATTTATTTATGTGGCACTGAGAAGCCAAAACCCTGGCCCCATGATATTAATCTTTAATCACATTCACCAACTGTATAAAGACTTTTACTGAAATGCTAGGGAAATTATATTTTCTCTGACATCAGCAATTGTTTTTTATAAGCTAATCACACAAAATTCTGAAGCATGAGTATAATAAACTAATGATGTGAAAACCAATTGAAAACTTTCATGTGGAAGATTTTTAACACAAAGGAAAATTGGTTATCAATTTTTTAAAGTGGGCATGTGTTTGTTTACATGGGTAAAAATCACACAATGATGGAAGCATTTCTAAAATATATATTCAAACACTTTTGCTACAGAAAGGAAAGTATGTCTAGATACTGAACTGGACGTACTGTAAATTGTTTCTATAAATCAAGTTTCATTTAACACAGTGATACCCATTCATTGCCTATGTCTGCTTTCGGGTTACAATGGCATAGTTCATTAGCTCCAACGGTGCATAATCTATAAAGCTGAAAAGATTTGCTATCTGAAAGTTTATGGGGAAAAAGTGTGCCAAACTCTGCTCCACAGTATCAATTTCCTTCAGTAAAGCAATTGACTTTATAGTTTGTGTATCTGAAAAAGATAAATGCTTTTTTCTTTTTTATGACATTTTCTAAGTTTCATATAAGAAGGTTACTTGTCATATACGCCCTATTCCCAGCAGGGTACACCTTAAACCTGGAACCACCCTAAACCCAAGGAGCGAGTTACTCCCTAATCTCAGCAGGATGCACCCTAAACCTGTATCCGCCCTGGTCCTTGAGCAAGGTCACCTTACTCATGCATACATGCAATGTCACTGCAAATGACCTGGGTCCAATATGGAGAGTCCTTCCTCTAAGCAACATTGGGTAGGCTGACAAAGAAATTGCCATGCATCATTCCTACTTGGCAATGGCTCTCAGCACACATCCACAACCCTATTTTGTTTTTTATTTAGAGCAGGGTCTCACTGAATATCTTAGCACCTTGCTTTTGTTTTGCTGAGGCTGGCTTTGAACTTGCAATTCTCCTGCCTCAGCCTCCTAGTGGGATTACATACATGAGCCCCTGTGCCTGGCTGGTTAGTGCTCTTAATGAATGTGATTATTAAATAATAGCAGGAAACACTGAACAATAGAAAATGCATCTCTCCATGTTTTTCTTGTAAAATACACTTACAATTTGCCATTTAGACCATTTTGAAGTGTACAGTTAAGTCACACTAAGTATATTCACATTGTCCAAGGTGGCGTGTATTGCTGCATCATATGTTGACTGAAAGCAGAAGGGGGGAAATGGATGTGAATGATGTGTGAAGCCTTACAGAGATTGCTATGGGCAGGTAGAGAGAAGAATGTCCACTCAGAGGGCACAGCTCCACCTACTGGAAGAGAAGAAAATGGATCTCTAAGACTTCAATATTTTTTTTTCTTCTTCTCTCTCTATTCCTTTCTCCTTCTCTCTTTCTTTCCTGTTTCAAGTTTTCTTGTTCTTTTCATTCTCCTCTAATCTATCTATCTCTCTCTCCTTCTTTCTTTTTAAGAGCACCTTCATTGCCCTACCCCCCAACTTTCATCCCAAGCATTATGTCTTCAATTACGTGTAATTGTCTAAATGCAAATAGGTGAAGGTCTCGAGGCTGTCTATAGGACTCCTAAATACCTAGCTACTACCAACACCCTGATCCAATTGCCTGTTAGTATCCACCTTCAGTAGAGCAATCTTCTAAAGTAGCCAAGACATACTAAGCCTTGTACCACCATAGCACCTAACCTAAACATAAAGTCCTAAGAACAAACAACAAATCACTATATGCATACAGAACCTGGAAGCCTTTTATGAATTGAATGAATCAGCTTTAAAGTACAATAAAGCCCAACATTTCTAGGCATAATCTCCCACCAAAAAGGAGAGACAACAGAGATATACAAAGCCAAAACAAATGTATAGGGGAAAGCAGTTACAAAGCAATCAAACAGAGCTGGAAAGTAATGTGAACAACAAGAAAAAACAAGGGAAAAAAAGATTACAAACAATGCAGGACAACTTAAATCTATAGGAGGACCTAGAAGCATTAGAAAAATGGACAGGGAAAGAAATCAAGGCATGCCTAACTCAGATGGAACGGAATATTAGAGAAGACATGAGACAGCAAGTCCAAGCAATAAAAGTATATTTTGAAAACGAATTAAATTCAAACTGCAAAGAACGAGCTTTACGAGGAGATCTTTCATGATAAACAAAAGCTAAAAGAATTCACAGCCAGAAAACCAGCACTGCAAAGCATTTTGAGCAAAATATTACAAGAAGAGGAATTGAAAAATAGCACCCAAAACTAACAGTGGGAGATGTCTCAGTAAAGGGTGAGAAAAATTACCAAAGAGGAAAAACTAGCTAAACTAAAATAAATAAATAAATAAACATGACTGGAAGTACAAACCATATTTCAATTGTAACCTTAAATGTTAATGGCTTAATTTCACCAACCAAGAGACATAGGCTAGTAACCTGGATTAAAAAAACAAATCCAACAATATGCTGTCTTCAGGAGACTCTTATAAAAGGAAAAGACATACATAGGCTGAAGGTTAAAGGTTGGGAAAAATCATACCACTCTCATGGCCTCGGAAGCAAGCAGGAGTGGCCATACTCATATCGAATAAAATCAACTTCAAACCTAAGTTAATCAGAAGGGATAAAGAAGGACACTATATACTGTTAAAAGGAACCATCCACCATCAAGACATAACAATTATCAATTTGTATGCACCAAACAATGGTGCTGCAACATTCATAAAACAAACTCTTCTCAAGTTCAACAGTCAAATAGACCACAACACAATAATTATGGGGGACTTCAACACACCGCTCTTGCCATTGGACAGATCCTTTAGACAAAAGCTGAACAAAAATCTATAAAACTCAATAACACAATCAATAACCTAGACTCAACTGACATATATAGAATATATCAACCATTATCGAGTGGATACACGTTCTTCTCAGCAGCACATGGATCCTATTCAAAGATAAACCATATATTATGCCATAGGGAGACTCTCAGTAAATATAAAGGTGTGGATATAATACCATGCACCAAATCTGATCATAATGCAATGAAACTGGAAATCAATTATAAAAGAAGGAAGGAAAAATCCTACATCACCTGGAAAATGAACAATATGTTACTGAATGATCAATGGGTTACAGAAGACATAAAGGAGGAGATTAAAAAAATTCTTAGAGACAAATGACAATACAGACACAACATACCGAAATCTATGGAACACAATGAAAGCAGTTTTAAGAGGGAAATTCATTTCTTGGAGTTCTTTCCTCAAAAAAAGAAAAAACAACAAATAAATGAACTCACACTACACCTCAAAAACCTAGAAAAGGAAGAGCAAAACAACAGCAAATGTAGTAGAAGAGAAGAAATAATTAAAATTAGAGCAGAAATCAACGAAATTGAAACAAAAAATACCATTGAAAAAACTAAAAGTTGGTTCTTTGAAAAAATAAATAAGATCTACAGGCCCTTAGCCATGCTAATGAAGAGAAGAAGAGAGAGAACTCAAATGACTAACATACGGGATGAAAAAGGCAATATCACAACAGACACAACAGAAATACAGAAGATAATTAGAAAGTATTTTGAAACCCTATATTCCAATAAAATAGAAGATAATGCAGACATCAATAAATTTCTTAAGTCATATGATCTGCCCAGATTGAGTCAGGAAGACATACACAATTTAAACAGACCAATAACAAAAGAAGAAATAAAAGAAGCCATCAAAAGACTACAAACCAGAAAAAGCCCTGGACCGGATGGGTATACAGCGGAGTTGTCCAAAACCTTCAAAGAAGAATTAATACCAATACTTTTTAAGCTATTCTAAGGAATGGAAAAAGAAGGAGTTCTTCCAAATTCATTCTATGAGGCCAACATCACCCTGATTCCAAAACCAAAGACACGTCAAAGAAAGAAAACTACAGACCAATATCTCTAATGAACTTGGATGCAAAAATTCTCAATAAAATCCTGGTGAATTGAATACAAAAGCATATCAAAAAAATTGTGCATCATGATCAAGTAGGATTCATGCCTGGGATGCAAGGCTGGTTCAATATTCGGAAATCAAAAAATGTAACCCACCACATCAATAGACTTAAAGACAAGAACCATATGATCATCTCGATAGATGCAGGAAAAAGCATTCGACAAAGTACAGCATCCCTTTATGTTCTAAACACTAGAAAAACTAGGGATAACAAGAACTTACCTCAACATGGTAAAAGCTATATATGCTAAGCCTAAGGCTAGCATGATCCTAAATAAAGAAAAACTGAAGGCATTCTCTCTAAAATCTGGAACAAGACAGGGATGCCCTCTATCACCACTACTATTCAATTTAGTCCTTGAAATACTAGCCAGAGCAATTAGACAGACAAAAGAAATTAAAGGCATAAAAATAGGAAAAGAAGAACTTAAATTGTCGCTATTTGCACATGACATGATAATATATTTAACAGACCCAAAAGGGTCTACAAAAAACTGCTAGAGTTAATAAATGAATTCAGCAAAGTGTCAAGATATAAAATCAACACGCATAAATCAAAGGCATTCCTGTATATCTGCAACAAAACTTCTGAAATGGAAATGAGAAAAACCACTCCATTGACAATATCCTCAAAGAAAATAAGATACTTGGGAATCAACCTAACAAAAGAGGTGAAAGATTTATACAATGAAAACTACAGAACCCTAAAGAGAGAGATAGAAGAAGATCTTAGAAGATGGAAATATGTACCCTTTTCATGGATAGGCAGAACTAACATCATCAAAATGGAGATATTACCCAAAGTTTTCTACAGGTTTAATGCGATGCCAATCAAAATCCCAATGGCATTTCTTGTAGAAATATATAAAGCAATCATGAAATTCATATGGAAAAACAAAAGACCCAGAATATCAAAAGCAATTCTAAGCAGGAAGTGTGAATCTGGAGGTATAGCAATACCAGAGTTCAAACTGTACTACAAAGCAATAGTAACAAAAACAGCGTGGTACTGGTACCAAAACAGGCGGGTGGACCAATGATACAGAATAGAGGACACAGAAATCAATCCACAAAAGTAAAACTTTCTTATATTTGATAAAGGGGCTAAAAGCATGCAATGGAGGAAGGATAGCATCTTCAACAAATGGTGCTGGGAAAATTGGAAATCCATATGCAACAAAATGAAACTGAATCCCTTTCTCTCACCATGCACAAAAGTTAACTCGAAATGGATCAAGGACCTAGATATCAAATCAGAGACACTGCGTCTGATAGAAGAAAAAGTTGGCTACGATCTACATACTGTGGGGTCGGGCTCCAAATTTCTTAACAGGACGCCCATAGCCCAAGAGTTAATAACAAGAATAAACAAATGGGACTTACTTAAACTAAAGAGATTTTTCTCAGCATGAGAAACAATAAGAGAGGTAAATAGAGAGCCTACATACTGGGAACAAATTTTAACCCCTCACACATCAGATAGAGTCCTAATATCCAGAATTTACCAAGAACTCAAAAAATTAAACAATAAGATAACAAATAACCCAATCAACAAATGGGCCAAGGAACTGAACAGACACTTCACAGAGGACATACAATCAATCAACAAGTACATGAAAAAATGCTCACCATCTCTAGCAGTCAGAGAAATGCAAATCAAAACCACCCTAAGATACCATCTCACTCCAGTAAGATTGGCACCCATTATGAAGTCAAACAACAATAAGTGGTGGTGAGGATGTGGGGAAAAGGGTACTCTTCTACATTGCTGGTGGGACTGCAAATTGGTGCGGCCAATTTGGAAAGCAGTGTGGAGATCCCTGGGAAAGCTGGGAATGGATCCACCATTTGCCCCAGCTATCGCCCTTCTTGGACCATTCCCTGAGGATCTTAAAAGAGCATACTATAGGGATACTGCCACATCAATGATTATAGTGGCACAATTCACAATAGCTAGACTGTGGAACCAACCTAGATGCCCTTCAATAGATGAATGGATAAAAAAAATGTGGCATCTATACACAATGGAGTATTACTCTGCACTGAAAAATGACAAAATCATAGAATTTGCAGGGAAATGGATGGCATTAGAACAGATTATGCTAAGCAAAACTAGCCAATCCTTAAAAAACAAATGCCAAATGTCTTCTTTGATATAAAGAGAGCAACTAAGAATAGAACAGGAAGGAAGAGCATGAGGAAAAGGTTAACATTAAACAGAGACGAGTGGGGAGAGAGAAAGGGAGAGAGAAGGGAAAGCATATGGAAATGGTAGGAAACCCTGAATGTTACACAAAATTACATATAAGAGGTTGTGAGGGGAAAGGGTGGGAAACAAGGTAGAGAATTGAACAACAGCAGATGAGGTAGAGAGGGAAGAAGGGAGGAGAGGGGAGGAGTGATAGTAGGGGATAGGAAAGGCAGCAGAATACAACAGTCACTAATATGGCATTATGTAAAAATTGTGAATGGGTAACTGATGTGATTCTACAATTTGTATTTGGGGTAAAAATGGGAGTTCATAACTCACTTGAATCAAATGTATAAAAGAGGATATGTCATGAGCTTTGTAATGTTTTGAACAACCAATAAAAAAAGAGAGAAATCCTTCTGGGGAAAGAATGTTGGTTTAAATCATGTGGAAAGTCCTTTCTAACTCTGAACTTAAGACTGTAGGGTAAATAGACCTTGATTCTAGTGGGCTGTTTCCAAATATTTGTCTATACACATGGCAGTGCCCTGTGCTGATGCTGCTTGCATCCTGAGGTTTCAGCTACCAGTCAGGGATCACTGCACTGTGGCCCTGGTTCCCATCTCCATCTTGCTACTAACATGAACTGATGTCACTATTGGATTATAGGATTTAAGGACTGTTGGGTAGTTTAATGCTTTAGGTTGTTGATATTTAATTACAATAATTAAACAAACATTTAATGACAATTTACTGTATATCATCACCATGCTAGATAACAGAGATAAGACAATGTTTAAAAACACTTTCTGGGCTGGAATAAAGCTCACAGTTAAGTGCTTGCCTAACATGTGCATGGCTCTGCATTCAATTTCCAGTACTAAAAACCAACAAAAAAAAATCTTTCTGTATTTGTGGAACTTACAACTAAATACTATCAGGAATTGGCAGCTAACTCTCAGTGGATTCTATTTTCACATTTGCAATAGTCAGATTTGTTTAAGTACCATGTTTTCAAGAAAAAAATAGCTAAGTGAAGCTAGCCAATCCTTAAAAAACATGCCAAATGTCTTCTTTGATATAAAGAGAGCAACTAAGAACAGAACAGGGAGAAAGAGCATGAGGAGAAAATTAACATTAAACAGAGATGAGTGCGGGGAGAGAAAGGGAGAGAGAAGGGAGACTGTATGGAAATGGAAGGAGACCCTCATTGTTACACAAAGTTACTTATAAGAGTTTGTGAGGGGAAAGTGGAAAGAAAAACAAGGGAAATAATTGAATAAGAGAAGATGGGGTAGAAAGGGAAGATGAGAGGTAAGTGGAGGGGGGATAGTAGGGGATAAGAAAGGTAGGAGAATACAAGAGTCACTAATATGGCATTATGTAAAAATATGGATGTGTAACCGATATGATTCTGAAACTTGTATTTGGGGTAAAAATGGGAGTTCATAACCCACTTGAATCAAATGTATAAAAGATGATATGTCATGAACTTTGTAATGTCTTGAACAACCAATAAATTAAAAAAAAAGAGCCAACCAGAGTGCTTAGCAACCAGAAAGAAAAGACCCACAGGAGAGTACCAAACTGGAATTTTTGGAATCTCAAAAAAAAAAAATTCAACACCATTTATATTTAAAAAAAAAAAAACACTTAGCATATTGTGACCTACAAGAGGACATCCTGAATCCAAAAAAATAAAAGGACCTTCTTATCAAGCCAGTCAAATCGGCAGCATCTCATTCATGATGTTGGCAAAATAACATCATTTGGAAAACAGCCTCTTTGCTGTGTATATATAAAAAAGCATTGTAATGAGTTTAAAAGTCCCAACTCTTGTATACAAGTCTGGGTTGATTATCAATTGAATGTTACAAACAGCAAACCAACCAGGAAAACTAGTTCATCTAATGCATAATAGCACAGCATTAAAATAACAGACTGGAGATTCTTTAATGAAACAAAGCCAAGCTAGGGGTGTGAACACAGTGAATGTTCTTTCTTGACTAACTGCTCCACAGGGGTCAAACTAGACTTCTGAAATTCATAAGGAATTTTCTAACTTTTTTTTGACTGTGGTCTGCCTTTAGTGAATATACATATGTGAATATACTTTTTAAACTATATTTCACTCAATTTTTTTTAATATATTTTTGTTGTAAGAGTTTATAAACACTGATTTAAAAAATATTTCTTGCTACTGCAGTTCTAACTAGTAGATCTAAATTCAAATCGATATATAAAAATAGAGTCCTATATGATAACTTTGATCTGAAATCTGGTATCAGGAATCATAAGGTCTAAAAACCACTGCACTGAAGTTTAGTAATTCCTATTTATTACATGCTAGGCAGTATACAAAGTGCTTAATTCCATTTATTTTATTTACTTCTGAAACAACTGTGTGTTATGAAGTAGGTAGTATTAATCCTATAGCCTAACAGGCTGATTTAAGTTCAATAATGTGCTCTAAATTGTGCCCCCAATGAGTCATTTAGTCAGAATTTGAACCCAACTAGCTTCCATTTATTTTACTATCCCAAGACCTAGGGCTCCTAATGAGGAATATTAAAAAAGATAAGTTAAAAATTTTAATTTTGACTGCTTATTACATACCAAGTAATTCTAAGCCTGTTCTTTAGTAGATAATTAAGACCACATGCCAACATATCTCCACATAGGAGTCAGTCTTGAGAGAGGAAGGCAAGTAGAGCTAGTGCAATGGACTTGCCCAGGGCAGAACTGGAGCAGGAGCTGAGCCACCACCCAGGAAGCTGGCTGCAGAGCCAGCACTCTTCATGGTGCTAGAAGTTCTGCAGGACTGTAACTATGGTCTGGTGTTTACCATCCAACCACAATGGCTCAGCTCCCTTCTATTAATGTGGAGAAGGGCCCAGGACAGCAAATCACATTACCACTGCCTGGGAACCAGGGAAGAGAGGCCAGCAGCCTCAGGTGTAGAAGGAGGTCAGATGAAATGATGACCTGCAAGTGATGCTGGTGTGCACCTGTCTGCAAACTACTGCCCAAGGATGTGGGAAAAGAAGCAGGTGGCAGGGATGAGAACCATGGGCTATAAACAGGGCCATTGTGCTGAGAGCCACAGCTGAGTCGGAATGGTCCCTGGCATTTTGACAATAGTATTGGTTGGGAGGCAAGCCATTAAGATGATGCTGTATTGATTCGGTTGTATATTAGACCTTTACTGACTGCCTGGGCCATGTGGAGTTCGGGAGACTTCCTGGGGAGCGTGTGTGGAGTGTGCTGGTGAAGTTCAGAAACAAAGTTTGTTCCTGCTTCAGTGGCTCATGATTTGTGCCCAGCCAGACTGCAGCACCATTGGAAAGCCCTCAGACCACTGGCAAGGCACATACTTCCACTATCTCAGGACATATAGTACACAATAAGAAATGCTGATCTTAACCAAGTGATGGTGAAGTGTACTGAGAATTTATTAGGTCAGGTACTGTTCTAAGCACTTTTCATCTCAATAAACTCAAAAGAATTCCTAGTTGATCTACATAAGAGTCTGGCCTTTTCTCATTCTATGATTGCAATAAGAGTTTGTGGTGCTATTTAGTCCATGGCCAGAGCAGATGGTGTGAACAGTTTGGTCACGTGGGAAAATCCTCAGGGAGTTTAAATTAAAGACACAGACACCATTTTACCTTTAAACCAGCTCTGGGATGGCTCCTTGAACCCTCAGCCTCAAGCTCCCCAGGGGGGCAGTGAGGTTTTACTGAAGAGGACAGAGAGAGAGAGAGAGAGAGAAAGATAGATAGATAGATAGAGAGAGAGAGAGAGAGAGAGAGAGAGAGAGAGAGAGAGAGAGAGAGAGAGAACACACTAGGAAGAGGGCTTTCATTGGGGAACAAACAATTCTGGGGAAAATTTCATCTGATGAAGGTCAAGGGGGGCCAATGTGGCAAGGTCAGGGGTGATGATTGGATCTTTGGGGCAGTGGTGAGACACGTCTCCACACAGCAAAGCTCTCAAATCTAAGAAGGGTGGGGAGAGCTCTGCCACATTAAAAGTATCTGAGCACCTCACACCTAGCCAGGGAGTAAACTCAGGCACATTCAAGGATTAACTCCCACAATGCTGCACTTCGAAGGGAAGGGAAACAAATATATATAATGACTCCTCTCTAGGGAGCGGAGTGGCTCAGCAGCTCAGTAGCTTGGGGGTCACCCAGTTCCAGGAATGGGTGGGGGGTCCAGAAAACTCACCTAGTTCCAGAACTGCAGGGTTCTGGGAAATCACTCCACTGTAGGGTCTAGGATTCTTACCCAGTTCCAGGACTGCAGAATTGTGGGAGGCCTGCCACCCCCAGCAGCGCAGGCAGCCAAACTAAATTTTGCTTGAGTGAATTTCCTAGGATACCAAATAAAACACCCAGGACACTTCCTCTGCCTCAAGCTCCCCAAATGGGAGAGCAAGGAATGTCATGAGGGGCTGGTGAGAGTGAGCATGTCCAAGAGTGGACTTTTACTGGGGAGACTGTCATTCTTTAGAAAATTCCATCCAGAAAAGGTCAAGAGGGGCAAGGTTACAAGGACAGGTAAGGTAATTCGACCCCTGGGGTTATAGGAAGGCACGCCTAAGCATGAAGACACATTCTGCTATTTCCAGGATCAGGGCCACTTTGAATGTGGCCAGATCACTGGAAGTGACTGACAGAGCTGCGACCAATCAGGGAAGGAAAATGCTGGTCACTCAGAGCAACAGCCCCCCACAGAGGCCTATCCAGTTCTAGGACTGGAAGGTCTAGGAAGCTCACACAGTTCCAGCATTGCAGGGTCCTGGGTCATACCTAGGGTTGTAGGGTTTTCTGACCTGTAGGGTGAGGATGCAGCTAAGCCAATGCTCTGTTTTCTGAACCCACAGCACTACATTCATCTCAGCCCTTGCAAGTCTAGCTGCTCAGCTAGGTCCCAAGAAGTGATGTGAAACTTCAGTCAGATGTGGGTTATGACTGCTGTGGGCACTCAGATGCCTCTTCCAGGAGGCAGCCTACAGTCCCAGCCCAGGCCCTGAGGGGCAGGGTGCACCAGATCCTGGGAGCACTGATGTGTGGCTTCACTGCAGCCTGGCCCCATGGGGTAGGCTATGACAGGGGCTGGGCTCAGGAGTGGCAGGCCACCAAGTGTGGGTGGTTTAGCAGTGCCTAAGTCTCAGGGAAGGTGGGGTGCCATGACTGTCACCTGAGCAAGACACAATCCAGCAGTGTTTCCAGTCCCCAGGTGCCATGGTCTAATAGCTGTGCTGGCCACAGGAGTGGGGTGCACCGTCACCTCCTTCTCTTCTGGGAGCTCAGATGTGTGGACTCCAGGCAGTCCCCTCAGGGGAGCTGAGTGGCATGAGAATACAGGAGTCCTAGTAGTGAGTATGGAAGATGTCCAAGGTTTGGGTGGGAGCTGCTGGTGTCCTCTTGCTTGATTAGTCCACACAGGGAGGAGGCTCCCTTGTTCTGAGCTGCTCCTGGCTGTTGATGGTGTGTCAGACACTAAGTGTGTCCTATTCTCTGTGTGAACATCCCAGGTTCCCATGCTCTATCTGGCTTCTGCTGATCCTTAGATGTGCTCTGAGGCTCTCTTTACTTACCCTCACCAAAGTGCATTCCTTATTTTGGGAGTTGTCTTTGTGGGAGGAAGGATGGTAGGGCTTCTAGTCAGACTTCTTGCTAGCATCTCTCCTCCCTAGAAATGTTTACTTTAAAATCAGAATAATCATACCCGGTATCACCATGTTTAATCACATTTGTATTGGAGATCCTCATGAGTAAAATATAATGAGAATAAAAGAAAGTAGAAGAATGGAATACTAAAATATAGAAAGCTTAAACTTGCATTATTTTCAAATGATGACATTTTTTAACATATTTTTTTTAAATTTTAGATGGACCCAATATCTTTATTTTATTTTTTTTTAATGTGGTGCTGAGGATCAATCCCAGTGCCTCCTGCATGCCAGGTGAGCACACTACCACTTGAGCCACATCCTCAGCCCAAACTATTTATATTTTGAAAAACGAAAATGTAATCTCCAAAAAGATTATTGGGAATACCTATAGAAATTGTCAAGGTTCCTGAATAAAGGCTTGAGGTATAAAAGTAAAATTAAAGTTTTATATTCCAGTGGCAAATGATTAGAAATTGTGATTGAACAGGATATACTATTTACAACAATATCAGAGACTGAAATTGCCTAAATAATAAAAAAATAGACTTAAGACTTCTGTACACAAATTATAAAATTTTATTAGGGGATGTTCAAAAGAACATAAATACATAAAGGCATATACTACGTTTGTCAATATAAGACTTAGTCTAGGTCATTTTTAAAAGTATTTTTAAGGTAGCCAGGTGCACACATGTAATGCCAGCAGCTCAGGACGCAGAGACAGGAGGATCATAAGTTCAAAGCTAGCCTCAGCAAAAGCAGGCACTAAACAATTCAGTGAGACCATGTCTCTGAAATAAAATACAAAATAGGGCTGGGGATGTGGCTCCATGGTAGAGTGCCCCTAAATTCAATCCCCAGTACATCCTCCCCCCCCCAAAAAAAAAAGTATTTTGAAGGCTAAAACACCATGAAATCTAAAGAGGAACCTGGAGTGGGTCTGGCCTATCAATTAACTATTAAGCTATTATTATTATAAACTAAGCTATTGTCATTATAAAGTTGTTCTGATTAAAATAGTATAATGCTAGTAGAAATTACATTAAGTACAAATATGTAGAAATTACATTAAGTACAAAATGTAGAAATTACATTAAGTACAAAACTACTTTGATGTAACAGCAACCTCCTATCAATTAGACATTCCATTTTGCATGAAAACACAGAGGCTCACAAAACAACTCAGCATTCTAGAATCACAGAGTTTTTGAAGAATTTAAAAATGTTCAGTAAAATGCAAGAGGAAATTCATTGCAAAATTACACAGTAGGGTAGTGTGCAAGAAGAATGCAGAATGGAAGCAATATACAATCTAAATGTCTGAATGTTCTATTTCTCATGACATATCCACTCCCATGCATACATTAGACTTTCTCGGTAACAGTGTAAGAGGTTAGTTGTGAGGACCAGACTGAAGGTAAGCAAGGCTTCTCAGCAGAGGGAGTTTTCCAAGAGCCATGCACTCTTGCTCTTTAGGGAGATGCAGGGGCAACGCTATTGGTCAAAGCCACAATTCTCTCTTTTTTAATTTTTAATTTGCTTTAATTAGTTATACATGACAGTAGAATGCACTTATATACTTTGATATATCATACGTAGATGGAATATAATTTCTCTTTTTCTGAGTGTACATGTTGTAGAATCACATTGGTTATACAGTCACATGTATATAAAGTAATAATGTCTGTTTCATTCTACTATCTTTCTTATCCCCATATCCCCTGCCTTCCCCTCCTTTCACTTTCCTCTACCTAAGGTAACACTATTTTTTTGCATTAAAATTCTTAATACACATATATACCACGATTTTTATATTTCTGTTTGTATATAAAGTATGTTGACACCCAATTCAAGTCTTCATACATCACATTTCACCATCCTTGCTAATCCTCTGCCCCCTCCCTTTCTCTCCCACCCCTCTACCCTATTTCTCCCATGCTCTGCCTCCCAACCCCACCATGAGTCAACCTTCTTGTATCAGAGAAAACATTCAGTATTTGTTTTTTGGGGATTGACTAACTTCACTTAGCATTATCTTCCCCAGCGCCATCCATTTACATGCAAATGCCATGATTTTGTTCTTTTTTAATGCTGAGTAAAATTCCTTTGTGTATATATGCCACATTTTTTTATCCATTCATCCACTGAAGGACATCTAGGTTGGCTCATGTCTATTTCATTCTACTATCATTCCTATCCCCACATCCCTGCCTTCCCCTCCTTTAGCTATTGTGAATTGTGCTGCTATAAACATTGATGTGGCTGTGTCCCTGTAGTATGCTGTTTTTAAGTCCTTTGGATATAGTCTGAGGAGAGGAATAGCTGGGTCAAATGGTGGTTCCATACCTTCATACTGTTTTCTATATTGGCTGCACCAATTTGCAGTCCCACCAGCAATTTATGAGTGTACCTTTTTCCCCACATCATCACCAACACTATTGTTGTTTGTCTTCATAATAGCTGCCATTCTGACTGGAGTGAGATGATATCTTAGAGTGGTTTTAATTTGCATTTCTCTGATTGCTAAAGATGATGAGCATTTTTTCTTACATTTATTGATTGATTGTATATCCTCTTCTGAGAAGTGTCTGTTCATGTCCTTAGCCCATTTGTTGATTGGGTTATTTGTTTTTTTGGTGTTTAGCTTTTTGAGTTCTTTATGTACCCTAGAGATTAGTGCACTATCTGATATGTGAGGTGTAAAGATTTGCTCCCAGGATGTAGGCTCTCTGTTCACCTCACAGATTGTTTCTGTTGCTGAGAAGATAGTTTTTAGTTTGATTCCATCCCATTTATTGATTCTTGGTTTTAATTCTTGTACAGTAAGAGGAAGTTGGGGCCTAATCCCACATGATGAAGATTAAGGCCTATTTTTTCTTCTATTAGATGAAGAGTCTCTCACAACTCTCCTTACAATACTGAGTAAGTGGTAATTATTTTACTTGGGTAGACTTTTCATAGGGTCAGAATAGATGTCATGAAAGAAAGAGAGCTGTCCATCGGTAGGAGACAGGTCTCTGCTTCATGGCTACTTTGTGTTGAGTGGGTTCTATAAGCAGCGTTCTGATACTCCCACATTAAAAAAAAATATGTCCAACATATATTCTTCCCAAGGAAAGCTCTATCACACAGGTTACTATTATTACCCTTCTATAAAGTGGATGTCTTATTATCATATTTTTTCTTTTTACTCTGTAGTGGAAGGAAACATTCTCAACCGATGTAACAAGAATCATTTATCAATAGAATAAAAACACAAGTTTATCAACACATTCTTAAGAATCCCAGAAACAGAACTGTCCACATAGACAACTTGGATTCATGATGAAGATGGCATCATAGAGAAGTAGGAAAGAGAGAATTATTTAACAAATGGGACTGGAGAATTGACATTCCACAAATAAAATACACACTTGCATTCCTACATCATTCCATATGCATTGCCAACTCTAGATATATTAACCATGTTAATATTTTAAAATAAAATTTTAAAATGATTAGTGGAAAATATTGTGGATAGCTTTTAAAACTTGATCTTACAAAATATTTCCTAAGAATGCACGCATGAAAACACATGATCACATGAGAAAAGATTAGTATTTTGAGAACATAAAATTAAAAACATCTGGGGCTGGGGCTGGAGCTCAGTGGTGGAGTGCTTGTCTACCATGTGCAAGGCACTGGGTTTGATTCTCGGCACCACATAAAAATAAATAAATAAAATAAAAGTATTGTGTCCAACTATAACTAAAAAATATTTTTTAAAAAAATTAAAGACATCTGTATGTCCAAAGATGTCTTAAACAGGAAGACCCAGGTGCTATGCTGCTGGACTTTGTCAGAAGAGCATAGGGAGCACCTGGCCTTCCTGCCGAAGAAGTGGTAGTGGAGTTTGGGTGGATTGGTGTGGAGTTCCTGAGGTGAGGGACCATCCCCAAGGTCTATGAGGACACCACCAGGAAGCTCAACATGAGCAGCAACATTGTCCAGCATGGTGTGGATGGGTTGACCTACCTGCTCACCGAGAGCTCCAAGCTCATGATTTCTGAAGTGGATTTCCAAGACTCTTGTTTTTGTTCTGGGATTCTCTGTAGAACTGAACAAATTATTGCTTCAGCTTTACCTGGACAACAGAAAAAAGATCAGGACTATTCTGGGTGAATTGGCACCTAGCCTTCCCAGTTACCACAGCCTTGAGTGGTGACTAGATGTACAGCTTGCAAGCAGAAGTCTCAGGCAACAGATTCAGCCAGCAGTGACCATAAAACTACACCTAAATCAGAATGGAGACCACAACACCAAAGTTCTGCAGGCAGACTCAGCCACCCTACTTCATTTAGTTCAGCAACTGTAGCAATCCTTGGAGGAGATGAAAACAAACCACTGTAGGAGAGTAGTTCACAACATCAAGTAGTACCAAGTGTTAAGGTCCTAATGCCTTTGACTCATTTGTGAATGGATGACATTCAGGAATTACTTTTCAGAATTAATTTTTATTAATTGGTGTTGATAAATGCATCTAGATACCATGAAATTCCTTTTCCTATTTCAGGATATTGAGGTCATGATCAGAAGCTCAAGTCAAGTTCCTTTTCTGGTGCAAAATGTGGTCAGCTTCTTGACAGATTGAAATGTAATTTTGTATTGTAAATGTGTAAATAGGAATGAATCAACTAGAAATGAATCTATACTGTTCATATCTTCTGTGTATATGAGTAATACCCTGTTTTTGGTACATTTTTGTCTGCTTAACTAGTATTTTCCTCCTTATTGATCAATTTTGAGAATAAAATTTATAGCTAATTCCTTTCCTATTCAGAGTATTTCTAAATAGTACAATACTTCTGACTTTTAAAAGCATCTCATGATGTTACTAGCTAAGAATAATGTAAAGTGAGTGTGAGTTTTTTAAATTATATGCCCATATTGTTATAGGAAGTTCATGCATTTTTCTTTGAATGTAAAGATAAGTAGTTTTCACCATATTGCTGAAGTTTGACTTATGGTTCATTGACTTAAGTAGTACTCAATTTTGTGTGGTTATTAATAATATTTTCACAAGGATTAATTTTTTCCATATACCCAAAGCAACTAAAAGACACACTGTCATTTACATTTATAAATAATGGATACAAGAATAATGTAATCAATGCTTCATTATCTGGGGGAAGAAAGATGTCTTAAACTAAAAATGTTTAGATATTTAAGAATATATTTTCAATATAACTGATAGAGTTTCAATATAACTAACACACTTGAAAATTAAAAATATGTAAAGATAACCTACGAATTGGTAAGAAAAATATAATTAATCTAGTTAAAAATGACCAAAATATATGAGCAGAAACTTTACAAAGGAATAAAAATGACTATCAAACACAGAAAAGTAATGTAACATTATCAATGACAATAAATATAGACCACATAATGAAATAGCTTCTGAAGGTTTTATTGCCAACAGCTAAGAGACCATGATAAAGTGCCTGGACACCTCCAAGGAGACTAGACCAAGGGCATCTCACATGTGATCAACACTTGTGGGAACTGATGCTGCTTCTAGGAAGAGAGCTGGGTGTGATCCCTGGGCTGACCTCTCATATGCCCTGTGAACAGCAGCCACATTCCCAGCACATATACCAGGGACAGTCCCACACAAGGGAGGCCTGTGCCTAAAGCCTGCAGCAATGAAGTTCAGAGCAGCAAAAACATGGAGACTTCTCAAAAGTGAATAAGCAGGAGAGTGAGCAAGGCAACCAGGTACATCCACAGGCTGACTCCAGTCAAAACCAGTGAGCACAGTGGGTGAGTTTAAGGACCACCACTCTTTGATGGCTATTTTTATGTGTCCAGCGGTGAAGGTTATGGTCCACAGTTGTTTGGTTAAGCATCAGTCTAGATGTGGAAAAATACTTCTTAGCTGTGATTAAGATTGACTTTGAATAACATAGGCCACCCTTTATAGTGTAGGTGGGCCTCATCTAATCAATTGACAGCCTTAAGAGCAAGAACTAAGGTTCCTAAAGCAGAAAGGATTCTTCTCGAGGCTGCAACATAGAAGGCTCATCTGAGTTTTCAACCTGCTAACTTATGGAATTGACTTGAGATTGCAGCATCTACTTTTTCCTAAATTTCCAGCTTGCTGACAAGTGCCATGGATTTCAGATGGTCTGCTCCCATAATATGAAACAACACATCAAAACTAATCTCTCTCCCATTCTCTCTCTTCTTATCTCTTCCCAGACTACACAGAATGCAGATACATTCAACAGAATATTTTTGTTAAAGGATCACTAAAATTTTATACATTTATATGCATTTGTATACACACAAACACATACACATACACATATAATGTTAGGAATACTAGCAGCTGCGATAAAACTTCAAAGAAAGTGAGAGAATAAGGACTCCTAAAGGTAAAAGGAGGCAGGGGAAAGCGTATACTTCCATGAAAGCTGTTACACTTGAATTTTCAAGGTAGGTTTACGAGAAATAACTAAAAACTTAATAAAAGCAGGCCAGTATGGACAATGTAAGTGTGTTATCAATGTGAGTTATGGGCAATTGAATCTTTGGCATCTGATATCTTTTGAAACATGAGAAAATTAGTAATCAATGTTTCAATGATGTGCATGGATTTATGGTGGCAGTAGATGGAGATGGAAGAGGAAAACAAAGGCCACATGCTGAGAAGAGGCACTTTCCCACACCTGTGCTCATTTTTCAGTCATCTGACCAGCAAACAAAACAGTGGAATCTTGGCTGTCCCTGGAGTCACCTGGGAAGTTCTTAGTGCCTGGATCTCACCCCCAGACATCCACATTTATTGGCCTTAGAATGAGTTTAGGAAAGGACATATCTGAAGGCTCACCAAGGGGTTCTCGTTGCAGGTCTGGGACTCCCTGAGGGACAGGATGCTCTCAGGCTGCAGGTGTCTGAGCTCTGATTTTAAGTTAGTTTCAAGCAAGTGAAGAGCACAACCAAATCTGCTTTGTACAAAGAGTACAGGGCAGAGGGAAGAGGACATATGAGCAAGAGGACAGGCTGGCAGTCGCAAGGCAGTTGGATGCCCTTCTTGGCGGCTTTGGAGAAAGGTAAGGCATTTGGAAGCAAATGTGCTGACTGTGGGGTGTGGAGACCAAGAGGGGAAGATGCTCAGGGGTGTCTAGTGGAACCCAGGATTTCAAGCTGGTGATTAGGTAGGTTGTATTAAGTAGTGATGGTGAGCAGATTGAAACCCCTGGCCCTTTGATGTGCCAGCTTTGCAGTGCCTGGGAATCTTTGCTGCAGAAAAAAATATTTGGTAATCATTGGGTGGCTTGAGAGAAGGTTAATAGCAATGAGTGATAATGGGTGTGGTGACATATTTCTGTAATCCCATTGGCTCAGGAGGTTGAGGCAGAAGGATCCTGAGTTCAAAGCCAGCCTCAGCAAAAGTGAGATGCTAAGCAACTCAGTGAGACCCTGTCTCTAAATAAAATACAAAAAAACGGCCTGGGATGTGGCTCAGTGGTTGAGTGACCCTGAGTTCAATCCCCTTAGTTCACAGTGTCACGGCAGACCATCTAAAAGGTATTCATGAGAAGAGTAATTTTAATATTAATAAATCTAATGATGATTTAAAAGCAAATTAAAATTTAATATTTTGTTAATTCATGACATAATTATAGAAAGCTTAGTTATTATGACTTCAATAAAAAGTCTTTTGGAAATTATCACATTTTATTTGGAAAGAAACTGAAGGGCAAAAGTTTCTAACTCTAACTAGCACTTCAAATCTTTCAATTCCTCCTCCTTTTCTGGAGGCAGGGTGAGGCTTAAAGACTTCCTTTCACTCTTTTCTGCTCTCTTATTATGGACTTCCCATCTCCTCCTGGCTGATGATTTATGTGAGTTTCTTAGGATGGAGGAGGAATAATCCAGGGGATGAGAAACCTTCAAGAGCTGCAGCTTGACTAGACAGCACAGGAACAGGTACGCGGCTGAAAAGCTGCAAGTGCTGGGTCCTGGGCCCCCCGCAGCCCCAGGCACAAATGTTTGCCAAATTAAGCTCAGAAATACGTCAGGATTTTTTTAAGGGAGTTGGGGAGTAGAGGAAAAGCATCTCTGGTTTGTGAGATCACATGAGGAGAAGACGGTTGCCTGAGCCGCTGCTCTGTCAGGTCACTGGCTCTGGAATAGAGCTCAGAACAGAAAAGGTCAGAGCCCAGTCACAGGTTGCCTGCCTCTCGCCTCCCTGTAACTGTGCTTTGGCAGCCTGCACCTTCTGATGGACTCAGTGCCAGTATCTGCAGCTGCTCAGTCTGCCAGAAGAGCTGTGTGAAGACAGGCATGTCAGGAGGCATCAGGAGTAGTAGGTATAAGATCCTGGGCCTGGTTCCAGCACAGGAGCGAGTCTGAGCCGCACCAGGTTGTAGTGACGGCTGCATGGCAGCCTGGCAAAACTCAGCTGTCCTGACCTCTGAAGGTAAGGTGGAGCCCACATTGCTTTTGGAACCATGCTACATACCACTTTTAAATATGTTTGTAAGGAACTGGCTTCAGAGATATCACCAGGCACTGCTCACAGAGTTCAGTGAGAGGCCAGCACATGTTTCCAGAAGGTAAGACAGAGATACCCAATGAGATCCGACCCCTCACACAGCATCCTCCTCACCCTCTCTCCTGTACAATAAAAGGTGTGAAGGTCGTTACACCTCTCAGCACCGGCTGGGGACACATGGGTGACTCGGTACCCCGCTTCTATTCTGGCTGATGGCGTGACTATAACAGTGCATGTCTGGAATGTTAGGGGGGCATTTATGATCATTAGAAATAATCAAGTCCAGACCAAGGAAAAAGGTCTAAGAGAATGTTTGATAATTTATAGCTAAATGACTTTGGGACTTCAAGATAGAATATCCAGGTGGTTCTTAAAGGACTCATAAATACTCAATTTAAAGGGGAAATATTAACATGGAGGTTTATGATCAGAGCATTGAAATTACATTGATCATGTCTACTCTGGCTCTAAAAATAAAAATGGAATAATAATCCAGCTACCTAAGCAAGAAGGCTGCAAGCCATGTCTTGCATGGTAAAGCAACATCTGCCATTGGCACAGATCAGGGACCATGCTCCAGGAGACCTTCCTGGAAATGCCCCCAAGGACTCTCAATCGACCCAGCTTCTAGCCCCAACTCTGCCTGTCAGGGGTGATGTGTGCATCATTTGCTGTTAGATTTTGTTTCCTTGAGGCAGAGAGGACACATATCAGAGTGAGAGAGGTTGATGGAGGCAGCTTCTCAGGAAGAGATCTGCCCATGAGCTGGAATGGGACCTTCCAAAGTTCTGGTTGTCCTGGGGCTGGCATGAAGAATGCAAAACAAGAGGTGATCTGAGAGTCTTTGGTGAGGGTTTACAGGACAGAGGGGTGGACCACGATGAGAAACGGAGAAGTGTGAGGCCTTCCTAGGGAAGCAGAGTGCCCAGGCCTCTCCTTAGATACCTGCAGCTCCTGAGAGGGTCAAGGAATACCAAGCTGGTTCAGACACCTCCTAGAATGGAAATGACAGAAAAACTCACAATTCCTGCCCTACCTACCCTAGGATCTGTTGAAAAAATGCAGTAGGATCATCCTGGAAATAGATGAATTCTAGATAGGGCAGAGGAGTGGGAGGGAAAGGGAAGGGGTAAGGGATTAGCAAGGATGGTGGAATGTGATGGACATCATTATCCAAAGTACATGTATGAAGACATGAATTGGTGTCAACATGCTTTATATACAACCAGAGATATGAAAAATTATACTGCATATGTATAATAAGAATTGTAATGCATTCCACTGTCATTTATTTTTTAAAAAAGTCAATAAAAATAAATTTTAAAAAATAAGCTAAAAATGAGATTAATAATAAAAAAATAAAATAAAATTGTAATTATAATAATTTCTCTGAAAAAAAAGATCATCCTGGAGACTAAAAAGTGCAGTCCAAATGCAAGCCCCACAAAACACACATGAACATTGATTAATTATTTCCTGAATGGACAAAGCCAACAAATGGGTGGTGGTGCAGAGGAGAGAAAAATCACTTTCCAGCAACTAAAAAGAATGAATCACTGCCTCTCCTAAGACATTCACTGGCCTTATTGGGTGGATTGGTACATTAGTTAAGAATACAGACCTGGGGCTCTCACTTGACTAGCTTTCTTACTCTCTGTGCCTCAGTTTCCTCATCTACAAAATAAGGCGATTGTGATATTTCCTATTGAAGATTTTCTGTCTTGATCAGAGGATGTAAAATACTCCATAAAAGAAACACTGAAAAGAAAATCAGGGCTAGAAAAATAACCTGGGGGTGGAGTTATTGTTTTAGATGTGGTATCCAAGGTCAGGAGACTGAACAATGCCTCAGGGAAAGATCTACATAGGGAGCTCAAGAATTGAGCCCCAAGGCAAAGTGATTTAGGAGTGTTAGGAAAATAGCAAAGAAGTTGCCTTTTACCTAAGATTGCGCAGCCATTTGGGTTGGAAAGAAGCAGGACAAGAGTGTCATTCTGAGCTCTTGAATGAGCTGAGAGATCTTAAATCTGGCTAATGTTATGCCAGATTCGTGGGACTCCAACAGACCTCCAGGAGCCGAATTCAAAGCAATCACACAAGAATCTTTATTGCAAGCTCAAGCCTGGACTCACAACCATTCCTGATGCAGTGGTCCCAGGGAGTGAGTCCTGGTCCTTTGTTCAGTGAGATTTTACAGGTTTTGGGAGGATACTGTATGCATCACAATATCACACAGCAAATCATTCCATACTGCTGGAAAGTCAAACAACAACTCTTAACATTGATTAGCACATTCAATGGCGGGAACAAGTTGGGAAGGGGTAATTGGTTAGTACAAAAGGGGGATTTGTTTGAACTGATTGGTTTAGGCCAAGAGGGGTGTACATGCTAAAATACATGTTTTCCCAACATGTTATTAACCACCATAAACTACTTGGGGGTCATCTGGCATTCCAGGTATTTTCGCTGTCTCATGCTGATTGGAGGTTGCTAGGGGGGTTGCTATGGGTCCTGACAGCTCAGAGAGACCATCTAACTGAGTCAGGGACACCTGGCACCACAGACCTCTCCTGTTATTTACAGACAAAGGACTCAGCAGGGTGGTATGTGCTTAGGAGTGCTCTGTGGGTTTTTCCAAGGACAAGGGTCATGCCCTCTTCCTTAAGTCCTTGAAGTAGAAGCTGCTGTTATTTATTTATTTTTAAAAATGGTGTCACATTAGTTTCTCACTAAGAGGGGGTCAGGGGCTTGACCCCTCCTTTGTGGTCTTAACACTATCCAATAAATGCCATTCATGGGTTCGATCACATGAGGCCAAGAATTTCCCATGAATTTCACAGCAATGTGGAGGTCATCGTTGACTTCAGAGGGCACTTTGAAAGGGAGGTGTGTTAAGAGGTTAAGAGGAAACTTGTGGAATTTTAATTGAACAGTTTTTTTGAACATATAATATTCCTGAATATTCCTGAAGTAGGCAGTTCTCAGAACCAGGAGAAGGCTGGAGAGCTCTGCTCTTTAGATGGTGGGCATTTCCAGATCAGACTGGGAAGTTGAGTACAGACAGGGCTCCCCTGTTGAGAGCCAGGAGTTTGCCTTGCCTGGTCATGCATGGTCTGGTGCTAGAAAGCTTATGATTGGCTGAAGCTCAGCTATGTGTGATTGGCTGAAACTTGGCTGCTTCTTTATACTACTGAGTTTAGTTTTCAGATTGTTTTTGAACTACATTGGGTGGCTATTTGTTATACAGGAATTCAAAGCATGACCACAGTCTTTAATCTCTGATCGGGACTCCTACTCATTTAACATGACAGATAGGGGCAAGAGCTTCAATGAGGAGCATTCCAGATAGAGCTCATAGAGACCTTCTACAGGAAGAAGAAGAGACTTGGGGAGCTGAGCCTCTGAACATGGTTGGAGATGGGTAGGGACCTCAAGGGGGAGCTGAGCCAGCAGAGAAGGAGCAGCAGATCCCCATGAGTCTGAGGCCCTGGCAGCTTTGAATCCACAGTGTGAGCTTGTTTGGGTCCTTGTTCCCATGTCTGAGGCTGTGGAAGCAGGTCACCTTCTTGCTCTGACCCTGAAATCCTTCAGACAAGAGGCAAAAATACAAATTGACATAAGAAAAGAACCACAAACACTTGGGAGTGAGCCCAGGGCTACAAAAAGTAAGAAAAGTGAAAAGACCTGAAAGAACCTGAACCTTGCAGAACTAAATAAACAAGTCTAGTGCTGCCTGAAAGCTTCTGGGGTGACCTTCAATGTGCCTTGTGACCATGCTGGCTTCATGTTCATGTAGTCTATATACATTAAAATTAGTGGCTTGTGTCTGTCCTTTGATAGAAAGGATTTTCTATCACAGGACTTTAAGATTCTCACTGAATGTTCACCATGCACAAAGAACTTTATAGTCAAGAAGATGTTGGATGGCCTAACTGTGCAAATCTCACAATACCTCAGGGTACACAACAGATTTTTATATGCATCATTTTATTTACTATCAAAGCAACCCTAAGAAATAGGTCTTATCATCCCCTTTTTTTATAAAAAGAAATCAGAAATCCAGTCCAGACAATGTACTTCACAAGTGGCCACGTCAGCAATGGCTCCCAGGCTACCTTACCCCAGACCCAGGGCTGTTCCCAAATACAAGTCAGTCATCCCTTAGCAGTAGGGCATGTTCTGAGAGATGCACTGTAAGGTGATTTTATTGTTAGGTGAACATAACAAACTGTGCTTACCCAAACTAAGGTATTTACAACATCAGTAGGAAATATGATTTTGAGATCATTGCCATACACAAAGTCCATCAGATGTGGCACATGATCATTCAGCAGAAGTGGCAGCCCTTTGTGATCACCACATTGCACCCCAAAGGCAAGGCCTGAACAGTGTAAGCACACAGGAGGAGGGAATCATGGAGTCACCTTGGAGCTCTGTCCAGGATTTTCTCTGAATCCCATAGCTGTGTTCTCTTCTCCTCTCACACAAGGCTTCCATCACTACAGAGATGGTTTCTGATGCCTCCAGAAGCCTTTGCAATGCCCTCCTGGAGCTACTTCAGGTATGGTTCAATCATACTGACATTTCTGGGCTCCTATTTTCTCACCTGAAAAATTAGAGTGTTGAGCTTCATCAAAGTTGTTCTTGTAGCTCTGAGGCCAGAATCACTTCTTTGAGGGTTTGTGGCTCTGCTCTAGGTAACTGGCTAGCTGAAATTTGGATTGTTGTATAAATAAGACATTACCTTATTTCCTTGTAATGAACGTATTTGTAACTAGCCCTTCTATTAGGATGTAGAAAAAAAATTTCATCTTACAACCACCACTCAACAGATTTTGCCAGTACTTGGACACTTGGGTTCTGATCCATCATTGTGGGAAGAGAAGAGATGCAGTCTTTTCAGGGCAGAAATCACTTTAGTTCCCTAACTCTGCCATCCTCCATGTTTTCTCAGTTAATAAATTACATCTCAGAGATTCCAACATGGCGGCTGGCGTGGAGAGATCAAGTCTCTGACCTCTTCAGCTGTGCGGGCATAGGGAGTCGTAAACAATCTAAATTCTGTTTGCTCAGGATCACTAGGCAATGCTGAGCTGACATGGATCTGGGGCGATCAGCCTGGACCTCTCAGAACACACACTGAGCCCAGATCGGCTGAATTCAAGCTCCCGTTCACCAGCTTCCCGCAGACAAACAGCTGTGACTCAGCACTAATCCATCTGGCTGAAACGACTGGTCAGCCCTTCTGATCCTAAGGAGGTAAATGCCTACCTAGCCTTCATAGGTAGTGGCCACAGGTTTGAAACGGGGCTTGGGAGAGACAGTAAGGACCCACCCGTTGCATTGGTCACCCAGCAAAGGGAAAGGAACTGTCGCCATTTGCAAGAGATACCACCATAGCAGAGAACTGACTCACCAGACTGCAGTAGAGGAGATAACTTCATTAAAACCTGCGGCTACAGGTGTGTAACCCCCTAGCCTTCCCTCTCCACACAGCAGGGAAACCTTAAGGGCCCCTCCCAGCTCTCCCGTGAGCACG
This sequence comes from Ictidomys tridecemlineatus, assembly GCF_052094955.1. Lineage (NCBI taxonomy): Eukaryota > Metazoa > Chordata > Mammalia > Rodentia > Sciuridae > Ictidomys > Ictidomys tridecemlineatus. The sequence continues at coordinate 72,488,077 of NC_135487.1, read as the reverse complement.
TTAGCCAGAGGGAATCAGATGTGGCACTGGACCCGAGGCGCGGAACTCCCAGCTACCACTCCCACCAGTGCTGACACCTGAGGTCTCTTGCACCAGCTACCAGGGGCGTGGCTACCGGAGGTGTGGCTACTGGAGGGCAAGTAAAATTCGCTGAGGATTCTCAGCCCCAAGCTCTACAAACTTAGGGTCTGAGGGAATGGCAAACAGGGAGAGTGTGCCCAGTCGTTCATAAAAACAGGGCTCCCGGGAGCAGCAGACCTGGCCTGTAGCCAGTATTGCAGTGAGCGGCATCGGTGAGAGGGGCCTGGCTAGAGGAAAAGTGGGGAAGTGACTAGACACAAGAAGAGGCCCTAGGCACTCAGGATTGGAGACTTGCCCAGTCTGGGAGGAGGAGCTGCTGCACAGTGATTGGTTTCCGCTTATTGACAGGAGAAAATTGCCCTGGTGACCACAGCGCCACCTACTGGAGGAGAAGTTAATCAAACTCTAAGACTGCATTTATTAGTTTGTTTGTTTGTTTGTTTTTTGTTTTTTCTCTTTTTTTTGATTTGGGTTTTTTCTTTCATTTTCATTTTTCTTTCTTGTTTTTTTCAATTTTTTTTCAATTTTGTTTTTTTCTAATTTTAATTTTTATTTTTTATTATTATTTAAATTTTTTTTTCTTTTTTATTTCCTTTTTTTTTCTTCTTTTGTCTTTTCATTTCTTTTCAATTTTCTTATTCCCCCTTCCTTGGATTCTACCTGCTTACTCTCAATCTCTTTAGTGAATTCTTCCCTTCCCTTCTAATACCTTTCCTCCCAAGCATCAAATAAATTTATAGGAGTAAACAGTAACTCAGCAGTCAATCAGAACAAGAAGTAACATGAGCAGCTTGAAAAAGCAAGGAAGAAAAGGAGTACAAACAATGCAGGACAGCCTAAATATTCAGGAGGACCTAGAGTCATCAGAAAAATGGTCATATAAAGAACTCAAGGAACATCTTAGACAGATGGAATGGAACCTTAAAGAGGATACGAGACAGCAAATTCAAGCAGTGAAAGAACACATTGAGAATGAATTACATAAACAGAAAAAAGAAGAAGTTAAGCATCTTTATCAGGAGATAGAGATTATTAAAAAAATCAATCAATAATTCTAGAAATGAAGGAAATGATAAACCAAATTAAAAACTCAATTGAGAGTATCACTAACAGAGTGGAGCAAGTAGAAGCCAGAACGTCAGATAATGAAGACAAAATATATCATCTTGAAAAGAGTCTAGCCAACTCAGAAAGGCTGATAAAAAATCACGAGAAAAACATCCAAGAGTTATGGGATAACATAAAAAAACCAAACTTAGGAGTCATCAGGATAGAAGAAGGTACAGAGATTCAAACCAAGGGAATGAGTAACCTGCTGAATGAAATAATTACAGAAAACTTCCCAGAAATAAAAAAGGAAACAGATATACAATTGAAGATGGATACAGGACACCGAGCACACAAAATCATAGTAGACCAACGCCAAGACACATTGTTATGAAGATATCCAATATACAGAACAAAGAGAAAATATTAAAAGCTACAAGAGAAAAGAGGCAGATTACATTCAGGGGTAAACCAATAAGGTTAACAACAGATTTTTAATCACAGACGCTGAAAGCAAGAAGGTCATGGAACAATGTATTTCAAACACTGAAAGACAATGGATGCCAACCAAGAATTCTGTATCCAGCAAAATTAAGCTTCAGGTATGACAATGAAATAAAAATCTTTCATGATAAACAAAAGTTAAAAGATTTGCAGCCAGAAAACCAGCATTGCAAAGCATTTTGAGAAAAACACTATACTATACGAGGAAGAAATGAAAAACAATAACCAAAACCATCAGTGGGAAGTACCTTGGTAAAGACAGAGGGCGAGGGGAAAGATAATCATGGAGAAAAAACTAAATTTTTTTTTAAAAAAGGATAAATAATCAAACATGGCTGGAAGTACAAACTAGTATCAATAGTAACCCTAGATGCAAAAATCTTCAATAAAATTTTGGCGAATCGGATTAAAAAACACATCAAAAAAATTGTGCACCATGATCAAGTAGGATTCATCCCTGGTATTCAAGGCTGGTCCAATATACGGAAATCAATAAATGTTATTCACCACATCAATAGACTTAAAAATAAGAACCATATGATCATCTCAATAGATGCGGAAAAAGCATTCGACAAAGTACAGCATCCCTTTATGCTCAAAACTCTAGAAAAACTAGGGATAACAGGAACATACCTCAACATTGTAAAAGCAATCTATGCTAAGCCTCAGGCTAGCATCATTCTGAATGGAGAAAAACTGAAGGCATTCTCTCTAAAATCTGGAACAAGACAGGGATGCCCTCTCTCACCACTTCTGTCCAATATAGTTCTCAAAACACTGGCCAGAGCAATTAGACAGATGAAAGAAATTAAAGGCATAAAAATAGGAAAAGAAGAACTTAAATTATCGCTATTTGCCCATGACATGATTCTATACCTAGAAGACCCAAAAGGGTCTACAAAGAAACTACTAGAACTAATAAATGAATTCAGCAAAGTGGCAGGATATAAAATCAACACGCATAAATCAAAGGCATTCCTGTATATCAGCGACAAAACTTCTGAAACGGAAATGAGGAAAAACACTTCATTCACAATATCCTCAAAAAAAAAAAAAATACTTGGGAATCAACCTAACAAAAGAGGTGAAAGATTTATACAATGAAAACTACAGAACCCTAAAGAGAGAAATAGAAGAAAATCTTAGAAGATGGAAAAATATACCCTGTTCATGGATAGGCAGAACTAACATTATCAAAATGGCTATATTACCAAAAGTTCTCTATAGGTTTAATGCAATGCCAATCAAAATCCCAACCACATTTCTTGTAGAAATAGATAAATAAATCATGAAATTCATATGGAAAAATAAAAGACCCAGAATAGCAAAAGCAATTCTAAGCAGGAAGTGTGAATCAGGCAGTATAGCGATACCAGATTTCAAACTATATTACAGAGCAATAGTGACAAAAACAGCATGGTACTGGTACCAAAACAGGCGAGTGGACCAATGGTATAGAATAGAGGACACAGAGACTAATTCACAAAGTTACATCTATCTTATATTTGATAAAGGGGCTAAAAGCATGCAATGGAGGAAGGATAGCATCTTCAACAAATGGTGTTGGGAAAACTGGAAATCCATATGCAACAAAATGAAACTGAATCCCTTTCTCTTACCATGCACAAAAGTTAACTCAAAATGGATCAAGGAGCTTGATATCAAATCAGAGACTCTGCATCTGATAGAAGAAAAAGTTGGCTCCGATCTACATATTGTGGGGTGGGGCTCCAAATTCCTTAATAGGACACCCATAGCACAAGAGTTAATAACAGGAATCAACAAATGGGACTTACTTAAACTAAAAAGTTTTTTCTCAGCAAGAGAAACAATAAGAGAGGTAAATAGGGAGCCTACATCCTGGGTAAGCTTTAAATTCTCTCGTAAATCACTGCCTCCTTAAGTGAATGCTTCCCTGCATTCAAAGAAGGCCAGACTAGTCTCTAGCCTGGATTGGTTCCTAGTGTTTTTTTTTTTAAATATTTATTCTTGCATTTTTTTTTTTAAAGCAGCTGTGGACAGTGGTTTAAGAGGTGTGTGTGTGTGTGTGTGTGTGTGTGTATATGTGTGTGTTTGCTTTAATCATAGAAACCTTTGTTGAATTACTACATACAAATAGTTCCAACAACAAAGTAGATTATCGAGAAGATGAAGGAATAAGAAGAAGTAGAGATAAAAGACAAAGAAGAAGCAGGAGAAACAGGAGGAAGAAGAGGTAGAGGAGGAGGATAGCAGGAGAACTTCTGTGGTGGATTAGCGGACACCTGCACACTGAACCTGCCCATTTAGCTCCACCACTGAAGCCATTTCCCTGTCCCTTTACAGACCCCTGAAGGGCCAGTGCAAAAGCACAGTTGAAAACTTTTCCTTCAGTATTCCAGAATTCAAAAATAGCCCTTTTGTGTCCTCTCTGTTGGCCTGAATCCCACCCAACATGTCCAGTTGGTGAGTGACAAGAAAGTGAGGAGTGCCTCTTCCTGCCCTTCCCTTCCAGAATCCACAGTGGCTCCAGGGGGCATGGGCACCAGGAGCCAGATTGGTTGCCACATGCTACAAGACATCTGCTTAAAACCTAAGGACTTGAAGAATTCCATTTTACTACAGTAACAGGGAAGTGAGCGCTAATAGCTCTAATTAAACCATGGCTCCTCTCTCTGTTGGTCCCTGGGGTAATTAACCTTTTGGTTAAAAGACTTTTTTTCTGATACCCATAAAGTTTTTGTGTTGATGTGCATAAAAACAGTTAAAAACAGGGCTGGGGTTATGGCTCAGTGGTAGAGTGCTTGCCTAGCATGTACAAGGCACTGAGTTTGATTCTCAGCACCACATAAAAATAAATAAATGAGATAAAGGTATTGTGTCCATCTACAACAACAACAACAAAAATCTTTAAAAAGAAAAAAGAGTTGAAAACAACCATAATGATGGACATGTGTTACCAGTATCCCCCGCTGAGCATGGCTTTTGGAATAATGATCTAACTTGAGCCAAGTGTGTGGTGTCACCAAAGGACACAAACACTCAGGGAATCACACCTTTATTTATGTATTTATTTTTACCTCTCCTCACATTATTGATTGTTTCCTTTGCTGAGAAGGAGCTTTTTAATATGAATCCATCCCATTTATTGATTCTTGATTTTACTTTGTGGTGAGCCGTTCCTGCGGACTGTGGTCGCCATTACATGATGGCGCTGGCTCCGCTGTGGTCTGTGAAGGACAACTTCATATCAGAGAGAGTTGGCGTATTGTCAACTCCTTATCAGAGAAAGTTGGCGTGTCGTTCTCTAGCACCCTGTGAGAAGGGTCCACGTGGCAGCTTCGCATTGGGGTTCGAGGTGCTTTATTAAGGCTAGGAGGGGCATCCAATTATGTCCATGGCCTTAAAATAAACTCCTATTTGGCTTTTGGTTCTTACTCTGAGCCTGTACACCTGATGTGCTCTGGCCCCCTGAGAATGTCATTTTCTCTGAACATTGTTATGGATTCTCCCTACTCTGAAAACTCTGATCAACAGGTGAGGACTATGTGTGCTTTTTTTTTCTTTGTCTTTTTAAAAATCAACATTTATATTTGCATTTTGAAGATAAATGTTGATGCTCGAATGTCTGGTCTAAATGATCCTGGTTTTAATGTGCTGTGAGAACAGGTCACAGAATACCTTGACTTGCCTCTACTTTGAACTACTGATTTTCCACCTTGTCAGGGGAGAAAGCGATCAGAATGGGGAACCCTATAGTTACCAAGAGTTTATAAATATTGCAGGAATTTATAACAGGCATACATTCTAATCACTTCTGCTCCTAAGTCAAATCTCATTAGTGAATCTCAAAACCTTCAGAAAATTATTCAAGCTTTATTTTGTGTTTTAAATGTATTTTATTGTAATAATAATGTGAAGGGAAGACCTGTGGAGAATATACTGTGCTCCTTACTCTCCTGACTGTGGAACCACCTCTGCTGGTACAGGAAGTGGGCTGCACATGTCTTCAGTGCACATTCAGAACTGCTTGGGTGTCAGCAGGCCCAGGCTGAGAGATGGACTGACTGCCATCTTGAGGGGTGAAGGAGTCCCCTGGGGAGTGGGAGACCTGCCTCTATTTCAGAGGAGTCCTTCCTCTACTCTGTCCAGACTGAGGTGGGCCTGGGACCCTACTTGTTTCGGTCTCTCCCTGTCCCCTTGGGCTGTCCCTGTGGCATCCTCTTCTTCATTCTGAAGAGGACTTTCAGAGTCTTCCTACTAAGGAACTGTGACAAAATGCTGACAGGCAGTGGTGCTTATAGTGCTGTTCATGACTCAGCAATGAGGGATTTCAGCCCCTGGTGCTGACAGTCTAACAGCATCTTCCCCCCCACACACACAGCCCTGTGTCATCTCTGCAGCTGCAGCTCCAGCTGTCTGTGGTCTCAGGCTCACCCTTGCTGCCAACATGTCTACCTGTTTGTAGGAGGCATAGAAAATCAGGCAAATATAAATGTTTCCTGTGGTCCTGAATGAGCAGATAGGGACCAGATGTGGGGGGCAGGATTCAGGACTCTGACTAGCTGTGCACGCTGAGGCTCTGCCATGACTCAGGTCTGGGTGGGAACAAAGACATTAGCACCCTGGGTTTCAGTCCTGCTGCTGCTGCAGGTGGAGGCCAGCTGGGACAATGGAGGCCTTCTCTTGGAGATGAGGGCCTTACTGCAAATCTTCACTTCTCTTCCTGTGTGTGCACACACTTCTGAGATGGGTGAAAAGGATGAAAATGTGGGTGATACACTTTGGGTTAGGATTACACTTAGATGAAATCTATTTGATTTCCAGAGAGATGAGTGTTAAGGTGAGCAGATGTGCTTTTGCAGATCCTGAACTTGCCATGTTAGGGAGCACTAGAGAGGAAGTCAGGAGGGTCAGACTCCCTGAAGCATGTAGGCAGGAGGAGCTGTGACTCTGTCATTCTCCCTTGGGACTGGGTCCCTAGCCACAGGTCCCCTGAGGCCAAGGACCCTGGCTTTTCAGAGGTGGGGTATCCAGGGCCAAGGACACAGATCCCTCTGTGCTTACAGATGGGGTTAGAGAGACAAAAAAGGAAAAGAGTGTGTCCAGTACTGTTTTCTATATCACTTGATTGAACTTTGCCTTCTCAAGTCCCACTCTGTTCATCCTGGAAAGACACAGCTGTGCCAGGGGTCACCTGTCATCAACCTGATCCTCACCCACTAAAGAAACTTTCCATTCTGTCTTCCACACTGAGTCCTTGGAGGAGAATGAGGGGCTAGGAGCATGACTCAGGTCAAGAGTCACTCTCCCTGTCAGCTCCAGTCCCAATCCCATGCCACTGAAACTCCAGTTTACCTGGAGCCTCTGTATCCACTGCTCTTCAGTCACAGGGGAGTTAAACCTGTCAGGCAGCATAGATGGGATGCCCCAGGAAGGAAGGGAAGGTGGGTCCCAGGAAAGTGATGGATCCAGTCACAGTCCCAGAGAGCAAGCCATTCCAGCACTTCGAAAGGAAAAAGGGACAGGGGAAATCTTTATGTTGCCTCGTTTCTTTGAAACAATGGTCTTCACTGATGTAGTCTATTCAGTGTGGGAGATGGGCTCTCAATAAAGCAAGACAAATGCAATGTCCTCACTGATTTTTCCTTAGCTACTAAGTTAATGAGCTCATTATCACTGCAATTACATTACTAATGTCAACAGATGCTCTGTGTAGACAAGGAGTTAACAATGAAATGGGCTCCCGACACACAGACCTAGTTTCCTAGAAAACCCTCTGCAAAGTCCCCTTCATGTATGTGTGCATGAATTTGGGGCCAGAGAATAAGGCATGTTGTGTCCTGGCAGCGCAGGCCCACCCCAACAAGGATATGGCCCTGGGTGGAGGTTTCTATACACTGGGTCAGAGTTGACTGACATTTTGCATACTAATCTGGTTTAAAAAATAAGATGGCAAATGTGGCCACATGCGTGTTGACTATTTATCTCTCAAGAAAAAGGAATAGTTTAACAGTAATTTGCATTTCTAAATATAGATGGTTTTATTCTTTGTTTTTTAAGAAGCCTGCATACAAGGAGGACAGGTTTCCCAACATTTTGGAATGAAACAGAATACTTCCACCTAATGACTTCACTAATTCCCCTTCCTCAATACCAAGCCCCATGGAGGAGTTTGTGACAGCCTCTTGGGCCCACTTCAAGGGACATGGGCAGGGTGTGCTTCTGCCCCCTAGTGGTCAGAGAGCTCCAGGAAGGCAGGCTGGCTCCCTTCCCTGGGAGTTCCTCCTGGTGGGTGCCTTTGGGATGGAAGGACAGTGAGCACACAGTCCACCTCCCTGGTGGTCAGCTTTCCCAAATGCCAAGGCCATGTGGAGGAGAGGGAGGGTGAACCCAGGGGGATGTACTCTAGGTTTATGGACACAGACATTTAGCCATAGAATTTGTTTTGAAAAAAAGAATTCATTTCAAATTTTTAAAAAAATAATTAAGATTGTTCCTTTCCAGAAAGAAGCACAGGGAAGGAGCTTTTCCAGGTGTGATGTAAAAGCAAGAAGAACCATGCAACCCACCCAGGCTGTCCTGGACTCTGCTCTCAAGGACTCAATGCTGGAGAAGGAGGGAAGATGGTGGCGAAGGGAGTGCATCACCCCCGTGTACCACGTCACTTTGCGGGAGAATGACGAGTTACAAGGGCTAAAAGCTATCTTGTTAGAAATTTCCAGCAAAATTAGGGTGCTCAGAAACCTAGAGGAAGGATTTTCATCTTACGAGAATCAGCTATGGGGGCTCAAACTCGAGTAATTTGTCCACATGGAGGGTCACGGTGCTTATTCAGCAAATGGCCCCGCGGCTAGAGTCTGCAGCGCGCACTGGGAAACCATGAGATAGCAACACAAAGATACAGCGCTGCGGATTCTGTGGGCTCCTGACAGCTGTGCAATCACTGTACTCAGTGCTGAATTCTGGGTTGGAGACGGGGGAAGGAAGTGGTCCAATTCGTTCTCCACACCAGTCAGACCACAGAGGAAGCCAACGGCCACCATCTTGGAGAGCTGACATCACCATCCCTGTTTTTGACTGACTGCAGCTCATTCAGCTCTAGAACAAGTAATTTCAGGCTGCCATTCACCTGTATCTTGCAGACAAATTACTCAGGCTCAGTGCTAAAGAACCCCCAGAAACTGCTTCTTGGAGCCTGCTCCTATTAGAACATACACGGAGCGGAGCAGCCAAATTCCATCTGCGGGAAGTGCTCTGGCCCAGGGCTAAAGAACCTGCGGAAACTGCTTCTCGGTCCAGGTCCTGCTGAATACTGTGGAGGTAAATACCAACCAAGCCTTTATAGGCAGTGGCAACAGGATTGAGATGGGGCTTGTGAGGGCCGGTCAGGACTCACCCGTTGCTTTGGTCAACTGGCAAAGGGAATGAAATGCTGCCATTTGCATGGGATACCAACATGGCAGAGATCTGATGTCATCAGAAAGTGGCGGAGGAGATAACTTCATCAATACCAGTGTCGACAGATACAGTTGGTCTCCTGGAAAAGAAAGTGAGTCACATACACCCGAGTCTCTCTCACTTTGTCATCAAGCCAGAGAGGCAGAGCAGAGCCGCCACCTGAGCTTGCAAGGTAGGAAGACCTGCGACCCACTGGCGGAACAGGCCCAGTGGCCTGCCAGCATGGTAGTCACGTCACCCCAGTTGGAGTAGGGGCAGAGCAGAGCCACCGCCCGCGCCTGGAACAGGCCTAGAGACCCACTGGCGAGGTAGTCACGTCAGCTCAATTGGAGTAGAGGCAGAGCAGAGCTGCCACTTGCGCCTGCAAGGTAGGCAGACCTGCGACCAACTGGCAGAAGAGGCCCAGCGGCCCATCAGCGTGGTAGACAGATCACCCCAATTGGAGGAGGAGCACAGCCACCACCCGCCCCTGCAAGGGAGACTTTTCAACTATACAAGAGCAATATAAATATATAGGGGGAAAATTTCAAAAACACAACAGTTTCACCAAACAGAAAGAAACGCGAGCAGTATGAATAGACAAGGAAAGAAAGGACCACAAGCAATGCAGTTCAACTCAACTTTAGAAGAGGTAATAGCTGCAGCAGATGGAATGTCAGATAAAGAATTCAGGATATACATGCTTCAGATGATCTGGAGTCTCAAGGAAGACATTAGACAGCAAAATCAGACAATGAAAGATAACTTCGACAATGAATTACATAAAAAAATCCAAGAAGCAAAAGATCAACTATACAAGGAGATAGAGGTTATAAAAAACAAACAGAAATCCTAGAAATGCAGGAAGCAATAAACCAATTTAAAAACTCAATTGAGAATACTACCAGCAGAGTAGAACACTTATAAGACAGAACATCAGACAATGAAGACAAGTATTTCAACTGAAAAGAACATAGACAGCTCAGCAAGACTGTTAAGAAACCATGAGCAGAACATCCAAGAAATATGGGATAACATAAAGAGAACAAACTTAAGAGTCATTGGGATACAGGAAGGTATAGAGGTCCAAACCAAATGAATGAGCAATCTATTCAATGAAATGATATGAGAAAAATTCCCAGACTTGAAGAATGAGACAGAATCCCAAATCCTAGAAGCCTACAGTACGCCGAATGTTCAAAAGCATAAGAGATCCACACCTAGACACATTATAATGAAGATGGCCAACATACAGAACAAAGAGCGAATTTTAAAAGCTACAAGAGAAAGGAAGCAGATTACATTTAGGGGTAAACCAATCAGGATGACAGCTGATCTTTCAACACAGACTCTGAAAGGTAGAAGATCCTGGAATAACATATTTCAAACACTGAAAGAAATGGGTTCCAACCAAGAATCGTGTATCCAGCAAAATTAAGCTTCAAGATGGAAGATGAAATTAAAACCTTCCACGATAAACAAAAGTTAAAGAATTTGCAGCTAGAAAACCATCTCTTCAAAACATCCTCGGCAAAACATTACAGGAAGAGGAAATGGAAAATAACAATGAAAACCAACAGTGGGAGGTAGGACAGTAAAGGGGGGAAATAGAAAAAGAGGGAGAACTTCCAAATTCATTCTATGAGGCCAAAATCACCCTGATTCCTAAACCAGACAAAGACACTTCAAAGAAAGAAAACTACAGACCAATATCTCTAATGAACCTAGATGCAAAAAGCCTCAATAAAATTCTGGCCAATCAGATTCAAAAACATATCAAAAAAATTGTGCACCATGATCAAGTAGGATTCATCCCTGGGATACAAGGCTGGTTCAATATTCGGAAATCATTAAATGTTATTTACCACATTAATAGACTTAAAAATAAGAATGATATGATTATCTCAATAGATGCAGAAAAAGTATTTCACAAAGTACAGCATCCCTTAATGTTCAAAACTCTCGAAAAACTGGGGATAACAGAAACATACCTCAACATTGTAAAAGCAATCTAAGCTAAGCCTCAGGCTAGCATCATTCTGAATGGAGAAAAATTGAAGACATTCCCTCTAAAATCTGGAACAAGACAGGGATGCCCTCTCTCACCACTTCTGTCCAACATAGTTCTCGAAACACTGGCCAGAGCAATTAGACAGATGAAAGAAATTAAAGGCATATAAATAGGAAAAGAAGAACTTAAATTATCACTATTTGCAGGTGACATGATTCTATACCTAGAAGACCCAAAAGGGTCTATAAAGAAACTATTAGAGCTAATAAATGAATTCAGCAAAGTGGCAGGATATAAAATCAACACACATAAATCAAAGGCATTCCTGTATATCAGTGACAAATCCTCTGAAATGGAAATGAGGACAACCACTCCATTCACAATATCCTCAAAAAAAAAAAAATACTTGGGAATCAACCTAACAAAAGAGGTGAAAGACTTATACAATGAAAACTACAGAACCCTAAAGAGAGAAATAGAAGAAGATCTTAGAAGATGGAAAATATACCGGGTTCATGGATAGACAGAACTAACATCATCAAAATGGCGATATTTCCAAAAGTTCTCTATAGGTTTAATGCAATGCCAATCAAAATCCCAACCACATTTCTTGTAGAAATAGATAAAGAAATCATGAAATTCATATGGAAAAATAAAAGACCCAGAATAGCAAAAACAATGCTAAGCAGGAAGTGTGAATCAGGCGGTATGCCGATACCAGACTTCAAACTATTCTATAGAGCAATAGTAACAAAACAGCATGATACTGGTACCAAAACAGGCGGGTGGACCAATGGTACAGAATAGAGGACACAGAAACCAATCCACAAAAGTACAACTATCTTATATTTGATAAAGGGGCTAAAAGCATGCAATGGAGGAAGGAGAGCATCTTCAACAAATGGTGCTGGGAAAACTGGAAATCCATGTGCAACAAAATGAAACTGAATCCCTTTCTCTTACCATGCACAAAAGTTAACTCAAAATGGATCAAGGAGCTTGACATCAAATCAGAGACTGCATCTGATAGAAGAAAAATTTGGCTACAATCTACATACTGTGGGGTGGGGCTATAAATTCCTTAATAGGACACCCATAGCACAAGAGTTAATAACTAGAATCAACAAATGGGAGTTACTCAAACTGAAAAGTTTTTTCTCAGCCAAAGAAACAATAAGAGAGGTAAATAGGGAGCCTACATACTGGGAACAAATCTTTACTCCTCACACTTCAGATAGAGCCCTAATATCCAGAGTATACAAAGAACTCAAAAAATTAGACAATAAGATAACAAATAACCCAATCAACAAATGGGCCAAGGACCTGAACAGACACTTCTCAGAGGAAGACATACAATCAATCAACAAGTACAGGAAAAAATGCTCACCATCTCTAGGAGTCAGAGAAATGCAAATCAACCACCCTAGGATACCATCTCACTCCAGTAAGATTGGCAGCCATTATGAAGTCAAACAACAATAAGTGCTGGCAAGGATGTGGGGAAAAGGGTACACTTGTACATTGTTGGTGGGACTGCCAATTGGTGCAACCGATTTGGAAAGCAGTATGGAGATTTCTTGGAAAGCTGGGAATGGAACCACCATTTGACCCAGCTATTCCCCTTCTTGTTCTATTCCCTAAAGACCTAAAAAGAGCATGCTACAGGGACACTGCTACATCGATGTTCATAGCAGCACAATTTGCAATAGCAACACTGTGGAACCAACCTAGATGCCCTTCAATAGACGAATGGATTAAAAAAATGTGGAATTTATACACAATGGAGTATTACTGTGCATTAAAAAATGACAAAATCATAGAATTTGCAGGGAAATGGATGGCATTAGAGCAGATTATTCTAAGTGAAGCTAGCCAATCCCTAAAAAACAAATGCCAAATGTCTTCTTTGATGTAAGGAGAGTAACTAAGAAGAGAGTAGGGAGTAAGAGCATGAGAAGAAGATTAACATTAAACAGGGATGAGAGGTGGGAGGCAAAGGGAGAGAGAAGAAAAATTGCATGGAAATGGAAGGAGACCCTCAGGGTTATACAAAATTACATACAAGAGGAAATGAGGGGAAAGGGAAAAATAATACAAGGGGGAGAAATGAATTACAGTAGAGGGGGTAGAGAGAGAAGAGGGGAGGGGAGGGGGGATAGTAGAGGATAGGAAAGGCAGCAGAATACATCAGACACTAGTATGGCAATATGTAAATCAATGGAAGTGTAACTGATGTGATTCTGCAATCTGTAAATGGGGTAAAAATGGGAGTTCATAACCCACTTGAATCAAAATGTGAAATATGATATATCAAGAACTATGTAATGTTTTGAACAACCAACAATAAAAAAAAGGACTCAATGCTAATTTGACAGTCCAGCCCTCACTTTTAAGACACTGTGGTCTTGATGGATATCCACTGGAGACTTTGCAACCAACTCAAATATATTTGAATTGTGATTCCAAAGTAGCCTGATTACAGATTTTGATGTATTTAGAAGGAGGAGTGGAAGGAGCCAAGTAGATGTGCACAGCCAACGCACCCTGGCCAACACACTCAGCATCTCTCCACAGGCCTAGGCCAGTCATGCAAGGCCTGGCTTTGAAGTACACAGGTGTGTGGACCCATCTGGGCTTGAAGATTGGCTTTTCTTTTGGAAATCAACAGGTCAATCTCACCAATGAGAATTTTAGTATTATTTTCATTCATCTGCAAATACGTCTGCATCGGTGAAAATGTATATATAACTATTATGTTATGATGTCTATTTTGATTGATTCTGGTGATAACTGAGAAGGAAAGAAGCAGAAAAGGAAAAGCCACAGTGTCTTTTTATCTTCTAAGGGCACATATAGAGATTCATATGGGTAACTTAAACGACCATCAGAGTTAGTATATTAGACACCAAGTGTATACCAGATCCAAAGTAAAGCAATCTGGCTAGAATAAATATTTCTAGATTTCCCACCATGACCTACTCATAGAAGCAAACAAACACACAAACAAGCCAGGGAACCACTTACATTTGTCCTTTTAATTAAATTTACTTCACAGAATCTAATGAAAGAAAATCTGCCTCAGGTTTTCAGTTGAAGCATCCTAAATATTCTCACCATAGTCCCACATTATCTCTGAATTCTAATGCTATTCATGCATAATTTTAAATTAGAAGTATTTAAATGCTCATGAAGAATTCCAGGAACTCCAGCTTACTCATATTTTTTGAATCTTATTTTAGAATTTCTGGAGTCTAAAACGCATATTAGCCATTGAGTTGCATGGGCAGTAGGTTGGAAAAATCTGATATGTAAATATTTATCCTCAAAGGAAAACAGAGGTGAGAATGTGGATAATAGGCAGTCCAAGTGGTAGACTTGGAGACGAAGATACAGATAAAGAGATACCAACAATGATGTAAATAATTATAAACGTGCAAATACCAGCTCAGGGAGGCTCAGCCCTGGAGTTAGTTCTAGCTTTCATTGGCTCCACAATTACATATTCATATAAGACATACCAACTAATGGTGTGACTTTCTTCCTCTTGGCTTCCTTGCCAGGGAATACATTGGCCACCTGTGACAGGAGTATAGCTGGGTCATCCGGGAGAAGCAGCTCTGGTCCCCCTGGCCATGGTGGGGCAGGAGGCCCCACCTGTGCCCCTGCCAGCACCCCGCATCTGAGGCCATGGCTTGAGAAAAAAGCACATCATCTCCATTGCTGTGCCCCAAGCATTCTCAAGGCAGGCCCAAGGCTATACCAGGAATCCCTGTCCTGATGCTCCTGGACTATCAAGCTGGCAGGAGTGAAGGAAGCAGTCGCAGCTGTGCCCCCTGACTCCATGGTAGTCCCACCTGTGGACTGAAGAAACATTATGAGTCCCCACTCAGAGAGGAGTACAGCTCAGTGTTTAAATTCCTTCCCCAGATCTACACATGGCTAGTCGATCCCAGGCAGGAATAAGAACTGAAGCTCCCTGGCTCCTCCTGTCAGTGTGTCACCTCCCTCTTAGCACACTCATGGCTGACAGGGACAAGATGTGAGAGGCACACCCACATATATGTGTGTGTGTTTAGGCTACTCTCATCACCAGACACCCATTTCAGGAACTTTGTCTCTTCCACAGCCCAGTAGAGCCAGGGCAGTGGGGTAGATTGCCGACAGACCAAAGAAAGTGCCCAGAGACAGCATGGGAGACTGTGGTTTATTGAGGAAAGCTTACAAGAGATCAGAGACTGCTCCAAGAAGAGTTCAGTGGGGACAGGCAGACAGTAGCACCTCCACCCCTCATCGGGCTGTGTCAAGCCGTGCCTCCTCACGGTGTTCTGTCCGGTGGTGGCTGGCTGGATGTGTGACATGTATTCTTAAAACAGTGCCCTCAGTTCCATGCCTGTCCCCACTCTGAAAGGTGTTTTATATCTGGAGTTGCAGAAGAGTTGCATCACCAGCATTAGCTTGCTAAGTGAGCTTGTCTGACAAGCATACCAAGGAGAACTGTCCAGGTGTACATGCAAGAAAGTAGCTTTCTACACATAACACTAACTTGCCCTAGTTCCCAATGTGCCTAGAGAAAGCCAGTGTCCTGCCAGATAGTACGTATCTGGACTTCCCAGCTCAGGCTTGCTTGTTGCTTTACCTTGGCTGGGTTCCTGAGAACAGAAAGGGGGCCTTCAGGGACATGTATTTTACAGTCTTCCTTGGTTTTAAAGATGGATACAAATTTAAATCATGGTCAACTTATCACAGAATCTGGACTTCTGAGACAGCATGGCTTCCATTCTCTTTAAGATGTTAAAATATAAAAAAATACATATGAAGTATTAAAAACAAAAAATTTAGAGTCACACACCTGGTGTTGAAATTCTATTCTGCTGCTTATTAGGTGCAGATCCTGGGAAAGATTTTTAAAATTCCATTTTGATCCAACTCATCATCTGCAAATGCGGATAACACTAACTGTTGCACAGAGTTGTGGATAATGGCTACTGAGAACTCTTGCATCATTGGGGTTGTGATTAAATGAGATGACATGAAAAGAATAGCTTATCACTGTGGTGAGTTTAAAGGAAGTGTCAAAGGATAGCTTCTATATTATTAGGACTTTGATAAGAAATATCTACTGTTGATGTCTTTCTTCTTATACCTTAAAAATCAATGATGACACAATTGCACTTTTAAAATGAAGCTCCATCTTCATACATATAAAAATATACTTGTGAGTCCAGTTATATCCAAACATTTTACTATTTACATCCAGATTCCAGGATTGAGAAAGTACATTCTCTCTCTTGCCTCATTTCTACACCAAATAATCTCCAAATATTTTCACAGCAAGAAAAATAATTTTTTGCACTAGGGATTGAAACCCAGGGGTGCTTAACCACTGAGCAATATCCCTAGCACCACCACCACCACCCCTTTTTTTCTTTTCTTTTTTTTTTTTTTTTGAGACAAGGTTTCACTAAAGTTACTTAGGGCCTGAGTTACTAAGGCTGGGCTCAAACTTTTGATCCTCCTGACTCAGCTTCCTGAGTCACTGAGATTACAGGTGTGTGCTGCTGCATCTGGCTTCATGTTTCTATAGGCTTAAAATGTGCATTAATTCAGATACACTAGCTTACCTATCCATCACACTTGCCCTGTGTTGCAGTTACTAGTCTTGTTTCACAGATGAGGAAACACTCTCAAAAAGGGTGGATGACCTGCCAAGGTGGCACCGTGTATTAGTAGAGAAGTTGGAATGGAAACAGCCCTTCTCATGCTTTCCCACCACACAAGTCTCTGACAAAGAAGAAAATGAATGGTTGAATATCCCTTTGACTTTTATTTTTCCCTTCCTGGTATGCAATGTCATAAGCTTCTGCAGAGAGCTCTCCAAGGCCTCAGTGAGTAGAGAATCATCCCAATTGCCATTGTCACCAGTGCAGGAAGAATGGTGAACTCTCCCTCCTGCTCAGTCATGGTTATATCCCCTTTATTTAAGCTGGGATATCAGGCAGCTGGAATGAAGCATTTTCTATAGGGGAAAACTGAGTCCATGTTTTTCACAGATTTTCATTCTAACCTTCCTCTGTGCTGATGAATGATGGCAAATAACTCACAGGTGACTCACCTGCATATTGGCAGCTGGTCTGTAGTTCCAGTTCAGTTCCAGATATTCATATGTGACAGTGGAATGCATTACAATTCTTTTACACATATAGAGCACAATATTTCATATCTCTGGTTGTATACAAAGTATATTTACAACAATTCATGTCTTCATATCTATATTTTAGATAAAAATGTCCATCACATTCCACCATCATTTCTAACCCCATGTTCCCTCCTTTCCCCTCCCACCCCTCTGCCCTATCTATTCCTCCCATGCTCCCCCTCCCTATTCCACTATGAATTAGCCTCCTTGTATCAGAGAAAACATTTAGATTTTTGGGATTGGCTAACTTCACTTAGCACTACCTTCCATTATCTTCTCTAACTCCATCCATTTACCTGCAAATGCCATGATTTTATTATTTTTTGCTGAGTAATATTCCATTGTGTATATATGCCACATTTTTTATCCTTTCATCTATTGAAGGCCATCTAGGTTGGTTCCACAATTTAGCTACTGTGAATTGTACCTCTATAAACATTGATGTGGCTTTATCCTTGCAGTATGCTGTTTTTAAGTCCTTAGGATATAGATGGAGGAGAGGGATAGCTGGGTCAAATGGTATTTCCATTCTCAATTTTCCGAGGAATCTCCATACTGCTTTCCATATTGGCTGCACCAATTTGCAGTCCCACCAGCAGTATATGAGTGTACCTTTTCCCCCATATCCTCACCAATACTTATTGTTGTTTATATTCATAATAGCTGCCATTGTAATGGGAGTGAGATGAAATCTTAGAGTGGTTTGGATTTGCATTTCTCTAATTGCTAGATGATGATGAACATTTTTTCATATGTTTGTTGATTGATTGTATATTATCTTCTGAGAAGTATTTGTTCAGGTCCTTGGCCCATTTATTGATTGGGTTATTTGGTTTTTGGGTGCTTAAATTTTTGAGTTCTTTATATACCCTAGAGATTAGTGCTCTATCTGATGTGTGAGGGGTAAAAATTTGCTTCCAAGATGTGGACTCTCTGTTTACCTCACAGATTGTTTCTTTTACTGTGAAGAAACTTTTTAGTTTGAGTCCATCCCATTTATTGATTCTTGATTTTAAGTCTGTACCAAAGGAGTCTTACTAAGTAAGTTGGAGCCTAATCCCACATGATGGAGATTAAGGCCTACTTTTTCTTATATTAGACACAGGGTCTCTGGTTTTATTCCTAGGTCCTTGATCCATTTTGAGTTGAGTTTTGTGCATGGTGAGAGATATAGATTTAATTTCATTTTGTTGCATATGGGTTTTCAGTTTTCCAAACACCATTTTTTGAAGAGGCTATCTTTTCTCCAATGCATGATTTTGACACCTTTGTCTGATATGGATAATTGTAATTTTAGACCTTAATTTTTGTTAGGTGCTCATATGCAGGAATACAACAGATGTCTACATACTAATTGTAAATGTAACTTTGCTAAACTACAGATATTAACTGAGTTGTCTACACATATAATCATACCAACACAGTACATTAAAAGTAGTTTAAAATACTCATAAACTCTAATTAATTCTCAGCATGTAAAACAGGCCCATGGAGGGAAAGTGTAATCAACTCTCCACAAACACTTCTCATAAAGTTGAACAATATGCTTTGCACAAGGCTTTCTGGTGGCCTAGCAGCTCTAAATGGAATCTCCATGATGCCCTTTCCCTTTGCTCACATCTGTTTCCAAGTGTCCTAAGACAACTTTCCAATGAACAATTTATACCACATTATTGGGTAGCAGGGCACTGTGTAAGCTCTGGGTACTCTAGAAACAGCAACCCCTTCTCGGGAGACACTTGCTTCAGTGCCTCCAGGAATCTGGAACATTTGGGCTGAAGGCTCCCAGCTGAACAAGATCCCAGGACGCCCTAAAGGCAGAAAGGACATGACAGTGCCGCCCTCACTTGTGAGGTCTGTATGCTCTGACTGGGTGATATCCACATATTAAAACGGAAGGAGTTTAAAGTCTATAAGTTTTATTACAGGATGATGAAAAGGTTCTGGAAATGGACACTTATAGTCACAGAACAATGTGAATATATCAGTGCCACTGAACTGTATACTTAAAAATGGTTCAAATGGCAAATTTATGTGTATTTTACAATAAAAATATCTAAAGATGCATTTTCTATTTTTCAGTGTTTCCTGCTATTATTTAGTAATCACAGTCATTAGGAGCACTAACCAGCTGGTGCAGTGACACATGCCTGTAATCCCACTGGGAGGCTGAGGAAGAAGGATCATAAGTTCAAAGCCAGCCTCAGCAAAATCAAGGCACTAAGCAATTCATTGAGACCCTGTTTCTAAGTAAAATACAAAATAGTGCTGGGGATTTGGCTTAGTGGCCAAGTGCCTCAATCCCTAGTACAAAAAAAAAAAAAATAGAAGTACTGGGCTGGGAATGTGGCTTAGGCAGTAGCGTGCTTGTCTGGCATGCTTGCGGCCCAGGTTCGATCCCCAGCACCACATACCAACAAAGATGTTGTGTCCGCCGAGAACTAAGAAATAAATATTAAAATTTCTCTCTCTCTCTCTCTCTCTCTCTCTCTCTCTCTCTCTCTCTCTCTCTCCCCCCCCTCACTCTCTCTTAAAAAAAAAAAAAAAGAAATACTAACCATCAAAATTTGACAGCCCTGTATTTGAGATTTGGTTGTGCTTGCTGCATCTGTGGAACTTAAAAGCATGTCACTTAATTAAGCCTCAGTTTCCTCATCTGTAACACAGGAATCATAAAATGCTTACTTACCCATTATAGGTTGATGTGAAATTTCAACTTGGTAGAGTTTTAGTACACAGAAGGGGCTCAATAAATGTTAGTTCTGATTTTCTTTTAGGTTTTCATATCAATATGATTGTACTTTGTATAAGGAAGACTTAAACACTTTAGCATAAAAAGGCTGTTTATGCATTTCTCCTTAGTTCTTAATATTACAGAGAACTATAAGACAACATACCATAAAACACATTTCATATTATAGTCAAGTGATATAGAGCCCAAGTGTTGACCACTGAGTCAATGGTTAATAATATTAAAAGTATCACTTGTTGGTATTTAAAATTGTTGGTATTCATAGAATCCACAATAACTTGAAATACTTGAAATAATTTAAATATATGTGTGTGTGTATAAGCCTATAGATAT
This sequence comes from Ictidomys tridecemlineatus, assembly GCF_052094955.1. NCBI lineage: Eukaryota > Metazoa > Chordata > Mammalia > Rodentia > Sciuridae > Ictidomys > Ictidomys tridecemlineatus. Next base: position 72,467,734 of record NC_135487.1, on the reverse strand, counting down.
CATTTTTTAATCAATTAAAATCAATCCAGGAGGAAAACAAAAAATCAAAAAGTTCCAAATCTCCAATATCACCTTTGTCATAGTTCTACCATCACTGGGAGAAGGAAGTAGATAACAAAGTCCTTTCTCACAACGGTCTAAACCCAGATCACGTTCCCTATTAGTGGGTGAACAATCCAATGCTTGGTGAATTCTGCTTCACAATGATAGGAAGAGCCAACATCGAAGGATCAAAAAGCGACATTGCTATGAACACTTGGCAGCCACAAGCCAGTTATCCCCGAGGTAACTTTTCTGACAACTTCTGCTACATTGTTCCAACATGCCAGAGGCTGTTCACCTTAGAGACCTGCTGCGGATATAAAGTAGGTATTTGTTTAGACCATTATAGAAAATACCAAAAAGTTTGAAAATGTCATAAAATAAAAATTTATACAGATGAAACTAAGAGGTAAAAAACTATCAAATGTATTAAAACTATCTAAAACCTAATAAGATATAACTATATAATTTAAATTATATTCCATTATATGACATTATAATTTATATTATCATAATACTATAAATTATAATAATCTACATTACTTGTGATAATATAATTATTATATTATGTTATTTATATTACTATAATTTTTATTAACATAGTATATAATATATTATATGAATTATATAATTACATATAATTTAAATTGAATTATATAATAGTATATTAATATAATATATAATATTTTCTATAAATATACTATAATTTAAATTATATACTTTAATTATATCTTATTTGGCTTTAGATGGTTTTGATATATTTGATGGTGTTTTACCCCTTAACTTCATCTGTATAAATTTTTAGTTTATGACAGTTCCAAACTTTTTGGTATTTAAGTGCATTTTCTTTCTATAATTTAATTGACTACCACATCTAAAAACTGACAATTAGAATGCAATTAGATACAGATTAGCAAGCTTTTGGGCCATTATGTAATTAATATTTATATAAAGTTAATTGCCACTTGAAAAATAAAAGCTTATACATACCATATGTATGTATGTAAGCTGTAACAAAAGTGGTCAAAGATTCACTATAATATTGTATGGGAAAAAATATTCAAACCCTATAAAGATTTTTCAGGCACTTGCATTCAGAAACATTTTATAAATAAGCACTTAGTTTCACTCCATAATAAAGCTGGTTATCCCCTACCGCACCTATTTGTTGAAAACAATATCATATATAAGGGATGCATTTAAGTGGATCATTTTATAGGGAAAATCATTTGAAATTTTAAAATCACAATACTTATTTTATACAAAACTTCAAAAACACAGAATTTAAAGATAATACCAGTGAGGCACTATCATTCTATATGACTAAAACACTACCATTCTATATGACTAGCAAACACAATACAAGGCCAAAAGGCAAAATACATACTTTGGCAATTATATACAAAAGGGGTTCTGTCAAAACGTTCTTTCAAAAAATAAACACAATATGTAAAAATGAAACAAGAAAAAGAAAAACTGAATTTTGACAACCTACACAAATTGTGGGAGTTCAACTTCAAGGTCTTGTAACTCTTCCATTTGTTTTAGCCTGAGTCCCTGGCACATTGGATTCACATCAGGCCGGCCGTGTTCTTCAGAGTGCTCTTTAGGCTCAGGAGCTGGCTTCAAAGCATAAGCTGATGTGCTGTCTGCCTCTGGAAGGGATTTCTCCACATGACTCAGGGGAGGAAGAGCTGTGCTAGGAGGCACTGCTGCTGAAGGTGAAGCTGGTCTCTCCTCAGTCCCTCTGACTTTGCTGGTTGGGGAACGAGGTTTGTAAAATGTTGTCCAGTGATGGGGCTGCAGTGTTCTTGCTGCTCCTGCAGGAGCAAGATGGTAAGAATGAGAGGACCGTCTTTCTGAGGCTTCTCTTGCTGATCTGGCTGGCGTGTTGGGCTTTGTGGCACCAATGGAATGGTCACTACTAACTCTGATGCTCACTGTCATTTTTTCCTGGAGTGCACTAGGCACAATCACTGCACTCCTGCCAGTTCTTTTGTTCACATTGTTGTCCCTGAGATTTTTGTGGAAACTGCTGATCAAAGCCATAAAATTTGGAACAAACAGTAGTAGGGGTATCTTTGCTATTAAGCCCTTCAAAAGCAAGATTCTTGCAAAACTTGTCTGAATTTACATTTCCCACATTTCTCCTGTTTCTCTCACTAGGAGAGCTCACAAGATGGAACAGACAAAATTGCATGTCCAATCTTGGTGTTTGGTGTATGCCTCTGTATGTCATTCGTTGCCACATCAGATTTCAAACTAAGTGGTTCAGTGGTTTTACACATATCATCCATCTTTCAGGATAATGATTCAAGTTCTTTGTTATCTGAAAAAGAAAGATTTTTTTTTAACTTCATGGAGCTATGGTTAGTTATAAATGGTCACTCTCTCAAAACAACACAGTCTTTTATATTTTTCCCAACATGATATTCTCAGTCATTGATGCAGAGGTATTACAAATTCACATAGCATTAAAGGTACATTTTGAATTAAAGCATTACTTTTTAAAAATTATCTAAATCAATACAATAAATAACCACAAAGCACATCATGTGTTGGTTAAATAAAACAATAACAAAAAAATTAACTCTTCCTGAAGTAACTTGTTTTAATATATTACCTATGAATGAATATTTTATGGGTTAAGACTGTGCTGATTTCAACAGGCAGACACTGGTAACCGCAGAACAGTAACACTATTCTATAGACCAATCAGAGCCATGTCCTGAATCCCAAGAACTTTGCCTCCTCACTTCATCTGCTTTCCAGCTACATTCTGTCCATACAGAGGGGAACACACCAGAGAGGACTTGGATGCTCTCCCAGCTGATCCACTAATACATGGCAACATCCTCTGGTCAAAGGAAGGTTGAAGAGCTGTCAAAATTTCCATTCTGCTACTGTTTCTGGTGACTCCAGATTTACTTCCTTCTCTTTCTCCTCTAGTCTGGTCCCAAGGTCCCTGTTTTCTCACCTAGAACCCTAGCATCTCCCACTCTGTCTTTGCTGCATGTATCCCAGAAGCTGCTGTTGCTAGAAAGGTGCAGCCCTCTAGCCAAGATGCTCCTCGCCCTTCTGAGAAACATCAGACAAACTGTATGACTTGCCAGTGGTCTGACGGCTTTCCAATGGCCCTGTTCATAGCCCATGGTCCTCATCCCAGCCACCTGTTCCTCTTCCCACATTCTTGGACAGTGGTTTGTAGACAGGTGCACACCAGCATCACTTGCAGGTCATCATCTCATCTGACCTCCTTCTTCACCTGAGGCTGCTGGCCTCTTCCCTGGATCCCAGGCAGCACTCATGTGATTTGCTTTCCTGGGCCCTTCTCCCCATTGATAGAAGAGAGCTGAGCCATTGTGGTTGGATGGTAAACACCAGACCATAGTTACATCCTGCAGAACTTCTAGCACCATGAAGAGTGCAGGCTCTGCAGCCAGCTGCCTGGGTGCTGTCTCAGCTCCTGCTACAGTTCTGCCCTGGGCAATTCCATTGCACTAGCCCTTCCTGCCTTCCTCTGTCAGGACAGAGTCCTATGGAGCTATGTTGGCATGTGGTCTTAATGATCTAATAAAGAAAAGGCTTAGAATTACCTGGTATGTAATGAAAACTTCAAATATTTTAAAATTATTTATTGTTATTACTATACCTACCTGGGAATCCAATTTCACTGGACAGCAAAGCAAGGTTACATTTAGGAATGAGACAGGAAGAGGTTCAAATCCTGAATCAACAATAATTTAGGTACATGACCCTTGGCATTATTAACCTTCCTCAGACTGTTAGCTATGGCTTAAATGAGGCCAAGGTTCATAGCACAGAAGTGCTAATAAGATCAAATCAGGTAAATGGAATCAGTGAGTCCAGTGCTTTTCTTAGCAGATAGATAATTGACTCCTTTTGTTTTCAGACATTGTCAGGCTACATTCATTGATATTTCATTAATTTTAGACATCAAATTTAACATATATGGCTATATGTTGAAAAAATTGGAATTTAGCTCCAGTAAAGCAGTAACAAATGGAAGCTTTTTGATCACCTTAACAGAAACCATTCACTGAAATAAAATTAACAAAAAAATAATGAACAAAAGGACTGGGCCAAGAAAATGGAAGACATGTGTGCTTAATATGCTAAAGTTAGGTCACAGGTAAAGGGACATCAAAAAACTTTAGGAGTCTATTTTTTTGAGTTTCAGGAGTCCACTTTATTTCTTCCTTGACTTTAATTGATGACAAGAAGTAAAAATAAAAACAAACCTCAGAAGTAGAACAAAAAATGAATTCCAAGATATCTCCTTAGAAGAAACAAAAACATGATATTCATTTAAATGACATTCATTAAACTTTCTCAATGGCTAGCAAAGTTAACTAATAAAACCTTGAAGTTTGAACTTCCCTCAACTTCATTCACCTTGGTTTTTAATCAAGACTTATTTGCAAAGTTTGAAAATATGTAAACATATATGTTACATGACCACTCACCAATGAGATATGAATCACATATTTCCAATGCATTTTGCTTCCATTCTGATTCCTCAAATGATGTAGCTGATTTAAAATTTTCACTTTCACTATCTGCAGTGTGGATATCCTATTAATGCAAAAAAAATTTAAACTGAAAAAGCAAAATACACCTCAAAATAAACAGTTCAAAGACTGTTGTTAACATAAACATCACAAAGTTCTAATGTAATTCTGTAATAATCAAAACTCACTTGCTTTGAAGAAAAATATTGTGACTTTGTGGAATGTTCTGGTGATATCATGGGTTTGGAAGGACAGCTTTTATCCACCAGAGGTGCAATAACACCAGTAGTACATGTAACATTTTGTGACTCTAGAAACTCATCGAAGATCATCTGTGAGTTGGTAATGAGGAACTCTACCAACAGGGCCTGATTGGCATATGCAGCAAAGGAGGAGGAGATAGTAACAGGAGCAGTTGCAGGTCTTGGCCTCATGAGACATGGTCCAAATACCACCTCCCAAGTTTTTTGAATTCATCAGGTTTTCTTCAGAATGGTCTACTACCCTGAAAAGAAGAACACATAAAGTATATGAGATTTGCCTATTAGAGGTCCTCAATGGTAGTTTGCTATGAATTGAGAAGGGTCAAGAAAACATGGGCTATAGAAGTCTACAAAAGATTTGTTAAGGGTCAAGTTTGGTGGGTCTGGGAAAAGAATCATTTGTTTGATCATAATACCACACACCTAACTGAGTTTCAGAGTACTATATTAGGATAAAATTCATGTAAATAGAAGGAACTACTGAACTCTTACCAGCAGAAGGAAAAAAATACCCCTTAAAAAAATTGCTCCATCTTTGTATTTACTCCCAGTTCCTAGAAACTGAAACATCACTGTCAATTTCTCTCACAGCCCACAGTTAGTTTTCTTTTTTAAAAAAATATTTTTAGTTAGTTACCTTTATTTTATTTATTGGTTTTTTGCAGTGCTGAGTATTAAACCTAGTGTCTCACATGTGCTAGGCAACTGTTCTACTCACACTCCCAGCACCTGACAGGTAGTTTTCTAGCCTAGATGATTCTCTCTCCTGAACATCTCTCTGTTCTACTGCCACTATCAATGTTCTAGTTCTACTTCAAGCACTCGCTGCTTTTTAGTTGTATGACTATTCAAAGAGATCTGACGCTATCATGAATGGGGTAGTTTTCCTAATTTCTCTTTCAGAGGATTCATCACTGATATATAGGAGTGCATTGGATTTATGGGTATTGATTTTATATCCTGCTACTTTGCCAAATTGATTTATTAATTCTAGTTTTCTAGTGGAGTTTTTTGGATCCCCTAAGGATAGAATCATGTCATCAGCAAATAATGATAGCTTGAGTTCTTCTTTCCCTATTCATATCCCTTTAATTTCTTTCATCTGTCTAATTTCTCTGGCTAGAGTCTCAAGGACTATGTTGAATAGAAGTGGTAAAACAGGGCATCCCTGTCTTGTTCCAATTTCTAGAAAAAATGCTTCCAATTTTTCTCCATTTAGAATAATGTTAGCCTTGGGTTTAGCATAGATAGCTTTTGTAGTGTTGAGGTATATTCCTACTATCCCTAGTTTTTCTAGTGTTTTGAACATAAAAGGGTGCTGTATTTTGTCAAGTGCTTTCTCTTCATCAATTGATATAATCATATGATTCTTTTCTTTAAGTCTATTAGTGTGATTAATTAATTTATTGATTTCTGTATGTTGAATCAATCTTGCATCCCTGGAATGAACCCCACTTGATCATGGTGCACTATTTTTTAAATATGTTTTTGTATGGGATTGCCAGAATTTTATTGAAAATTTTTTGCATCTATGTTCATCAGAGATATTGGTCTGAAATTTTTTTCCTTGATGCATCTCTGCCTGGTTTTGGTATCAGGATGGTACTAGCTTCATAAAATGAATTTGGAAAGGTTCCCTCCTTTCCTATTTCATGGAATAATTCAATGTCCTTCAATATATGAATGGATAAATAAAATGTGGTGTATGTATACACAATGGAATGTTAATCAGCATTAAAAGAGAATTAAATTATGGCATTTGCAGGTAAATGGATGAAGTTGGAGAATATCATGCTAAGTAAAGTAAGCCAATCCCAAAACACCAAAGGCCAAATGTTCTCTCTGATAAGTGGATGCTGATACATAATGGAGATGATGTTGTAGGAAGAAAGGAAAATTTTTGACTGGGTCAAGGGGAAGGAGGTAAGGGAAGAGGGCATGAGGGTAGGAAAGATGGTGGAATGAGACGAACATCACTACCCTAGATGCATGTATGACTGCACATTTGGTGCAATTCTATATCATGTACAACCAGAGAAATGAAAAGTTGTGCTCCATTTGTGTATAATGGATCAAAAAGCTTTCTACTGTCATGTAAAACTGATTAGAACTAATAAAAAATTTAAAATAAATTTTTAAAAAGGAGATCTGAATTACAGAAGGCCTCCCCTCCAACGCATTTTTCATATTGCTATTAGAAAGATCTATCAGGCAAATCTGAGCATGTGAAATTCCTGATTCCAAGTCTTTAGTGGGTACAGAAATAATATGGTAACTCATCTGCCAGGTACATAGATTTTCTTATCAGGCCTGTAGGTAGCTCAGTTCCTGCTACTTCTTGGTATGTTATAGCCTAATGAAATTATATTTTCCAAATGTAAAATGTTTTCTTGTGTCTCCATGTCTGTTACCCTCTGCCTAGTATGCTCTTCTGCACATTCTCTACCAAATCCCACTCAGTTCTTAAAATGTGACTCAAGGGCTTGCCTCCTTTGTTTTACCCCTCATCCCAAACTTCCTCTACATGCCTTCATGCTGTGCACAGCTACGAGAAAAAGGATGATGCTGTACTGTGGTTATATACAGATATGTCCCCCAAGATGATGAGCCCACAAACAGAAACCCTGAGTTTCCATGCTGGTTTGCCCAGCCAGATCCTGGCATACAGGGGGCATCTGAGGGAACAGTGTTGGCTGCATGAACATATATTCAATGTCTCCCTTTCCCAACACAGAATAAAAACATCATAAAAAATGAAACAATCATTTTGAAAACAATACCACAACAGTATAAATGTACTTAATACTATTGCACTGTACAATTTAAAATGGCTAGGACAGTATAAAAATTCATACCGTTTAAGATGTATGATAAGGTAATGAAGACTGTTAAAATTTGATGTTGGCAATTGTCTTAGAAGGACCTTGCTTTTTAGAAGAATTTGGTTTATTTCTACACACATATTTGGGTATGTTTTGTCCTCAGGGTTATCATTTTTGGTATCTTGCTCTTCATTAATATGTTGGATCTCTCGTGCAAGGTCCATAAATTCCTTGTACCATCGGAATAAAATTAATGGTTCTGGGAGCTAAAGAAATAAAATTACATTAAAAATTACATTACATTACATTAAAAATCTCTCTTTTTTGTTAAAAATCAACAATTAGTGAGAGTTACTCAAATGATTTTTTTATCATTTCGGTGTACCTATGGCTACTTGATGTCCTATATTATCTGTAGAAGGTTAGGGTGTTGCCCTGTGATCAGTTTGTAGCCTCACCACTCTGGGGTTTGAAGCAAGTCACTTAACCTCTTGGAGCTTTATGTAATAATGAAGGCTACTCTCTAACACTATTGAAAAAATTGAGCAGTTTTCCACATAAAAATCTTGGACATACAAAATTCCTAAAACAGAATGCAAGTTTATCATATTGGACCCAATTCATCTCCTCTCCCTTACTGGCTAATAAAAGAAATAAAGGATGACACATTATGAGACTTATAGTCATTCAAAGGTATCAACCTCCATTTCTCAGTTGAGGTATCTGTAAAATGTGATTAAAGAGTTATCAATACTTTCCTGAAATAACATTGTAGATCCAGCAATTAATACTTAATTTCTTTCTCTCCTGCAACCCCACTAAAAGACAGTAGGCCAATGAGGACTAGAAAAATAGAGAAAACAAAAGCAACAACTCACAAATAGAAGAGCAGATTAACAAGTCCTGATGCAACAGTTCCAAGAAAGCTGACCCCTTATCATTCAACATGATTTTCAGAATCCTAAAGGGACTTGGACAATAAGTACCAGGTCCTCTGACCTTGGGGTAGGGTGCAGGTGGGCCAGCTGAGACAGCTTAGCTCTCTATAGAATCCTGTCTCTACTCCATGTTCTCGAGCAATCTCCTTCCTAAAAATCTGGAAATGTTTTCTCTGGGCAACATGATACAGAGGCTCTCTGAATGGGGGCAATGCCAAACCTAAGGAACAGAGAGGTGAATGTCTGAAAATGGGGATTTGTTGGCTGTATGCACACTGAATGCACAGATCCTGCAATCATCGTTCCCACCCTGGCTCCCACAGTATTGGTACCATATCTCTAGGCAAGTAAAACCCCTTTCCAGGAGAGATCAAACCAGACCAAGAGCAGGGACCTAAAGACATGTGATCAGGCATATATCAAATGGTCCATCTAGATCACTTTATAATAAAGTTCCAAGTTTTTAAAAAGCCTTGATGTGTTCAAGAGCTTCCAAAGAGATTTCAAGTCCAAAATCTAACATAACTAGACATCATTAAAGACGAAAATCAAAATGGGTATAAAAAAAACAAATTGAAGTTCTAAAACTATGTTGTCAATATGCTGACCACTAGTCATATATGGTGAAAAAGTACTGGAAGTACAACTGATCAAAATTAAGATGTGCTCTAAATGAAAAAAATAGATACTAGATTTCAAATACTAAGAGCTCAAATATAAATCAATAAATAAATATCTCATAATTTTAAAATAATATTCAAAATGTTAAATAATATATTAAAATTAACTTTACCTATTCTTAAAATTTTATATGGCTATAGAAAATTTAATGTTATATATGAGGGTCACATTGTATTTATACAGAGGGTTTAGAGGCTAAATAGAGAAAAGAACCCTTACAAAAAAATCTATGACTATCCACAGGAAAATAGCATGATATAGTCAATTTAAAAAATGTTATCAAAGGAATAGAAAATCACAATTCTTGAAAATTAAAATATGATCTCAGGAATGAAGTAATTTATATTAGTCAAGAAGATAAAACTGAGGAAATGTCTTAGAAAGTTACTGAAGAAAGAAAGAAGAAGAATAGAGGAAAGGTAAGGGAACTAGAGAACCAGTATGGGTTATTGAGTATGCAAACAAGAGCTTCAACTAGAGAGCACAAAGAAAGAGGCGGAAATGGGCAATAAAAATCAAGAAAAGTTCAAAGAACTAAAGCACTGACAACTATCAGAGCTCATGGAGTGTCCAGAATAGTGGATGGAAATATATCCACATCATTATTCATCACTGTAAAATCTTAGAATAATGTGGCATGGGAGAGATTCTATTAGCTATACAGGGACAAAACAACAGGCACAGAGTTAGGAATGAAATAAGATGGATTCACGGTGTGAATAGAACAACAACAACAACAACAAAGAACCTTGCTTTCAAAATTCAGAGGAAAAAGAATTTCCAGCCTACAATACTAAAAAGTCCCACACTATCTACCCTAGTCCATTTCTGTCCATTTCTGACAAACATAACCAAAACAGAATACCCCCCCAAACAAGGAAAACAGGAGAGGTGTTCCATCACAAAATAGAGGAGAGGAGAACCATCTCAGGATGACAGCTAATAACCAAATTAAAAAGGATCTGCAAGGGAGCAAAAGAACAACAGAGAAGGACAGATCAAGGACTTATCAGCATGACTCTATCATTATCTCTTCATTTTCACCCAGGGATAGATGCCAGCTGGATCTGACCCAAATCATTTTGTACTTGGCTCATGACAAAATGCCAATTAAGTTCCTGTAACCCCTCTGTAAGCCGCTGCCTAAAGCCAGCAATATCACTTCACTCCACAGGTGTGTGTGTGTGTGTGTGTGTGTGTGTGTGTGTGTGTGTTTACCTATTCCCACAAACTGCAGGTATAACAGTGAACATAGAAAATGACAATATAGGACAGCCCACTCCCTGACCATATTCCTCCTAGACTTCTAGTATCCACCTTATAGGAAGAGTTATGCCTGATGCCCCAAATATTATGAACTTCATTGCTTTGCCTACTAACCTCTCAAAATAGCTATTTTGAAACATCACTAAAGGCAAAGCTAGACCATGATCTAGATACTGTCCTACTTATTGAATATTCCTAACAGTGTGAACACTGGCCTTTACTTATACAGATACATTTATGCTTTTAGTCAGTGTTCTAAAACTTAAAGATAACAAAAACTTAATGAGTGTTATTTATTCCTGTATGTTTATCCCTTTAACATGGTTAGGAGGGACTCCAAGATGGAGTTGGGAGGCTGCAACATGGAAGAGGTACATGGAAGTCTTGTACAAGGAATAGTAATATTTTATTTTCTTAAGTGGAATTTGGTTTTATTATTATTGTTCTTTAAATTGTATACATATTTTGTATCCATTTTATGATCTGTACATTAATAATGAGAAAAACATCAACATGGGAGGATCAGTGGAGTGGGGAGATAAAGGGAGGAAAAAAGAGGACCAAAGTAGAGTGAGTCAGATCTATGCATGTATGAAATTGTCAGGATAAACCTAGCTACTATGTATAAATATAATGCTCTAATCAAAAAAATAGAAAGACATCGACATAATCTGTGCCAATGAAAATATATGAAATATAAAATATATTTTTGCTCTTTTTATTTGATGTAGTTTAGAATAAAAACTTTACCTGTCGAAGGTATAATTTTAAGGCTTCAGAGATGTCGTGTGAATTAAATTCTGACATGTCTACCAAATGCATTCCATTCTCCAAAACTTGACACAGTTTTGCAGTTTTTGCTTTGTTTCCACTGACACGATAAATTCCCTTGAATAGAAAAGAAAAAAAATGATGTAAAATTCTATTTAAGTACAAAGAGCTAAATTTAGACATCTAAACATATTTGATGTATCTCCTTCAACTTGTATTAGTATTTTAGGAAAAAAACAAGTTAAAGTCAAATAAATTAACATTTCCCAAATAAATGTAAATAAATTCAGTTATTAAAAACTGAGAGTATTGATTTTCTTAAAGTCTCTTTTTCATTAAAACAAATCACACAGGCATTATGTTTTAACAACATACCTGTAAACACAAGGCTCTCTTTTCAATCTCCGAGGCCCATATTTTGAGTATAAAAGGAATGCCATCTGGCTCCTTTTCTGTAACTTGTGTGAATTCTGCTCCAAATAAGTGTGTTTTCCCCAGAAGTTTCCGGTGACTACAAAAGATAACTAAGTTTTCCATATATTTATGATGACAAACAAGAAGACACTACAAGAAAATGATATTTTAAAACTGATTAACTCACCCTAAAACTATTCAAAACTAAGCAAACTACAGCCAGACTAATAACAACAAAAATGAGTTTAAAAGTATTACTTGTGGTTTATGAAATACATTTAACAGCAAAACAAAGTAGAAAACTATAGAAGATAAATTGTGGGACTTTATTAAAAATGTACTGGCAGAGCCAGGTGTGATGGCATATGCCTATGATTCCAGCTACTTGAGGGGTTGAAACAGGAAGATCACAAGTTGAAGGCCAGCTCAACATAGAAAGACCCCATTTCAAAACACAATTTAAAAAGGGGTGGGGATATTGCTCAGGGGTAGAGTGCTTGCCTGGCATGCACAAGACCCTGAGTTTAATTCCCAACAAATTTATATATATATTTAATACATGTGTGTGAATACATACACATCTCCTAATAAGTAAAACCATAACAAAAAAGCATATAGCAAAAAAATAAGGGGGCCAATGTGATTCCAAAAAGATCTTACCTCTTTACATTTAACACCTTGGAACACTACAATGCCTTCACAATATCTGCATTTTGAGGGGGATTTCAATTTTTAGAACTTGTGAGTAACAGCTGCCTTTGACATCAATGGTTTCTTAAATGCTCCAAGGGAACTGGGTTCTTATAACAGAAATATAAGAAGGGTAAAATGACAAAAAAATATACTACATGATATTGTACTTGGAATAATTTTTAGACTTTGAGATTATTCATATATTACAAAAAGCTATTATTTTGAGTTTTTAAACATGAAAAAAATCTCCTTTATAGATCTCTTTTATAAAACACAAACATTTTATTCATAAGTAAAAATCACCATCAAACCAATAAAATTTTTATGATACTATGGCATAATGTTTTTAGAATCAGCACATTTAAGCCAGGCACAATGGTGTATTCCTGTGATCCTAGCAACTCAGGGGGCTAAGGCAGGAGAATCACAATTTTGACGCCCATCTCAGCAACTCAGTGAGACACTGTCTTGAAATGAAAAATGAAAAAGGCTGAGGATGGCAGCTCATTTGATAGAGTATTCTGGGTTCAGTTCCCAGTACCAGGAAAAAAAGAATCAGCATATTTATACTTAATAATATTAACATGCCCTTTACACAGTTGGTAAGTATGTTCATGGGTGGCATATAAATGCTATAAATGTTTCAAAGAAATACAATTACATGAGGCAAGTATGTTAGAATTATTTACATTAAGGATAAAGCTCCTCTTTATTCATTATAAATTACAGGCAATCTAGCTTATTTTATTTTAATATTATATTGGTATTACAGGTATCAAATGTACAAAATTAATTTATGAGAGTCTAATTTGAGTTACTAAGATAACTGACTCTACTTTTATATCCTTTGACACTCAAAACATTCCTTATTCTCAAGAAGTACACTGAATCTGCTCTTCCTGCTTGGTTTCTTATACTCTTTCTTTCAAAGGAGATTTCTCAGATTTTTTCATGCATGCTTCCTTTTAACAGTAAGTCATTGTACTGGGTTTATAAAGAAGACCAGACCTACCCTGCTATTTTAATACTATGCCAATACATCTCAGATCTACTAATTTTGTTGCTATTTGTGTATGTGTGCGTGTGTGTGTGTGTGTGTGTGTGTGTGTGTGTGTGTGTGTGGTGCTGGGAATTGAACCTATGACCTTGTGCATGCTAAGCAAGTACTCTACCACTAAGCTGTTATTCCTAACCCTGCCACTTATTCTATTTGTATTTCAGATAACTGATTAGTACATTATCAACTAATCTTTGAACATAATTACTGGGATATATTTAAGTTACTGTGTGATGCTTTTGTTTATTACACAGCAAAGTAATGATTCTTTAAAATTATACTATCTTTCAGATCTTATGAGATGCTACTACTTCAACTAGTTTAATGGGTTTTCATTCAGGTGAATACAATATAATACCAGCTTCTAAAGGGGAAGGTGGCTCTCTTTCATCTAAATCAACTGCAGAAGACATTGTTCCACTGAATGGAGTTTGTGGAAGCTTTTGATGAAAGTCTCCTAAAAGAATATTGTTAATACCATTGCCTGGCTATTTATTTTAGAACAGAAATTGGAAATGACAATATTTTTGGAATTATGCAAGTCACACTATTTTATTAGCTTCAATCCAAAAATTTGCTTCCATTCTTATACTCTAGATAACAGGGAATTATGATGCTCATTCCTTCTTGGGAACAAAAGGAATTTAACTAAATTCATCTGACTTTTCCAAATAAATTTAAAACTTAGGATCATATATTCCTATGAGAACTTACTGCCAACTTCTGATAGAAAGTTTTAGAGGTTGTAAGCTTCACAAAGATAGGTAGTATCTAGGGGCTGGAATTGTGGCTCAGTGGTAGAGCACTTGCCCAGCATGTCCAAGGCTCTGGGTTTGATCCTCAGCACCACATAAAAATAAATAAATAAAATAAAAGTATAAAAAAGGTAGTATCTTATATTAATGTTCTATATCTAATATCTGACAGAGTGGCTAGCAAAATAGTAAAGTTGTCATTAAATGTTTATTAAATTATTAATAAATGTACACAATACAATCTAAGGCCTTCTAAAAATATACAAAAATTATCTGAACCCAATAGTAAAATTAAATTATGTTATTAGTAAATCAGGAGATAGGAAACAGGGAGAACCCAGGGATCTCTAGCCAAGAGCTGAAATCACAAGTTCAAACTATGTCACAGGACACTACTATGTATATATCAAAGCATGTTTGGAAGTAGACTGACTAGCAGAGATTTACTCTACTGAAATTATAAACAGGTCTACAAATGAGAAAAGAATTCACTTTAACTCAAGGTCTTTAAACAATCTTAGCTTCAGTTAGTAACACTTTTCATAAATGATTTTAAGCAACACCCTCTTCTCAAAAGGGTTTTTCTGTTCAATATGCTCACAGGTGGGTGTCTAGTTTTTACTTTGAATGTGTTCCCAATGACTAAAAAATCACAAGTTCACATGTTCCATTTTAGAACTATTCTAATTATAAAACAGTTCCCTTATATTATTGAACAAAAATCTGCCTCTGTATGAATCCCAGTCTTTGGACATATTTTTTTTTCTCACAGGGGCAAACAAGAACTCTAATTCATTTCATTCCATGTCCTTAAGTTTCTTTTCTCAAGTAAGGCATCTCTCAGTCTCACCCATTTATCATGAGATAGAAATTCCAAATTTTTGCCTTCATCACATGACATCTACAAGATTCCAAATCGGTTAAGGGTTGCTCTAGATTAGGTCTTAATTTCTGGCACTACCTATAATATTCAGTTAAATATTTAGGCTCCAGAATGTCCCTGGAATAGAGGTAGTGGGAAATGAGAAAGTAGCACCTGTTAATCAATCTATAAACCTCAGTGCTTCATGGCAAAAATTCTAACTTTAAATACAAGACATTAATCTGAATGTATAAAACTGTGCAATATGTAAAATACTTTAAAAATGGCTTTGGAATTTGATGAGGTCAAACCCTAAAACATCCCCATCATGAGTCTAGGAGGAAGGCAGATAGCCAGAAAGGACTATAGCAGTCTTTGGTGGAAGAATGTGGAAGCAAGAATCTCCTGGCTTTAAATGCTACTTCTCCTGCTAGCTATAAAGCCCATGGCGAATTATCCTCCTTGATATTACTAAGAGGGAGTTCAAAACATTTGCTCTATGAGGATTTTGAGACTATTTATATCATAGTACCTTAAAGCACATTTGTAAAAAAAAATAGCAATAATCAATCATAGGCTCAAGGATTGGCATAATGGAATTGTTTATTATAGCACATACTGCAAAACAATTTAAAAGATCAATCATGATATTCAAGTTCATGGACTAGAATACAGTAGTAAAAATAAGGCCAACTATTCACATTAACATAACATGCATGAATTAAGTCACAAAATAGTATGATTGAATTTGAACAACATCCAGAAGAGGTCAAAACTCTACTACATATAGGTATTAAAAACATTTGAAATATCTACAGAATGATTTTAAAATAGTCAGGATAATGGTTTATGCTGGTGGGAACTAAGGCAGTGTAATCAAGAAGGAGTACCCAGGGTGCTTCTAATGATGTCCTAATATGTTTATTGAGGGTCTGTTTCATTCTCTTTCTTTAATCTGCCCTTATATATTCTCATCTATATTTGAGACACTTCATTATAAAAATAAGTTAGTTATAATTATTCCCCAAATGATTATTTTAATAATTTCTACTGCTAGACTTAAATATTTATGTACCTGGACTTATAGATTCTGAATCCAAGGATCCAGATTCACTGCTCCCTCCAGTACTTTAAGTCACTAAACATCCCAAATGTCCATGATCTTATGAAAGAAGATCTTATTCATGTGAGGCAACCACTCTACCAACTGACCTATATCCCCAGCACCACAGATCCCCTTCAACAGATGAATGGATAAAGAAACTGTGGTATATGTACACAATGGAATATTACTCAGCATTAAAAGAGAATAAAATTATGGCATTTGCAGGTATAAATAGATGGAGATGGAGAATATCATGCTAAGCAAATTAAGCCAATCCCAAAAATCCAAAGGCAAAATATTCTCTCTGATAAGTGGATGCTGATCCATGGAGATGGACAGGGGTGGAGGACAGATGGGAAAAATGGAGGAACTTTCACTGGGCCAAGGGGAGGGTGATGGGGAAAGGGCATGGGGACAGGAAAAAATGATGGAATGAGATGGACATCATTACCCTAGGTACATGTATGACTGCACATATGGTGCAACACTACATAGTATACAACCAGAGAAATGAAAAGTTGTGCTGCAATTGTGTACAATGAATCAAAATGCATTCTGCTGTCATATATACTAAAAAGAACCATCTTTGGGCTGGGGTTGGGGCTCAGTGGTAGTGCACTTGCCTGGCATGTGTGAGGCACTGTGTTAAATTCTCAGCACCACGTGTAAATAAATAAAATAAAGATCTATCAACAACTAAAAAAATATTTTAAAAAATGAACCACCTTTAAGAAAAAAATATTTAAAGTCAAAACTTAGCTAAGAGGTAGATTTCATAAGGTAAAATATTGACGTTACATAAAATGAGACAATTCAGATTTGTTTAACAATGACCAATTATGGACTTTAAGGCAGGCATGGTGGTTACAATCATGACTAGGTCTCACAGAGTTACATTATAAAGCCTGATTTTCTGGTTCTAGAGCTCCAGTTCATTTAATGACCAATGAACAATTTGCTCTTTCATAAACCTGTATTCTCTTCAGAGTGAAAAACACCTGTCAGAGGATAGGGTTGTATCTCAGTGTTAGAGCACTCTCCTAGCACGCATGAGAAACTGGGTTCGATCCTCAGCACCACATAAAAATAAATAAAATAAAGCTATTGTGTCCAACTACAAATGAACAATAAATATTTTTAAAAAAAGAAAGACAGAGAGAGAGAGAGAAAGAAAGAAATAAAGAAAGAAAGAAAGAAAGAAAGACAAACACCTGTTAGATCTCCATTGTTAGAGTGATTATAACCAGTGATTTGAAAAAAATTAACCTTCAAGTGAATCACCTGGGAGATCTTGTTCAAATACAAAGTCTGGATTGAAACTCAATCTTTCCTCTTCAATTTTATTACAACTGTCAGGAAGGCACACAACATCCTTTAAAGAGTGAGAAGGGCCACATCTGGACATCTGGGAAATATTTGTTAATGGTTTATTTACATTCCTAAGAAAAAGCAAATAAAGCTCAGCACTAACAATATATTTACTTTGTACTATAGTCAGAAAAATTTGTTGATTTAATATATGTAGAATAATTAACTAAATATAATGAACAAACTGTTACATGGTTCAGCTTTTTTAAGGAGATATGGATAAAACTTTTATTTTCACAGTTGAAACATTGATAGAAATAGCAACAGTCAGTAATGCATGTTATGATTAAACTTTTGTAGTATCATCTCAGTGGAAAATATAGGTTAAATTTTGTGGACATTCAAAATGTGTATGATTGTCATTTGCCATTCCCAAAGGATTTTTAAGAATCACAGAGTGAGGTCAGTATCAAAATGGAAAGCTTTACTCTCAAGTGAGACTTACTAAGAAACCAAAAAATAATACAAATAAAATTTTTCAGAAATTTTTAAAGTTAATTCTATCAATAACACTAAATATACCTCTTTATACCACATAGGAACTTAGTAAATGTTTTATTTCTAGAAATTCATCTATATATTAATTTTTACCAATCAACTTTTTCTTCTTCAGTTGACTTTGTAGCCTTCACAAATTCACTGTACTCTTGGCCTGGATCATAAAGTTTGGCATTATCACAGTGAAATTCTAAACTGTTTGCAAGGGAGGCAGCCTGCAAGTGCTGCATCTGGAACAGATTAACTGTTACCTATCATCACAGACACAAAAGGCAGGAAAGACTTGTGATATACAGAATGCATTATAAATAAATGTACGTTGACTTCAATGAATGAACCAATAAAAACGGGCACACAAGTGAAACAGCTCTGAATACCACTGTACACATGGTATATTGACCAATATTATGAAAGATAAAGATTGTAAACTAAAAGAGAAGTTTGAATCTAATATCTAGGTGTGCTCATTTGCTACAAAACTGTTTTTAAACTGTAAAGTTTAAAAAATACAAGCCATGTCCCTGATGGTTCACAATTTGAGGATCCATGGCTCTGTACCCTGATGGTCTGACCACGCTGCCTAAACTTACTTGCATGACCATGATGATCAAGTTATTTATAACCAGTGATTTGAAAAAAATTAACCTTCAAGTAAATCACCTGTGAGATCTTGTTCAAATGTGAAGTGTGGATCGAAACCCAAGATTCTACATTCCTCATAGGCTCCCAAAGTAATGGCAATGGGACTAGTTCAAAGACCTTAATTTTAGAGGAAAGGCTTTCTAGAATTTTATTTCTGCATCAGTTCAAAGGAGATCAAAGAATTATATTGTTCCAATATGATTATGTGCAAATAAATAACTTAATGTAGACAAGCAGTTTAATACACTGGTATATAAATACTTAATCTTAAATATCATTGACTATTTATTATTTGAGGTGAAAGGTAAACAGCCTAAATGACTTACAAGGTAATTTCAAATTCTGGGATGATATAACCCTATTCAATTATTTTATACTTCTGTAAGCTGTAACATTAATTAATCAAAATTTGGTAAATGAGAACTGGGGCTATAGCTCAGTGGCAGAGCACTTGCCTAGCATGTATGAGGCACTGGGTTCAATCCTTAGCACCACATAAAAAATAAAATAAAATAAAGGCACACTGTCCATCTATAACTATAAGGAATTTTTTAAATTTGGTAAATGAATGAAACACAATTTTAAATACCCAGAACATTTTAATGGTTTCTGATTCAGATGCAGTAATCTCACTATCCCTTGGTCTATATTGAATTTGCTCGAAAACCCTGGTCAGAATGCATAAATCAGCTGTCTAAGAACTCTGAAAAGAAAATGGTAGCAGGTAGAAAGTAGCAAATAAACCACAATTCAATCCTGCCCCAACCCCAATCACATATCCAGCCTAGACTTGTCCCCTACTCAAAAACAGCTTGAGTCCCAAAAGTGTAAACAGGGTATGGACAGAAAGATCTCCAAGAGAGATCTTCTCTTGTCCAAGGAACAAAAAAAGAGCATGGAGTAGGAGATATGACTAAAAGAGTAGGTCATAACCCTGATTTCTTTGGTGGGTTTATTTCCTCTCCTGCCCCAGTGCCCAAACAAGCATAAACCCCTAAGACGCCATCCTGTCCTGTGGCAGCAGGTGATGTGAGTAGAAGTGGAACAGAAACTTCCGAGGGAATCCTTTATGACAAGATGAATTGTGCTCCAAGAGGAATAATACATCACAAACAAGAGGAGCTAATCCCAAGGTAAGATCAACACTCAAATAACAATTTAATTTACCACATTAATGGGCGAAAGAAGATAGACCACATGATTATATCAAATGATATAGAAAAATATTTTATAAATTCAAACACTTATTAATGATAAAACTCTCAGCAGACTAGCAAACAGAGAAATTTCTTAATCAGATTGAAGGATATCTTCAAGTATCTTACAGGTATCATCATATTTAATGGTGAAAGACTTAATATTTTCCCCCTGATTGAGAATAAGACAAGGATGTCATCTCTTACCTCTCTTATTTGACAGTGGGACCCTATTCAACAGGGAGCCCCATCTAGTGCAATAAGAAAAAAAAATGAGGGCTTGGGTTCTGGCTCAGCATTAGAGTGCTCACCTAGCACATGCAGGGTGCTGGGTTCAGTTCTCAGCACCACACATAAAATAAATAAATAAAATAAAGACATAAAAATATTTAAAAAAGAAAAATAATAGAAGAAGTACACACTGGAAAGGAAAATATAAAACTGTTCTTATTTGCAGATAATGTGATTTTCTATGTAGAAAACCCCAAGAATGTACACAACTCCTAAAACAAGTTTATCAAGGTTGCAAGTAATAAGATCAATATAAAAAAATTAATTGTATTTCCAAATGTTATTAAGCTGGAACTTGCAAGTGTATGTGTACACAATTCATTCACAATAACACATAAACGGATTTAAATTTAACAAAATCTGTAAAAGATTTTTATGTTGAAAACTACAAAATGCTGATTTAAAAAAATCAATAGCCTAAGTAAGTGGAAAAATATATAGTGTTCATGGATTTAAAAGGATGCTAAATATACAATCAGTTCTCCATAATATCATCTAAGAATTAATAACAACTTCAATAAAAATGTTACCAAGGTTTTTCTGTAGATAAACACAAGTTGATTCTAACATTTTAATAGAAAGTAAAGAATTTTAAACAAAACCAGTTCTGAAAAAGAAGGAAAGTGGAAGACTCCAATTACCTGGTTTTAAGATTTGGTATATATGGGGCTGGGGTTGTAGCTCAGTGGTTGAGCACTTACCCCTCATGCGTGAGGCACTGGGGTCGATCCTCAGCACCACATAAAAATAAAATAAATAAATAAATAAATAAATAAAGATATATATAAAAAAAGAAGACTTGGGGCTAAGGTCGTGGCTCAGTGGTAGAGTGCTCATCTAGTATGCATGAGGCACTGGGTTCGATCCTCAGCACCACATAAATATAAAATAAAGATATTATGTCCACCAAAAACTAAAAAATAAATATTAATAAAAAGACTTGGTATAAAGCAACTGAATCAAGATATTGGGGTTTGGGCAAAAGGATAAACAAATACATTAATTGAATAACGTTGAGAATTCAGAAACAGACACCCACAAATGCGGTCGAGTGATTTTTTTTTAAACAGGTACAAAGGCAATTTAAAGAAAATGGCACAGTGTTTTCAACTAATGGTATCAGAACAAGTAGACATCTATATTAACCATGTTTTTTATTTTCTGTATTACATGATATTTTGATGTCTCAAAAAAAGAAAAGAATACTGGCCAGGGAGAAACTGCCCTCCTTGGGCTAGACAACTCTTAAAATAGTCAGGGCCTCAGCTGGTATCACATACTTCACACATAAACCAAGAAGTCCCAAATTTGTAGCCCAATCAACTCCATATCTAACTCTTACCTTAAGCCAACTATTTCCTCTGACCTTGTATCATCCTAAGGCCAGATAACAAGAAACTAGAGACCATTCCTGTGTCCCAAAGCCCACCAGAATTATTCAAACTAGCCAATTCTAAACTGTTATTTTACCCACTTTGCCTCTCCTGAGGAAACCCCAATAAAGATTCTAACTCAGCTTTCCTTTCACTCCTGCATCTGCCTGCCAAACCTGCTGTGATAAATCGCCTTCTCAGAAAATGTAAGCAATAAATTCTTATATCAATGGCATTGACCTCTCTGTGTTGGTACTCAATCACTTCCGTAAGTTCAAATTCTACAGGTATAATTTTAATATAACATCTATATGCTAAAAATCAAACCTCAATCTTTACCTCTTATGAAAATAGAAAGGAAATCAGTGGAGAAAGGGGGTCAGGGGAAGGGAAGAGAGAAGGGAAAAGGTAATTAGTAGGGAACAATATTGCCAAATTATTTTGTTATACTGTATGCATCTCTGAATATGCAACCACAAAGCCCACCATATGTACAGTTATAAAGCTCCAACTTAAAAAATAAAAAAAGTAACTCAATTGGATCATGTATATAAATGAAAAAAAATACACAACTTTGTCAGGAACCACGGTGTATGTCTGTAATCCCAGCAACTCAGGAGGCTCAGACAGGAGGAGCCTTGCAAGTTTGAGACTAGCCTCAGTAACTTAGTGAGATCCCTGTTTCAACATAAAAAGACTGGGGATGTAGCTCAGTTGTAAAGAGCCCCTGGGTTTAATCCACATTTCAAATAAATAAATAATAAAACTTTCAGGAGAAAACTTTGTGACCTTGGGTTAGATGAAGGAAGTATCCTTATCCTTAGATATAATTTCAAAAAACATGACCCATAAAAGAAGAAAATAATAAGCTAGACTCCATACAAATTAAAATATTTTGCTCCTTGAAAGACAATACTAAAAATATAAAGAGAAGCTGTAAATAGGAGAAACTGCATGCAAGCTCAACAATAAGAAAACAAACAACTTGACAAAAAAGTAAAGATAGGTAAAATACAGATTACAAATAAGCCCTTTAAAACTTTTTAATTTCAGGATAGGAATAATTATAGAGAGTGCTTGCCTCGCATGCACAAGGCCCTGGTTCAATCCCCAGAACCACACAAAAAAATTAATATCATTAGTCATTCTGGAAACAAATTGAAGCCATAATTAGATAACCCTACCCATCTATTAGAACACTTTAAAAAATTTATTTTTAAAAAGGAAGTGACAAATGTCAAGGACACAGAATAACTGAAATTCTCATGTACCACTGGATTATAGACACTCTGGAAAACAGTTTGGCAGCTCTTATTAAATTAAACATGCATTTAGCATACCAACCGTAAACCCACTCCTAGGTTATTTAAAATAAAGAAAACATAGTCATCAAAAACCTGTATATAAATATTCTTGTAACTCTATTCATAATTACCCCAAACTAGAAACAACATAAATGTCCAATTGGTAAATTGAAAAACACTGTGGTATAGTCATATAATGGACTACCACTCAGCAATACAAAGAAATGGACTACTGATACATGAATAACATTGATGAATCTCAAAGGCATTAGGCTATGCAAAAACCTATTTCCAAAGGTTACCTACTATATGATTACATATATATGACATTCTGGAAGACTTATGATAGTAATGAGATGGAGAACATAACAGTACTTGCCAGAGGTTAGGGCAAGGTGGAGAGTTTGAGTAAAAAGGTATAGCATGAAATAACTTTTTTTCTGGCACTGGGGATTGAACACACCAGGATCTTTCTTGAGCATGCTAGGCAGAGATTCTACCACTGAGCTATATACTTTCTAAGCCCATTTATTTTGAGTTAGGTTCTCATTAAGTTGCCCAGGCTAGCCTTGAGCTTGGAGATCCCCCTGGCTCAACCTTCTGAGTTGCTGATATGGCAGATGTGTGTGTGTGTGTGTGTGTGTGTGTGTATGTGTGTGTGTGTGTGTGTGTGTGTGTGTGTATGTGTGTGTTTTAAACTGGGGATTGAAACCAGGAGCACTTTACCACTGAGCTACATCACCAGCCTTTTTATTTTGAGACAGCTTCTCATTAAGTTGCTTAGGACCTCGATAAGTTTCCCAGGCTGGCCTTGAACTTGCTATCCTTCTGCCTCACCCTCCTGAGTCACTGGGATTGCAGTTACACAATACAGTGCCCAGCAAAATAAATTCTTTGAAGTGATGAAATTGTTTCAAATCTTGACCATGGTGATGATTACACAAATTTATATGTATGTTAAAACTTATAAACTGTACACCAAGAAAGTTTTGGATATGTAAATATTTTACAAAAATAAACATTTTAAAGAGGTAATGAAAACAAATGCAGCCTGAATGCTTTGTCTTCAAATATGTCACTGGGTTCAATTTTAATATTTAGTTTATTCAAATTTTGAAGAATAGATCTCTCTTTTGTCACTCAGCTGACAGCATTGCAAGTTAAAATCAAATTTATCTACCAAGGCAAAAAGACAATGATTTAAAGGCAATTTCAAACTCTCACAGTTCAGTTTTAACCAAGCAAATCATAAATCTAGGGGACATGGAAGGGAGACAGATCAAAAATAAATCAAATTATGTCACTAATGAAAATTGAAAGTCAATCTTCAAATATGTTCTATTCTCAAATCATAAGAATCAACTTATCAGGCATCCCTCTCCCTTCTGCAGATAAGAAGACTTTTTTCTCCCCTCTTGCCTTCAAAAATACTGAAGAAATCACTTACAGCTTTAAGGATAAGATCACAATGGAAAACAAGTGTCCTGAGTTGTGTTAAAATTTCTCTTTTGGTGTTTTCTAGATCATTTTGTCTTTTTTCAACATTTGTTACACAAACTTTGTAGAATTCATTTGCTGCTTTTACCTTCAGAAATATCAGAGAAAAAAGCAAAAAATAACACTGATTACCAGAATTTATATTTTAAAATATATACTTATTGTAGAGAAGTTGAATTTAAATAACTAAGAAGCCTTTTATTCATGAAAATTTTGAAACAGTCTCCACCAGCATCACTGGGGAACTTGTTAGAAATAGGTTATTTGGGTCTCAACCTTGACCTACTCAATCCTCAACTTTAAGGTGGGCCAAGCAGGCTGCTTGAATAAGCCTCCTAGATAATTCCAACACATATTACAAGTTTAAACTCAAATCCTTTGTATATTATTGCTAATTGAGCTTTCAAATAACAAAAAAATATATTACTTTTTGAAGTGCTTCTGCTTCCAACCTTCGATTTTTTTCTAGTTGCTTGTTGGGATTTTTTGCTAATCCACCACATGAGCACTGATGCTCCTTCTCTGCACAAAACACAGAATATTTTGCTTTTTCATATTCATCTTGACGTTGCATGCATAACAATTTTGCCTTTTTGAGAGCAGTTTCTGTTTTGAGCTATACAGAAAAGAGTATATTAAACATAGAATTTGAAAGAAACCCTACTATACAAGTTTCTTTAGCAATTCAGGAAGATAGTTAAGCAGTACTTTAGAAAACTAGAGTAAGGTTAATGGTTATATAATATAGATGATTTTTAGATGCTCACAAATAGGTAAATGAAATTCCAGTAAAATACTAACCATTTTATTTTGTTCCTGTTTCCAAAGTTCCTTTATTTCTTTCCTTTGCTTTTCTATTTTATTTTTCCTCCCCAGTAGAGGCTGTCAAGGATATTTTTTTAAAAGACAAAGAAAAAGGTTGTTATCTAAAGATATGCTACTTTTTTAAAAATCATGCGATATATAAATAAATTAATTTTACCTGTAAAATTCATTGGCTTGGAGAGCTGCAATTCTTTGTTCTAAAAGGAGACTATTCTTTACGTCATTAAGAAGAACACTGGTAAACACAGACTGTAGTGGCATAAACTCCTAGAATTTAAAATTAAGAAGTAAATTATACAATAGAATTGGCACTAGAATTCCAAATGCACACATTATTCTTAAAACAGAGAAACTTAAGTTGAGATTTTTTTCTCCCAGAAAAAATGACTATTCATGAATACATTTATAAGAAAAATTCTAAAGAAAGTTAATTTTAATCATAAATTAGAAAATTAGCAGCCATCATGATAATCAATATTTGTATACAATTGTGAATTTCCTAGTTTTTTCATAATTCACAGCCATATAAATTTAAAAGGATTATATTTGTCTTTAAAAAGACTAGCAATTAAGTTCTTTCCTCTAGTAACTGAAATTTTCTGATTTTACAAGGCACTATTTGGAAGTCATCTGACTAGTCACTTGTAAATAGATCCCTAGAAATTCACAGAACACTTACCTCTAGTCCAATGTTAGTTGTGGTTGCTTTTGACAACTTTATAATATTTCTGGTGGATTCCATTTCTGAAAAGATTAAAAAAGGTATCAGAAAACAAAATTAACTACTTTTTCCACTCCATACTCTATTTGTAATTCCCCAATTGAAAAGATTACAAGCTGGGAATGATGGTGTATGCCTGTAATCCTAGCAGCTCGGGAGGCTGAGGCAGGAGGATTTCCAAATTCAAATCCAACTTCAGCAATTTAGGAAGGTCCTAAGCAACTTAGCAAGATCCTGACTCAAAGTATTAAAAAGGGGAGCTGGGGTTGTGGCTCAGTGGTAGAGCACTTGCCTAGCATGAGTGTGCCACTGGGTTCAATACTCAGCACCACATAGAAAAATAAATAAATGAAATAAAGTTATTATGTACAACTAAAATATTTTTAAATAATAAATAAATAAATAAAAAGGGGCTGGGAATGAGGCTCAGTGGTTGAGTATCTCTGGGTTCAATCCCTGGTGCCCCCAAAAAATAAAAAGAGAAAAAGTGATGACATATACTAATGAGTGCATCTTGATAAAATGCAGCCATTCTTAACATTTTTTTAAAGTTTTGATGGACACAGTATCTTTGTTTTATTTGTTTTTGTTTTTATTTTTTTATGTGGTGCCAGGGATTGTACCCAGTGTTTCACACATACTACGCATATACCACTGAGCCATAACCTCGGCCCCTCATTTTTAATTTTAAGTGTTCATCAGAATCAACTGGGAAAGTTTTTCAAAATACACTGGACTAGACTTCAGCTCTCTGAGAAATGGAACCTAGGCCTTTGTACTGTCCCTTTTTAAAGCTATTGGAGAGATTCTAATTAACATTCCCTATTAAAAACAAATTATATAATGGAAAGAACACAGGCTTTGCTAGATTCTGTTTTCTTCCAATTATGCTATACGACTGAATCTGCTATATGACCTTAGGAAAATCACTTGTTTGTCTCATCTGTAAATGCGGCTAAGAATTCTTGTTTTGCCTACTTCCCACAGTTTTGTAGGACTAAATGAGATAATGCCTAGGAAAACATTTTTTCAGCTGTAAAACTCTAGGCTAATATTAGCTATTAAGGGGTTTCTTCGAGCTGGTTTGTAGCTCAGTTGTGGTAGAGTATAGTGTGCTTACCTAGCTTACCTGATGTGCTGGGCTCAATCCCCAGCATGGGGGGACAGGGGAATGTTTCTTTTAAGCTTTCACTGTCTTCTGCTTAAACATCTATTATTGCTTTTATCTCCTTTTACCATATTATCTGATTATATTTCTTTTCATCCACTAGAATATGACTTCTAGATCTAGTGGTCAACCCATAGTAAATATTGAACAAGTATATCTAGTGTAAGAAAAGTCTCAGGAAGAGAAAATGAATAATGATTTTATTACAATGAAACAACTAATCTGTAATCATGATACTTACAGTCTATAGAAAATGATCATAAACAATTTAGCTCTTACACTCCAAAGTTATTCAGATGCTCCAAAAGAAAACTCACCCAAGTTAAGCTTTTGTTCAATCCATGACACTATGTTTTTTTGTATATTTTGACCATGTTTTAGCATATGAGAAAGCCAATTCAATACAGTCAGTGTCTTTTAATAGCACATTGTCTAATTCTAAAGGAGAAAAATTTCCTGAAAATAAAAATATCAGAGTAAGTATTTGTTAAATATGGTCTATAATAATTTTAAGGCAAGCAGAATTCAGACAAATTTATAACTATAGGACACAACATAAACATAAAATGGCCTCAAATTACAATATATTTTTATCTTTATATGTCATTTTGCACTAAAAATGAGTACCCTAGGTACATTAGGTTACATTAATCAAGAAGATATTAAGTAATCTAAAACACTCATTGAAAAAAACTGCAAAATTTTTTGACAAAAATTATAAGCACATTGAGTATTACCTTGTTCATTGGATGGCTTGACTGAGTCCACAGAAATGTTTTCAAAAGACTTTGCAACATGGAAGAAAAAAAATTTAAGATTAGTGCAAAAGACAACAAATCTCTGCTTCAGAAAATTTTTACCCCAATTCATTGCTTTGATATAATTCCCACTAAAGAATTTCAAGTAGTAAAAACCTTTTAAAGAGCCTGAGAAGTCTGTTTAAATACCAGAACATTTATATTTTCTAAGAATTATATGGAATTTTTGCCCAGCAGTTCTTAAGATCCAAGAATAAACAATCTCATTATTTACTAACAGCATTAGTTAACATAAATGAATCTATGCAAAACTTTAAATTTTGCATATCTCCCAAATATTAGGAAGTCAAAGAAGTCATCTAAATATATTGCTATCTAAACAGAAGATATAGAAGAAGTGATCTAAATAGATTGTTATCTAAATAGAAGATATAAATCTATCCAGCCATCTTTTACCATTTTATTATATGATAAGCATATTCTTGAAAGTTTATTAGATACTTTAGCACAGAACTTTCTGTAAAGATGCAAATATTTTATAATGTAATATCCTATATGGTAGCTATTAACTACCATATATTTATACCATATACCATTGTAGCTACTTACTTGAACATTTTAAAAGTATCTAATAGACTAAGAAGATGTGACTAGTGGCTACCATTTGCAGGGCTAGAAAGCAACATCTATCAAAACTGTTAAATCTTAAACACATTTGATCTGCTTGGTTGGGCAATACAAGGCATATAGGGATTCAATGCAAAAGGGATCAAAAAGACCTAGGTCTGAAGTCCAGCTCTGTTTTTCGCTCTGTGACATAGGGTTACACATTTAAACTCACCTAAGGTTAGTTTGCCCTTCTGTAAAAAGAGGATAAGAACACTATATTCATAAGGCAGTTTTAAGAATTAAGATGTTGTAATGTTATTAGCACAGTAAAGAGAACATAGCAAGCACTATTAAAATGAATTGCAGCTATTATTTTTAAAGTGTATTATTCAAAAACCTTCATCAAAAAAGTAATGTTATTATTAGGATTATATCATGAGCTTTTTAATCTTAATCTCTAGGGAAAATTAAAAATTTAAAAAGGAAAAACAAGGAATAACATTTTTTAAAAAGGGAAAAGTATTTTTCTATTAAAGGTCTGTATAGTATGTGTCTAAAGAAGCAGGAATAGAAAATACGATTCATATCTAAAATTTAAATTGGGCACAGCTCTGCTACACATATAAAATGTTTTATTACCTTCTGAAGAATCAGTTACAATTTTAAAAGGTAAAATTGAGGAAAAAACTGAAAAAAACAGTAAAATATTTAACAATTTTAAGACTCTTCCTTATTCTCCATTTATCAATGAGTGATTGTAGAAATCATCCTTAATTTTTTTGCAATATTATAATACATGTTCCAAATACCTTAAGTAGTCATGTTCATATTTTGTCTCATTTTAAGAAAGATCTTAAGGTTTTCTTTTGGGGGGGTTGCCAGTACCAGCGATTGAACCTGGGGTACTCAACCACTGAGACAGATCCCCAGCTCTTTTAGTTTTTTATTTAATTTTATTTTTTGGTACTGAGGGTTAAACTCAGGGGCACTGAACCCCAGCCCTTTTTTGTATTTTATTTATATAAGGGTCTCACTGAGTTACTTAGGGCCTTGCTAAGTTGCTGAGGCTCGCTTGAACTCACAATCCTCCTGCCTCACGAGCCACTGGGATTACAGGCATGTGCCACTGCACTCAGCAGCCCTTTTTATTTTTTATTTTATTTTGATACATATTCTTGCTAAATTACTGAGGCTGGCTTTGAACTTGTGCTCCTCCTGCCTCAGCCTCCTGAATTGCTGGGATCACAGGCATGTGGCACTACACTAGCTTAAGATTTTATATTATTCTGATATAATACGAGTACCTGGTGCATTTGTTGAAATCCTTTTTGGATCTGATCAATCTTTATTTATTTATTTATTTATTTATTTTTGGTAACAGGGGTTAAACACAGGGGTGCTTAAGCACTGAGCCATATCTCCAGTCCTTTTTTAAATTTTCAGACAGGGTCTCACTAATGGATCTGATCATTCTTAACAGGAATTATCAACACATGTCTCTGAGGGAGTATGTTTAAATATGATTAAGTGAAAAAAATAATAAGTAAACTTAAAATATTCCTACTATTATAAATCTTTAAGGCAACATTCTCCATACATTCCAGACATTTTATTATTACAAAGAAATTTTTCTTCCAATTAGAAATCATAACCCCAAACCTATGGATGCTGGTAGGGAGAATTAAGATATACAGGGTTAACAAGTATTTCCTAGCCAAAAGAAACAAACAAAAAACTGTATGGTATGTGAGATTACCACCCTCCTTACTTTATCCATTTTTCTTTTTTTTTTTTTTCAAGTTTCACCAGTCTCAAGGTCTATGGCAAAGTCAGTAGGGGAAAAAGGTTAAAAATCCTTTCTAATATTTCAGATCTATACCATATGGATTCATTTTATGTTATAAAATATCAGGCATACTCTTTTAACAGATCAGTCCACTTAAAAAGTATTACCAAATTACTGCTTCAGAAACTCATCATATTATCAGATTTTAAATGAATTGGTCTGGTTTTCATGCCATAATGTGGTAATTTATAAACTTCGCTATGAAAGTAATTCTGAGATTAAGATTAGGAAATAAATTAAATACTTAGTTAAAAACATTAAAGGTTTCACTTTCACATAAACTTAGCCTACCTTATTTTCCCGAGAAACAGGCAGTCTGTGTACGTGTCCCATAAGGAAGTTTGCAAAGCTATCCAGGGAGGTTAAAAAAAAAAAAGGCATACCATTATGCTTCTTTGTCATAGGCTTTACAATCATGTATTCTAGGACAATCTGTCTTAAGTAAGAACCTGAGAACTTGCAAATGAACTTGCAAGTGATGGTTGCTTCTAAATAGCTATAAAGACACCTCCAAATACATCGATATAGCAATATGAAATATGGCTTTTTCAAAGTTGTGATAGTATGTTACAATAGTTAATACTTTACTTTCTATGGCTTCTACACCCAATGTACTCGAACACACTTCAGCCAAGTACATTTAAATGTCAGTCCTCTACTCACATATCCCCAAAGGTAAATGTCAAAGTTTTAACAGAAGAAAATACTTCTTGGAATAGATCATTTTTGTTGTCTTCATTAACTTCTGTAAAATTCACAGCTATAAGGAAAGGTTGGTTACAATAAATGATGGAGAAAATATTCGAAACTACATTCAAACAAAATCATTTAGTACTTTAAAAATTTACCATTACTTCATTAAAAGATTCAGAAACTGAAAGGGTTAATATACAAAACCAATAGGATATTCAGTTATTTTATTAAGAAAATCATAAAATATCAGTTTGCATGAAAGTAGTTGGCATTCCAAACTCCCTACTCCATGATTTACATAATTTTACACATGTAAAAAGTGACTTAATGTGAAATCAATCTGTCTTGGAGTTGGAGTCCATTACACCAGACCTCTTCATGAAGAATGTTCTGCACTACTTTCTCTTGCTTACTGTTTTCTGATGTTTTAAAAAACTGTTGAAGACATTGTGGCTCATGGAAATCAATAGGAAGCACATATTTACTATGAACCACCAAAAACTAAAATTTTATATGCATATATATATAAAACCTATATAATACAACATATCACATTTTTAAAAAATCCAGTTCTTTATAGAGAATTTAAATTCATATTTATTCATAATATTATTGTTCATAATAGGATCTTGGGACCTGAGATCTATGTTAATTGACATATAGCTGTCTTTTGTTTATAATAGAGACTTTTTTATTTTTTAATGCAAATCATGAAACAACTAAAAGGGTTTCTTTTAACTTCTGTACACACTCTTGATAAAAGCCCAAACACAATTTACTAAGACAAAATCTGAAGATGGAATTGGCTTTTTTCCTTGAAGTAAATAAACCATGCTACTCAGGCTGGTAATAAGGAGCAAATGATTCCTTATTACCCACCCTCTCTAGTATACTACCAATAAGGTGCAGGTAGAGATACCATGTGGAGAAGAAGCCATCCTCTGCTTTACCAATCATTTTAAATATTGAATTAGGAGTCTTAAAAACAAAGTCAGCCCCATTACCAAAGATTCAGATTTGAGAAGTCTGTAGTAGCGGGGCTCAGGGGTGCATGCCTATAGTCCCAGTGCCTTCAAAGGCTAAGGTGGGAGGATCCTGAGTTCAAAGCCAGACTCAAAAACTGAGTGAAGTCATAAACAACTTAGTGAGACCCTGTCTCTAACTAAAATATGAAAAAGGGTTGGGGATCTGGCTCAGTGGTTAAGTACCTCTGGGTTCAATCCCTGGTACAATTAAAAAAAAAAAAAAAAAAAAAGGTCTGAAGTTAAGGCACAGATATTTTTCCAAAATCTCTCCCAAGTGATTCTAATATGCAAACAGAGTTGAAAAGCAAGTACTACTAGATTTGGATGAATTAAACCTTTAGCCTATACACTCTATGAGATTACAATCAGATTTTACATGTATAAATCTTCGCAGATTGGGGAGGGGCGGGGTGTCCACACAGTTCATCACATTCTTCTAAATATTCCTAATACCAACAAAAAGAAAAACTAAGAATCATTGCAAATCATTTTTAAAACACTCTTAAGACTTCAGTTCTGAACAAGAAACAGGTTATAATTATGCCTGAAATAACTGAAAAAAACTATATAAAATTTAAGAAGCAACATTTTTCAAGACCCTATATAATTGGACAGTAAAAGACAGTAATCCCTGACAGACAAGAAACACCATGGTAATTTACAACTGCCTGACTTTACTGTCTAATATTACATAGTATGGATTCACAAGCAAAGGAAATTACAGGGGGCAGTGAGGCGGGGAGTCACAGATGGATACAACCTTGTTTTATAATTATGAAGGAGTCAATTCATCAAGAGGACCTAACAATTCTATACATTTATGCATCCAATAAACAGAGCTTCAAAATGCATGAAGCAAAGATAGCCAGAGATTTCAATAGCCTTCCCTGCAACTGACAGAACACACAGATGGAAAATGAGTAAGGGTAGGAAGAGCTGAATGATACTGTCAACCACCTTGGCAAGACAGACATTTATAGAGCACTCCACTTAATGACAGCAAACACAAGTTCTTTTCAAATAAATATTTACCAACACAGTTCATATTATAGACCATAAAACATGTCTCACACTGAGTTTGAAAGTATTCATATCAGACAAAACACGTTCTGCAACTCCCTGGAATTAAAACAAGAATAAATAATAGAAGTGCTCTGTGAAATTCCCAAATACTTGAAAATTAAATCTCAAACTTCTAATAACCCATGTGTCAAAAAAGAAGAGAAATTAGAAAGTATTTTGAACCAAATGAGAATGAAAATAAAAGACCAAAATTTGTGAAAGAGGAGGTAGAGGATTATAATGGGAGTAAGCATTATCATGACCATAATGACGTTTTCACAGGAATGTGCATTTGTCAGAATTTAACAATACATGCATGTATTTGCTTGTATATGTATAGCATATCTCTGGAAAGATGCACAAGAAAGCAGAAGTAGTTATTACTTATCTAGGGAAAGATATGGGTAGGCAAAGAGGTTTAGGTAAAAAAAATTCATTGGTGAATACCCTCTTACACAATTTGCATTTAATTGTGTGTATGAACTGCATATTGAAAGAATCAAGATTGAAGAATAGAAAGAAAATATGAAACTTCTATAATCTTAGGGGTATAATTAAGGTTTATTTTTCTGCTTGCCAATTTATAAATGTATGGCAAAATACAGATCATGAAAAACCTAAATAAACGGTCTTTTTCTATTTCATATTAAAATTTTCCTAAATAAATGAAAATATAACTACTAAATGCAGCATAAATTCCTGAGTTCTGAAAATGTCTTTTTCTGCTTCAAAAATAGCCTGTATCTCTCTTACCACATTGCAAATATTTTGTCAGACTGAACTTCCTGCTTGGAAACAGAAGAGATGAAGGAAATACAAATCATTACTATAATGAATGGAGGAAAACTAAGAATTTTTCTTTTAAAGTTATGACAAGGTAAATTTTATATTTATACAATAACAAGTAAGAGAAATTAAAGATTTCAATTTCTCATGTCTTATGCATAGGAAATGGATGCACTTCATGCATTCAGAACTGAGGAACACAAATATTATATACACAACAGATTCTGAAGGTATTCTGTATTGTGGGGTGGGTTGTTTGTTATTGTTTGGGCAGTCTGACAAATTTGAAAAATGCATTTGGTGGGTAAGAACTCTAAACAAGTCAACTGTTTAGGTAACTGTTGTTTATTTAAAATATAATCAGGGGGTTAAGACTGAATGATCTTCATACTACAGCTTTTTTATCCTACCATATAAGAGTTTTTCTTAACAGTTCTCTCTGAAATAAGCATAACAAAAATGTACATTTACAGGTTTTTGCAAAGATTGAAGTATGCAAAGCACTTAGATTGCTTGGCACAGAACAGACATTTAAAAATGGCTTCCACCTATATCTTGCCTTTTCAGGTTTTGAAAACTAAATTGTCATTAAATCAAAGAATTTAAAAAGCTCTGATCTCCATTTTGCAGACCACTGAATATTTTGCATTTATAATATCAATATATTTTTAGGGGGCTTCAACATTAGGAGCAGGGACAGGGAAGAAGGTTTTATTTAAAAACAAGTAAACCTACCTCCAAAGAGAACAGTTTTTAAAGTTTTCTAGTCTCACAAATTCTTGCTGAAAGAATAAATTTCACAAGTAATCTTCCTCTTTTAAGTTTCACCCAATGCAAAAGTAAAACAGTAACAATCCCAAGTGTAAAGACAGTCACCGTGGGAAATCATATTCAAAAGATTACTTTACCTCAAAGATAAAAGGATCTCCAAGGCAACTGAGAGACCATTCTCTTCATCTGTTTCTGGATTGTGGACACCAACCACAGGCACTCCTTCCCCATGACGTCCTGACTGCACACAGTAGCCACTGACAATTATTGAACTAGGCCACTATTTCAAGCATGGAAATTTACTCTCTAGACACAAATTTCCCTAAGTAGAGTTAAATAGCACTTGTAAACAATCTATTTAAAAACAAATCTGGTTACTAAGCACAGTTTTAAAAGCCTCGCGAGAAACTACCCATTTTTCCCACTTAAAATTATCTACCACCTATACATCAATTCCCAAGTCCACACTTTCCATCTCCAGACTTCTCCATAATCCCTAATATGTTCAACTGGTTTTGTCAGTTCACATCTTTCCCCTCTAGATGACAATCAACAACCTACCACTACCACATCCCAGTTTCTGCCTTAGATCAGACCTTCAATTCTTATCTTGCCCATTACTTCTAATAGTCTCCTAATTGATCTAAATACTCCCTCTTCACTCTCAATTCTTATATGTTGCAGCCCAGAATTATTTTAACGATGTTGAGTGATAAGCCATTTCAGTGGAGAGTCCCAATTCTTGACTGTTTTAGCACATATATGCTATGTGAGAGCTCACACTCATATACATATATCGGTTAAACTTATTTTACAATTTTAGTTTCATTTCAAATCATAAAATAAGTCTTGTTCGTGTTCTCCACTTGGTTTCTTTTACAAACTGGAATTGCTACAATTGAACGTTTTCTAACACCACTCTTTCTCACATAACAAAGACACCTGTACACTAACAAACTACCTCAATATATCATGAACTCATTCATAAAGTTCAAATTTTAAACATTAGTTGTTTGGTTTAAGTCAGAAGTTTTACAGTGTTCACTAACAAGTTAAATTTTCATTTTTAAGAGGAAGAAAGCTGTAGGTATGAGTTAATGGAAGTATTTAAATATCCAAGTATATATAACTCTTTACTGATACACCTCATACAAATGCCATTAGAGGAGATGGTTATACAGTCACTATGAACTAAAGTGTCTCACTGGATACTTTTTGTACCAAGCAACCCATTTTTAATATATCATCCTTACCTTTCACTTTTGCAGCAAGCATTTCTGCAGCATGTTGTATATCAACAGAATTGAGGTTCTGATGCTTATTAATTACAGACGTTAAAACATCGAGAAGTTCATCCAGACGTATATCAATGACTTCTTTAAAGCAACCTTAAAAAAGGAAAAAAATTGTATCCAAAAAAAAGTTCTGGAAGTCTAAGCTACAAAAGATCACATAAAATACATTTCAAGTGAATGTTATTAGAAAGCATCCCACAATTGTTGCCTACTATATGTCCACTTCTATTTCTACTACTGCAGTTATGTTGCCTTCAGAAAATTCTTGGTCATTTTAATTCATTAATGATTTCAAAGACAATTATGAT
This sequence comes from Ictidomys tridecemlineatus, assembly GCF_052094955.1. Classification (NCBI taxonomy): domain Eukaryota; kingdom Metazoa; phylum Chordata; class Mammalia; order Rodentia; family Sciuridae; genus Ictidomys; species Ictidomys tridecemlineatus. Next base: position 72,431,497 of record NC_135487.1, on the reverse strand, counting down.
CAATTTAGTGCTACTTTTTTCAATTTTTCTCTGTCTATATATGCTCTCCATATTTTCCTTGAAATAACCATATAAAGTATTTTCTGTCTTACAGTTTTTACTATCATATAGTTAATATATATGGTAACAATGTTAAAAGCTCTAAAAAGTTTGATATAATTGCATAACTAGTATGTTTTAAAATATATGTTCAGTTTCCACATTAGAATTCTTTTCTTTTTCCTCATGACCTGTGCTTTTTATTAACTTTTTAGTCTTAGGACCAACCTTTTCATTTATCAATATCCCATCATTTTAAGCTATCTTAGGTACAATATACCTGCTTATATTTATCAAAACTCATACTGAACAATGAGTTCTGGGTTGCAAAAGAGGATCTATTTTTTGCACTTGTCTATAAGTATTTGTCCACAAGTTAAACAAAAACATACACAAATGCTACTAGAATCAATTCTTTCCATTAAGGAATTATCAGTTATTGGAGGTAGTATCTCTCAAGCTATATGGAAAGACCATCATTTGTCCTGCATATTTTAAAACTGCAATATGAATTATGTATGATCATTTGCATAGATTTTTAATGAATTTTTGTGCTTTTCAGAAAAATTTAATCAGTTGCTAATGATGAAAAATTTGGTGAACCATTTTAAATTTTCCAGATTTCTGTCTACTCTAAAAAATGCAAGAATGTATTATATCAGGCCTACTATCTTCCTCAGCAGCTGGAGCAAAGCAGTCTACCCTCTTAGATGTGCACATTTCCCAGGACCCACTAGTCTAATCCTAGCGTCCTGTGCTCATTTATTCCATCCCTGCCAGAGGGATACAGATAAGAGTTTTATAGCCCCTGAAAATTAAGTGATCATATAATTTGTCCAAACCAAAATACTTTAGTGAGTAAAAAGGAGGATGCTCTTCATAATCAGGCATATTCTGGATTATCATCCCAGGCAAACCAGTATGTATTATCAACCTACCTTTAAGGCTGTGAAGTAATCTTCAGAAGTTTGAAAAAATAACCATCTTAAACATAGTAGTATGCTATGATTCTCCTTTCCTTGACCTTACATTGCATTACCATTTAATAATGGTTAATATTTATTTAAGTGCTCAATATATGATAGACACTCTTAAACATGCTTAAAAGATATATTGTCCCATTTAATGTTCATGATCCTATAAGCTATAAAACCCCAAATTCTCCATTGTGCAGATTTATTAAACTGTAGAGCCATAATTTAAAGTCAGCACACATACTTCCAGAATCCATGCTCTTAATGTTATACTGCCTCCCTACTGAAACAGTTCAGCTTAAAAACCAAAACTTTTTTAAATGTGGTATTATAATTAAATGTATATTCATGTTTTGCAGAAATGTTGAAAGATAATCATTAAACAAATTATTCATTTTTCAGAAATGTTTAGACACCAAAATGAAATATTATCTATAGCATAAAAAATAAAAAATATTCCAACATAATCCATAATATATTCAATTTATTAACAGCACTATCAAGAGTGAAATAAATGGGTTTATAGTGTGGAATAAATGTGCAAGGGGCAGGGGTGCTGGGCAGACAAGATAAAGAGCTGGGCATATCAGGGCAAAGAGAATTCAGAGAGAAGCAACAAAGAGTGGTCCACGTAGTGCTAGAAGCAAGAGAGAAAACAGTGCCTTCCAGGAAAAAAACTGATTCATTCATCTATCAAATTTTATTGACAGGGGAAAATTAAAGAAGCAACAAACCAGGAAATTAAGTGCTGGTTTAATTAACTCTGGAAAGTAGACTAAATGAGTAAAACTAAAGGCAAAGGAAATACTCTTGAGTTCTGTACTCCAATTGGTTTATAACTGATACCATTATAGATGTACACTGGAACTGAACAAGTGAATAAATGGATAACATGGTGGAAGCCAGACATCTCACTATTAGAGTGGAATTTAGAAATGAAACAAATAGGAGATTATAATAATCCAAGTAGTGATGGATCAAAGTTTGAAACTTTAGTAAGAACTGATATTCGATTTGATATAAATGGTTACATATAGAAATATTTATGGATATGTGTGTATAAACGCATGGATAAGCATAGACATATGTATTTCCTTGCTGTCAGCTAAGAGGGTCTAAAAGAATGACACCCCAGTAGCAATAAGTATACCTAGCACACAGGTCTTGGTTCCTGAACCATTCTCCAATAAAAGGCATCAGAACTCCTTGGAGAAATGACTAATTGTAGTGCCTGGGCAGAAAATATATAGGCTGAAGTCAAAAGCATCATGTAGTTCCAGAAAGAAAGGAATAAAGAGGGAACAAGGAGGGGAGGGCATGGAGAAGTATCAGGGGAACAAAATCTATCAAATTATGCTATGTCCATGTATGAATATACCACAATGGATCCTGCTTATAATGTACTAATTGAAATAATAATAATAATAATAATAATAAAAAGATTAGTAGAGTCAGCAGATCAGGAGGAGGAGGGGAAGGAAAAGAGGGGTGCAGGAGAATAAGAGTGGTCAATAATGTTATGTGCATGTACAAATATGGCATAATGAATCCCCACCATTATGTTTAGTTATAATGCATCAATAAAAATTTTTTTAAGTTAGAAGGGTATGTTCAAAGGTGAATAAAAGTCAACTGAAAAGGTTCCCTCTGTCCAAAGCTGGAATAATTGGAGCAATAAATAGTATTTGACTTTATATCTATGGTATAAAATAAACATCCATGCATTCATATTGACATAAATGACTGAATAAATTAATAAATGGAGAAGAAACAAACCTCTTGTGTAAAATACTAAATGCTTTATGTAGATAACTTTGCCCTCAGAGAGGTATGCATAGTGATTTCTTCCAAAGAGTACCCTATTCGTGGGAGGATAAAAACAGTAATTTCACTGTGCAAGAGTTGATGAAGACCACATAAAACAATTGATCAAGGTTAACAACAATGACAAATCGTGTTAGTAGCAAGCGCCCTTGAGATGATGTGATGAAAAAAAAACACTTTACATCTGTAATCTCTAACCTACTGTTTTACAACCTCAGTCTAATCATGAGAACACCAGAAAATTCTAACCAAAGGGCATGTGATGTTATATCTAGCCAGTACTCCTTGAAACTTTCCTCACCAAAAATGAGGAAAGTCCAAGAAACTTAAGAGCCAAGGAGAACCTAAGGAGACATGACAATTAAACATACTGTAATAGGTTCCTAAAAGACAAAAAAAGGACATTTGGGGAAATCTATAAAATTTTAATAAACTATAAACTTTGCTCAATGATAAGGTAGCATTATTCTTGTTTACTGTCAAATATTGGTTCATTAATTCTTATAAAAATAAGGCAAACTGCACATAGGCTTATATGGGAACTCCATACACTTTCTCAATTTTTCTGTATCTAAAACTGTTCTAAAAAAAATGAAGTCTGCTTTAAAAGTGAAATACAAGCTGGTCAAAGATTTTAGGAATTTTATGTATAGCTGGAATTTTCCCCATAAACCTAATTTTTTAAAATCATTTATAATTTTTAATCCTTAGGATAAATTTGAATATGCAGCTTAATTAATTATATTAATTAAAAAAACAACTATTTGATAATTATGGGTGTTAAGTTTACTTAGTTAAGCCAATATAGCACAGCAGTTAAAAAGTACAGCCTTTGGAACCAGACTCCCTGACTTCAAATTCTGCCTCCATGGCTGAGAAACTTGGGCAAGTTACTTAATATCTCTGTGCCTAACTTTCCTCACCTATAAAGAGAAGACAGTGAGGGGATGGAGTTGTGGCTCAGCAGTAGAACCCTAGCTTTGCAAGTGTGAGGCACTGGGTTCGATCCTAGCATCACATAAAAACAAATAAAGGAATTGAGTCCATACACAATTTTGAGAGAGAGAGAGAGAGAGAGAGAGAGAGAGAGAGAGAGAGAGAGAGAGAGAGAGAGAGAGAGAAGACAAAGAGGGTTACTTCATAGAGTTGTTAGAGTAAATAAGTTAAAATACATAAAGCACTTAGAACAGTGGCTGGAACATAGTAAGCCCTCTATCAACATTTGCAGTTCCTATTATCTTAAGCAACAGAAGATATAGGTTACAAAGTTTGGCTCTGAAACAGAATCCAGCATTGAAATAAAAGAAACTTTTGGGAAAATAATACAATTTGATAGTAAAAAAAAAAAATCTGTAAAACACTCCAGACTTTCAATGTTATCCCAGTTTTACACCAACAAGTCTCTTCTTTATACTAGGAAGCTAGTCTATGATAATATTTCTGGCTATTTACCAAAACCAAGGTTAAAGTGATGATCATCACAGAGAATTGTACTGGATTCTTTTTGAAACCTAATCTATGGTAGTGCTAAATACTCCCCAAAGGCCCATACTGGTTCTTAGCATGGCACTACTGGAAGGTGGTGGAATCTTTAGAAGGAAGGCCTGCATCACTGGAGATATGTCCTTAAAGGAGACTGTGGGATCCCTGTCCATTACCTTTCTCCTCTCCTCTACTCTTTTGTTCTGTAGCTCGATTTGTTCTACCATGCACTCCCACAATCATATGCTGCCTCTCCACAGGCCCCAAACTGTGGGGGTGTTAATTGATAATAGACTATGAATCAAAATAAACTTTTCTTTATAAATTATCTATTTTGTTTAATGACCCAACATTGATTAATAGTCTTTAAAAAGAAAATAGTCATTTCTAATATTGACAATAAAATCAACAGATATTAATTTACTTGAGGAATACTCAAGAATATATTGTTTTATTTTGAAGTCTCACCAAAAGAGATTGATTTTAAATGATTGTCAATAACCACCACCAACACTCAAAATTAGTATAATATTAAGTAAGAACTACAAAATACTAATGACCTAAATGTCTAAATAAACCAGGGTAATAAATTCTAGCCTTCTCAGAGTCAAGGAAATCAAATATACAGACATTAATATATTTATATATTTTGAAATTATTAAATATTTTTAAACTTTCTCAGTTTTAATGTCCAGTATAGTAGCTAATATGTAATAGATACAAAATACAAAAATGAAAACTCTCTGGGACCCTCGGTAATTTTTTTAACAAGTGTCATGAGAATCCCTGCTATAAGTTTTCTTAAAAATAATTGCAAAACATTCTAATAACTGTCAGCAAAAAATACTAACTCCCCCTTTTCCTACAAGAAGTCTTCATAAAAAGATATTAAATTTGTTCCAAAACAATTTACTAAAAAAACAGTTACTTAGTTTTTTAGAAACATGTTTCAGAAAGACTAATAAATTGCATCATAAAATAAATAATTCCAATTCCTATGATTAAACATATTTCTGAAGCCTATATAAATCAACCACAATGAACAGGTCAACTAAATAAAATGTTAATCACAGATTCATAAACTTTCCTATAAATTTGGGCAGAAGGGTCAATAACTAGATTATCAGTATATCCTGGTAATACTTTTAGCAAGCCCTCAACTATCTGTGCCATAAAAAGTAAAAAAAATATATTTTTTTTAAATACAAAGGTTCTGTTTTTACCAAATATTCTTTTCCCCATAGAATTAAGTTCTCTTCAATGAAGCAAAATGCCTCTAAATTAAAACTATAACTTAAAAAAAGTTTCAAAGAGTTTAAAAAGCTTGTTCACCAGCACTAAATATTCCCTACCCTGCCCCCATAAAATAAAATAAACAGTCACACAACTGAGTAAAGCAAGAGGCAGTAACTGTTCTTTCCCAGTATGGAATAAAGTGACTGCTTGGTGTGTTAGAAGACAAAAGACTTAAAAATAACTGCACTAAAAATAACTAACTGACTAATAAGTAACTGACTTAAATATAACTAAGAAATCCTTGATCTACTAATGCCTTGAAATGACAATATACAAAATTCTTGGCTTCTCTGATCTTAGTCATCATCAGTAAAAGAGAATTGGTAAGAATATTTGTTTTACCTTATGTTGTGAACATCAAATAAATTAGTAGAAATGAATTGCTTATAGTCTTAATATACAAATAATGATTATTATTAGTAAATATGTAAGCCATCCAAACTAAGTATTTTTGAAAATGAATATGCCTCAGGTATATTCAGTAACAAACATATTTATAGGCAAATCTCAATGTTTTAGTTAAGGAAAAAGTTACATTAAAGTTCCAATTTCATTTTATATGTTAAATCTAAATCAATTACTTGGAAATAATATAGTCATTAAGCATATATTTTATAAAAATACTTCTATACCTGTCAATTTATAGTATTTAATTTTGTTCTATAATTAAGACAGGGTAATTTTTAAAGCCATAGTGGCTACACTGTAAATGTAATAAAGCTTAATTAATACTACAAAGGTATTAAAGATATGAATATAATAAAATTCAACCGAATTCTTAGCACCAATTATCTAGAACAATAACAAAGTATACCAATGTTTATCCCTTGTAAGATGGTAATCTGACTTTTAATTATTGTTTTGCCTATTTGAGCCATTTATTTTCTGCTTCATTCAGCTTATCAAGTGAAAACAGATCGGCCAACTCTGTTGTCTGGTTCTCATGTATTAACACAATACCATATTGTTTATATTGCAAACATTTTGTGGAAATATTTAAGTAAATAAAATTTAAAAATACGTTTTCCTCTATTAAAAAATACTGACAATAATTTTAAAATCAGTCTTGTTAATTCTGATTAATCTAACTAGGGAGAGGAATGAAAAGACCAAGGAGAAAAAAAGCATCAGAACTCATCACTAGGAAACTCCTATTTTTTTGCTATAATAATTTTTGAATTTATAGGAAATGAAACCTGAGGAATAGCAGCTTATTCCAGTTACCTAGGGACTGTAAAAACAACAACTGGTGACACTTTAAAACACTTGCTCTAAACTCATTTATTACCACAAAAATCCAGTGATGTACATAACTGTTATCTCCTTTTAACAATTGTAGAAACCCAGGCACAAAGGTTAGAGCTAACTAGCAAGTAGGGAAATGAGGATTCCTACCTCAGGTTTTCTGACTCTAAAGTTTATATTACTAGTATAATACATTGCCACATGGTTAAAGAAGTTAAAGCTTAATGACATATCCCACAATATTTGATTTAACTTCCACAACTATGCCAGTTGTTACTATATATATTATTAAATTATGAAAACCATTCCAGGCACGCACAGAAGAGGACTACAATCCCCAAGAACTGGTAGAGGTGTACTAAATGAGCTACCCGTATTTCATACTTCATTCCTCAAAGATTCATTTCACTTCTTTTTGTCTCTAAGTCATAACCTATTAACATTCACATTCATTTCTCCTAAGTGATACCTGTTAGAAATCACTTCTAAAGGGGATGACTTCTAGAAGACAGCACAACACATGGGGCTAGCAACTTAAGTTTTCGAAATTTCCCACAAAATTTGTGGCACACCATGAGACTAAATTAAGATTATCAATGAGGTAAAATTAACACTGAAATTTTCCTGGGAAAAAAATTTACCTAACTTACTGTATATTCACCCTGGGGGTAATGGGGACAGACTTAGATAATCTCAAGACAAGTAATTGAAAGTGCAAATTTATGCAGAATCTTTCACAACAGAACATTTAATGGCATTAAGCTTTTCACTTCACTCCTACTATTTAATAAAATTTGCCTTAGAAAGTTGACATACTTCTTTCCACTACAGTTCTATAAATTCTAGGATCTAGAATTTATCAGAAGCTATCACTTATAAGATCAGTTATGGTTTTACAAAATAAGCTTCTTAAAATTATAAAGCACTTTTAAAAATCCATGAACTTAACTAGGTTATTTGAAACTGATGATGAATTTTTATCTCTTTCTTGCCTATTTACAAGACAAACCAAAAAACAAACAACAGAAAAATAAGGCACCATAATTAAAACAGTAAACTTTCACTAAAATCCATTTTACAATAGCATTGCATAATCAAAACAAAAAGCCTATAAGAAATATTAGACTGGTGTTTCTCCTTCTAATATTTTATAATGGCACTTAACACTTCCAAGCACTGAGTAGCAAAAAAAAAGAGAAAAAAAAAGGAAAAAGAAATGAGCTATTCTGCACTATTCCTTCAAGCCTAATTTAAAAGACTTACATCTTTAAAATACACAGATTTTGAACTTCCTTAATTTATACTTTATGTGGAAATGGGAAGATATGTCACAAAAGTATACTTTTAAATTACTGAATAAGCTAGAACAACATTTATAAATCTATTATTTGAAATTCAGAAGACATTTTTCCTCAGGGAACAACCATAACCCTGAACTAGTATTTACACTGCACATACATTAATCTACAGTATTATAATTAAAAACAAAGTATATATGCATAAGTTAATACCTCCAGTGATTTAATATAAGATGTAATTTTATCCCTGTAATTATTCATAATGTACCTTAATGACACTGGATGAGATATAAAACTTCAAATTCTTTATCTGCTACATGTTTAAGACTTCAGGGCAATCTCACTCTGCACCTAAGCAGTAGAAAGAGAATCACCAAACTACTTATCCTATTGAAATAAGAATGAGTGATTTCATAAGTCTTCAGATCTCTCATATATAGCTATTGTGAAAATTTATCAACACAAAAGTCATGAAAACATTCTAGAGCCTGGGGAGAAGCGAGGATACCCTATGATATGTATTTTATAATTCGAAAATAAGTATTTGGCTGTGTTTTTCAGCTTCAAACTGAAAAGTATTCAAAATGATGTATAATCTCCAACTTGAGTCAAATTCTGATTCACAAAATCATAAGACTGACAGAACCTTATCCAAGTAACTCATTCTTAAGAAATGATTATATGACTTAAGACATATTCCAAAGCAGTAGCAGAACTAGGTCTAGAACCTGGATGATACGATTCTCTGGGAGAATTTTTTTCTGCCGTCCTTTACTGCCACTAAATCACTACATAACCTAGCTAGAAAATTACCTGATGGTTCAAATCAAGAAGGGAATAAAACTGACACACTCCAGGAACAACTCAAAAAAAGGGGATTTTAAATAGACTTCTGTTTCTATTGGGGAAAAAAACTTAAACATTTGCTTATTGTTATCAAACAACTTTTCTAGGTTTTAAAAAATGCTATAGAAATAAAATGAATATTTACAGTGCAAGAACTCATCTCAGTAGTCTCAATAATTATGAAGACCAAATGTCTCCATCAACACTATCCAACAGAAATTTCAGAAATAATGGAAATTTTCTGTATCTTTACTCTCTAATATGGTAACCACTAGAAACATGTACTACTGAGCATGTAAAAAAGGTGGCTGCTGCAACTGAGGAGTGAAGTTTTTACTTTAAACAGTCATATATATCTAATGGCTACCATATCGGACGGACAGTGCAAATTTAGACAATCCCCAGAGAGTACAGAATTGGCTAGTGAAAAATGAAAACTGAGCAGTGCTTTTATAGAGTGCCTGCCATGTAAGGCAGGTGCAATAGGCTAGAAAGAATGTACCATTCTGTATCAATGACTTCTGGGGCTCCAAATAAGGTCATTATTTATCAGCAATAAAAAGCTGACAAAGATCATACAATCTTAGTTATACATACACCTTATTGGTAAAATGTGGCTAAAAGTACTTGCCTTTATAGGAACTAAATGAATAAATTTCTTTGCATATGCAGGTATTCTGTAAAATGGAAAACACCATGTACAAATGTAGAGCTTGAGTATCCCCCAAATTTTTGGAACCAGAAATATTTTAGATTTTGGAATTTTTCAGGTTTTAGAATACTTGAATAGACTTCACCAGTTCAGCATTCCTAATCTGAAAATCCAAATGCTCTAAAATTGGAAACATTTTTTTTTCCTATGGCCATGGTACTCAAAATAAAGCTTTGCATTTTAGAGTTTGGGTTCTGGAATGATCATTTTTACAACTCATTTGGGTAAATGAAAATATGACCATAAACCAATCCAAAGCTGCTTATCTAAGTCTATCCTCAACAGTAGAATTAAACACCTGAGGCAAAGTCAAGTGAATTTGAGTATTACTGCCTCATTACAACTAAAGTATACATTAAAAAGGGGTATTCTGATTAGACCAAAAGGCGATTTGTTATCCACATTTTATATTCTTAAAGCTTAACTTTTCAGTTTTTTTAATAGCTAACAGATGTGAATTAAAAGGTAATAAACAGTGCCAGAATTTTGAAGGCAAAAGACAAAGTACTGGCAGCGTCTCTGGCAAAATACTGACAAGGTTCCTTCACACCAAGAGAACAGTGAAACAGCTCTTTGCTGTCTGGCCACTGTTTATTGCTGTAGTGGTAACTACAGAAGTCCAGGAATAGTTCCCAATACACATGGTCCATGTCTATAGAAATGTATGTAATTAATACTACCTCAAAGAGTTATAGCATTTTAAACATTTTAACTGTTTGCCTGAAGATTATATCTTATAATAACTCTTAAGTAAATAAGAAATAATCTGATACTCTAAGAAGCTAAAAATCATGCTCAAACTTAAACACAAGCATATTATTATATAGCAATCTCCTGATCTTTTATAATGGGGTTCATTTATGTTTGTATATACTTCCTCACTTAAGGAAAACAAAAACAAAAGGTTCTAGCCAAATTAATTAAATAGTAATTTTCAGATTTGGACTACAATTTTCCAGAGACAGAGAAAACAAATACTTACAAAATTCAAAACTCATTCTGACGTGTTATACATGTATCTTTTAAAACCTGATTGATAAACCAAGCATTAAAATCAATCTCATTAGTATGAGAATTGGTTATCAAAAAAAATTGTTTTCCATGGTTTTTAAAAATTAATTTACAAGATTTTTAATTACTGATGACACATCTGTTATTTAAGTACTGGAATTTTTATTATTTTTTAATAATATCCTTTTGGATAATGTCCATACAAATTTTTAAACTTAAATTTCAGTGAATAAATCTTTCCCCTGTATATCCTTTTATCTGAAGGGTGGTCTCTTTCTGTATCTTATTACCATTTTTCTCTTTACTCGCTGAGGATCAGCTTCTTACCTCAGTTCTTTCCTATTCTCTGAATTGTCTACTCAAAAATTAAAACTCAAAATTTTTTTGCCAATAAGGAGTGGTTCAACTTGTTTTAAATTACCACCATTTAAAATCTGTGAAACAAGGGATACCTATGTAAGATGAAGATGTTAAAAGGTATAAAACTCCTAAGGAAAAAAAAACAACAAACAGAAATTCTAACTAAAAATCCTATTTACATTATTAAAAATGTACTTCCATTAATATATTAAGTAGCATCATGTTTTACTCTAAATGGAGGTAAATTATTTGTCATTGAATACATTATTTTAAATTTCACCTTAAAAATTAACCCAGTTATATAAAAGGTACATCAAAGAGAACAAAATTTACTACAGGCAAACTTAAAAATAAATTTTAAATGATTAAGCCAGTTAAGAAGAAATCTTTATTACAAAACTATACTCCTTTGAATAAATGGCAGATGTATCTTCATACTAAGGAATTTGTTACCAGTATAATACTTAATATATTTAGGATATTTTCCATAACAAGTTATCTTATTTTTATAATAAAGCTTGTGATTTTTTAAACTTTTTTTTAATTGTAGTTGAGACAACTACATACATACAATAAAATACCCTTATTTTTTAATTGATTTTTATATGGTACAGAGGATCAAACCCAGGCATTCCACCACCGAGCCACAACTCCAGCCCCCATAACAAGTTATCTTTACCACAATATTTTTTTAGTTGTAGATGAACATGATACCTTTATTTAATTTATTTTTATGTGTTGCTGAGGATCCAACCAAGTGCTTCACACATGCAAGGAGAGGATTCTACCACTAAGCCACAACCCCAGCCCTCTTTACCACAATTTAATCATCCATTTTAGACTTCAAAATCAACCTGTTGAAATTAACAAGAGTGTGAGCAACCCCTTTCTAATAATATTTACTGTCTGGAGCCAGATGTGGTGGCATACCTGTAATACCCAAGGAGCCCAGGCACCAGGATCTCAAGTTCAAAGCCAGCCTTAGCAACTTAGCAAGGCCCTAAGCAACTTAGTAAGATCCTCTCTCAAAATAAGTAACAAAAAAAAAGTGTGGGGGGACTGGGAATGTGGCTCAGTGGTTAAGTGCCCCAGATTCAATCTCTGGAACCCCTCCCAAAAAATATATTTTACATACATGTGTGTGTGTATGTATGTATGTGTGTGTATATACATATATTTATATATATACATATATACATATATTTATACTCACACATCACACATAAGTGTATATATATGTTATATAAATTATATACATATTTTTTAATGTACTCTCAAAAGAGTAACATATGATTTCTGCTGTGAAGAAAATTCAAACACTAAAATTTTGAGGCTTTGGGACTAGAGAGGTTGTTCAGTAGTAGAGTACTCACCTTGCATGCGTGATGCTCTGGGTTCAAGCCTCAAGGCCAGAAAAAAATAAACATTTTTTCTTTTTTGGAGGCTTCAATTCTAGTTCGGTTATTTCAGGAATTTCAACTTAAACATTATAATTAGGTTAGAAATAAACTCTGAAATTTAGTATAAGTATGAAATGTGGTTTTAGATTCTGGTTTTCAAAATGCATACCAGAAAATAACCAAAGAGATATAGAGAGAAAGAAAGATATATATATATATGATTTGTTGAAATCTCACAAATTTCTATGAAGGCCCATGAAGTCTCATATAAATACAATGAAAGTGAAGAGTGATCTTCACTTCATATAACATACATTATGAACATGAAAATGAACTGCTACTTATCACAAAAGTTCAGGAGCTCTCTCTTAACTATGTATTATCACTGATATCAAATTGGGACATTAAAGAAACACTAAAAGACTTAGGTACTATAATTAAGTCAGGGAACACATAACTCTTTACTTCAGGATAACCAAATCTTATTTTCTATTTCTAACTAGATAAATTCTGTGATTAGTCCTTAATTTAAGAAGAGGTTACAAATCAGCAAAACAGAATTAAGTTTGAATACTGGGGAATAAAATTCATTCAAGTACAGTCAGTTTGAATTCGACAAGATATGGAAAGCTGAATTAAGGTCAAAGCATCGACAATCTACATTGTAAACATTAATTTGCTTATTAAAGACCAATCAATGTGCTGTATTGCCTTTAACAAGAAGGTTTAGATTCCAAAGGTCTCAAATTATCCTAAACCAAATTGAGAGGAACCAAAGACTTCTTTTTCTTTTTTGGTACTCTTGTTTCTCCAGCCTTACCAATTTTTTATTTTATAGTGCACTATTATTTACTTTTTAATTTTTATTTTGCTTTTATTCATTTTCCCCCATTATTCTTATTGGTGCATTACAGTTGTACATTATGGTGGGCTTTGTTTTTACATATTCATACATACACACAATATAACAATATAGTTTGGCCAATATCATGCCCCAACTGCACAATTATTTAACTATAAAATGGTTTACATTGTAAACATCAAACACATAGGTAAAAAACTAACCATAAAATTACTGAAACAGAACAATTTTACCATTGTATATACACTTATCTGTAGATAAGCTAGCATTTAAAATTTTACAACCTATCCAGTAAGTATGCTAAGAGAAAACAGTGAACAAACCAGAAAGAATAGCTTCCTTGAAAGATTGTAACATGTGGGTGACCTCGCTGATATCATTCAACACCTCCTTGATGAAGTCCTTTCTTGATGCTAAGTTGGAACTTATGGACTTATCAGCAGAAAGTTGGCCTGATGCTGAAACAGACTTTTTCTTTGCCTTCTTCTTTCTGTGAGCAATCATCCTCTTATTTAAAAGTCAGAAAAACTGAAATCCTTAATGGGGCAAGAAACAAAAACAAAAAAGAATAAAACACAAATACTACATAAACTAGGGAAACATATCAGTTTTTCACAAACTGCCCATAGTCTACCTTAGTATTCTATTTTTAATTTTTAAAAACAAATGAATAAAACACTGTACTATGAACTGTGGATTCTTAAAAGTGTCTGTAATCCTGACAATGTCCAATATGCAAACTATCATTCTTGTCATTTCACAAGTGAGGAACCTGGGTTTAGAGGTTTAAAAATATGTCTATGCTCTCTACTGCTAAATGATGAACTTCGAGTTAAATCTAGATCTGCCTTAACTTTCTCTTAATTCCTAAGGTATAGAACATTTTTTAATTGTAAAAGTTGTTTAAAATCCTCCTCCATCATTTACTATATGACCTCAGAAGCTGTTAATCATCTCTTCACTTTAGTATGCTTATTTATAAAATCAGAAAAACATCCTGACAACACCTACCTGAGGAGCATATTTTACAGAATTAAATGAGACAGTAGTATAGAAGTATACATTGAGCACATAAAAGTAGATGAATTACAGTTATTTTCTCTAGTGAGATACACACACACACACTGACATTCTGGGTTATTAAGTTTCATAAAGAACATTTTTGTTGAAAACAAATTCTAAGGATGCCCCTTAATCTGATGTATTCTGACTAAACAAATAAATGTCATATTATCAGAGTAATACTTCTGGTAATTTAAGGATGTTAAAGACAATGTTTTGGAATTAAAAACAAGTTAGATTTGAACCCTGGCTTTAATATTTTCTAAATGTGTGACTTACACAATTTACTCTCATGTTTGCATGGAGATTAAAAGGGATCACAAAATTCAGAAAATTTTATGTTACAATATCTATTCGTGGCCCACTGGGACTCAGAGAGAATCTTAGTTTCTTTTTCATCCTTATTTTAACTTTCCAGAATTAAAAGACCCAATTTTTAAAAAATTCTTAAAATAAAAAAGGAAACAACTTGAGGAATTAGCACAAGCATGATCATTAAAAGATTTTTCAAATATTTTGCCTTAAATATTTGGATACTTTCAAAATGTAAAATGACAAAGGACTCCTATGAATTAACAGTAGAAAGTTTTATGCAATATTTTAATCATTGTAAGATACATTACTGTATCATGTACTATTACACCATGCCCAATTCCACAGACTTGGTTTATCCCTGTGATTACAGTTCTCTAGTCTGTCCACTTCTATTTCTGCCTCTCCCACACTAGTGAATTGTCATTTCTTGCCTGAGCTACTGCACTAATTTCCTAATGATCGTTCCACAACCATTCTTGTCCCATTATAAATGTAGTAAGTAAACTTTTCAAACATAAAAGATACCAAACAAAAAGATACAAAGCCAGACAAACACATTACAAGAAAACTGAGCCCAAATTCCTCAATACAGAATTAGCAAATTAAACCCAACAATACCATGGCCAAGAAGGCTTTGTCTCAGGATGCAAACTTAGTTTAACATTCAGTAGAGAAAAACTATGTGACCATTTCAAAATGGTGTTATTTCTCTACTTAAACCCTTCCAAAGGAAAAATGTCATGTACTGTGAGACTGAGAGACATGGCTTTTGCCTGCCTCTGCAGTACCATCATACTCCTGGGCTCTAAACATTCCTGCCACATACACCTCCTTTTCATTCTTCTAACAGTATTTGTTTACTTTAACCCACAGTATGAAACAGTTTTACATCATGGCTATTAAAATATATATATATATATATATATATATATATATATATATATATATATATGTATGTAATGTTGGTGTGTGGTATGTGTAAGAATCTTTCGTAAAACAGATTCTAGCTAAGGATCCATAAGATGTACTTGTGACTTGTGGTGAGCCGTTCCTGTGGACTGTGGTCGCCATTACATGATGGCGCTGGCTCCGCTGTGGTCTGTGAAGGACAACTCCATATCAGAGAGAGTTGGCGTATTGTCAACTCCTTATCAGAGAAAGTTGGCGTGTCGTTTTCTAGCACCCTGTGAGAAGGGTCCACGTGGCAGCTTCGCATTGGTGTTCACTGTGCTTTATTAAGGCTGGGAGGGGCATCCGAGGAGGATTAGAAGAATTATTAGAAGAATGTCAAGGGCCTGAATAAACTGCTGAAAGAAGATTCCTGAGTCGCGTCTTCCTTGCGGGCAAGGGGGTCGTGACATGTACTCAGAATTTTTTCATTATATTCAATTTCATTTTTATAAATGCTGATTTCAAGTTACTAAATTGGCTTCATACATGCAATAGGGTCATGACACTATAGCTTGAAAAACACCTATTGTTCAACTGGGAGTCCAGTCTACATGCAGATCAACTTGCCTGCAATATTCCTTCTTCTTCAATCACTGACTCTAATCTCACTCCAAGATCACTTCCTCAGAGAAACTCTCCTGCACTACTCCCATGGTCCCATAACCACCATTACCAAACTAGAACAGAACCCCTAGCAATGCTCTACAGCATCCTACACTGTTCATCACTGCACTTACCACAGTCCAAATAGATAAGTCAATCTTACCATTTAGACTAGAATCTTAAAGAAATTAAGACCTTGTCTTGGTTGTTAATTATTTGTACTCTTGCTCACAGCACAGTGCTTAACAAAGAAAGAATGAACTGCTCAAAACTATTTGCAGAATGAATCATGAATTTGCAGAAACAATGAACATAAATTAATATAGTTAGAATTGACTTTTACAGAAACAAAAATAACTCTGGATTTTTGCAATATTTCAAAGAGAAAATTTTTAAAAAATATATCTCTAAAATGTTATCATTTTTTAAAAAAAGTAAATGAAGCCGAGTGAAGGCAAAATTACAAAAAAAATTGAAATAAAAGTTGTATTTCTATTATGTTCTTTGTAAATATGGTAACCCAATACTTTTTAAAATATTTTTTTAGTTATACATGGACACAATATCTTTATTTTGTTTGTTTATTTTTATGTGGTGCTGAGGATCAAACCCAGTGCCTCACATGTTCGAGGCAAGTGCTCTGCCACTGAGCCGTAACCTCAGCACCCCACCCCCAATACTTTTTAATAGCTTTTAAAGTTCCTTTATTCAATATTCTTTTGTTAATTCCAAATTATTTAAAAATAGATTTTCTACACTTAAACTAGTTTCAAGCCTATCTAATGTTAATCCTTAAATATGTAATTTCTAAAATGAACCTCAGATCATGTTTTAGCACTCTTATTACACCTAATTTTTGCCATCAACAGAAATAAACAATTCAACAAAAAATTCAAGTGCCTTATTTGGGAAGCTCTTGTGTAAATCACTAACTGAAGAGCGATTAACCTAACAAATCTTATCACTTTTGCAGTTTACTTAATCAAAGTCATTTTTTACCTCTGGCAGCTTTTAAATTTAGTAAAATTAGGCAACTTTTTCACTGTTATTGGTAAAGATGTTACAAAAGTTAAAGACATAAGACAAGTTTGAAATAAAACACTTCACCTATCTGAATAAAAAGAATAGACCTGAAGTAACTGTGTCAGATTAGTAACCCAGAGGGCTGGGTATGTGGCTCAAGCAGTAGTGCGCTCCCCTGACATGCATGAGGCCCAGGTTCGATCCTCAGCACCACATACAAACAAAGATATTGTGTCTGCCAAAAACTAAAAAATAAATATTAAAAATTAAAAAAAATAGTAACCCAACGTTGTAAAAAAAACTTGACAATTTTTAAATAAGACAGCAAAATCTGTTCTCTCTCTCTCTGTCTGTCTGTCTCTCTCTCTCTCTCTCTCTCTCTCTCTCTCTCTCTCACACACACACACACACACACACACACACACACACAGAGTACTAAAACAGATTGTATTATACCTCTAATCAATATTATGATTAATGTTTTAATTTTATTATTCTACTTCTTTTCATGTTTAAAACTGAAAAAGATACCAAAGCCAGACAAAGACATTACAAGAAAACTGAGCCCAAATTCCTCAATACAGTATTAGCAAATTAAACACCAAAAAACAACACCATGGCCAAGAAAGCTTTGTCCCAGGAGGCAAACTTAGTTTAACATTCACTAGAGAAAAACTATCTGACCATTTCAAAAGATACAGAAAAGAATATCGAACAGGATTCCATGCCCTTTCATAATAAAGTCATCAAGTCAGAACAGAAGGGAAATTCTTCTACCTCACAAAAGGCGTTTATAAAATTTTTTTTTTAAAAACTAAGACCTATTCATCATAATGGTGACAGATAATGCTTTCCCTTAGGAATCTGGATCAATACTGTTACCAAAGGGCTTAGCCAGTATAGTAGATTGAAAATAGAATGCATTCAGACTGAAAGGGGAGAAAGCATTTTAATGAGATGACATGTCTGTGTTCCTAAAAAAGTCTTGAGGAACTCATAAATAAGCTACTACATCCAATAAATGAATATGGCAAGGTCACAGAATACAAGTCAATACACTACAATATATTAACAACAAATAATTGAACTACAAAATTTTAAAAACCATTTATAATACCATCAAAAAACAAGATATTCTTAGAGATACGTTGAGCAAAGCATATGTAAGATTCTAAATTAAAAGTTACAAAACACTACTGAAAGAAATGAAAGAACTGAATAAACTGACAGGTATGCCACATTAATAGAATTGCAAAACTCAAAACTCTAAAAAATTTTTTCTCTCAAAATGATATACAGTTTCAGGCAATTCCAAGATCCCTTCAGGTTTTTATGCAGAAATTAACAAGCTGATTCTAAAATTTATATGAAAATGTTAAAGATATGGAATAGCCAAAGAAATTCTGAAAAAGAACAAAGCTGGAGAATCTAGACTGATTGACTTTAAGATTTACTGTAGAGCTACAAGAATCAAGACAGTACAAGATATTAGCATAGGAATATTCTCTTACAAATCAATAATAAGAAAGCAAATAAATAAGTAAAATAATGAATAATAAAGTGAATAGACACATCACAAAAGATGATACACACTGAGAAATATATATGAAACAATGCTTAACCTCATTAGTATTAGGGAACTACAAATTTAAACTGAAAGACCACTAAATTTTCACAAGAAATTTTAATTTCAGCTAGACTGAAATACTAAATGTTGATAAAAATGAGCAACTATCATAACTGTAATACAACAGTGCTCTACAAGGTCCACAAAACCTTTGGAAAACAATTTGACAGTTTCATTTCTTTTCTTTTTTTATAGTGGGATCCAATCCTGGTGACCTTGTGAACACTAGAAAAATTCTACTACTGAGCTACATCACCAGGTCCCTGACAGTTTCTTAAACACTTAAATATTCATTTAACATACAACACAGCAATCTTGTTCTTTTATATACACAAAAGAAATTAAAACATACACTCCCTTCAAAAGTTGTTCAAAATTGTTCATAGGAATATTTTTCATATCAAAAACTAAAAACAACCCAGCATCCCTGATTGGATAAACAAACTGTGGTATATAGTCTTACTTAACAATAAATATCCATTACATAATAAGAAGTCCATTACATAGTTCACTTTATTACTCATTATTTTATATTTAACAATATATATCCATTACACAGTAAAAAACTATTGATGAGTCACAAAAGCATTATGCTAAATCAAAGCCATTCCTCTCCACCCAAAAAAATACTTATATGTAACAGTATTATTGCAAGTACATGAAATATTAGCTAATATGAAAGCTAATCTTTAGTGATAAAAAGTAGGGGCAGGGGCTATGGCTCAGTGGTAGCGGACTTGCCTGGCATGTGTGAGGCACAGGGTTAATTTCTCAGCACTGCATAAAAATAAATAAAATAAAGGTCTATCAACAACTAAAATAATTAGTTAATTAATTAATTATAATAAAGTATATAATTGATTGCTAAGGTACAGGATGGTACATAGGTGTGGGAGGAATTGAAGATGAGCATTAAAGAACTTTTTAAAGTAATAAGGCATATCCAACATGGCGGCAGGTGCAGAGAGATCAAGTCTCTGACCTCTTCAGCTGCGTGGGCATAGGGAGTTGTAAACCATCTAAATGCTGTTTGCTCAGGATCACTAGGCAATGCTGAGCTGACATGGATCTGGGGCGAACAGTCTGGGCCTCTCAGGACACACTCCAAGCCTGGATTGGCTGATTTCAAGCTCCTATTCCTCTGCGTCTTACAGACAAACCGCTGTGACTCAGCACTAAACGATCCCACTGAAACAACTGGTCGGCCCTTCTGAACCTGCGGAGGTTAATACCAACCGAGCCTTCATAGGCAGTGGCCAAAGGACTGAGATGCGGCTTGGGAGAGCCAGTCAGGACCCACCCATTGCATCGGTCACCAGGCAAAGGGAACCAACTGTCGCCATTTTCATGGGATACCACCATGGCAGAGAACTGATGTCACCAGAATGCGGCAGAGGAGATAACTTCATTGAAACCGAGGGCAGCAGGTGTGTAACCCCCTAGCCCTCCCTATCCACACAGCAGGGAAAACTTAAGGGCCCCTCCCAGCTCTCACGTGAGCGCGATAGTCAGACTGAGGGAATCAGGAGTGGCGGGGGACCTGTGGCACGGAATCCCTGGATACCGCTCCCACCAGTGCTGACAATTGAGGTCTCTTGCACCAGCTACCAAGGGCGTGGCTATTGGAGGGCAAGCAAAATTCGCTGAGGGTTCTGAGCCCCAAGCTCCACAAACTTAGGATCTGAGGGAATGGCAAACAGGGAGAGTGTGCCCAGTTGTTCAAGAAAATAGGGCTCTGGGGAGCAGCAGACCTGGCGGGTAGCCATTATTGTGGTGAGTGTCACCTGTGAATGGGGCCTGGCTTGAGGAAAAGTGGGGAAGTGACTAGACACAAGAGAAGGCCCTAGGCACTCGGGATTGGAGACCCACCCAGTCTGGGAGGAGGAGCTGCTGCACAGTGATTGGTTCTCGCATATTGAAAGGAGAAGCTTGGCCCTGTGGGCACAGCTCCACCTACTGGAAGAGAAGTTAATTAAACTCTAAGACTGCATTTATTAATTTTTTTTATTTGCGTTTTTTTCTCATTTTCATTTTTTTTATTTTTTAAATTTTAAAAAATTTTTTTAGTATTTTTTTAATTTTAATTTTTTTGATTGTTTTTTAAAAATTTTTTTTCTATTTGTTTTCTTTTGTCTTTTCATTTCTTTTCAATTTCCTTATTCCCCCTTCCTTGAATTCTACCTGCTTACTCTCATTCTCTTTAGTGACTTCATCCCTTCCCTTCTAATACCTTTCTTCCCAAGCATTAAATAAATTTATAGGAGTAACAGTAACTCAGCAGTCAAACAGAACAAGAAGTAACATGAGCAGCATGAAAAATCAAGGAAGAAAAGGAGCACAAACAATGCAGGACAGCCTAAACATTCAGGAGGACCTAGAGGCATCCGAAAAATGGTCAAATAAAGAACTCAAGGAATACCTTAGACAGATAGAATGGAACCTTAAAGAGGATATGAGAGCAAATTCAAACAGTGAAAGAACTCATTGAAAATGAATTACATGAACAAATAAAAGAAGCAAATAAGCATCTTTATCAGGAGATAGAGATTATTTAAAAAATCAAACAATAATTCTAGAAATGAAGGAAACTATGAACCAAATTAAAAACTCAAATGAGAGTATCACTAACAGAATGGAGCAAGTAGAAGCCAGAACATCAGACAATGAAGACAAAATATATCATCTTGAAAAGAGTCTAGCCAATTCAGAAAGGCTGGTAAAAAATCACAAGAAAAACATCCAAGAGATATGGGATAACTTTAAAAAACCAAACTTAAGAGCCATTGGGATATAGGAAGTTATAGAGGTTCAAAACAAGGGAATTAGCACCTGCTGAATGAAATAATTATAGAAAACTTTCCAGAAACAAAAAAGGAAATGGATGTACAAATTGTAGATGCATACAGAACACCGAGCATACAAAATCACAGTAGAACGACGCCAAGACACATTGTTATGAAGATATCCAATTTACAGAACAAAGAGAAAATATTAAAAGCTACAAGAGAAAGGAGGCAGATTACATTCAGGGGTAAACCAATAAGGTTAACAATGGATTTTTCATCACAGATGCTAAAAGAAAGAAGATCCTGGAAAAATGTATTTAAACACTGAAAGAGAATGGATGCCAATGAAGAATTTTGTATCCAGCAAAATTAAGCTTCAGATACGACAACGAAATAAAAATCTTTCCTGATAAACAAAAGTTAAAAGAATTTGCAGCCAGAAAACCAGCATTGCAAAGCATCTTGAGCAAAACACTACACGAGGAAGAAATGAAAAACAATAACCAAAGCCAACATTGGGAAGTACCTCAGTAAAGACAGAGGGCAGGGGGGAAAGCTAATCATGGAGAAACAAACTAAATTTAAAAAAAAGATAAATAATCAAACATGGCTGGAAGTACAAACCATATGTCAATAGAAACGTTAATGGCTTAAACTCTCCAATAAAGTGACATTGGCTGGTAACGTGGATAAAAAAACAAATCCAACAATATGCTTCCTCCAGGAGACACATCTCATTGGAAAAGACATACACAGGCTGAAGGTGAAAGGTTGGGAAAAAACATACCACGCACACGGTCCTCATAAGCAAGCAGGGGTGCCCATCCTCATATTGAATAAAATTGACTTCAAGACTAAGTTAATCAAAAGGGATAAGGAAGGACATTATATACTGTTAATAGGAACCATTCACCAGCGAGACATAACAATTATCAATATTTATGCACCAAATAATGGTGCTTCAACATTCATAAAACAAACTCTCCTCAAGTTCAAGAATAAAATAAACCACAACACAATAATTATGGGTGACTTCAACACACCTCTCTCACCATTGGACAGATCCTCCAAACAAAAGTTGAATAAAGAAACTATAGAACTCAATATCACAATCAATAACCTAGACTTAACTGACATATATACAATATATCAACCATCATCAAGTGGATATACTTTTTTCTCAGCAGCACATGGATCCTTCTCAAAAATAGACCATATATTATGCCATAGGGCAACCCTCATAAATATAAAGGGGTAGAGATAATACCATGCATTTTATCTGATCATAATGGAATGAAACTAGAAATCAATGATAAAAGAAGGAAGGAAAAATCCTACATCACATGGAAAATGAACAATATGTTACTGAATGATCAATGGGTTACAGAAGACATAAAGGAGAAAATAAAAAAATTCTTAGATATAAATGAAAATACAGACACAACATATTGGAATCTATGGGACACAATGAAAGCAGTTTTAAGAGGGAAATTCATTGCCTGGAGGTCATTCCTCAAAAAAAGAAAAAAACAACAAATAAATAAGCTCACACTTCATCTCAAAGCCCTAGAAAAGGAAGAGCAAAGCAATAGCAAATGTAGTAGAAGGCAAGAAATAATTAAAATCAGAGTGGAAATCAATAAAATTGAAACAAAAGAAAATATTGAAAAAATTGACAAAACTAAAAGTTGGTTCTTCGAAAAAATAAATAAGATGGACAGACCCTTAGCCATGCTAATGAAGAGAAGAGAGAGAACTCAAATTACTAACATACAGGATGAAAAAGGCAATACCACAACAGATACTACAGAGATACAGAAGATAATTATGAATTATTTTGAAAACCTATATTCCAATAAAATAGAAGATAGTGAAGACTTCGATAAATTTCTTAAGACATATGATTTGCCCAGACTGAGTCAGGAGGATACACACAATTTGAATGACCAATATCAATGGATGAAATAGAAGAAGCAATCAAAACACTACCAACCAAGAAAAGCCCAGGACCAGATGGGTATATAGCACAGTTTTACAAAACCTTTAAAGAAGAATTAATACCAATACTTTTCAAGTTATTTCAGGAAATAGAAAAAGAAGGAGCTCTTCCAAATGCATTCTATGAGGCCAACATCACACTGATTCTGAAACAAGACAAAGTCACCTCAAAGAAAGAAAACTCCAGACCAGTATCTCTAATGAACCTAGATGCAAAAATCCTCAATAAAATTCTGGCGAATCAGATACAAAAACACATAAAAAAAATTGTGCACCATGATCAAGTAGGATTCATCCATGGGATGCAAGGATGGTTCAATATATTGAAATCACTAAATGTTATTCACCACATCAATAGACTTAAAGATAAGAACCATATGATCATCTCAATAGACACAGAAAAAGCATTGGACAAAGTACCGCATCCCTTTATGTTCAAAACATTAGAAAAACCAGGGATAATAGGAACTTATCTCAACATTGTAAAAGCTATCTATGCTAAGCTTCAGGCTAGCATCATTCTGAATGGAGAAAAATTGAAGGCATTCCCTTTAAAATCTGGAACAAGACAGGGATGCCCACTATCGCCACTTCTATTCAATGTAGTTCTCGAAACACTGGCCAGAGCAATTAGACGAAAGAAATTAAAGGCATAAAAATAGGAAAAGAAGAACTTAAATTATCGCTATTTGTGGATGACATGATTCTATACCTAGAAGACCCAAAAGGGTCTACAAAAAAACTACTAGAACTAATAAATTAATTCAGCAAAGTGGCAGTTTATAAAATCAACACGCATAAATCAAAGGCATTTCTGTATATCAGCAACAAAACTTCTGAAACACAAATGAGGAAAATACCCCATTCACAATATCCTCAAAAAAAAAAATACTTGGGAATCCACCTAACAAAAGAGGTGAAAGATTTATACAATGAAAACTACAGAACCCTAAAGAGAGAGATAGAAGAAGATCTTAGAAGATGGAAAAATATACCCTGTTCATGGATAGGCAGAACTAACATCATCAAAATGGCGATATTATCAAAAGTTCTCTATAGGTTTAATGCAATGCCAATCAAAATCCGAATAGCATTTCTTGTAGAAATAGATAAAGCAATCATGAAATTCATATGGAAAAATAAAAGACTCAGAATAGCAAAAGCAATTCTAGGCAGGAAGTGTGAATCAGGGGGCATAGCGAGACCAGATTTCAAACTATACTACAGAGCAATAGTAACAAAAACAGCATGGTACTGGTACCAAAAAAGGCGGGTGGACCAATGGTTCAGAATAGAGGACACAGAGACCAATCCACAAAGTTACAACTATCTTATATTTGATAAAGGGGCTAAAAGCATGCAATGGAGGAAGGATAGCATCTTCAACAAATGGTGCTGGGAAAACTGGAAACACATATGCAACAAAATGAAACTAAATCCCTTTCTCTCACCATGCACAAAAGTTAACTCAAAATGGATCAAGGAGCTTGATACCAAATCAGAAACTCTGCATCTGATAGAAGAAAAAGTTGGCTCTGATCTACATATCATGGGGTCGGGCTCCAAATTCCTTAATAGGACACCCATAGCACAAGAGTTAATAACAAGAATAAACAAAAGGGACTTACTTAAACTAAAAAGTTTTTTCTTAGCAAGAGAAACAATAAGAGAGGTAAATAGGGAGTTTACATCATGGGAACAAACTTTTACTCCTCACACTTCAGATAGAGCTCTAATATCCAGAATATACAAAGAACTCAAAAAATTAAACAATAACATAACAAATAACCCAATCAACAAATGGGCCAAGGACCTGAACAGACACTTCTCAGAGGAGGGAATACAATCAATCAACA
Source organism: Ictidomys tridecemlineatus (assembly GCF_052094955.1). Lineage (NCBI taxonomy): Eukaryota > Metazoa > Chordata > Mammalia > Rodentia > Sciuridae > Ictidomys > Ictidomys tridecemlineatus. Next base: position 72,405,927 of record NC_135487.1, on the reverse strand, counting down.
AGTACATGAAAAAATGCTCACCCTCTCTAGCAGTCAGAGAAATGCAAATCAAATCCACCCTAAGATATCATCTCACTCCAGTAAGATTGGCAGCCATTCTGAAGTCAAACAACAACAAGTGCTGGCGAGGGTGTGGGGAAAAGGGTCCTCTTGTACATTGCTGGAGGGACTGCAAATTTCTCGGCCAATATGGAAAGCAGTATGGAGATTCCTGGGAAATTTGGGAATGGAACCACCATTTGACCCAGGTATTGCCCTTCTCGGACTATTCCCTGAACACCTTAAAAGAGTGTACTGCAGGGATACTGCCACATCGATGTTCATAGCAGCACAATTCACAATAGGTAGACTGTGGAACCAACCCTGATGCCCCTCAATAGATGAATGGATAAAAAAAATGTGGCATTTATACACAATGGAGTACTATGCAGCACTAAGAAATGAAAAAATCTTGGAATTTTCAGGGAAATGGATGGCATTAGAGCAGATTATGCTAAGTGAAGCTAGCCAATCCCTAAAAAACAAATGCCAAATGTCTTCTTTGATATAATGAGAGCAACTAAGAACAGAGCAGGGAGGAAGAGCAGGAGGAAAAGATTAACATTGAACAGAGATATGAGGTGGGAGGGAAAGCGAGAGAAAAGGGAAATTGCATGGAAATGGAAGGAGACCCTCATTGTTATACAAAATTACATATAAGAGGTTGTGAGGGGAATGGGAAAAAATAAAGAGAGAAATGAATTACAGTAGATGGGGTAGAGAGAAAAGATGGGAGGGAGGGGAGGGGGGATAGTAGGGGATAGGAAAGGTAGCAGAATACAACAGTTACTAATATGGCATTATGTAAAAACGTGGATGTGTAACCGATGTGATTCTGCAATCTGTATACGGGGTAAAAATGGGAGTTCATAACCCACTTGAATCGAATGTATGAAATATGATATGTCAAGAGCTTTGTAATGTTTTGAACAACCAATAAAAAAATAGAAGTTTAACAACAGCAACAACAACAACAACAACAAAAATAACAGAATGTAGAAGTTCAGTGTCTCCAGACTCTTCATTGTCCTCCCATGTGTTTCCACCCCAATTTACAGAACCCCATTCTTTTCTAAGTTGTGTCCTCACTTTAACTGCAACCATGTTTTGAGATTTTCCATCTTAATTCTGTCAATTTCAGGAGGAAGGTTTGTATCTGGTTTTCAGCAACCTCTGTCCTACAAAAGACACCTCAGAGACTACAAGAGAGAACATTCCCCTTTAGAGCACACTAAGAAGCTTTTTGGCTGGTGATGTGTATCTGGAACTGTTCCTTTTCCTTGGTTACTTTGTTGAGTGGAGCCAGAGTAATGATCCAAAATTGTTACATTCCTCAGTTTTCCAGAAATGTTCAAAAGTATCATGTACAGAGTCACTAAACTCCTTGCCTCTTACAAGTATAGAATTAGGAGCACTGGATGCATTGAGTTGATGAATCTCTTTAAACAGTTCCCACATGTGTCATGGCCCTCCATGCTGCTAGCAGGAAAGAATTTAGGAACTTTAGGCCTAATTAACTTAGCGAACTCTAGAAACCACAAAACCAACTAAGGAAATTTATCCTTATAATTCTGTTTGCTAGAACCACCTCTGGCATTAAAATCTATATAAGTTAGGATTCTATAGAGAAAAAGGACCAATAGGAGATTGTATGTATATATATATTATACATATATTTATAATATACATATATATATATATATATGATAACTAATAGAATAGTCAAATTAGGCCACCATATTTCTTCTGTCCTCAGTTTAAGTTATTTTCTACTCTTAATATCTGGTCCCTCCACATCTTGTGTTTATTCTCAAACTCATTGTAGCATGGTAGACATTTATAGTATTCCACTTGTCCCACCTCATATATGTTTCTGCTTTTTTTTCTCTGGCTTTTTTCTCCAGTGTGTGAAAGCCTGCCCATTTGCGCAAGCACAAACTATAAGTTCAGAGGGATAAAAGACCTCTGGGACAATTTTAAACCAATGAGAACTGTGTGATATTGGATAAATAGATACTCCACATTGTCCTTCAGAAACACTGCATTTCTCTGTCTAATCTCCTTTTCCCCCTTCTCCATTCCTCTGTCTTCTACCATTACACAGCAAATAAACAACATGCATCCAAATTTCTTTTTCTTCAAGGGAGAACACAAATAAAAACACATTTTCGCCATAGGAGCTTAAGACTTTATACCTCATCCATCATTTCATTGAACTTTTAAAGAATCTATATAATAGCCAATGTGTACATTAGAAAATGTGTAAAGGCATTGGTATTATTACACACGTAGATGATATATTTCCATACATGAATTTCTACTTCATTATAATTTATATTTTAGTATAAAGTTCTACATTAATAATAACATATCATAAATTCCATGTTGATTGATATCAGCTAATCATTTTTCATAGCAAAATCCAGCATTCACATCACTGAGTAAGTTATGATTTTGAGTCACCACAGGGTGGCAGTGCCTGCAAACTTTTCTCTTGGGTGTAGCACGTGATAACATGCCTGGCCACTGTGTTATTCCTTAATCTGTCATTAAGGCTATGTCTAGAAAATGAAGGAAAATTCACCCCTACCAAGTCTGTCTTTATGACCTTCATTTTTGCTTTTTGCCCACCCTACTAGGCTGCCTGGAGTCACCATGCCATGCACCCTAATATTAAGCTTCCTTGCTCATGGGAGTCTGCAAATGTGGACAGTTGCCCTCCAACCAAATCAGACTCTTCTGCAGTATAACTGACTATACTCTTTCAGCACCTGTTCATCTTTGGCTTATCTCAGGGCTCTGGGCTGTGCTATGTTGTTGTTGGGAATTGTACAATTAGTTGTGCAGACCTGTGAATGCACGGCTCAGGCAGCCAGGCAAGAGTTCACACAGATGAAAATCAAGAGCTACTAGGAAAAGTTATATAAATCAAAACTACTTCAAGCATTTTTCTCTTAGTGGAAATCCCTGTTTTGCTACTGAAGAGTTTTTAATGAAGAAGAGGTTGAAGGAGAGGTGGAAGGAGAATGCCCTCTGCCCTCACACAGCCCAGCCTTCTCATGCATGTCCCTCCCCTCTTCCCCCACACTTCACCCTTTATCTTCCTACCATGGGAAGAGGTAACTGATTAGTCTCTTTGCTGCACAAGCATGCACAAATTCTAAAATGCTTTAGAAACTCTGCCAATTGGCTACATGTCTGTAAAAAGGGAAGCCCTGTGTTAGGAAGGGCTATGTATTGGGGAAGCGTTGAGAATACTGAAAAAAATGTCAATAATGAATATCTCTGGATAATAAAATAAAGGATTACTCATTTTTATGTTCATTCTCTATTTTATTATAAAATGATAACGTATACTATGTTCAAAACCATTAAAAACTCTTCAGTAGCAAAACAGGGATTTCCAATAAGAGCAAAATGCTTGAAGTAGTTTTGATTTATATAACTTTGCTTACATTTGCAACACAGATTTTCTCTCTCTCTCTCTCTCTCTCTCTCTCTCTCTCTCTCTCTCTCTCTCTCTCTCTCTCTCTCTCAATGAAACATAAGCCAACTGGAGCAATGTATCTAAAAGGGAGCCTGTGAAAGCCTTTCAAGAGGAGGGAGAAAAAAGAAGCTTGGCAGGACTGTGTTGGCGGAGATGTCACCAGGAGTGTTTGGCTTTTCTTTCTGTCCTTTTATCTCTACACCAAACATCTGTATCTGAGTTGTGGTCTGATTTTTCAGACATGTCTTTGTTAGATTTAGCAATGCTGTGAGTTACTTTTTAATTTCAGTTTGTCTGCAGTATTGTATTCGTGGAAAGGGCTAACTTAGTTTTGGTTTTGCTTTTCAGCTTATATAAAGGAGAGGCAGAAGTGGAAGAAGGCAGAAGACTGGAAAGGAGAGTTCCAGGAAGCTGAGGAGCTGTAGTTCAGTGGAGCAGGTATGTTGTTCCTCCTCCTCTCCTCCTCCTCTCCTCCTCCTTCCCCTCCTCCTCCTCCCCCTCCTCCTCCTCTCCTCCTCCTCCTTCCCCTCCTCCTCTTCCCAACTCCCCCTCCTCCTCCTTCTTCCTCTTCTTCTTTTTACATGCAGCCTAGTCTTACTTATGGCTTGATTTCCAGTTCAAAGTGGCAATTGGAGGCTGGCCAGGAAGGGAAGGTAGCCCATTGTTGAGCCTGCAGGGGTCTTTCCCTGGCTTTAGTTCTGGGGAAGCTCAGCTTCTTCCTTTGACCAGTAGCAGCTTCGAGGTAACAGCCAGACACACAGAAGCCCTTGGTCCCTGAATTCCCTGCATCTTCAACTCAAGGCCTAAGCTAGGGGAGTGGAAAGAGCCCTGGATGGGAGCCCATCTGCCATCTGCTGACCTCTTTCAGTTCCCTTCACAGTTCTGGAATATGCAGAAGGAGAGGCTCCCTGCCTAGGAACTTAAGGCAACTATAATCCAGAGACTTCTCTTTTTATCTTTCTCGTAGTCACACTTAAGATATCTTTACAGTGAGAACTATTCCCATGTAGAAACAAATTTAGTTACGTAGTGCTGATCTTTTTTCTTCAAAGTAACTGTATAGGCAAGATGCTCTGTGTGTGTGTGTGTGTGTGTGTGTGTGTGTGTGTGTGTGTGTGTGAGTGTGATGTTTGTTTCTCACAGGGATATCAGAGTCAACTGTAGCACTTGTTAGGAATGTAGATGCATAAGAATCTACATTTTAATAATCCCTTAGGGTGAGTCTTATGTACACTGAAGTTTGAAACCATTCCTCAACAGGACCAAAAGAATAATCATTAATTTGAATTTAAAATGTTCAGCAGTTCATTCATAGCTAACCAGAGACATTTCTAAAGTTGTCTGCAGTAACAGCCGTATCATCCTAGACCTGTGACTGCAGAGAGGGGGCCCTCCCAATTTGAGGAATTATAATAATTCCAGGAATCACAACATTGATGCTGGGGGATTATATGTTCTTCACGTTGGAGAACCAGATAAGAGGAACAGCATGTTTGAACTTGATTAATGTGCTGTTCCTGTGAAAAATTAACAGTGTGCAGATTTTGTTGAGACATATGATCTAATGGACTGATTTGCTTAGTATGGTTATTATAACTTAATTTCCATTAATTCAAGAAACATTTACTGAATTCTGCATTGGATGTATGCTATTCTAAGATATAAACTTCTGCTGTTTCATTTAGTTGTTGGAACACCCTTCAGGTTGGACCTATAGTTTTACTCATATTAACTCTGTAATTACCCAACTTAGGCTTTGCTAGAGGAAACTCCTGGTTTAAGTGAACTCATGTGAATCTTACAGCTATTTTAAAAAATTAATTCATTTCAGTTATACATAATATTGAAGTTCTTTTTTAAAAAAAATATTTATTTTTTGGTTGTAGGTGGACACAATACCTTTATTTTATTTTCATTCGATGCTGAGGATTGAATCCAATGCCTCAGGCATGCTAGGCAAGCACTCTACCACTGAGCCACAACCCTAGCCCTGGAGTTCTTTTTGACATAATTATACAAGCATGGAATAAAATTTGCTCCAATTCAGTTCCCATATTTATCCTTTGCCTCTCCTTCTCCCCACCCTCTTCTCTTTACCCCACTGATCTTTCTTCTATTTATTTATGGGTTTAAAAAAACAGTGCTTTATGGATATATATGAAAGAGTATATATAATAAAAATTATATTAATATTTAATATATAAATTGTATAATATACAATAAAGATACAAAATTATTTACATATAAATAATTTATATACATAAATTTATATGCATAAATTATTTAAACATATAAGGTAAAATTCACTGTGGTATATTCATATATATATATACATAGGAAAGTTTGGTCAGATTAATTTCACTGTTCCTCCCTTTTCCTATTCCTCCTCCTTCTCCCTCAATCTCTTTCTTTTACTTCACTGAACTCTCTTCAATTTTCATGGTATTCCTCTATCTCTTTTTCTTTTCTTTTCCCTTATTTTCATCTAGTTCCTGCATATGAGAGAAAACATTCAATCTTTGACCTTTTAGGGCTGGTTAATATGATTGACTTTTGTGATATTCTGCAGTTCCATCCATTTACCAGCAAATGCTATAAACTTATTCTTGTTTATGCTGGGATTACAGGCCTGAGCTACCACACCTGGCTCTATGTTGTGGTTTGATTTGCATTTCCTTAATATTAAAGCAAGATTAAAGTGGAGATTTGGCCTGAAAAATTTCTGAGCAAACAAAGCCAACTAGATGTTAAAAATAATATTATCCTTGTGAAAGCTTCAAATCTAAACAAAACAAACTTGGGTCATTTGGGTAAATGCTTATGCAAAATGGAATGAAAACCTAACCTCAGTTACTCATAAGTAGCCAATTAACATATGATTATGTGACTAATACTTGTTACATGTTAACCCATAAAAGGCAAATTTGTAACTACCACTAATCAGTTATTCCTCATGCTTCTACATTTTTCTAATAAATACTTGATTCTGAGGCTTTGTTATCAGAACACAAACACTAAAACAGTCTTCAATCCGGATATTTCCCCAAACACAAACTGATCTTATTCAAACAAACTCTAAAATTTTATTATATCTCCAAATTTCCTTTTACACTAGTTATTAGTGGAGTTGAGCCTGTCTCAATGTGCTTATGGTCACTTGCATATCTTCTTTGGAGAAATGTCTATTTCAGTCATTTGCTCACTTTTAAATTGGGTTTTCTGTTCTTGTTGATGAGCTGTAGGAGGTCTTTGTAGAGTCTGGAGATTAATCCTTAATCAGACAAATGATATGCAAATATTTTTCACCCATTTTGTGTGAGTTTTCTTTTGCTCCATTGATAGCGTCCTTTGTGCATAACAATTTTCAATTTTAAAGAAGTATAGTTTATCTGTTTCTCATTTATTTCCTGTGCTTTGGTATCATATCCAAGAATTCATGGTTATCTGAAATCCAAGTTAGGAAAAAACAAACTAGAAAAGTAGGCCCCCCAGTCAGGTTAGCCTATTGCTAATAATGTCTGCTCCTTTCCCTCCAGTTCAAAGTGTGGGGAGGATTCAGGATTAGACCTTCAGAATAAGTCTGTGATGTCCTGGGGAGTGGCTAGGGAAAGGGCAAGCAAAGACACAGAATTTCCTTCTATTTTGAATGTGGCTTTGCATACTGTTTCTTTGAATGGTTTTCAGAATTCCTATAAGATTATTTTAGCTTTTTTTTTTACATCTCCATGGAAGGAACAAGAGCTTAAAGCTTCCTAGTCTGCCATTCTGCCATTCTGCTCAATTGTCTAGCTTTTTAATCATGTCTCTGTGACATATTCACTCAGCATTTGTGAAGCTTATTTATCTCATTTGCTAAATTGGCTGAATAATCTCTAACTTGCAGGTACATAAATTATTTATTACAGTTTTTAGCATATTTTAGTAACATTACATGGGTTTTATTATTACTTGAAGAAAAATTTCATCAAAAACATTAGAGATTTGGGAGAATGATGAAGGCAACCTTGTGGAGTCTGCTCTTGTTCAGTTATGTGTAGTCCCAAACAAAGGACAGATGGCTCATCAGTCCCAAGTTGATGGGTGGTTGGATAACTCTGAGACAGAGAATGACTTTGTAATCTTATTTCTACTTGGAGGCTGTTCCAGATTAGCAGATTGCTATGGCATCTGGACCGAAAATGTCAGCCCCTATTTGTCTGGTGGAAAATAACAATGAGCAGCTGATGGTGAACCAGCAGGCTCTAAGAATTCTTGAGAAGATTTATCAGCCAGTCATAGTGGTGGCCATTGTTGGACTGTACCGTACAGGAAAATCCTACTTGATGAACCGTCTGGCAGGACAGAACTGCGGTGAGTGGTGTCCTGGGCAGGGCCAGTTGCTTGTCTCCAGCTGAATCTCATCTTCTTAGTGATGATCCTCACTCAAGGGAGGACCCAACTTTTCTCAGTAAAGGAACTTTCTCATTCTAATTCTCATGGCCAAATTACTGCTTTTCTGTAATCTTTCCCCATATTCTTTTCTTTATTCTGATTAAGGAAAATCTCTCCTACTGGTGTTCACAGTTGTATCTTTTCTAACATCCACGTCTTTTCTAACACTTCCAGAAATGTTTCTTCTATCTTATATAAAATATTTTTCCCTCTACATAATATTTCATCAACATGTAAAGATCTTTGAATATTTGTCATCTTAAAAATCCTCCCTGGATTTCACTTCCTATTGCAACTACTCTTTTTCTTTTTTGCTTTTTCTTTCACTTATTTTTCAATGCAAAAAAATAGTATTCAAATTCCTTTTTTTCATTTTTTTGTTCTTACATCTATCTTTAATCTGAAGATCTCTGAGCCTCACCGTTTCTTTAAAATGCTTCTTACTAGTGACCTCCATTTTGTCTAGTTCATGAATGCCTCTTTGTCTTCATCTAGAACCCTCAAGTGGCATCATTCTCAGATTAATAACTGATCCTCTGCTTCTTAAAATAGGTGACTTGCAAAGTAAGGCATTCTTGAGGAAGAAGAGATTCCACCATCTTGGCTGTTGGGGTACACACAATCCAAGACCTCAGGCTCTGTGGGTTCTAGGCTGCTTAGGAGTTCTGCTCTCAGCATATGTTGTTCTCCCCTTCCCTTGCAGGCTTTCCTTTGGGCTCCACAGTGCAATCGGAAACCAAGGGCATCTGGATGTGGTGTGTGCCCCACCCCATCAAGCCAAATCACACCCTGGTTCTTCTGGACACTGAGGGTCTGGGCGATGTGGAAAAGGTGAGGGAGGGAGTCTCAGATCCTTTGTATGCTTAATTTTCTCCTTATTGCTTTATGACCCTTTACAATTTAATTGCTTTGATTTACCACCTGGAAACAGAACTATAGTGAATAAGGCAAACTGGAAGCCTAAATCTTACCTCCAGCTCAGATAAGATAGAGAGAGGGATGGTGAATAGAATGTTTTATTTCTTGATGGTTAGCAATACCACCCTTTATCATTGAGTTCTGCTTCCTCAAATGTGGAAGTTTGAACATTATAGAAGCAGCTGAGGCAAGTATGGGAAGCAACTTCATTTTAAAAAATAGGAGAAGGGGGCCATAGCTGGTATCCTGGTATCCCAAGAAGTGACAGCATCTTACTCCTTTTATACATTTTAGGTTTTCTTTGTTCTCATGATCTCTTCCCCCTTATCTCTCTCCTTCCTGCCCAAGAGATCTAGGTGGAATGGTAAAACGTGAGAAGCAGGTGGGTTCAAATGGCCAAGGTGGAGTGATCTGGGCAGGAAGGGAATGGGCAGCCTGGGAGGCATTAATTAGCAGTTTCCTGCCTGCTCATTGGAAGCTTCCTTAACAACCTTCTGGGAGGGGCAGTACAGACCTATGATCTTGGTGCTCAAAGGGCTCTGGAGGCATTAACATTCCAATCTCCAGGGGCAGTCTCTAACTTCCTGGACCCAAATTGGCCTCCATTTTCTCAATCTGACCATATCACTATCTACACTAACTACCTATCTTTAATTTTTGCTTCAGTAGGGTGAATGCTCTGATTCAATATAATAAAAATTTATTGAGCAGCTAAGTTCTAGTCTTCTGGACTCAGTAGATAGGCATTACTGACAAAGTAAAGGCTCTGTCCTCAAAAAACCTGGAGCCCCATTGAGGAGATGGTACTTATGCTGTTGAGGAGATCTATACCTATTGAGGAGACCATATTTATGCCTGGGAAAGCTTGGGAAAGAAACAGGTTGGAGAGAGGAAGATCCCATGCTGCAGTGTAGTGCCTGACCCCTGTCAGTTCCATGGAGAAATCTGTGGCTGGGTTGGCCCTTTGGAGGGATCCTGTGTTGAGACAAGGAAGTTGGGCCTTGATCCCTGGTGTTGATCAGTCCTTGGAGTTCTGCCCTGGAAGCCTTTCTCATTGAGTGCTGACCTCTGAGGGCTGTCATCCATTAGCACTTCCAATAGCTTGACAACTGATCCACACAGCACATCCCAACTTGATCAAATAGTTAAATGTAAACGGAGCTTGATAGGAAGGTGAAGAGGTATCAGCCTTATCCCTGTGGATGAGGAAAGCCTCCTGATCCACCTTTCAAACTACAAACATTCTGGAAGTCTTTGAGAAATCTATGACTGCTGGTACTATCAAAGCATATTTCTGACTTATAATACACATTTTAATATGGATTTTTGATATTGTAGCTTTCTAACAATAGATAAACTGAGTGATCTGTTCTTTTTTTTTGACACAATACATTTATTTTATTTATTTTTATGTAATGCTGAGGATCAGACCCAGTTCCTCACATGTGTTAGGCAAGCACTCTATTACTGAGCTACGGTTCCAGCCTGTGATCTGTCTTTTTATGCTTTATTTTGAGACTTATTTGAGAAAAGTGTCTAAATTTATATACTCCCTTTTTTTCATAAGGATTTAGATATTCTGGGCTTACTTTTTATCATCTTCTTTGAAATATAATTAACAAAATTGTATGCATTTAAGGTGCACAAGTTGATGTTTTGATTTACTTTGTGAAATGATTAGTACAAACACATTAATACATGCATTAATTTTTAGTTTTCTTTTTACTTTTGTAGTGAGAACACTGAAGTCATAGTTTCTTAGCAAAATTCAAGTGTACAATACAGTGTTAACTATAGTCACCATGCTATACCTTAGAACTCTAGAAATTATTTATTTTGCATAACTGAAACTCTATACTTTTTGACCAGTATCTCCCTGTTTCTCACATCCCCCAGATTCCAGAACACACCATCCCTTTCTCTGCTGATATGGATTTGACCATTTTATATTCCATACCTGAATGAGATAATATAGTATTTTTCTTTTTGTACCTGGCTTATTTCACTTAGCATAATGCCCTCAATTTTCATTCATGTTTTGCAAATGGCATGATTTCCTTTGTTCTTTTAGGTTTGAGTACTCATACTCTATGCTTTCTTTACCCATTTATTCCTTGATAAACGTCTGTTCTTGGCCATTGTGAAATAATGCTGTAATAAATATGGAAGGGCAGGTATCTCTCTGAGATACTGCAATTACTTCCTTTGGCTCTTGAGAAGTGATATTGCTGGATTATATGCTACTTCTATTTTTTTGAGGAATTTCCAGAATGTTTTCCATAACGGCTATACCAATTTACATTGCAATCAACAGCATTACAAGTATTCTTTTTCCTATATCCTCATCAACACATGTCATCTTTTGTTTTTTCGTTCACAGCCATCCTAATTGTTGTGATAGCTCATTGTGATTTTGACTTTCATTTCCCTGATAATTAGTGAGGTTGAATATCTTTTCCTGTACCCATTGGCAATTTGTATATTAAATTTTGAGAAATGTATTTTCAAGTCATTTTCTCATATTTATTGAGTTGTTTGACTTACTGTTGAGTTATATGAATTTCTTATATACTTTGAATATTAACCCCTTATCAGATATTATTTGCTAATATTTTTATCCCATTCTGTAGTTTCCTTTTTACATGGCTGATTTTTTTTTTTTTTTTGCTTGCAAGAAAGTTTTTAGTTGGATTTTGCTTTTGTTGTCTGTACTTTTGGTGCCATTTCCACAAAAACCAAGGCTAGACCAATGTTAAAAAGCTTTTGCCTCTTTTCTTCTTGAAATTTCAGGACACATGGTCATTTTTGTTTCCTACTATCTAACTGAAATTTTGTGTCCTTTGACCAATATTTCTCTATAATCCTTTCCCGGCCTTTGGACCACCCTTTCAACAACCATTCCATTCTCTACTTGTATGGATGCAACTTCTATAAGTTCCACATACAAGTGAGGTCAGGTGGTATTTGCTTTTTGTGTCTCTCTTCATTTCACTTTAGCTTAAAGTCCTGCAGGTTCATATATGTTGTTGCAAATGACAAAATTTCCTTGCTTTTATGGATGTGTGGTATTCTGGTGTGTGCATTTCCCACATTTTCTGCATCCATTTATCCATTGATGAACACTTGGTATGATTCCTTGCCTCAACTTCATTTCCTTTGGATAACACACAGTAGTACATCCACTTTCAGTGCTTATATGCAAGTTTCAAGTCTATTTTGAGTTCAATTTTAAACACTCTTCTGGCTATGGATATCCAGTTTTCTGACATCACTTGTTAACAAAGCCATTCTGTCCCTATTGTGTGTTCTTGGCACTGTTGTCCAAGCTGAGTTGACTATTAAAGCAAGGATTTATTTCTGGGTGCTCTCTGTTCCATGGGTCTAGATGCCTGCTTTTACAACATTGCCATACTGCTTTGATCACTGTAGCTTTGTAACATTTTAAATCAGGATGTGTGATCCCTTGACCTTTGTTCTTCTTGCTCAAGATTGGTTTGGTTATTCAGTATCCTTTGTAGTCCTGTATAGATTTTAGAATTTCTCTTTTTGTTTACTTAAGAATGTCATTGTCATAGGCAGTTGAAAGCCATCTATCAAACAATGGTATGTGCTTATCTAAATGGGTTTTCGTTTGCCACAAGTCTTAGTTCTAATAACATTGATTACTTTTTAATATTAGGGTTTTGGGGAATTAAGGAAATGAATAGGTTAATCTCCCCACCCTTAAATTGCTATATAGAATATTATAGGCCTGAATCTGTTATTACCTTGCTCTCTGGGAACAAGCTTTATATACTCTTTATAAGTAATTTCTAGATTTAATTTAGACAAATACTACAATTTATAGAAACAAATTAGCCTGACCTTTCATGTCCTTCATCAACCTGTGTCAGTGCTCACAATCCAGCATTGTTTCCTGCTCTTACTTGCTTCTCAGTCAAACAAAATAACTATTTTCACTGCAAAGACTCCTACAATCTCTAGTTTTGTTACTGTGGATCTTTCTACTTGTAGGATCATCTTTATTTGTTCTGTCAACCTTCTGCCAAATCTTTAATGGTCAGCTCATGATCTCTAGGAAGGCTTCATACATATTTTTCTCCAACTTTCATAGCTCTGCTCTTTCTTGATTGACATGTAATTCTTAATTTAATATAACAGCTATGGATTTCACTACTTATATAAATTACTAAGATCCAAATTTTTATAGATACTATTATCTGTGTTGTATTTATTTTTGTGAATATCTTCATTGCTTTGAATTAGTCATCTCAAAGTAACTTGTCATTGTGAAATTTGTTTTTCTGAATCTAAGATCAGGGGATCAGTAGCCATCTATGCCCAGCTATCCCTACTCTGATATTTATATGTTTTATAAGGTCTATGGCCAATAAATATATAGAGAGAATGAGGAAATGCTAACATCAATGATTGAATGAATATCCTATTGAGAACCCAATAGAGTACAAGTTTATGTATGTATATTATTTCATCTCATTGAGAAAAATAAAGCTATGTGAAGATGAGAATCATCATATGAAGAAATTATGATTCTAAGAAACATTATAATTGTCAAAGCTGTTATTTGTTTAGGTCTTTCTTCATTGCATATGAATTCCTATTAGTAAACCCATAAACGAAAGACTGACAGAATAAAGTCTGAATGAATTTGTAAAACTTAACTCCTAAGTTCCTTGCTGTAATGTGCTTCCTAGGGTGACCCTAAGAATGACTCCTGGATCTTTGCCCTGGCCGTGCTTCTCAGCAGCACCTTTGTCTACAACAGCATGGGCACCATCAATCAGCAGGCCCTGGACCAGCTGCAGTATCCTTCCAGGAACTCAACCACCCTGTCATTGAGTTTAGGGGAATGAATATTGAGTCATTATCTTTTGCCCTGTCAATTAGTGGTTTCTGGTGAAGCAGCGAGCACTTATGGCAAAAGAGGTGGTTTATTAGAACTTTTTAATAGGGAAACACAGAAATGATGTTTTTTCCTCAGCCAAGACCTAGTTATGTGACAGAGCTGACAGAATTAATCAGGGCAAAGTCCTCCTCAGATCCTGATGAAATAGAAGATTGCACAGAGTTTGTGAGTTTCTTTCCAGACTTTGTCTGGACTGTCCGGGATTTCACCCTAGAGCTGAAGTTTAATGGTGAGGACATCACAGAAGACCAGTACCTGGAGAATGCCTTGAAGCTGATTAAAGGTACCAGAGTGTGGCTCAGGAGTGGGTGGGATCACTGAGAACTGCCCATCATTTCTGGGCTTCCATTAGTATTTGAGACTGAACTGAGGTCTGTAGAAATGGTGAGTGGAGTATAGGTTGAAGAGCTCCAGGAACTGATGTTTACTTATGATATGTAAGGCCTAAAGTACAATGAAATTATTCAAAACCAAATTCTTTTAAACAATTTTTACTTTAGTATCCTGATTACAATGGAGGCTAAAACTTTCTAGTGACCAGACACTTCTGTATCCTCTTTGGCATCTGCTTTCCTCTGTTTAGGAGAACAAATGGCCTCAAAATTATTAGACATGAAATTATAATCCAAAACCCATCTGATGAAAAATTATGTATTTCACACAGATAATTCTTCTAATTTTAAAATACTAGTGTATTTATTTCATTCATATGAATACCTTTGTGATCCAGGTGTGGCATCTGTAATTCTTGGCACTCCGGAGTACAGAGCAGCAGAATCTCAAGTTCAAGCTTAATGAGACCTGTCTCAAAATGAAAAAATTAAAAAGGCTAGGGATATAGCTCAGTGGTAGTGGTCCCTTCCTAGAGCAGCAGGATTTCAATTTGAGGCCAATTTGGGCAACTTAGCAAGATCCTATCTTAAAATGAAACCTAAAAAGCTTGGGTATGTAACTCCCTGGAATGGCCCTGAGTTCACTTGCCAGTAGTACTCCCTTCCCACTCTCATACCTTTGTGTTCTAAATAGGCCTGAAGAAGCATGTATATTTTCTATTTATTCCTTTCCAATACTTATTATGATTATAAGGACACTCATTTTACTTGTATGAGATGGCTTTCTCTTAATTCCAACACATTTATTCATGGTATTATTTTAAAAAATATATTAATTGGTGTACATATTGCTTATATGTAAATTATTTGCATGGGTGCATAGCTAAAGAAATCTTGTGAGAATACCAATTCTGATTTATTCTTTTGGGCTTTCATTTTTCTCTCTATGCTTTCTCAAAACATTAATTGAAAAATTGATAGGCAGAAAAGCAAAAGGTCAAATCAAATATACACCTCTGTCTCAAATTTTAAAAATCACATTTTGTTTACTTTTGGTCTTTGGAAATGTTTGCTACAAATAGCTAACATTGTGTGAAAGTTATTTTTAAAAAACAAACTACATTGTTATATTACATCCCAATATTATGGGATATATACAGATAGTAAGGTGATTAGTCAAGTGAAGCCGATACTCCATCTATCATCTCACATAGTTAGTTGATTTGATTTAATAACAATCCCAAATATAGTAGTTTTGTTACCCATAGTCCTCATGTTGGACATTAGATCCCTAAACTTCTGCTTCCTACATATCTGTTACTTTAATGTTTGACCCACATTTCCCATTTCCTCCCCACCCCTGGTAACAGCTATTTCATTCTTTCTGTTTATTTGGCTTTTTAAAAAGTGAATTCTTTTTAGCACGGAAGTAGTTTTCCTTAATGAAGTATGGTATTGTTCTCAGTATTCCTAATGTTACTTCTGATATTGCTCCATTATCACTTATTTGTGTGTCTTCTTTCTGTTCCCACAGCTCAATTTTTGCAAGGGATTGAGTGGACCAGAGATTTATGTTTAACCTTTCATTCATTCAGTGAACATATAATAAATAACAACTCGTTCTGGTCTGGGGATATCAGTCTAGATATTTTTTTTCTGCTAGGATCTAAATCTCTTGTCAGAGTTACATCATTGGCACAGTTTGGTGTGCAAAGAAGTATTGAATGTTAATGTTAAAACAATTCTTTAACAGTATATATTAACTGCAAAGATACAACAACCTCTATCAAAAAATCTTTAGTTCCCGGTCCTAAGACAATTTCTACTATATTCTTTGTTTTCCCCATCCCTCAGGGAATGGCTCCAGAGTTGCAATGTTCAATCAGCCCAGGGAATGCATCAGGAATTTCTTTCCAAAACGGAAGTGTTTTGTCTTTGACTGGCCAACAAATAACAAAGAACACCTAGCCCATATTGAGAGCATCTCAGAAGACCAACTGGATCCTAAATTCCAGGAACAAACAAATAGTTTCAGTTCTTACATCTTCACCCAGGCAAAGATCAAGACACTCAGAGAGGGGATTGTGGTTACTGGCAATCGTGAGTCTTTTCATATTTCTGTGTTGACTAATACATGTTGAATATACTATAAAATGTGTTTCCATTAGTTTTGTTTGATAATTGGAGAAATATGCACAATTTTAAATCAGGTTACTTGTTAGGGTTTACAGACCGTCTGTAAAATTATGCACTTTGTTACTGGTGTCTGTGGCTTCCACATATCTGAAAAATCCTCCATTGATAATAAAAATCACTAATAGTGTATAAAAACAGATAGATACTATTTTTTAGGGGAGTTCTTATATGTTAAGTGTTATTTGTAAGCAGAATGTGATGGGTATTTTAGAAATTTATAGTAGCTCATATATAAATGCTGGCCTGTAAACACCTGAAAATCCTTTGAAAGTTTTGGCAATAAATATAATCTGATATACCTTTCCTCATTGGTCAACCTATGTAATGTATTTTCCTTTGACTTTTAATTGAGATGTTATGTTTTCCATATACACTTAGTATATTACAGGGAGGTGGATAGTTAACATTTTAAATACTGTGGCCTAGAGAACCATAAAACTGAGGTCAATAGTAACACCAAAGTGATGATAGTAGAAAGAGGTAGGCATGTGTGTTTTAATGTGTATGAGGTTTTAGAAATATTGTCTTAGAATCTTGGATCTTATTGAGTTATAGATTCCAATTTATCCCCTAAAATTTCTGGCTTCCTCAGGCCTGGGGACTCTGGTGGTGACCTATGTAGATACCATCTCTAGTGGATCAGTGCCTTGTTTGGAGAATGCGGTGACTACTCTGGCCCAGCGTGAGAACTCAGCAGCTGTGCAGAAGGCAGCCGACCACTACAGTGAGCAGATGGCCCAGTGGGTGCAGTTCCCCACAGACACACTTCAGGAGCTGCTGGAGGCGCACGTAGCCTGTGAGAAGGAAGCCATCACAGTCTTCATGGAGCACTCCTTCAAGGATGAAAATCAGGAGTTCCAAAAGGAACTGGCGGTAATTGTCTCAGTTATTACCTTTTCTGGTAGTTCCCTTGAAAAGGAAGCCTAGAGGTGCCTTTATGGACCTCAGGGTTTTTCTCTCTAATTCAAGGATAAAGCACTTTGGATTCTCATGAGGAATACAGTTCCCAAAGACCATATATCCCTCTTTGCCCCTTCCCCCAAACTTGGGGCACATTATCCAGAAATCTCTCAGATGACTGAAGGAAAACCAGAATAGATATCTTCCATAACAATCTGATGACTGAAGTCAAATCTGTATCAATATGCCCCTGAATGCTTCTAATGAATATTAGAAAATCCTTCTATTGGTGACAAGCCAGCCTGGAACACCTGCAAGTCACCCCCATACTGTTTCTTCTTCTGTGCACACTCTCCTTTTCCTAGGAACCAAAGTTTCTTTCACCAGACCCTCTTTCCACGTTGCTGTTCATCTTATGTTATTCCTTGTTTCATTGCATCATTGAAGATCGAATCACAGCACTCCACAGCTGGCAAAACACCATGGAGCTTCTGGAATGCAATCCCTTCATCACATAGATGAGCATTTTGAAGCCCAGGAAGTTTAAGAAATTTTCCTGTAGACTTGCAGAGGATCTTCAGGGATGTAATGAGTCAAGTTTTGTGATTTCTGATTCATCCCAAGTCTTACTCCATTTGAATGCTTTTCTCATCATCAATATAGTTAGATTGACCCTTCTATAAGGTTCTTTGGAGTTTTATCTTTTTCATTCCTATCTTCCAGTAACATGTGTCTATAATTTCATTGCAGAAAATAGTAGAGGAGAAGAAGAACTATTTCTTGCTGAAGAATGAGGAGACTTCTGAAAAATACTGCCAGGCTGAACTGAATCGGCTTTCAAAGACCCTAATGGAAAGCATTTATGCAGGAACTTTCTCTGTTCCTGGAGGCCACAAGCTCTACATGAAAGCAAGAGAAAATGTTGAACAGAACTATTTGCAAGTGCCCAGGAAAGGAGTCAAGGTGAGAAGTAAGGGGACATGGGGAGCTTAGAGAACAGTCAAAGGATCTCTTAAATCTACTTGTAAGTGATAAGAAAGCATGATACCTCTATCTCTCTCCCTCTTCCCCAGAGCTGGAGATGGAAAACCAGGGCTTTGTGCTATCTAGACAAGTGCTCTACCACTGAGCTACTCCCTGACTCCACTTAGTCTTCGAATGCTTCCTATTTATTATATTTACCTGAGACTGGAAGTATTCATTTCCAAAGGTATTGTGGATTTCAGAAATTCAGGAAAGACAGAAAGAACTTATGAATTTCTTCATCCACATTATTTGAAATGTGCCAAGTGCTGGTGATTCCCAAGGTTCAGTCAGAACCTTTGCTCTCAGGGCTGATCAAGGTAAGAAAGAGTCAACTAAATGGACATATTGAGTGATATCACTTATTGATATCACTTATGAGCCAGGGACAACAGGCTACATAGGTGGTGGCAGGAAACACAATAATGGCACAATTAACATTTCATATTCTATTGACTATAGACATGGTGATATGCTTTTTGCCGAGAGCTTTTAATTTAGTTTCCCAAACAACTCTATGTAATACCTCTCCTCATGTGAACATTTTATACATCTGAACTGAGAGGCCCAGACAGATTTAATAACTAGTCCAAAGTTATACCCAGCCAGTGGTGGGAGAAAGCAGCAGCATAGACCAGAGGCAGCATTTCACATTGGAAAAAAACACGTAAAAGCATTAGAGATTATAATTTGTACAATTTTACATCATTTAGACGAGGTGGAGCCTAGAGCAGGTGGAGGGAAAAAGCATTGGGAGAAGGGGAGGAGGGGGCAGGAAGAGGAGATATGGAGGGTCTCAGGTCACACGGAGGAGCTTGGTCACTAAGAAGGGAATCACTCAAATTTTAACCATGAAGCCAAAATGATATGGACATGTGTGGTTTTTGTTTGTTTTATTTTATTCTATGTTTTTTTTTTTTTTTTTGCTGAGGCCTGGGGATTGAATCCAGGGGTGCCTAACGATCCTACGTCACATCCCCAGCCCTTTTTATTTATTTTTACATTTTTGAGACAGGGTCTTGTGAAGTTGCTTAGGGCCTTGCTGAGTTTCTGTGGTTGGCTTTGAACTTGCAACCCTCCTTCCTCATCCTCCCAAGTTGCTGGGATTTATAAGTGTGCACCACTGCCTCTGGCTGATATATTGTTTTTACAGAAGTGGTCTTCCAATGAAATCTAAGTTTTTTGCTTCTTCTTGGTTCCACAGGCAGGCGAGGTCTTCCAGAGGTTTCTGCAGTCACAGACAGCAACAGAGAAGTCTATCCTGCAGGCAGATAAAGCCCTCAGTGATAAAGAGAAGGCCATTGCAGGTACAGGGACAGGACTCCACTCCCAGGTGGTGGTGGGATTCCTGTAAAGCCCTCTGACAGGTCTGACAGGAAGATCTTCTCCAAACTGTGAGCTTTCCCTTCTCTGTGGAATGCATGCTCTGCTGAATGTGTGAGGAACAAGGGGAAGTAGAGGTCAGACCTCAACCTGATGGGCAGGACCTTTCCTATCAGTGTCTGAAACTTGCGCTTGATGGTGTGGACTTGTGTGAATTCTGTGATTTCCTGCCCTGCCCTGCCTTTTAGATTTGGCTTGGTCTCTGAGCTCAGGAAATTATAGTATAGTTGCTGTTTCTTTCTTCCTTCTCTAAAACTTTCCTGTGACAGAGGAGCGGGCCAAGAAGGAGGCAGCTGAGAGGGAAGAGGAGCTTTCAAGACAGAGACTACAGGAACAACAGCAACAGATGGAGGCTCAAGAGAGGAGTTTCAAGGAAAACATGGAGCAACTGAAAAAGAAGCTGGAGGAGGAGAGAGAAGAGCTCCTGAAAAACCAGAACACCATGTTGGAGCACCAGCTGAAGGTGGGTGATGCCCTCCTCAGTAGTTCTGATGGTCCTGGGGCCCCAGAAGGAATAGTGCAAATCACACTCAGCTCACAGAAGGAAGATAATCACCATGTGTTGCTTGTGATTTATTTCAAGCCCTGAATTCTCTTGTAAAAAGATTTTTTTTAATTGTATTCTGTATTTAGACTCTGGAGAATCATTTATAGTCCCTTAAATTTTTAGATTTTATACATGGTGTAAGCTGCTGTTTAAGGAGATTTTAAAGTAATCTTATGACAGTGATATCTAGAGTGTGGGACATTCTATAGGGAAATTGTCTCAGTCTGAAACAAATCAATGGTATTAAAAAAAGGAAAGAAGGAGAAAGAGGAGGATAAGAAGGAAGAGAAGGAGAAGTCATGGCAGTAGTAGTGAGGTGAACTTTTCTAGATTAAAAGATAGTTCAGACCTAATAACCAAATGTATTTAAACTTTTTTGGGACCCTGATTTGAACAAAACAACTT
Source organism: Ictidomys tridecemlineatus (assembly GCF_052094955.1). Classification (NCBI taxonomy): domain Eukaryota; kingdom Metazoa; phylum Chordata; class Mammalia; order Rodentia; family Sciuridae; genus Ictidomys; species Ictidomys tridecemlineatus. Next base: position 72,385,339 of record NC_135487.1, on the reverse strand, counting down.
CCAGAATATTTGAAACAATCAAGGAAATTTGAAGCATTAGATAATGTGAAATAATTTTGATAAGTATGATAAAGCCCTGTGTTTATATAAGACAAATATTAACATTGTTTAGAGATGCATATAAGAGGTGTAGTAGTAAAATGATTGAATGTTAAGGTGTTACTTTCAAGTATTTGGTAAATGAATAAAAGGAATAAACAAAACAAAAATTTCATGAGGGCCTGATTAAGCAGACAGATTTTAACCAGCTGTAGTCAAGATGGGAACAGCAATTGGTTAGCATCACCAAGTCCCATGTTGTCTGGAGCCCTATTTGTACTCAAAGACCTTAAGGCAGATCTGCACTGACATAAGTAGAAATCCAAGAAAGTAACAGCTTCTAAACTTGCTGCAGTTAAATCCAGATATAAACAGCTGCACAGGGCATGAGAGGAAATCCCTCATTGTCCATTTGGAAATTATATGGTAATAGATTTCTGGATCAGATAATGTGTTCTCATCATTGCTATATGATGGTGACCATGCCATCCCAGTGGGACTGAGAATCTGTTTATTCAGACCAATAACATTTCTTGGCAAGAATATGAATTTGTTCTCACACCTTGGTTAGCATGCAGCCAATCTGTAATGGTGGGTGAATATTAGTAAAGTGGGAAATGTTACTTCCTGGTAGTGTCTAGGTCTAGCTCAGACGATAGTCTTTGTTGCTAAATTATCCTACAGTAGTTGAGAAAACATTTTAGGGAGAAAATAAGACATGTTGACAAAGTTTTTTAAACAAAGTATAACTCAAAGTATCAAAATTATAAAATATTTACACCGCTTTCAATTCTATTTATTTTAGGTTCAAAAGGATTTGCTTGAGGAAGGATTCAAGAGGAAATCTGAGGAAATGAATGCAACAATTAATCAACTGAGAAATATGATTGATAATACAAAGGAGAGTAAAATTCCCTGGATTTTTCAAGTATTGGAATCATTTGGCAATGGTCTAAATGCATTATTTTCTCTTGGTAGTTCTGTTGGTAAACTTGGAAAAGGACTTTACTCACTGTTTAGAAAGAAGTAAGGAAAAATGTGTCTTGTGGTACATGCTTTGGCCTATTTTGGTGCTCAAGTTTTTCATTTTAATTCTGCAAAGTTTTAAACATAAAAAGTGCTTGCTAGAAGATATCAGTGCATGACCTGCCTTAGATGGAACAAATGCTTGGAAACATTTACAGATAATGCTAGTTTTAGTAAACTCACATTTGCAATAGTTTACATACATAAGAGGTTCCTTAATGCATTGATTTTAATCAGAAAAGTTCGGAAACTATGTAAATGTCATCTACATAAAATTGGTACTATAAATTTTCATATGGTGATGCCCTGCTTAGGGAGGGTCTTCACTTCAGTTTGATATCCCACATGCCAAACATTCCCAGACACACCCTTATTGACACACCCAGAAGCCTTTTAATCTTTGAGGTCTCTTAATCCAAACAAGTTGACAATTCAAATTAAGCATTACAAATATTAAGTAAATAATTGGACTAAGAATAAAATCTAAAACTCTAGTACATATATGAACAAATCTGAGCAAAACTCTTAAAACAAGTTGATAATGTAATAAAATTATCTATCTTACATACATCATTTCTTCTGAATCGTAGAAATCTATATGAAAAACTAACAAAATGATGACAATGGTGATGATTATAGCCAGAAATTCGACACTGACTTAAAGCTCACCTTTATGAGTTTGTGTTCTGATTGGTTTTACACATTCATAATGCAGAGAAAAAAAAACTCATATGAGATCCTGAGTGAGGTCAATACAAGTACTTTTAATCATAATTGCATCTGGTCAGTGACTAAACAGGTAGCTGCATTGACCCTAGCCATGTGCTGCTGGCACTAGGGAAGCCTTGGGAAGGTGCTGAGGGGAAAGTGGCTACATTTTTGTGTTCTTGTATGTCTCAGTTCAGAAATAAGACATCAAATGAATTATACCAATAGCAAGAATTTGAATTGCTCATAATCATCGTAAAGGATTAGCACAGTGTGTAGGAGTCAGTGTAGAAAGAAAGTGTAGAACCAGTTGAGGCTAATCAGTTGGTGATCTTTCCATCAGGAAATGAGTTAAGATGAATTTTTACTGAGCACAAAATTAGGATGGAAATGAGGGATGTGAATTCCAGACAGAAAAGGGTCTGTGCACAAATTCCTCAGTGGGGAAGAACTTGATGTGTTTGGCCCTGCAGGAAGGGCCAGATAGTGAATCTGAGACAAAGAGTGATGAGAAGAGGAGCAGGCAGGAGCCCAGCTGGGTAGGGTTTTGCAAGTCTTGACAGGAAGACTAGACTTGATTCTTGCTGTAATGGGAGTCTTAAAAATTCATTCTTAAAGACTTTTAAGAATGGTGACATGACTTAATTTGTGTTTTCACAACTCCCCATGACTGAGCAGGTAGAATGAATTGGAGATGGTAAAAAGTGATAGTTCCTGGCCAGGCTATCAGTGCTTATAAAAATTCCACCAATTTAACTTATAAAATGACCTGCCTATTTGTAGAAACACTTGAAAGAGTAAAATGTCATATGCTTGTTCTTGAAGAACAATAATAGTAAGTGCTGGAACTCTAAAACATGTTTTCCCCTTTTCTCCCTCCAAATTGCCCTCAGAATGATGCACAGAACTGTTCCCTGTGAGGACAAGAGGCAAGGCTTTACCTCTCCTCACTCCACCAAAACCTCATGAGGCAGGGTGGCAGGAAAATAATTTTTATTCAAGCCCAGTTTTGATGGAAGACAGAGGAAACCTTTTCATTTCAAATTATCATCTTCAGAAAACTCAAGGGAAAGGGAAGCTTTTATAAGAGAAGTGTTGGCAAAGTGGGACAAAAGGCAGTAATAGATTGTAATAGTAATAGAATGTAGATTCAGCTAGGCAGTGTTATGGAACATGTATATTTGGGGTCGTTTCTGTTCTGAGTCCGAGGAGGTTGGCAAGTTAAAACAACTTGGAGCTTTAATTTTCAGTAAGATAAAGTTGCCCTTACTATCAGGGATATATATATATATATATTGAAAGCAGCCTAAATATGTTTTAATGGGCAAATGTTATATTTATTCATTTTCCTGTAACAAGCCATTCAAGCATACATAAACACACAGATGTAAAAATATTGTGTGACAAAAGGATTTTAAAGTGGAATGCATGTAAAAGACAAACTAAGGATTTTCAAATGGGTAATAAACATATGAAAAGATGTTCAATTGTATGATTCATTAATACCATTATATGTTACCTCTACACATCTGCTAATAAAAATACAGCTGACTGCGTGGGCTCTCTCATCCAGCCATCCAGCGAGGAGGTCCACAGAACAGAGTAGAGGAGAGTGTGGCTGCAAAGTCACTAATCAAGACCTCCGGAGACCAAGCAGGAAGCAGGTCTGATTTTATTGCACAGTTACCATGTATAAATTCTCAGGCAGTAGCTAAGCAGATTACAGGTAGCCACCAATGCAATGTCTGCTAACTATCCTTGCATCAACCAATCCAGGAGTGGGCAGTGGAGCAAACACAGGGACTGCAACACATGGCCTCATGCCCAGGGCTGTGCCTACAGGGTAAGTGGCCGCCTGCTCACATGCCTAGCACGAGGGGAGTGGCCTGCCACTAAGATGCCCTTAACGTATGCCATGTATGCAGTACTCCATGCACTTGTCCCCACAGCTGACAAAATCAGGGTCTGATGAACTTGTGGAGAACCTGGAATGCTCACACACTGCTAGTGCAAAGACTAGAGAGCACAGCTCTGAAACTCTTTGGAGTATCTGCTTGTGCTGAACACGTGCCTTTCTGCAGTGTATATATTAGAAGTATGTGCCTGCCTGCAAACTAAGTAGAAAGTACAGGAATTTTCATAATAGTTTTTTTTCCCTTATAATGCTCAAACACTAAATACTACTGAAATGTTTATTAGCACTTGCATGGATAAATATTTGATATACCCACAGCTGGAGTACTTAATATCAATGGGAGTAAGTGATCCTCTAGCCATACACAAAAATGTAGACTAATGTCACAAACAGAATATTGAAAAACCCTGAATACTAAAGAGTACATAGTTAATTATTTTATTTAGATAAGGTGCTAAAGCAGGGTAGTGCTGCACTCCCATCAAATCTCTCTAATTTGCATAAGCAGCAATAATGATAATAAATAGTCACATCATGCCGCAGTCTGGCTGGGCACAAATCACAAGCCACTCAAGCAGGAACAAACTTTATTTCTGAACTCACCTGAAAGCCACCCACGGGGTCCTTCCAGCGACCACACACCAACCGGAACTCCCTCCACTGGAACTCCACCCACCAACGTGAACTCTTCAGGAATCCCCTGGAGAGCTCAACTGGAACTCAAGGGGATCCTCGAGAACTCAAAAGTCATCATCTTAATGGCTCGCAGGCATCACCTCTCAACCACTACTTCTGGCAAAATGCCAGGGGCCATTCTGATTTGGCTGTGGCTCTCAACAACATCATAATGTTGACTTGAGATGATTGTGGTTTAGAAGTAAGGATTAAAGGTGAGAAAATGGAAAATAACAGTTGTGTGAGAAGATTCTTCATGCACTTTGGCTTTGAGTCATAATCTGTCATCTGTTGTAAGCAAGTTCATGTATACCTCAGGATGCATGAGGCTCTTGTTAGATCTTCTTAATGATAAATATTAATTAGTTGAATGATTCAATAATCAAGTTCTATCTCGTGCACTTCTTCAATTGTAATGAGGCAATTTCATCCTCATGGTGTTCTGATACAATATGAAGACCCCTGCTTTGGACACTTATGCAATCCTTTCTCCATTCCCTATTTAGTTTCTAGGATGTCCCTCTGGAATCATTTCTCCATGGTCCCTCAGGCCTTTGATAGTCCTCACAGCATTTCCCTCTTACAGAAACTCTTCAGGGCTGGGTGGTAGGTGGGTCTGGGCAGAAACCCATTAGAAGTTCAAAGAATAGAGAGCAAACCTCTCTCCAAAATTACTGGGAATGTTAGGGAGCAGGAGAGCTGACAAGACAGTGTCACATGGTCCTCTCTGGCCTGCTCAAGTCCACATGGGCAGCAGCATGGCGGGAAGGTAACCAGCACAGGAGGCTCTGCTACATTTGGGTGATCCTGACACCAGTACAAACAGTACTGACAGCTCCTGACAGGAACCCAGAATTCCTGTAATTCAACTGCTTTGAGGAATTACAGAGGTTTTCAGAAATGATGGATATGCTGAGTTTGCAAATTCCTAACAGTTTTGGAAAATAATGTTTTTTAGTTTCAATTGCTCTCATTCTCTGTCCATAGCTCTTGACTATCTCCACATATTCACAAGCCAGCCCTGAGGGCCAGCACCGGTTTCTTAGGACATTTCCCCTCCTGAATTAGGCTTGAGAAGACACACCTGAGAGATAATCCATGTCTGAGGTGAGCTCCAGCTGTCCACGGCTTGCCAGAGCTTTCACATCTTGTTTGAGCTTAATCCTTGTTTCAGAATTCTCTTCAGGTAACATGTTTAATATCTCATGCCCTTACAGGCTTGTAACTGTGACTTCTTAAGTCAGCCTTTCTCCTGGCAATGAGGGTGCAAGTTAGAATCCCTGGGGGGCAGGGTGTGAGTCCTGAGTGCACTGACTGGGCTCCAGACTACTCTGGATTCTGTTTCCCAGGGTCCCTGACATCTGCCCCTGGGGGCTCTCTAGCTCTTCACCTTAGTCCTTTGCATTCTGCTGTGCTGAGTAACCTCGTGGCCTATTGTAAGATGTTGGGTTCTTGTGGTGATATTAGTAGCCCCTGGTGCTTAGAAGTTAGGGACCTTGGTCTCCCAACTCCACAAATTTGACAACCTGGTTTTCAGTCGCAAGAGCTTCAGATTAAATTTTGCCAATGTTGTGTTCATAAAATTGACAGGGAGGCGAAAATGTTCAAACAGTACATCTGTACCCTAGAGAGGTGCTTCCTATGAAGCAAGACTCAGTCCAGCCTGGAGACTTTGAGGTCTATGGTGGGATCCTCTATGGAGTGAGTAGAAATTGGTCAGAGTTTGTAGTTTTGGATTGTGCACAGCTGGCATGAGCAGATCTGTGCCTGCTGTGCCTCCTACCTTTTCAGGTCATCTATTTTTTTGTTCTTGCAACCTTATCAAGTGCTTGGTTTCTGCTCACACCATGAGGGTAAGAACAACTAATCATCTAAGTAGCCTTTCATATCAGCCCATCTCAATGTCAATAATTCAGATGTACCCAGGTATGACCTGCTGATTGTCAGAGTATTGAATGTAGCCAGTGTCTATGGAATACTTTTTAGCATATAAATGACCAATTGCATTACAACATATGATATATAAAACTTGCCCAAAAACTATTACTTGAAAGAAATAACTTTTTTGAATTTTGCTATGAGAAATCTTAAGTTTATTACTTTTCAATTCCATATTCAGGCAAAAATTAAAATGTATGTCTTCAAGGAACATTATTTCCTTTGGAAATCCAGGTTATCCACTAGTCTTATGAATTTAGTTCTCTAGTAGATTAACACAATAAAGATGCTTTGATTATCTGCTTGTTTCTAATAGTATAGTAGAAGATTTTCTGAGTCATTTTTATATCCTTTGCAAATAAAGATGGCAATTTGTTGCTTCTTTGTGTTTTGCCAATTCCATTAATGTTCATCGGACACCAGGATTTTGCATGTTTTGATTCTCTCTTTTGCTTATTTGTTTTCTTGTTCATTAAAATTTTCTCTCAGATTTAATTTTTTTTCTCCTACTTTTGGCCTAGTTTTCATAGTCCTTGATTGATAGTGGCTTTTAGATAGCCTTCTCCTTTAATCCTGTGGAGAGCAGCCTGTGTCCTTCTGTGAGTCCATCCATGATGAATAGAACACGGTTTTCAGGCTGTGCCCAGCTCTGAATCACTCCATTTTGTGCAGCAGTGGTTTGACATGATGTGTTGTTCCGTTTTGAGCCCAAGTGCCAACATAGATTGACTCCTAGTTTTTGCAAGTAAACAACCACAAGTTGTCTAGCACCACTATAAAGTACAAATTTTTGACTTATAAGCTGGAGTGGAGGTGAGTAGTCCATTTGGACTGCTGTTTATTAGCCACCTATAGACTGGCTAATAAACAGATATGTAAATTCAAGATCAAGTTATCAGCAGACTTCATACTTAGTGAGTGCTCACTTCCTCACAGACTGTTGCCTGGTTTCTTTAATATGATTTTGATGCACCCATGAATCCATGTACTTCTGATTTAATTTTATTCAGAATTCTGTACGGAAACTACTTCAAGTCTGTGCTTCTCTAGAAGGGCTGTGACATTGTGGTTTTGTGGTTCTCTCATCAAGCTTTGAGTAGTGTGATAGTAAACAAGAATTCCCACCTGAGAATTTCCACCAAACTCCAAAGCTGAGTACAGGCACTAAGATAAATGAATGAATAAAAATAAAGAAAATAAAATTTTAAAAAAATCACAATTTCTAAACAATGATGTTGGCTCATCTTTTGTAGAGTTATCTTACTAGACCACTGAAACAGGAAAAAGTTCATTTCAGTTGTAAGTCTCATTCCATCAATTTAAGAAATCATTTAACAATACTGTCCTTCCCCCAATATTGTATACTTCCGACAGGCTTACAGAATGTTTTTTTTTTTAAAGGTATTTTTCCTTGCAAAAGTTACTCACCATAAAATCCAGGAGATAGGCTCCAAATGTGTTTTTCTTCTATATTAAAAAGAATAATAGGATACTTGAACATGGCAGTAGGCGTGGAGAGATCAAGTCTCTAACCTCTTCAGCTGCGCGGGCATAGGGAGTCGTAAACCATCTAAATGCTATTTGCTCAGGATCACTAGGCAATGCTGAGCTGACGTGGATCTGGGGCAAACAGTCTGGGCCTCTCATAACACACATGGAGCCCGGATCGGCTGAATTCATGCTCCCATTCGCCTGCTTCTCACAGACAAACTGCTGTGACTCAGTACTAAACGATCCTGCTGAAACAACTGGTCGGAGGTAAATGCCACTTCATAGGCAGTGGCCACAGGATTGAAACAGGGCTTGGGAGAGCCAGTCAGGACCCACCTGTTGCATTGGTCACCCGGCAAAGGGAATGAACTGTCGCCATTTGCATGGGATACCACCACGGCAGAGAACTGATGTCACCAGAATGCAGCGGAGGAGATAACGTCATGAAACCAGCGGTGACAGGTGTGTAATCCCCTATCCCTCCCTCTCCACACAGCAGGAAAACCCTAAGGGCCCCTCCCAGCTCTCCTATAAGGGCCCCTCCCAGCTCTCCCGTGAGCTTGATAGCCAGACGGAGGGAATCAGGAGTGGCATGGGACTTGCGATGTGGAACTTCAGGCTACCGCTCCACCAGTGCTGACAACTGAGGTCTCTTGCACCAGCTACCGGGGGCGTGGCTACCAGAGGGCAAGCAAAATTAGCTGAGCATTCTCAGCCCCAAGCTCTACAAACGTAGGGTCTGAGGTAATGGCAAACAGGGAGACTATGCCCAGTCATTCATGAAAACAGGGCTCCCCGGGAGCAGCAGACCTGGCGTGTAGCCAATATTATGGTGAGCATCACCGGTGAGCGGGGCCTGGATTGAGGAAAAGTGGGAAGTGGCTAGACAGAAGAGAAGGCCCTAGGCACTAAGGATTGGAGACCTGCCCAGTGTGTGAGGAGGAGCTGCTACACAGTGATTGGTTCTCACATATTGACAGGAGAAGCTTGGCCCTGTAGGCACAGGTCCACCTACTAGAAGAGAAGTTAATCAAACTATAAGACTGCATTTATTAATTTTTTTTTTAAATTTGGGGTTTTTTTCATTTTCAATTCTTTTGTTGTAGTTTCTTAAACTTTTTTTAAATTTTTAAAATTTTTTTTAATTTAAATTTTTATTTTTTTATTATTTTTTTTAAATTTTTTTCTTTTTTTTCTATTGTTTCTTTTGTCTTTTTATTTCTTTTCAATTTTCTTATTCCCCCTTCCTTGAATTCTACCAGCTAACTCTCATTCCTTTAGTGACTTCTTCCCTTCCCTTCTAATACCTTTCCTCCCAAGCATCAAATAAATTTATAGGAGTAAAAAGTAACTCAGCAGTCAAACAGAACAAGATGTAACATGAGCAGCATGAAAAAGCAAGGCAGAATAGGAATACAAACAATGCAGGACAGCCTAAATATTCAGGAGGACCTAGAGTCATCAGAAAAATGGTGAAGTAAAGAACTCAAGGAATACCTTAGACAGATGGAATGGAACCTTAAAGAGGATATGAGACAGCAAATTCAAACAGTGAAAGAACACATTGAAAATGAATTACATTAGCAGATAAAAGAAGAAGTTAAGCATCTTTATCAGGAGATAGAGATTATAAAAGAAATCAAACAATAAATCTAGAAATGAAGGAAACTATAAACCAAATTAAAAACTCAAATGAGAGTATCACCAACAGAGTGGAGCAAGTAGAAGCCAGAACATCAGATAATGAAGACAAAATATATCATCTTGAAAAGAGTCTAGCCAACTCAGAAAGGCTGGTAAAAAATCACGAGAAAAACATCCAAGAGATATGGGATAACATAAAAAAACAAACTTAAGAGTCATTCGGATAGAGGAAAGTATAGAGATTCAAACCAAGGGAAGGAGTAACCTGCTGAATGAAATAATTACAGAAAACTTTCCAGAAATAAAAAAGGAAACAGATATACAAATTGTAGATGCATACAGGACACCGAGCATACAAAATCACAGTAGACCAACGCCAAGACACATTGTTATGAAGATAGCCAATATACAGAACAAAGAGAAAATATTAAAAGCTACAAGAGAAAGGAGGCAGATTACATTCAGGGGTAAACCAATAAGGTTAACAACGGATTTTTCATCACAGACGCTGAAAGCAAAAAGATCCTGGAACAACGTATTTCAAACACTGAAAGACAATGGATGCCAAACAAGAATTCTGTATCCAGCAAAATTAAGCTTCAGGTATGACAACAAAATAAAAATCTTTCATGATAAACAAAAGTTAAAAGAATTTGCAGCCAGAAAACCAGCATTGCAAAGCATCTTGAGCAAAACACTACATGAAGAAGTAATAAAAAATAATAATCAAAACCATCAGTAGGAAGTGCCTCAGTAAAGACAGAGGGTGGGGGGAAAGCTAATCATGGAGAAACAAACTAAATTAAAGAAAAAAGATAAATAATCAAACATGGCTGGAAGTACAAACCATATATCAATAGTAACTCTAAACGTTAATGGCTTAAACTCTCCAATAAAGCGACATAGGCTGGTAACATGGATTAAAGAAACAAATCCAACAATATGCTGCCTCCAGAAGACACATCTGATTGGAAAAGACATACACAGGCTGAAGGTGAAAGGTTGGGAAAAAATATACCACGCACACGGTCCTCATAAGCAAGCAGGGGTGGCCATCCTCATATCAAATAAAATTGACTTCAAGACTAAATTAATCAAAAGGGATAAGGAAGGACATTATATACTGTTAAAAGTAACCATTCACCAGCAAGACATAACAATTATCAATATTTATGCACCAAATAATGGTGCTACGATGTTCATAAAACAAATTCTCCTCAAGTTCAAGAATCAAATAGACCACAAAACAATAATTATGAGTGACTTCAACACACCTCTCCAACCATTGGACAGATCCTCCAAACAAAAGTTGAATAAATAAACTATAGAACTCAATATCACAATCAATAACCTAGACTTACCTGACATTTATAGAATATATCAACCATCATACTTTTTTCTCAGCAGCACATGGATTCTACTCAAAGATAGACCATATATTATGCCATAGGGAAACTCTCAGTAAATATAAAGGGGTGGAGATAATACCATGCATTTTATCTGATCATAATGGAATGAAAATGGAAATCAATGATAAAATAAGGAAAGAAAAATCCGACATCACATGGAAAATGAACAATATGTTACTGAATGATCAATGGGTTACAGAATACATAAAGGAGGAAATCAAAAAATTCTTAGAGATAAATGAAAATACAGACACAACATATCGGAATCTATGGGACACAATGAAAGCAGTTTTAAGAGGGAAATTCATTGCCTGGATATCATTCCTCAAAAAAAAGGAAAAATCAACAAATAAATGAGCTCACAATTCATCTCAAAGCCCTAGAAAAGGAAAAGCAAAACAACAGCAAATGTAGCAGAAAGCAAGAAATAACTAAAATCAGAGTGGAAATCAAAGAAATTGAAACAAAAGAAACTATTGAAAAAATTAACAAAACTAAAAGTTGGTTCTTCAAAAAAATAAATAAGATCTACAGATCCTTAGCCATGCTAATGAAGAGAAGAAGAGAGAGAACTCAAATTACTAACATATGGGATGAAAAAGGCAATATCACAACAGATGCTACAGAAATACAGAAGACAATTAGAAATTATTTTGAAAACCTATATTCCAATAAAAATAGAAGATAGTGAAGACATCGATAAATTTCTTAAGTCATATGATTTGCCCAGACTGAGTCAGGAGGATACACACAATTTGAACAGACCAATATCAATGGATGAAATAGAAGAAGCAATCAAAAGACTACCAACCAAGAAAAGCCCAGGACCAGATGGGTATACAGCAGAATTTTACAAAACCTTTAAAGAAGAATTAATACCAATATTTTCAAGTTATTTCAGGAAATAGAAAAAGAGTGACCTCTTCCAAATTCATTCTATGAGGCCAACATCACCCTGATTCCAAAACCAGACAAAGACACTTCAAAGAAAGAAAATTATAGACCAATATCTCTAATGAACCTAGATGCAAAAATCCTCAATAAAATTTGGGCGAATCAGATACAAAAACAGATCAAAAAAATTGTGCACCATGATCAAGTAGGATTCATCCCTGGGATGCAAGGATGGTTCAATATATGGAAATTAATAAATGTTATTCACCACATCAATAGACTTAAAAATAAGAACCATATGATCATCTTGATAGACGCAGAAAAGGCATTCGACAAAGTACAGTATCCTTTTATGTTCAAAACAAAAGAAAAATTAGGGATAATAGGAACTTACCTCAACATTGTAAAAGCTATCTATGCTAAGCCTCAGGCAAGCATCATTCTGAATGGAGAAAAATTGAAGGCATTCCCTCTAAAATCTGGAACAAGACAGAGATGCCCTCTATCAACATTTCTATTAAATATAGTTCTCCAAACACTGGCCAGAGCAATTAGACAAAAGAAATTAAAGGCATAAAAATAGGAAAAGAAGAACTTAAATTATCACTATTTGCGGATGACATGGTTCTATACCTAGAAGACCCAAAAGGGTGTACAAAAAAAACTACTAGAACTAATAAATGAATTCAGCAAAGTGGCAGGATATAAAATAAACACGCATAAATCAAACGCATTTCTGTATATCAGCGACAAAACTTCTTTAATGGAAATGAAAAAAAACACTCCATTCACAATATCCTCAAAAAAAATAAAATAAAATACTTGGGAATCAACCTAACAAAAGTGGTGAAAGATTTATACAATGAAAACTACAGAACCGTAAAGAGAGAAGTAGAAGAAGATCATAGAAGATGGAAAAATATAAACTGTTCATGGATAGGCAGAAGTAACATCATCAAAATGGTGATATTACCAAAAGTTCTCTATAGGTTTAATGCAATGGCAATCAAAATCCCAATGGCATTTCTTGTAGAAATAGATAAAGCAATCATGAAATTCATATGGAAAAATAAAAGACCCATAATAGCAAAAGCAATTCTAAGCAGGAAGTGTGAATCAGATGGCATAGCGAGACCAGATTTCAAAGTATACTACAGAGCAACAGTAACAAAAACAGCATGGTACTGGTACCAAAACAGGCGGGTGGACCAATGGTACAGAATAGAGGACACAGAGACTAATCCACAAAGTTACAACTATCTTATATTTGATAAAGGTACTAAAAGCATGCAATGGAGGAAGGATAGCATCTTCAACAAATGGTGCTGGGAAAACAGGAAATCCATATGCAACAAAATGAAACTGAATCCCCTCCTCTCACCATGCACAAAAGTTAACTCAAAATGGATCAAGGAGCTTGATATCAAAGCAGAGACGCTGTGTCTGTTAGAAGAAAAAGTTGGCTCCAACCTACATATTGTGGGGTTGGGCTCCAAATTCCTTAATAGGACACCCATAGCACAAAAGTTAATAACAAGAAACAACAAATGGGACTTACTTAAACTAAAAAGTTTTTTTCTCATCAAGAGAAACAATAAGAGAGGTAAATAGGGAGCCTACATCATGGGAACAAATTTTTACTCCTCACACTTCAGATAGAGCCCTAATATCCAGAATATACAAAGAACTCAAAAAATTAAACAATAACATAACAAATAACCCAATCAACAAATGGGCCAAGGACCTGAACAGACACTTAACAGAGGAGGACATACAATCAATCAACAAGTACATGAAAAAATGCTCACCATCTCTAGCAGTCAGAGAAATGCAAATCAAAACCACCCTAAGATACCATCTCACTCCAGTAAGATTGGCAGCCATTCTGAAGTCAAACAACAAGTGCTGGCGAGGATGTGGAGATAAGGGTGCTCTTGTACATTGCTGGTGGGACTGCAAATTGGTGCAGCCAATTTGGAAAGCAGTATGGAGATTCCTGGGAAAGCTGGGAACGGAACCACCATTTGACCCAGCTATTGCCCTTCTCAGACTATTCTCTGAAGATCTTAAAAGAGTGTACTACAGGGATACTGCCACATCGATGTTCATAGCAGCACAATTCACAATAGGTAGACTGTGTAACTGACCCAGATGCCCTTAAATAGATGAATGGATAAAAAAAAAATGTGGCATTTATACACCATGGAGTATTACGCAGCACTAAAAAATGACAAAATCATGGAATTTGCAGGGAAATGGATGGCACTAGAGCAGATTATGCTAAGTGAAGCTTGCCAATCCCTAAAAAACAAATGCCAAATGTCTTCTTTGATATAATGAGAGCAACTAAGAACAGAGCACGGAGGAAGAGCAGGAGGAAAAGATTAACATTAAACAGAGACATGAGGTGGGAGGGAAAGGGAGAGTAAAGGGAAATTGCATGGAAATGGAAGGAGACCCTCATTGTTATACAAAATTACATATAAGAGGTTGTGAAGGGAATGGGAAAATAAACAAGGAGAGAAATGAATTACAGTAGATGGGGTAGAGATAGAAGATGGGAGGGGAGGGGAGGGGTATAGTTCAGGATAGGAAAGGTAGCAGAATACAACAGTCACTAGTATGGCATTATGTTAAAAAGTGGATGTGTAACCGATATGAATCTGCAATATGTATACAGGGTAAAAATGGGAGTTCATAATCCATTTAAATCAAATGTATGAATATGATATGTCAAGAGCTTTGTAATGTTTTGAACAACCAATAAAAAAGAATAATAACTAGAATCTTCCACCAAAATATATATAATAAATAATAGTTATTAAAATATGATAAATACTAATAAAATAACAATGCTACACATTTTAATTTAAAGACTAAAATAAGAAGTTTTAAATTCTTCATTTCTACAATTGTATCTTTTAAAACTCATGAACAAAATAAAAAAAGAAAAATAAGAGCAAAAGACAGAAGGAGAGAGAGGGAGAGAGAGACAAAGAGAAAGAGAGAAAGACATTGATCGATTTGCTGAGAGAGAATGTTTTTCCCCTGGAGTTTGACTTTTTATATCATTGGTCTCATTGTCTCAGGAAGTCCAGGCCACTGAATAGGTCAGCAGGTTCAATTCTAGTAATGGTTAGTTTCTTTTCAAGATTATAGGAATACCTGTTTTGTGTGTGTGTGTGTGTGTGTGTGTGTTTGTGTATTGTACTATATAGAGTTATGACAGAACTTACAGTTTTATATATTGTTTGCCTCTATTTTATGAAATCAGCTTCTGGCAACAAAAGTAGAGAGTATTTTTTTCTAGCTGTTCTTGCACCTAGATGGATTCTGGTGATTATGTTTATACAAGAGATTTCATCAGAATTACTTTTATGTTACTTTGTAGGTCTTGTTCATAGAACTCTGAGACATTATTCAAGCCTTAGTTGCTCCTTTCCCATCCTACTTATTCAGGATACCAGATGTAGTAGTTGTCAATCTTTGATCTTGCAGATGAATGCAGTGCCTTAGTGTGAGAGTAACAACAGGAAGGCAGGAATCTGAATCTCTGAATGACCATGTGAAGTCATGCTTTCACTTATGTCTAAGGGTTGGGGTTAACGTATCTTTCAAGTTGTATCATCAGACCACCAAACGATTTGCATCTCCAGTGCCATCAATTTATTCTAACTCCCTCCCATCAGAGAGAAGGAACTCCAACACAGCTAAGTACCTCTTAGCCTTGAAAGTCTCTTCCTGAGTGTGCAACAAACCCATGACTGGGTCCCCAGTGATTTTTCTACTTCATCCTTAGTGAGCTTGTTTCACTGACTACGTTGGATGGAGGCTTGTTCCTAGGATTAGCCCCTACTACTCTGTATTTTCTGCTCTAAAATATATTTTCTTCAAGATCTTTTTGCTAAATTCTGAGTAATTCTTCAAGATCCACTTGAAGAATAGAAAATTAAAGATCTACTTAAAGAATGGAAATGTCACTTCTGTGAAGCCTCCTATTATATTTACAAGTAAAACTAACTGTTGCTTGGGTAGGAACCACATACACTGTATTTTTATCATCATTTTGATATCCATTGCTTTTTGCTATATTTTATTAGATTTTTCCCCATCAACATACAAACTGATTAAAATAATAACCTTGGTTTTTTTTCCATCTTTAAACACCCAATAACAATGAGCTCCACATTTGTATTATCTATATGAGTAATTGTACTCCTAAATGTTGCAGGGAAAAGAAGTATGGTTCAATTAAAACAAAACAAAACAAAGATTATTTATGAAAATTGATAAAACTCATTTCACAAAATAATAGTATATTTTAACTGTGAAATTAGAAGGTGCTACTAATAAGCTCATATAAACATAAACTTTCAAATATGTGATTGGTAGCACTTCAGGACATATCAACGAAAAATTAGAAGATTCCAAATTATCATTTTGAATTTTATCTTCTGATATTGTATTCAAAGTAACAATGTTGGATAATTGTTATTTTAGATGATATAAAAACGGAGCTGTGACTTCTAGCTATCAGTACTTAGTTTTTGTCATGTTATTGTCAAAAAATAAATTTTACACAAATATACTGCTGAAAATGGGAGGGACACTCTTGATATCTTTTTGAGGAGCTCAGAGCATTCTAGGTAGAGAAATTAGCCAATGAAACATCCACATCTGTTTTAAGAACACGGTGTCTATTTATTTGCACCTAGAACCATGAAGGCAGCATGTACAGGCAAAGAGTAATCTGATTATATAATTTTGTCCTATGATTTAACACATCAGACTTCCTTCCTTAAGTTAATACATTTTTAGTTATTTAAATTATTGCTCATACTAAAATTTAAATGTGAGAAGAAGTTACTTAATCCAAGATAAAGACAACAAACAGATGATATTTGTGGCATTTGTCAGCTTTAGAAAATTGCTTATGGTTATGATTCTTTGCTAATTTTCAATAAATAGTCCCCATTTTTCTTTTTTCTTTTTTTGGTGGAGATTGACCCCAGAGTCTAACACTGGAGCCCTCACTAATCATTTTTATTTTGTGTTTTTGTCTTTTATTTAAAGCAAAGATCCAAAATATATACATTCTAAGTCTTCAAGACTTAGATCCAATCTAGTGGATACATTGGAAGACTATGTTTCAAAGGAACAGTAATCATATCTGGAATGTGAAGTTGGAGGACATATATCCATCTATCTATGCACACACACTACACGTGTGTGCATAGATAGATGGATATATGTAATTTTATTGCTAATGAAGAAATGCTGATACTCATGAGGAGAATACTTAAAAAAACTGAGTGAGAGGGAGAGCAAGTGATGAGGGAGTAAAAATTTAAAACAAACAAAAAATTACTTTCCCTCCCCGAAAAGAACAACTGAGAGAGAGGGTATTGAAATACTCAGTCTCTGGTCACTGTTTTGATATTCCTGCCTGCTGTTCTACATATATTGTGGGGCCAATGACACCTAAACCACCTGGGGAGGAGGGACATGCCTTGGCTTTTGAAGCTAAAGTCCTTGTGTGGAGAAACAGGGCACAATCCGCCTGGCCTCAGCCACTCACTGAGTTTCCAGCCAGGGGTGAAAATGTATAAAACAGTCAAATCCTTGAAAAGATCTTGTATTTTGGAATGCAATTTTCTTTGTCTCAAGTCAGCCATCCCTTAACTAGCTGGCTATAAATCAGATTTGTTTTCCAGTTTTTGAAAATCCTGGGTTTTGAAAATAGCCAGACACAGAACTTGTGGAAACAGGGTGGCTGAACACTTGTCCCCAGACTTTGTTGCCCTGGACAAGTAAATCTTCTCCTAAGCTGGCCTTCCATTCATTAACAATATTGAAACCCCAAGTGCACACTCAGCACTTGGGGTGAGGAGCCCATATTGGAGGGTGGGTGAAGGCAGCAGAAGGACAGCTCAGGTGGCAGGAGGTTGCAGCCTATGTTACGCTGGGCTGCACTGGGTTGTGTGTGTTGGTTTTGTAAAGAGGTAACTGCATAGCGAAAGCACATGCCCTGCATTTCCTTCCTGTGCTGCAGCTTCTCTGACATCCACCTTGGACTACCCCAAAGAATTTCTGCATGAACGATTCAGCAATGCTTCACATCCTCATCTGCAGAAAGATGGGTTTTTTAAACCCAAGGACTGAAATTCAGCAGCCTAGCTTGATTTAATTAATTTATTAAATTGAAGTTATGAATTTGAATCTTCTCTTTTTCTTTTGTTTAATTTGGTAAGGGCTTATGAATCTTGTTTATCTTTTCAAAGAACAAACTCTTCATTTCATTGATCCTTTTATATTTTTTTAAACTTTCAATTTCATTTATTTTAGTTCTGATCTTATGTTTTTCTTTCCCTTTACAGATTTTGGAATTGGTGTGTTCTTTTTCAAAGGCCTTAAGGTGCATCATTAAATTGTTTATTTCATATTTTCTTATGTGGGCACTCATAACTATACACTTTTCTCTTAGAATTGCCTTCATATTGTTCCAGAGGTTCTGGTTCAGCTTATGACTGTCTTTGCCAGTATTCTCTTTTGCTTCTGAGAACTTTCTAATTTCTTCCCTATTTCTTCTATCACATATTCATCATTCAAAAGTGTATCATTTAAGCCAGGGGAAGTGGTATACGCCTATAATCCCAGTGGCTCAGAAGGCTAAGGAAGGAGGATTGCAAGTTAAAAGCCAGCCTCAGCAATTTAGGAAGGCTCTAAGCTGCTCAGTGAGACCCTGTTTCAACATAAAATATTAAAAGGGCTGGGGATGTGGCTCAGTGGTAAGCAACACTGAGTTCAATACCAAACCCAGTCTCCCCCAACAACAATACCAACAACAAAAACCAAGTGTATCATTCAATATCCACACATTTATATAGATTCTGCAACATTTTTTGGTGTAGATTTTTAATTTCATTCTATTATGATCAAAAAAAGATGCAAGGAATTATATAATTTTTTTGTATTTTATAAGTGTTTCTTTGTAGTATCAAATATGGTGTATTTTGGAGAAATTTTCGTGAGCCACTGAGAAGAAAATGAATTCAGCTGTTGTTGGATGAAATACTCTATAGATGTCTGATAAGTCCATTTGGTTTATAATTTTTTTCAAATTCAAAGGGTCATTACTGAGCACATGTCTGGATGACCTATTTATTGGTGAGAAAGTTGTGTTGAAATCATTCTATATTTTTGGACTGGAGTCTATGTGAAGCTTCAATTTGAGTAGTGTCTCATTCATGTAATTGGCTGCATCCATATTTGGGGCATAAATATTTATTATTGTCATATCTTCTTGTTGGATTGTTCTCTTTACCAGCACGAAGTGACCTTCCTTGACTTTTCTGATTAGTTGTGGCTTGAATTCAGCTTTGTCAGATATGAGAGTAGCCACTACTCCTTGTTTTCATATTCCATATGCATGATATATCAATTTCAACTCTTTTAATTTCAGCTTATGACTGTCTTTGCCAGTAAAGTGGATATCTTGCAAAAAACATAGTTGTGTCTTCTTTTTACATCCATTCTGCAAGCCTATGTCTTTTAGTGGGATAGTTAAGATTATTTGTAGTTAATAAAATTATAGAGAGTTGTTTATTGACTCCTGCCTTTTTGATTTATTTCTAATGTTTAATATGATCCTGTTTCTCATTTACTTGGCTGTTTTTGAAATGATATTTGTTCACTTGTGAGCTCTGGAGTTTGCTTTTGATTTGAGTGGAGTATTTTCTTTCTTTTTTCCAGTTCATTTCCCTGTTTTTTTTTTTTTAATTTTACCATCTTTTTTTTGTTCTATTTTGGATATATGTAACTGTAGAGTATATTTTGACATAGTATACATACATGAAGTAATGAAGTATAACTTATTCTTCACTAGGATTCCATCCTTGTGGTTGCACATGATGTGGAATTTCACTGGTCGTATATTCATATATATAGCATAGGAAAGCTATGTCTAGTTCATTCTACTGTCTTTCCTCTTCCTAGCTCACTCCCTCCCTTCATTCGTCTTTCTCTAATCCAATGAACTTCTATTCCCACCCCCCAGCCCTCGTCCCCGCCTTTGTATTGTGTCAACATCCACATATCAGAGAGAACATTTAGCCTTTGGTTTTTTGGGGATTGTCTTATTTCACTTAGCATGAGAGTCTCCAGATCCACCCATTTATCTTCAAAAGTCATAAAATAATTCTTTTTATGGCTGAGTAATATTCCATTGTATATAGATACCATATTTTCTTTATCCATTCATCTACTGAAGGGCATCTAGGTTGGTTCCACAGTTTAGCTAATGTGAATTGAGTTGGTATAAACTTTGATGTGGCTACATGACTGTTGTATGGAATCCTCCTTCTTCTTCTTCTTTTCCTTCTTCTTCTTCTCCTCCTCCTCCTCCTCCTCCTCCTTCTTCTTCTGCCAGGAATTGAACCCAGGATCTTATGCATGCTATACAAGGACTCTACCAACTGAATTATATCCCAGCCCCTATATGCTATTTTTAAGTACTTTGGGTATATACCAAGGAGTGGGATAATTGGGTCAAATGGTGGTTCCATTCCAAGTTTTCTGAGCAATCTCCATACTGCTTCCAGAGTGGTTGCACCAATTTGCAGTCCCACCAGCAATTTATGAGCGTACCTTTCCCCCCACATCCTTGACAATATTTATTGTTACTTGTATTCTTGATAATTGCCCTTCTGACTGAATTGAAAAGAAATCTCAGTCTAGTTTTAATTTGCATTTCTCTAATTGCTAAAATGTTGAAATTTTTTTCATATATTTGTTGACCTACTATATTTCTTCTTCTGTGAAGTGTCTGTTCAGTTTCTTTGCCCACTTTTTGATTGGGTAATTTTTTTGTGTGTGTGCTAGGTATTTTGAATTATTTATATATCCTGGAGATTAATGCTCTATCTGAGGGGCAGGTGGCCATTTTGTGGACTCTCTCTTCACATTCTTGATTGTTTCTTTTGCTATTAAGAAGCTTTTCAGTTTGACACCATCCCATTTATTTATTCTTGATTTTACATCTTGGGCTTTAGGAGTCTTGTTGAGCAAGTTGGTTCCTAAGCTGACATGATGAAGATTTAGGCCTACATTTTTTTTCTAGTAAGCACAGGGTCTCTGGTCTAATGCCTGGTTCTTAATCCACTTTGAGTTGAGTTTTGTGTAGGGTGAGAGATTGGGGTTTTGTTTTATTCTGCTACATACAAATTAACAGTTTCTGAAGACACCATTAAAAGCCTATCAACAAAGAAAAACCCAGGATCAGATGGATTTTCAGCTGAGTCCTACCATCTTCCAAGAACTAATAAAAATTCTCCTTAAATTATTCTATGAAACAGAAAAGGAGGGAACTCTTCCAAACTCATTCTGTAATATTAGTCTCACCCTTATACCCAACTAAACAGACACATCAAGGAAAGAAAACTTCAGACCAATATCCTGATGAACATAAATGCAAAAACTCTCAATAAAATTCTGACATATCACACACAAAAACATATTAAAAAGACAGTGCACCATGATCGAGTGGGGTTCATCCCAGGGATGCAAGGTTGCTTCAATATATGGAAATCAATAAATGTAATTAAACACATCAATAGACTTAAAGACAGGAGTCACATGTTTATCTCAATGGATGCAGAAAAAGCATTTGACAAAATACAGCATTCATTCATGTTAAAAAAAGTAAGAAAATTTGGATAGTAGGATATATCTCAATATTGCAAAAGCTATACCTGTTAAAACCAAGGCCATCATTATTCTAAACTGAGAAAAATTGAAAGAATTCCCTCTGAAAACTGGAACAAGACTGAAATGACCTCTTACATCACTTCTATTCAACAGAGTCCTTGAAATTCTAGGCAAAGCAATTATACAGAAGAAAGAAGTTAAAGGGGTATGATTAGGAAAAGAAAAGCTCAAACTGTCTTTATTTACTGATGACATGATTCTATATTTAGAACCCCTCCACACACCAAAAAAAATAATCTCCACCAGAAAATATCTAGAACTCATAAAGGAATTCAGTAAAGTAGTAGGATATAAAATTAACACCCATAAAGCAATTGCATTCCTATACTAATGATGAATCAGCTGAAAAAGAAATTAGAAATGCTATTTCATTCACAATAACCCAAAACCAGACCAAAACAAAACAAAACAAAACAAAACCTTGGGTATCACTCTAACCAAAGAAGTGAAAGATCTGTACAATGAAATCTACAAAAGACCAAAGAAAGAAATTGAAGAAGAATTTAGAAGATGAATTTAGAAAATGTTCTTGGATAGGCAGAATTGATATTATCAAAATGGCATATTATCAAGAGTGCTATACAGATTCAATGCAATTCTTATTAAGGTTCTGATGACATTCATCACAAAAATAGAAAAAGCAGTCATGATATTCATTTGGAAAAATAAGTGGAATGTCTCCTTATGTAAGTTCTGTAGTACTGAGTTAGTAGCCATGAATTCTTTTAGTTTCTTCTTATCTTGGAAAGTGTTTATTTTTCTTTAGTTTTGGAAGAATTGCTTTGTTTTATGTAACAGTATAGGTTGACAGTTATTTTCTTTCAGGACTTAGAACACATCCTTCCAAATCTACCTGTTGAGTTTGCTGAGGAATCAGATGGCTTGATTCTAAATGTGACCTGATGTTTTTATTTTGAGGTTGAAAAATTCTATTCTTGTTCAGTATATTTTATAATAATGTATTGTGGAAAAGTTATTTCCTTCCTTTCCTTTCTTTCCTTCCTTCCTTCCTTCCTTCCTTCCTTCCTTCCTTCCTTCCTTCCTTCCTTCTTTCTTTCTTTCTTTCTTTCTTTCTTTCTTTCTTTCTTTCTTTCTTTCTTTCTTTCTTTCTTTCTTTCTTTTCATATCATGGAATTTTACCCAGGGATGCTTAACTTCTGAGTCCATCTCCAGTTCTTTATATTTATTTTTTTTAATTTTGAGACAGGGTCTTGCTAAGTTACATAGGGACTTACTAAGTTGCTGAGGCTGTCTTTGAACTTGTGATCCTCTTTTCTCAGCCTCCCAAGTCACTGGAATTATACATGTGTGCCACAAGCGAGAGCTTCTTTTTATGATCTTATATATTTGTGGTTCTCAAATATCTGGCTTTTCATCTCATTTCCAAGATTTGGAACATTTTCTGTTAGTATCTTCCTGAAGAGGTTGACCTTTCTATTCACCTATATCTCACACCCCAATTCAATTCCAAATATTCTTAAATCTGATCTCATAATGTATCTAAGAGTTCTTTTAAATTTTTATCATGGTGACTTATTTTCCTTTCTTTAATACGGTCTGAATGTTCAATGCTGTCCACTTTACCTTCCAGCTTTGAGATGTTGTCTTCAGCATGATCTACTCTCACTCGGTTGTTTTTTTTTTTTGTTTTCTTAGAATTTATTGATAATTTTAATAATTATTCTTTTGAATTCTTTATCAGGTACTTCATCCACTTCGATACCTTTGGAGTCAGTTGCTGGTGAATTGTGACCTTTAGAAGTTATAATTTTACCTTGTTTTTTTCATGTTTTTTGTATACCTGTATTGTGTTTTATGCATCTTTTGTGATGAATTTCTTCTCTACTCTTCTATATGGACCGTTTTAGGTCACAGACTTTTCCTATTAAAATGTCCAAGAGTGATCTAGTTTGAGACCCTCTCATAGGTATGGTATCTACAACTTTTGTGTTACTTCTTTTCTGTTTTTGTTGTAAGAGTGGATGTCCATTTATGGGTCCTGAAGGCCCACTTCTAGGAATTCATACCTGAAGCCTAGTCATTAGTTTGTATTTTTGTTTTTTCTATCCTTTTAAATAAGATATAGCTGAATCTTGAGTGCTTTTAATTTGTGTGTAGAGCAAGATAGAATTTTTTTTTTGGCTGAAAATAGTTCAGAAGCAGAGTCTGTACCCTATGAACTTGTAGTGTTCCTTTAGATTCCTAGGACCTCACAGAAAAGGGGAAAACCAACAGTATGAACATCCAAAGCAAACAATAAACAGCATTAAAATAAATACCCAACATGTATGGTGATTTCTACAACACTAGCTACCACTAGAACAGGAATGATGAAGACAGCAGTTGTCAACAGCAAAAACCAGTAACTGTGAACTAAATCTGGTATTAAGTGAACAGGAGGCTTCAATTCTCTCATCTACAGCAATAATAATTGCAACAACTTGAATGCTGAGGGCAGGAGTTATGTAATACTAATCATTCTGAAAAATGGTGAAAACACACTTCAAAACAAAATTGCACGTGGCTGGACACATTTCCAGGAGAGGATGAAAGTGTTGAATACTACTAGCAATAGCATAAGTCAGATCAATAGGAAAAGTCTGCTCATGAAAATAGGAAACTAGAAAGCATGAGACTTGAACCCCAATACCTACACATTAGTGGAGAACTTCTGCCTGTTATTGCTGAGGGGCTGGACACTTATGTTCTTTATATTCTTCAAGCTTCCCACTCACAGTAGCTACCCAGGAAGGACATCACTATCTTTAGTTCTTAGCAAAACTATGAGGTTTACCATAGTAAATACATGCCATAATCATGCAAACCTCACTCCTACCAGAGTTCTTCTCTCAGTCCAGGCTAGTTCTGAAATACAGCTTTTCAATTTTTTATTATTATTCCTAGAGCTACATAGTGATACAGAGAAGTTGGGTTCCTCCCGACAAACTCATGCATGCATGGAAATCTGTTTCAGTTCTTTCCCTCCTCTTTCCCTTCCTGTCCTCACTTCCCTCTCCCATTCTCTTTCCTCTATTAGACTTTCTTTTGCTCATCTATTAATTTGTATTGTGTTATCTTTCTCTTCCCATTTTCTTTATTTTACTCTGGCTTCCACATATGAGAGAAAAATTTAGACTTTCGAATTTCTGAGCTTGTCTAATTTCACTTAGCATAAAATTCTCCATTTCTATCCATTTACCAGCAAATGCTATAATTTCATTCATTTTTTTTTTTTTGGCTGAGTAGAACTCCATTGCCCGTGTGTGTGTGTGTGTGTGTGTGTGTGTGTGTGTGTGTGTGTATACTGGAATTTATATATATATATATATATATATATATATACCAGTATTTCTTAATCCATTCATCTATCAAGACACATCTGGATGGATTCCATAATTTAGCTATTATGAATTGTGCTGCTATACACAGTGATGTGGCTCTGTTGCTGTACTATGTAGATAAACCATATTTTTTATATGAGGATCAAATTCTCACTGAAAAGGATACCCACAGTGTAAGAGGGATCTGCATGTTGTCCACAGAGCCACAAGACGACAACATTGTGAACTCTCTTTATTTCCTCCTTTCACTGAGGTCCTAAAAGCATGCCTCTGCTTTCCTCAGGATTTTAAAGTAATGTTTAGTTGCCTTCCAGTTTCCCCACCCCAAAAGCACTGGCGAGGGCTGGAGTGTTGCTGTATTAAAAGAAAGCATGACTGGCATATGTGTGTTCTGTTTCCAGCATCACAAAAGGGAAAAACAAACAAACAACACACACACACACACACACACTTTTCCCACTGGCAACAGAAGGCCTGTGGATAGCCAGTCGCCCAGGATCTGCTTCTGTCAATCAGAGGAATGCCCTGAATACTGCACATCTGGATGGTCTGGTCAAGGGCAAAGAGCACCAAGAGCTCTGGTGCCCTATCACCTCTCCCCAACACACGTGACCATCAGTGGAATATGAAACTATTAGGGTCAGGCAAATGTCAGAGGAAGAGACCACCAAGAGACCTGTCTCATGCAAAAGCAAAGGGTTTATGGGGGGGGGGACCAGCATGCTGGGGCCCAGAGTTCTCCTGAGAGAAACTGGAGCCCTGAGTACAGCTTAAGCAGAGTTTTTATACAGTGTTTAAACAGGGAAGTTCATATGGCAGTTAGGGTGCGAGAGTGGGGTTGTTACAAAATAACCATTACAGAATAATCATGCATTTTGTCAGGGGGTGTTGGGCCAGGGTACATTTTGACATAAGTAACTGTTTTTAACATAAGTTTCGAGTTCCAGGAAAACAGAACTTAAACTTACAGAAAAGCAAAACTTAAACTTAACAGGAGAGAAAAACTTAAATTTAACCTTTACAAAACCATCTCAATCAGAAAAAGTTGGTATTAAACTGTAGCTATTTCATAATACAATAATGAAGGATTCAGGAGTGAGGTAAATAACAATAAAAGCAAAGTAATTATTCTCCTCTCAGTTAAGTTGGGGCATAAGTTATCATCTGTTTGGTTTGTGTGTGTGTGTGGTGTGTGTGTGTGGTGTGTGTGTGTGTGTGTGTGTGTGTGTGTTTGTGTATGAATACACACATATATATGTGTTTGTATGTATCTATCTATTTCAAATAGTTTTCCAAGCAATGATCTCTCCCACATTTGAAGATTAATAAATAGTGGTTGAATTTTTGAAGGTACAACAGATCTATTTCAAATACCTTCTCAACAATTTTGTAGGAAGACAAATGCACACCCAATCCTCTACATGGTATTTAGCCATTTCTAAAACCCCTTGTGCATATTCTCAGACTGTATCCACAGCTAAACTTGCTAGTGCCACCTTCTCATGTGTTGGGATGAGTTTGAACAATCCAGAATAAACCAGTCCTTTGGGAAACTCTCCTGTTGTGGAGTAGAAGTTAGGGCTGGGAAATCATTAAAAATATAAAGAAATGTAGTCGACCTCTGTCCCAGAGAACTGGAAATAATGTGAGGAAACAGATTAGTTGAGGAGACAATTGCACAGTCTCCTTCTGGACTCCTCAGTCTCAGTTTACATTCTGTCACAGAAGTATACATCCTTCAGAGGGAGGAACTAAGAACATATAACCAAGCTGCCTAATCCCAGTGAGAGCCCTCTGTGAAGCAAAGCCTCACTCAAGGGGGATATAGGAAGGTTCTCAGGCAGGTTCTCTGCCTCAAAGTGAGATCAAGAGCTGCCTCCTTTCTGGAGAGAGGAAGTGGGCAGCAGCTCTAAACCCTGGAACATGGCACAACTGCCATGGGCTTGTAGGACTGTGGTACCTACACAGGCTTGTAGGTCATGGTCATGAAAGTGAACAGGCACTTGCTTGCTTCTCATAAACAATCATATCCTTTCAAGCTGATTGGTGTCATTGCTTCTATCATATCCTTTGCAAATTCTTCAGGCCTTTCTTGTTTTTTACAGAGAGCAATGATTCCTGGGCTAAATCATCTGCTATTAAGGTGATCACTTCAGATCAGGCCAATTCATCTGCTCATTGACCGCCTCATCGCTGTAGTTTGAATTGGTTTTAAACAGCTATAGCACAGCACTTATTCTGTACAATGGACTGACTGTTTATGTTGCCCCAAATGCACATGTTGAAACCTGATCCCCAGTGTGATGGTACTAGGAAGGGAGGCCATGGGAAGTGTTCAGACCATGAGTGTGGAGCCCTCAAGAATGAGATTTAGTGCCCTCCTGAGGGCACTAACTCTGTACCCAAGAGAACAGAGTTTTTTCCTTCCACCATATGAGGATGTACATAGGATCCACCATCTGTGGATCTGAAGGTGGGCCCCACCAGACCCTGCATGTGCTAATGAGTTGATCTTGAACTTCCCGGACTCTAGAACTATGAGAAAGAATTACCTATTGCACAAACAAACCCAGACACTCTATGGTATTTTGTTCTAGCCACCAGAAAGGAAGGACTAAGGTCCCTTGAAATAATTTAAAGTATATTTTCACATGGACAAAATAAAAATTTAGGCTTATCTTATTTGCTCACCAGGAAGACAAAAACATCTTTATTGTCTCCCACAACTATACCAAATGAGTCTAGATTCTTTCTATACGGAGGGAATGAATATAATTTATCTTTCCAGAGAACACTTTCCTATGTGTTCTCTCTGAGACACTCTGTGTATATAGAAGTTTACTTATGAATATTATTGTTGCAAGCAGTCTCTTCCAATTGGAAGATTCTAGTTGAGAAATTGTGTCAAATCTTCCTCTCAGTGATTGCTTTTATGATTGTTGAGCAAATGCTTCGAATTCAGTGCTTTCAGTTTCCTCTTCCTAGATTTTTGCATAGTTTGATTTATTATTTAAACGTTTCCTCATTGGGCCACTGGAAGAATTGAATTCAGTACTTTCAGTTTCCTATTCCTAGTTTTTTGCATAGTTTGCTTTATTATTTAAACGTTTCCTTATTGGGTCACTGAAAGAAGTCTATAAAGTCCCAGGAAGTCAGCACAGTAAGGTTATAAAGCAAAGTGACAGGTAAAACAGAAGGGGAGGAGCTCATCAGCACTCATCACCTCCTGAAAGCAGCCTTCTTCCCAAAGGATCCTTCTCTAAAGGAGCCTTGCTCCAGGTGAGACTGGGACACAGTTTATGAGGTGAATTCATTCTTTCTGAAATGAGCATCTCCCAAGAGAGGCTGCTCCTGAGCCAGATGTGGGATAGGAGTTCACTTATAATCCTGGGGATATCAGGAGGCAGCTGTCCATTAAGTGCCCACTGCTCTTCCTGTGTTGAATCTGGCTCCAGCAAAGGTGGAGCCCACAGAGGGAACTGGGAAGGTTTTAAGATTGTCATTTCTTTCTTGACACTTAAATTACCTAATAAAATTCAAATGAAATC
Source organism: Ictidomys tridecemlineatus (assembly GCF_052094955.1). NCBI lineage: Eukaryota > Metazoa > Chordata > Mammalia > Rodentia > Sciuridae > Ictidomys > Ictidomys tridecemlineatus. Next base: position 72,356,946 of record NC_135487.1, on the reverse strand, counting down.
TTGCTTTATTGATTATTTTCATACCTCTAGGTAGATAAAATTTAACAACTTGGAATTTGCCTAAAAAGGCCATTGTCCCAAATTTGGGAACTTTTAAAATCTTGTGCAGACATTTTTTCTGGGCCAGTCACTGACTGGCTGGTTCTCATTTTGTGGTGTAATGCCTTATGCTGTATAATTGAATAGACTATCAGCTTGGTGGTAATCTTGGTGGGGAATTGTAAGAGGAAATGGGTTCTGATCAGAGAAAAATTAATGGCTTTTTTTGTGGTGGGGCTGGGGGAAAGATTTGGGAAGCTAGACTGATTGATTAAAATGGAACAAGTCAGAAGTAACCAAAATTTTCAAGTTAAAGAATGAAAACTCTGGTGCTTATGCTAAATATTTGTTTGTATCTCAAAGAATTTACTCTTTTCATTGCAAACTCTTTGAGTAACAGGGATTGTGATGCTGACAAAAAAAACAGTAAGTTAATTCATTAATAATGGAAAAAATTTAATTTCTAATATATTCTAGATGTATTAAAATTTATAAATACATTCTAGATGTATGTAATTTTTAATACATTCTCAGTGGTAAGATGAAGTGACATTTTTTTCCAACTAAATCTTTTTGAAAACTCTGATTTCCCCTCTCCTTTTTTGGTACTGGGGATTGAATCTGGGAAGTTTTACCAGTGAGCTACATCCCCAGTCCTTTTTGACTTTTATTTTGAGACAGTGTCTCACTATGCTTAAAGCTCTGACTTATAGAACCATGGTGTTTCACATAGTTCAAAAATAAACACATACTGAAAATTAATAAATACACCAACATATGAAGAAGGCCCAAATGAAACAGAAACAGTAATGAGTGAATCTGAGTGTGCTACAAATGAATTGAGCACACCTCAGAAAGTGAAAAGTGGAAGAAATTGTCTAAGCAACTTTGGAATATAGTGTTCTGATCATGTGCATAAGTCTAAAGACAAAAAAAGAACTGTCTGCTAAAAATTTACTCTAGTTAGTAAATGTACTTTTTTTTGTAGAGTTCTGAATCATCAACTTTAAAATTACTTTCCGTGTGTGTTAGATTGGAGCAAATAGGTAAATTTATTGTGTATAAAGATAAGCAGCCCTCTCATAGTCAGAAAAATGAGTTAAAAATGAAGAAGGGGAAAGATTGAATGAACTCAGTTCTCTTTCTCTTGGAGAAGAAATCTAAATAAAAACACATTATCCCCACATGAGCTTAAGAACTTAGGCTTCTTTCACCATTCTGAGACAGGAATTTGGGAATAAAGGGTGAGATACTGAGTCTCAAATGAACTACTGAGATGCGAAAAGTGCTCAGGAAAAATCATAACTCCTGAACACATGCCCTTGGCTCATGCCCTTGAGCCATGCCCTTGTACCAGGAGGGCAGAGAAAACTGGCACAAATGTATGTAGGTCACTCTGGTTTCAGCTCTAATCCAGTCTCTAGAACTGGACCTCTAAAAATATTAGCACCCCCACCCACTAAAAATATTAGCACTCCCCTCTGGAGAGAGCCTTCACTCTCCCTTGAATGTTCATTCCTTCCTTTACCCCAAAGGCCTCTCTCTTGAGATTATCCCCATTCTCCCTTGAATATGGATCTACACTGGCAGGGACTGAAATAAATAGATAAATTTTTCCCATTTAAAAATGTTTTAAATCCAACAAGATAGTAATTAAAATAATAAAAGATAAATTAATAATGGATGTTAAAATATAATAAATACTAGCAAAATAACAATAATAAAAAATGTAAAGGCAAAAGAATTAAATAGTCTTATATTTTTCTTCTTTAGAATTAAATCTTTTTAAGCTTGTGAACAAAATATAAAGTAAAATTAGAGCAGGAGTGAGGGGGAAAGAGAGAAAGAGAGAGAGAGAGAGAGAGAGAGAGAGAGAGAGAGAGAGAGAGAGAGAGACTTTGATCCATTTGTTGGGTGCCCATATCTCACTTTATATCACCAATCTTTGTGTCTGAGGAAGTTAAGTCCACTTTATTAGATCAGTAGTTTCAATTTCTTTCAGGATTCTGATACTGTTGTGCATACTTGACAGTTATGACAGAATATTCAGCTTTAAATATTGTATGGTTCTATTTTATAAGCTGAGCCCAGGCAGAAATTGGATTTTTCTAGCTGCTCTTGCAACTGAGTTGTCCTGGTGATTATATTTATACATGAGATTTCATCAGAATTACTTTTATGTTACTCTGTAGGTCTTATCTAGAGAACTCTGAGCCATTATTCAAGCAGTATCTCTTTTCTGTTCCTGTTTACTCAGGATACCAGATGTGGTAGAAGTCAATCTTTGATCTTGCAGATGAATGCAGTGCTTTAGTATGTAGGAAACAAGGGGGAGGCAGGAATCTGAATCTCTGAATGACCATGTGAAGCAAAGCTTCCACTCATATCTATGGTGGAAGGGTTAAACATATCTTTCAAGTTGTATCAATAGCTCTTTAAGCAATCTGTGTCACCAATGCCATAACCTTGTTCTCTGTTTCTTCCTCCTATCAGAAAGAAGGAACTCCAACACAGCTGAGTACCTAGTAGTCTTGAAAGTCTCTTCCTGTGTGTGCAACAAAGCCCAAGACTGGGGTCCCCAATGATTTTTCTACTTCATCCTCAGTAAGCCTGTTCCACTGGCTGCATTGGACCCAGGCTGTTTCCCAGCTTTAGCTCCTACCATGGTAGATCTCCTGTTCTAAAATATATTTTCTCCAAAATCATTTTGCAGAACTCCAATTTTTAGATCCAATAGAAATGTCTCTTCTGTGAAGCCATCTATAATGCTTACAACTAAAACTATTACTTGGGTAGAGACCACACCTTATTTGAATTAACATTTTAGCATCCATTGCTTCTTGCTATATTTTACAATATTTTTTCCTATCAAGACAGACTGGCTGAAGGAAGAAATTTGTTTAGTTCATCTTTAATTATTCAATAACAATAGGCCCCACATTGCTATTGACTGAATGATTATATGTCATCTAAGTATTGAAAAAAAATAGCATTGCTCATTTAAAAATAAAAAAAAACAAGTAAAGACAATTGATGAAAATTGACCAACTAATTTCACAAACAATAGTAAATTTTAACTGGGAAGTTAGGAAGTGCTAGAAATGAGCCATAAAACCACAAGTATTCCAATAAAAACGCTATCTATAGCATTGCATAACATAGTGAAGAAAATGAGGAGTTTTGAAAAATTCACTTTGAAATTTATTCTTGTACTGTATTCAAGCAATAGTTGTGAGTAACTGTTATTTTAGCAATTTATTTTGATGATGCTATACTAATGGACACCTAGCTGTTGGTACTTAGTTTCTGTCATGTTATTGTCAAAGATTCCATTCTATTCAAATATGAAAATGGGGTGGATACTCTTGATGACTTTTCTAGCAACATAAAACTTTCTAGGCAAAGAAAAATACCCTATGAAACTAAGTTGACAGCAATTCTAATAACCCAGTGCCTAGTTATATGCATTCAGAAGGCAGCAAGTATAGCAAAAGATGTAATGTAATGTAATATATAATCTTATATAATTTGATTACATATGATTTTTTCCTATAGTTTAACATAGTGAAATGATTTAAATTACTACATTGTTTTCTGAATGATTGCTCATACTGAAACTTAAATACGAGAGAGGAAGTGCCTTAATTAAAGATCAAAAACAATAAGTAGAGATGATATTTGCAGCATCTGTCAGCATTTTTTTTTCTGTACTGGAGATTGAGCTCAGGAGCACTTAATCACTGAGCCACATTCTCAACCCTTTTTATTTTTTGAGATAGGGTCTCACTAAGTTGCCTAGGGACTTGCTTAATTGCTGAGGCTGACTTCAAACTTGTGATCTTTCTGTGTCAGTCTCCCAAGCCTCTGGGATTACAGATGTGTACCACCACATCTGGTGCATTTGTTAGCTTTTAATTGTTCATGGTTCTGACTCTGTTAATTTTCAATAGATAATCACTTTTTGTGTGTGTGTGCTAAGAATTGAAACCAGAGCCTAACACTCTAATCCTCTAACAATGAACCAACACCCACAGCCCCAGTAATCACTTTTGAATTAATATTTTGTCATGTTTACTTAAATAAAACACCCCAAATATATAAATTCCAGGTTCCCATTGTCTAGATTTACTCTAGTGAAAAAATTGGTAGAATAAGCTTGGAAATAATAGGAATGAATTTGGAATGTAAAGTTGGAGACAACATACACATGTATGATTTTAGTCTTAATGAAAAGTTCTGATAACACTAGATAATAATAACAAGAAGAGAGAGAGAGAGAGAGAGAGAGAGAGAGAGAGAGAGAGAGAGAGAGAGAAAGAGATGAGCAAGTAAAAATTTAAAATAAACATCAATCTTTACCCTACTAAAAAAGTACCACTGAGGTAGGATGTTGAAATGCTCTAGTCTTTGGTCACTGTGGTGACATTCCTGCCTGCTGTTCTATATCTATTGTGGAGATCAAGAATCCCTAGGCCAACTGGGGAGAAGGGACACACCCAGGGTGTTGAAATCAAAGTCCAGGTGTGCAGCAACAGAGGATGGTTCACTTGGCTTCAGCCATTCACTCCAATTTCCATTTTGGTTAAAATGCAATGAAAAGCCCCCCAAGCAGTTGAATCCTTGAAAAAAAATCACATACTTTTGATTTTGATTCTCTTCACCCTGACCTTAACTAGAGACCAAAATCCAGCACTCTGTAGACAGGTGGCTGTGGAGTAGCTTCCTCCTGCCCATTCCCATTCTCTAAAGTTTCCTGACTGTACTCTGTTGACCACTGGGAAAACAGTGAGAAAGATGATCTTTAAGAGAAACTACTGATCTTAAGAGATTGTAATTATCTGTCAGTCTTTTAATCAACAGTTAAAATAATTATTATTAAGGTTTGGATTATATGGTGTCCCCTAAAAGCTCATGTGTGAGATAATACAAGAAAGGTTAGAGGTAAATGATTGAGTTATGAGAGCTCTAACCTAATTAGTGCATTAATGCAACTGAATGGATTAACTGAGTGGTATCTGTACGCAGGTAGGGTGGAGAAGATAGGTCACTTGGGACATGCCTATGGGTTTGTTGCTGGTGATCAGAGGTTGCTCTTTGCTACCTAGTATCATGACCTGTGCTGCTTTCCTCCTGCACACTTTTCTGCTATAATGTTCTGCCTCACTGAGTTCCAGAGCAATGCTGTTGGCTATCTAAAGGACTGAGACCTTTTGAAATTGGGAATGCCAATCAAACTTTTCCTCCTCTAAAGTTGTTTTTGTCAGATCTTTTGGTCACAGTGGTGAAAAAAAAATTACTAATGAAAAAAATTACTAAATGGTTTAAACTTGTGGTTTCTCTCAGTGTCATCCAAGCAACCAAACACAAAAATTACTTTCACTTTCAAGTTCAGTTTTTCACTCTGTTTTCCTTTGTGAGAATGAAACAAAACAAAACAAAAACATCCTCAGTATGTTTACATCTTCTATAAAATAACAACAGAAAATTGGGTGGAAGAAAGGGAACAAGATGAGTGGACAACAATTGGCAGTTTTTTTTGGATCACACTGCCCTGCACAGAGAGAGAGCAGAAATGCTTATTCAAGGACTTTCTTTTACATATAATTTAGTCTTGAGCTTAAGTCCCTTAATTTCTGATTTAAAGTGGCATATGAGAAATGGGGAAGTGAGGGAGAAGATAGTCTGATGGCTTGGATTGCAGGGTGCAGTTGCTAGCTTTAGTTGTTATGAGTCTAAAAGCTAGTCTCACTGCTAGTTTGGAAGTAACAGTGAGATGGGAGGCTCCTCCCCTAAGATCAGGAATAAAACAAGGATGCTCTCTTTTTTTACTTCTTTCCAACATAGTACTGGGAAGAACTAGCTAGAGAAAATAAGCAAGAAAAAGAAAGAAAAGACATCCAAATTGGAAAGGAAAAATTAAATTTTTCTGTTCCTAAGTAATGAGATGTAGAAAACTCTGGTAATTTCATAAAAATTTCTGCAAAGTGGCAGGCTATAAAATCAACACTCAAATATTAGATGCACTCCTATATATTAATAATGAATATACTGCACAAGGAAATTTTAAAAATACAATTTCATTTACAATGGCTTAAAAAATTGAAATAAAAAACACAACAAAATATTACTGAAAGAAATAAAGAAGACTTAAGATAAATAGGCAACCTAGAGAATGGGAAACAATATTTGTAAATTGTATATCTAATTAAGGATTAATATTCAAACTATATAGTGAACTTCTAAATCCAGCAGTGCAAAACTAAACTGAAGCAAAAATGGCAGTGTATTTGAATTAACATTTCTCCAAAGACAATATACAAATATACAATGAGAACATGAAAAGATACCCAGGATTACAAATTATTATGAAAACATAAATTAATACTACCATGAGAAACCACCTTATACTCAGTAGGAAGGTTATTCACATAGAATATAAGGATTAAGGATGTAGCTCAATGATAGAGAACTTGCCTATCATGAGTGAGGTCCTGGGTACAATCCCCACCCCCCACCCCTCACCCCGCAAATGAAATAAGTAAATTAATAATAAAAGTTAATAGAGACAAACACACATATACACAATAACCAGTGTTGAGAGGAATATGGAGAAACTGAAATGCTTCTGAGCTCTTGGTGGGAATGTGAAAGGGTATAACTGCTGTGAATAATGATAATGACAGTTCCTTAGAAAATTAAAAAATGTAATTTTCATATAATTCATCAATTCCACTTGTGATTATATTCCCAAAAGTATTGAAAGCAGGGTTTCAAAGAGACATTTGTTCACCAGTGTTCAGAGCAGAATTATTTGCAATGTGTAAAACATAGAAGCCACTAGTTATTCATAATTATGCATGAATTAATAAGCAAATCGTGGTATATGTATTTAATAGAATATTATTTAGCCTTTTAAATGTAGAACATTCTGACATATATTACAAATATGAATAAAGCTTGAGGTCATTGTGCCAAGTGGTTTATTTGCCAGTCACAAAAAGATAGTTGGTGATTCCTTATTTGAACTATTTTGAAACTTCAAGTATTATAAAATCATTGAGACATAAAACAGAATGTAGTAGCCTAGGGATGGGTGACAGACATGTGGGATTCTATTGTTTAATGGATACAGAGTATTAGTTGTGCAAAATGAAAACCATCTTGTAGATGGATAGTGGTTTTGGTGCAAAAAACGACATAAAGATATTTGAAACCACTGAGCTGTACGTTTAACAAGGTTTTATGTTGAGAACTCTACCACAATTGAGAAAATTAAAAAAAGGAAAATTTTAGTTTTCCTCAAGGACCTTCCTGATCAAATAGCATCCCTCACAAAGATGGTGGTTTGCAAATACAGAGAAAAAAGAGTTTGTCCCTAGTATTCTATCACTATTATCATTGGAAAAGATTGTTTCTTATTTATACTGGTGGAAAAATTAAGTACCTACTACATCTATTCCCTTTAGGTCAAATAATAGCTCTGTATTCAAAACTGAGGTTTTTCTTTTTCTTTTCCATAGATTTATTTTCTTTAGGGATATCAGGATTAATCTAAGGTAATCCAATGTGTATCAATGTGTATGTACCCCATGTGTGGTGACTTTTTTACACACATTGATTCTTTTTGAGGGGTGGGAATGCAGAATCAAATTCAGGGGCACTTACTCAACCACTGAGCCACATGCCCTCCCTTTCTTATATTTTATTTAGAGGCAGGGTCTCACGGAATTGCTTAGTGCCTTGGTGTTGCTGAAGTTGGCTTTGAACTCATGATCCTCCTGCCTCAGCCCACCAAGCTACTGGGATTACAGGTGTGTGCTACCATGCCTGGCCACACATTGATTCTTAAGTTTGGGAATCTGGGTTTTACAACCACTCTGAGTGATACTCTTCTGTCTTACATTTTGAAAAAGACTTTCTGAGCAAGAGTGAAAAACATTATTCTGATAATGTGAAGCTACAATTTGGGTTCTTTAATAATAGAGGCATGACAAGCCTGGATTTTATAAATAAATTCTGCTATCAAATTCATATAATTTTGCAGTCTCCTTAATCTGCTCCTTGAAAAAAGGAAAGGAAATTCAGAATTCTAATGTGGCCAAAAGGAGTTCTTATTTTCCATATTCATAGAGCCTAAAGGTTGTAACAAAATAAACACAAACATAAACAATGTTTTCAGCCTACTAATGTCTCATTCCAATGAAAAATTTATTTTACACTGTATGTCTCTTTAACTTGCATTTACAGAATATTTTGAAATACATTATCTGGTAGACCAATCTTCATGGTAGTTTTTGCAGATTCATCTTTTTAAAAATTAATTAATTAATTAAATTTACCATAGAATGCATTTTGACATATTATGCACAAATGGAGATTAATTTTATCAAAACAACAATCTGTTGACTAAATAATGTTACAATAAAGGTTACATCATTCCACTTAAATCTCAAAACAAACTTGAGGTAGGAAGAATTTCTTTTTAACCTGTAACCCTCATAAGATGACGAATTTGTTTTGTTTTCATTCCTTGACACCCAGCTAGCTTAAGCTCTTTGCACAAGTTACATGGGTAGATGTGTTAGTCAGCTTTCCAGTACTATAACACAGATCTGAGATTATCAGCACACAAGAGAAAAGGTTTCTTTTGGCTCACAGTTTTGGAGCTTCCAGTCAATGTCAATTGGTTTCATTTATTTGGGTCTATGATGACACTAGCATAACACATCATAGCAAGAGTGTGTGGCAGAGCAATACTATCCTCCTTATGGCCAAGAAGAGGTAGAGAAAAAAGAGGAAGTGGCTGAAATCTGCAGTTATTTTCAAAAGCACACCCCCAGTGACTTGAAGACCTACCATGAGGCATCACATGTTCAAGGTTCTACCATCTCCCCACAGTGCTACCTTGGGGACCAAGCTTTAACACATGGGCCTTTGAGGCACATTCAACATACAAACTGTAGCAGTAGTAAACTGTGGAGCTGAAAAATTTTGAAAGTCATAGATACATGCTAAATATGTAGCATTTAAAATATAAATATATTTGAGTGACTTCAACAGAATGTTCTTACATATTATTACAATAAAAAATTGGATATATCATAGAAAGCCACTGATATACAAAGCTAAATAAATGCTTGCCAAGAGATTCATACAAGTATAGTACTTTTAATGCTTAATAAGCTCTAATTAAATCTTTGTTTTAAAAAATAATTCTGAATTACAGAGAAAGTTTAAGACTACATGAAAGTTCAGATATTTCTTCTCTTAGATTCATTCCTGGTAATATTTTGGACATCATTTATGTGCTTTTGTTTTACAAATGGAAGCATAGTTTTTCTATTTTCGTTCCTATTCCAATTTTTAGTTGACAAAATAGCAGAGAACAAGACGTCTCATGTGTGCAGGCCTGACTCTTTGTGGTATGCAGGCCTGACTCTACAGGAATAAGTGGAGTCCATTCCATCACCCTAATGGATCAGAGCATCATGCTGTTGGTAATGGAAAGCCCTTGTATGTTACTGATTAAGGAGCACAGGAAGCAATGTTGTTGACAAAGATCATTCTGCCAGAATGAGTGGTCACAAAGCATGGTGTAGGGAAGTGACATTCCTGGCTTCAAATGTTAGGACTCCCACTATTCACTAGATATGATGAAGCAAACTCCTCAGTCTTTCTGAACTTCATCTTGTACACATGCAAAGTGAGTATAAATAGCGTTAACTTTCAAAATTCCTGTAAACATCAATGAGCTCAGGTATGTAACACATACGTGACAGCTTTGTATAGACTGTCAATGCATGATAAACATTGCTTGAATTTTATTTTTATTATGGAAGTAAAACCACTACTTCATTACTTCGGATTTTTTCATTTTACTTTTAACTTCAGATTTCTAGTAGAGGAAGCCCTATGCAAATGATATCCTACATTTTGTGCCATAGAAAAATATGGAAATCCTCTGAGCTCCCTCCTGTCATAACATGTTTGATTAAACTTCAGGGGTTGGGGGAACTAATTTGCCATCTTATTTCTACAGTGAGGCCCTTTTATTTTTGTAGATCACCATGACGTCTGAACCAATTATGTTGGTCCCAGTGTGTCTGGTAGAAAACAACAATGAGCAGCTAAGGGTGAACCAGAAAGCCTTGAAGATTCTTCACAAGATTTCCCAGCCTGTAGTGGTTGTGGCTATTGTAGGGCCTTATCGTACAGGAAAATCCTACTTGATGAACCGTCTTGCTGGAGAAAACCTTGGTGAGTGAGGTCCCTCGGCAGGGCTATTTACTTCAATCCAGCTCTATCTCAGTTTGTCACTGCATCTTCAGGGTAACAAGGAGGGAGATTCTGAATCTCCTCTCCAACAAATCTAATTCGTTCCAGCAAAATTGCAGCCTTGTCAATGTGTCCAATGCTTTGATTTACATCTGTCATTTCAGCTTCCTGTAAAATGGATATCCTTCGTTTCTAGCAGCTTAGGACCTAAGCTCTTACAATGACCTTCACCCACCCATGGTTTTCCTTTTTCCACTATCTTATTCTTATTAACTTGATGCTCTCTCTGAATTCTGTATCTCATTATGGCTGCCATATCACTGTTTTTGTTTTTAACTCTATCACAAGCAAAATTATATTGTCTCAATTTACATTTTCTAGTTTCTTCCAACTTTTCAATCAACTCCTCTCTTTTCTTAAAACCCAACATTCCACTAAATTGCTCTTTCTCTTTCAATATATACCAATGACCCTGTCTTTTCTGATTCAAAATGTCTCTTTTTATCCATCGCAGACCCTTGCTTAGCATCACTTCTCCTGTTTCACCAGCTTGCTCCTAAAAACACTTTCCTTTCTTATTATCTCTATACCACACACTCTTGGTTTCTTTCTATCTCTGAGTCTCCATCTCCATCTTTTCAAGATACTCACAGGTTTTAGCCTCAGAAGGGCAGGTATTTCAGCCTCATTCAGTCCTATTGTATCTCCTGGAGCTTCAACTTATCTATAGTACCTGGAAAATAATAGTTACTTAATAAGTAATTGTTGACTAAATTTCTTTGTTTATTCCTCAAATGATTAAAAGGACTTGATCTAATTACAATACCATCACTAGCTTAACTTCCTTTTGAAGTCAGGGTGGTTGGACAGCTAAGAATCAAAGCATCTTTGTGTGTAGTGTAAATTCTTTCATCCAGTGCACTGGTGGGCCACACCAACAGGAAGGCATATTTTCTTACAATGGGAAGAGGAATTAGAAATTATGAACAAACAAAACTTTAAAATGTGGGAGAAGCTGACAGAGAAAAATATGAGGTGTTTATGTGAAACTAAGTTGGATATCCTCAAAGAACAGAGAAAATCATCTTTTTTTTCATTGCAAATACAAATAAAAAACAAATATTCACACACACATATACATATGGATATACATGCTTATACTTTATAAATATATGAAATGTACATGTAAATATATAAAATCAGAGAAGTAGTATCTCGTATCACCGGCTCTTATGATCCTACAAGTGCGATTCTGTAGTTCAGGAGGTTCCTGAATATCTGCTCTTCGCTTGCAGGCTTTCCTCTGGGATCCACAGTGCAATCTGAAACCAAGGGCATCTGGATGTGGTGTATGCCCCACCCCAACAAGCCAAACCACACCCTGGTCCTCCTGGACACTGAGGGCCTGGGCGATGTGGAAAAGGTGAGGAAGAAGCTCAGACAGATCTTTTTTATTCTGGTATTTTTTCTTAGCTTTCCATGATACTTTTTACTTCAACTTCTGTATTTCATTCCTGAAATCCCCAAATGCTACTCTATGTAATGAGACTTACTTTGATCTCTTTGAATTTATACCATATAATGTGATACGTTAGGTAAAATTGTATTCCTGAGAAGTGAATTGAACAGTTTCATCCATTTTAGTAAGCCTTTATGGAGAAGCTGAGATATAGGGTCTTGGGCAAGTACTGTTGATGAGATAAAGGTCCTGCTGTCTCAGAGCCTCAACTCTGTTGAGGAGATGGTTTGTATAAGTCAGCTAGAATACCATGTGATCACTGCTTGGGTGTGAGTGAACCAGGTGAATTTCCTAGAAAGCAGACTAAGAGACACCAACAGGCAGGAGGTCTTTTAATTCAGGTTTTAGTTTGCCTATTCTTACGTTAGAGTGAAATTAAGACACCATGTCTATTTCTGTATCTGTCTCTCCCTCTTTTCCTCCTTCCATATTTAGAGATTAAATTGGAAACAAGATCTATATTTCTGTAGGGTTCATTTCCTCCCATGTTTAAGCAGATATTCTGTCCTTAATTATAAATCAACATACCAAAGATACGGTCTTGGTGCCAAAACCTATTGTTGTTTCTCTAAGTCCAACTTGTTCTGATCTCAGTCAATTTACTTCTTAAATAATTAGAATTTGGGAAATGCAGTATATTCATAATATTTTTTTTCTTTTCCAAATTCCCATATTCTGGATTTGAATTTCAGGATTTTCATTTCCTCAAGCAGGTAATAAAACGTATCAGAGTTTTACTACAACTGACTGCTGGCTTCAGTGATTCAGTCAACACAAAAGCAGCTTTGCCTCTTCAAGGCTCTCACCATCTTGCCACAGAGTTAGCTTTGAAGTCACATCTTCTGTATCTACCCTTGGCTCTGAGGCAGTCACACCTAAGAACTTTACCCTTATTTAATTCTAATGTTGATTTGGCTTCTGCAAGTATTTCTATTTTGCATACCCTTTTGTTATGTCCACATTTTACAAAAACTTCAGCACTCAGATGTAATTTCCAGTTATATTCTATGTCACATACAGTCATTTCCTACTTTCAGTAACTTTTGTTCTCATTGACACTTTCATTATTTTTATTCAATATAAAAACTGTTCTTTTTACTTTAGATCCATTACTAATGTAAACGCTTTAATTATGTTATTATCCTTGTTTGTCGTTGTTTTTAAATTAATGTATTATTAGATAATCACATAGATTGTAAAAATTGCTGTGCTTAAGTATGTTTTTTTCACCAAACAAACAAGGTGAGCAACATTTTTTAGTAGCCCACACAAATGTACGCTCTGTGGATTTGACTTAAGTGCTCAGTGGTGATTAGCACAGCACGTATTATGTGGCCCTCTTATTGTTAAGTGAAACTTGGTCTCTTACTACTAAGCAACTAGTTGCATATTGCACTCTGTTTTTTCAACCTGTATTTTCTTATTTCATCTCATTCAGAAAAAGAAGGATCATTTGAAGAAAGTATTGTTAGAATACTTCCATAGATGAGGAAACAGGGGTCACAAGAAATTTCATTGCTAAAGTTGAGATTTATTTTTTTTTCATGTTTTTTTTTCTTTGTGTCAACACTGTGCTGTCTGTAATAACAAATGAAAAATAACTGAACAACAACAACAACAACAAAACCTGAATAAACATTGAAGAAAAAGATCATTCAGTGCTTGTTTTCACATGTTTTCCAGGGTGACCCTAAGAATGACACGTGGATCGTTGCCCTGGCTGTGCTTCTGAGCAGCATGTTGGTGTACAACAGCATGGGCACCATCAACAATGATGCCTTGGAGAAGATGCAGTATCCTTTCCAGTTTATTGAGAAATTGTGGAGGGAATGGAGACCCAGCTGAATCCTTCCCCCAGTGGCTGAGTTGCCTTTGGTAGGGCAGAGAGGACCCAGGGGAAGGGACAGCATTCGTAATAATTTTTTAAGGGGAACAAGGAAATTCTGCTTGGCTGCTCCTTTTCCTTAGCCAAGTCTTAGTTATGTGACAGAACTCACAGAACTAATCAGGGTGAAGTATTCCCTGAGACTTGATGGAGTAGAAGATTCCACAGAATTTGTGAGTTTCTTTCCAGACTTTGTTTGGACTGTACGGGATTTCACTCTGGAGCTGAACCTACATGGTCACCCCATCACAGAAGACGAGTACCTGGAGAATGCCTTGAGGATGATTCCAGGTATGTGAGCATGATGTGGGTGGGGAGCTGACTAGTAAGGGTTGATATTTGATGAACATTGTCCATCATCTCTGGGGTTGCATTGTACTTCAGACTAGCTGAGGTTTACAAAAATGACTGGGCTTCTGGGTTATTACTCTTTGATAAGTTTTAATGACTAGAGTTAACTTACCCAGTGACAGTATGGTATGAATGTTTACAAAGTTATTCCAAACAAATTTTCACTTAAAATAATTTGTACTTTAGCATTTAGCTTATGTCAGGCACTAAACCTTTCCAGATACCTGACATTGCTCTTTCTTATGCTTCTCCTTTTTTTGTGAAAAAACAATGAGAAAACAATGTACTAGTTAATTGTTAGTCATAGAATTTCAAGGCAGAATCTACTTTGTTCAGTTTTATTTATTCTCCTTTCAGACATTGTTTTAGTCAGCTTTTTCACTGCAGTGACTAAAGGTCCTGACCAGAACAACTGTAAATGAGGAAAAGTTTATTTGAGGACTCACGGTTTCAGAGGTCTAAGTCTATAGAAGGTCAGCTTCATTCCTCAGGGCTTGAGGTGAAGCAGAACATCATGGCAGAAGAGTGTGGAAGAGGGAAACAGCTTACATGATGATCAGGAAGCTGAGAGAGAGACTCCACTTGCCAGATACAAATATATACCCCAAAGCCAATCCCCCAATGCCTACTTCCTCCAGCCACACAACACCTGCCTTCAGCCACATAATGCCTGCCTCAACTCCATTAGGTGATTAAATCACTGATAGATTAAGGCTCTCATAAACCAATCATTTCTCCTCTGAACCTTCTTGCATTGTCTCACTCATGAATTTTTGGGGTACACCTCACATCCAAACCATAACAGACATGTATTAACTTTTCAGAGAATGGCTAGTTATGTCTTCCATAAAAGCAACTTTACACTCCAAATAGGCCTCAACAGTCCCTTCCAAACTTTTTCAATACTTCTACTGTCTGCCAGAGCCTTCATTTGTTTCCCTACCATGTCATTCTCTTCATATTAGCATCTATGATGATACTGTTCTCAGTTAATAAATTATTCTAATGTATTGCATTTAGGTGGGTGAGTGTCTGATAAAACCCGTGAGTTTATTAAGTAGAGACAAATTATATAGCTTACATTTTGAGAGTTTATATTCTTTAGAGTTTATACCCAAACTACATAATCCTATTTGTTGTGTGAATAACCGTGATTACAGTTTTCCTTAACAATGTGTCATCTGTCTTATTTTAGTTATTGCTCTACTATCTTTATTTGTGGCTCCTCTTCATTCAGTCTTACAGTTGGACTTCCACTATCAGTACTATCAGACCAGAAATTGATATGTAACCATCTACCAATCAAATCACTCCTGAAAATCTTATAAGCCAGGTGCTGATCTTGGTTCAGTGGATACCAGCCCAAGTTGTTTTTTTTTATTCCTGGGCACATGCCTCCCACAATTCATTTACAGAGATGCATCACTGATATGAGTTTGATTTGCACTAAGCCATTGAATGAATATATAAAATTGGAGCTTTAAGAAGATTCCAATGAACAATAATTCCAAGTCATGATATGCTTGAGATGCCTTGTCCCTAGTTTGTGCTCAGGGTGACTCTGCTTTTCCTCTTCCTCAGGTGATAATGATAAAGTGAAAAATACTAACACATCAAGGGATTGTATTAGGCGTTTCTTTCCCAACCGGAAGTGTTTTGTCTTTGACCGGCCAAAATATGAAAAGGAGCTCCTAGCTCATATTGAGGATGTGTTGGAAAATCAACTAAATCCTGAATTCCAGGAACAATCAAAAAATTTCCGTTCTCACATCTTAACCCACGCAAAGATCAAGACCCTCAGGGAAGGAGTCAAAGTCACTGGGAATCGTGAGTTTACTTTTCTTAAATGATACTAATGTGTGGTCTAATATTTGTTGAATCATAGTACATGCTATTCAGTTTTTTATTTCTCTTTATACAGAAGCGTATAGACTATTTATCAATATTCATATACCACATGAAAATGTGTAAGTATTCATGTCATAGGATTTACAAAATCCTATTATTTATTTTATTTTCCAAAACTTCAAACATCACTAATATGGACAGTTCCTACATATATGAAGGGACCCATCTTGGATGAAATAGAAGTGATAGGGTCAAAAACAGACTGCATTGTCTTTTCACGGCAGGTCCTGTGAAAAGGGAGACTATCTGGCAGTTTAAGCCAGTCCAAAATAAATGTTAGCTTATGAGGCCCTGAAAATCCTTTGAATGCTTAATAATTAGAAATAAATGATTTTTCGATTCCTCTACCTCCTTAGTCTATCTGTTTATCCTACTTTTCTCTTCAGGTATGTAAACAAAATATAGTTTCTTTTTTTCCTGAACAACAATGATTATTTTATTTTATTTTTATCTTTCAAAAGAAAAAGAAGAATCACAATATTATGGTATTTGTAAATAATCACAATTCCTTACTAATGGGATGTGGGCTTGAGGAACCTGCCTAGATCCTACCTCCTTTAGTCCCTTGTCCACGTTGACTTTCATGGTTCAGTTGCTTTCATCACCGTAACCATTTAAAACTCAGCTTTGTAAAGATCTCAGACCATATCTTTAAAACTTTTTAGAACATTATTGTTGGTATAGTAGTTGGGTTCCTCCCAACAGAATCACACATGCATGGAGTTCAATTTCAGTTCATGTGTGCCCTTCTTCTCTTCCCTCCTCCCTTCCCCCATTCTCCTTCCTCTTCTCCACTGATCTTCCTATCACTCACCTATTTATTCATTTTTGATTAATTCTTTCTATTTATATATAAAAGTGAGATTCCCTGTAGTATATTTATGAATGTACTTAGCATGATTTTAAAAAATTCATTCCACATTTCTCTAGTTCCCATCTCTTTTCTCTCCCTCTCAATTTCC
This sequence comes from Ictidomys tridecemlineatus, assembly GCF_052094955.1. Lineage (NCBI taxonomy): Eukaryota > Metazoa > Chordata > Mammalia > Rodentia > Sciuridae > Ictidomys > Ictidomys tridecemlineatus. The sequence goes on along the minus strand of NC_135487.1, from coordinate 72,340,007 downwards.
TTCTTCTATTCCATGATCTTCTCTATATTTTTATATATTTAACCCTCCCTCTTTCATTTCTTTATTTTTCCCTAGATTCCCCATATAAAAAAATTTTGACTCTTGATTTTATGAGACTGACATTTCAGTTAGCATGATGTTCTCCATTTTCATGAATTTACCAACAAATGATATAATTTTATTTATTTATTGTGGCTAAATACAACTCCATTGTATATATGGAGTTGTATTTAGCCACAATAGGTATATATACACCATAATTTCTTATCCCATTTATTAACTGAAGGATACCTGGTTTGATTCCATAATTTGGGTATTGTGAATTTTGCTACTATAAATATTGAGGTGGCTGTATTGCTATAGTATGCTGATTTTAGTACTCTTGGATTAACACCAAGAAGTGGGATAACTGGATCATAATCATCTAAATCAGATTTTAGATGAAGGTTGATATTCAATATTTTAAACTGTTAAGTCCCAGTGAGTAATAGAATGAAAAAAAGGTGTGAAATTGTATGTGCTGATAGAAAAAGTATGCAAGGCATGTGTTTGTTTATCTTTGTCCTTTGGACTATTATTTAAAAATACCTTAAACTGGGAGTATGAAACAACATACATTTTTTTCTCCAGGTTTTGTAGGCTGGGAACTCCAAGATCAGGGTGCCAACATGGTAGAGTTTTTGAGAACTCTTCCAGGTTGCAGACTGCTGAGTTCTTGCTGTGACCTCACATGGTAGAAGGGGCAATTTAGCTCTCTGGGGTCTCCTGTAACATACTAATTCTGTTCATGAGAACTGTTCCCCCATTGTCTCTAATCACTTCACAGAAGGCACCACCTCCTAGTTCCATCACCTTCATGGTGGGAATTAATAATCAGTCCATGGTGTTATGTGTGATTTTAAAAACAGTCTCAGACTCTTGTATCCTATTGAGTGAGAACTTGACATGCATACCTATTCTCGGCCTTATTCAGGGCTGGGGAGTTTGGTGGAGACCTATGTGAATTCCATCAACAGCGGAATGGTGCCTTGTTTGGAGAATGCAGTGACCACTCTGGCCCAGCGTGAGAACTCAGCAGCTGTGCAGAAGGCAGCCGATCACTACAGAGAGCAGATGGACCAGCAGGTGCAGTTCCCCACAGACACACTCCAGGAGCTGCTGGAGTTGCATGCAGCCTGTGAGAGGGAAGCCATCGAAGTCTTCATGGAGCACTCCTTCAAGGATGACAAGCTGGAGTTCCAGAAGAAGCTGATGGTAATTAACCTTAGCTTATACCTTTCCTGATCTTGTCCTGGAATAAGGTTGATAGTCTTTTTTTGTGTGTGTGTGTGGTGCCAAGGATGAAATCCAGGGCCTTAAACATTCTAGGCAATCACTCCACCACTGAGCCACATCCCAAATCCCTAGGCCTCACATTTTTATTCCAGGGTTTGTATCCTTCTTATCTCAGAAATAACCTAGATTTTTGTGGGTAACAAGACTCTGCAGGCTACAAGTGCTCTCTTTATCTAAAAGATGAAACTTTGTTTTCTATTGCTGCAAAACAAATGATCATCTACTCAACAGCCTAAAATAGCATGCATTCATTAGCTCACAGTAAGGTTAGATCCCAGCATAGGGTATGTGGGGGTTCTGCTCAGTGCCTCATAAGCTGAAAACAAGATATAAAATGGGCTTAGTTCTCATCTGGACACCTGGGTACCCTTTTCATCTTCAACATACCAGTGATGCATCCCATCTTTCCTTCCTTTCTAGTCTCTCTGTTTTCCCTCTGTCACAGCTGGAAAAAACTGTTCTAATGTGCAGATGTGGTTAGGTTCAATAGAGTACTGTTCATTTATTATATTTATCCTGTGTAATGCCACATGTTGTAATCATAGGATTACTAACCATCATATTCACAGACCCAGGGACAAGGCAGGAAGTGGACATGGAGGAGAGAACTCTCAGGTGACATCTTAGTTCGGCTGATCAGATGCACCTTTACTGAAAGTTTTTCTTTCAGACTATTTAGGACAGATCTTAATTTGACAAAATTCTCGTATTTCATATTGAGGAAAATCCAGCTGGATTGTAATTTCCAAATAGAAACAAACAAATGCACCTATTCTTATATCCTCACACACTGAAACTGTCACGGAAAGAACTTGCAAAGCAGTCAAAACTCTGTTCAGAATATGCTTAACTTGTTTCTGGTGGGTAGGTGTGCCATGCATATATTTTCATCTGTAGCAACCCGCATTCTCTGAGGGGAATTTTACTTTAACCAGAATTAAACATTAAACATTTTATTAGTGATTGTTAGGGTTTCAGTTGCTGTTAATCATACTATTACTAAATAAACTATAAAGTTTATGTCTTCCAACTCCATCATTTCACATGTATTGAGACTGACATTGAGGTAAGAGACTTTTCAGAGTCACAAAATGAATTGGCCAGACCTGGGACTGAAGCATCTCTCCTGACTCCTTCTATGTTCCAGTCCTCTCTGAGGCAGCCAGACTGCTTTTTCCGAGGGGATACCAGTTAGGCCTTCCTTCTAACAACTTCTTTGTATTTTACTTCCCTACATTTCCCTTCCAGGACACCATAGAGAGAGAGAAAAAAGCTCTTCTGCTGAAGAATGAAGAGGTATCTGTCAACTGCTGCGAGGCTCGGCTGAAGCAGCTTTCAGGGCCCCTGATGCAAAGCATCTCAAGAGGAGCATTCTCTGTTCCTGGAGGCCATAGGCGCTACTTAGAAGCAAAGAAGAAGGTAGAACTTCAGTACAATCGAGGGTCCAAGAAAGGAGTGAAGGTGAGGAGTAAGGGGAGGGGAGAGGGCCAGTATGTGGTCAGAGGGTCTGTGCTGCTCCTTCTAAAACTAAGCTGCCACCATTATTTGTGAAACAAAAGCAGAGAATGGCTATATGTTGACATTTATATAATTTTATATCCCCTGTTAGTTAGATCCTCTTAGGTAAACCAAAAACAGTTCTTCCCAGAGAGGGTTTAGAACCAGGAATTCAGGTGAAACCAACCATTTCTTTTACTTATCAAATAAGCGGTTTTAATTTTTTTCTGCTAAAACACAGAAGGTACAATATGAAAGAAATGACTTTGTTCTTGTGAGGCTTAACATATTTCAGTTGGACAAATAAGAGTCAATGGTATATGAAGTGATAAGGTTATCATAAGTTAACGGTAACTGGTGTGTACTCATAGTAGCAGAGAATGATGATGGACGTAGTTGTTAGGAAACATTGAACATTCTCTTCCTACACCAGGTACAGGTTCTGGTGATTTCCTTACATTACCTATTTAATTCTCAGAATACACAAAGTACATATTACTATCTTCCATATTAACACCCTTAAGAAAGGTAGTACACAGAAGGCCTAATACGTGACCTAAGATCATAACAGTCTGTCAGTGACAGAGCTCATGGGCAGCCATTTTAAACTCAGAATTTACTTTTAAGATGAGGGATGGGGGGGATCCTCCTACTGCACCACTTCAGATTCTTCCAGCTATTCTACAAGGTTCCCTTTTTCCCACATCCTAAGCAACATCTCTTGTCCTTTGACTAATTGATAGTAGGCATCCTCACAGATGTACTAAGATCTCATTGCAGTTTTCATTTGTGTTTCACTGGTATTAGTGATGTTGAGCACTTTTACAAATATCTGATTAACATTTGAATTTCTTCTTTGAAAAATGTTTATTCAGGTCCTTTGCCCATTTTGTAATCAGGTTATTTATTTATTTTTACTGTTGAGTTATTATTTTCTAATATGCTTTGTATATTACCCCTTATCAGATATATGGCTTACAAATATTTTCTCCCATTCTATAAATTGTCTTTTTCATTTGGTTAGTGGTTTCCAGGCTGTGCTGAAACTTTAGTTTGTTGCAGTCACATTTATTTTACTTTTTGTTTTTGTTACCTGTCTTTTGGTTTTAAATACAACAAATCTTTGTAAAGGCAAATGTCAAGGTTTCCCCCCTAAGATTTCTTCTAGGAGTTTTATAGTTTCAGGTCTTATGTTTAAATATTTAATAAACTTTTAGTTAATTTCATAGAAGGCATAAGATAATGATTCAATTTCATTCTTTCCTGGCTCTCTATTCTGATCCACTGGTGTATGTGTCTGTTTTTATGGTAGTACCTTGCAGTTATGAATACTAAGTAATACAACTATACATATCATATATGTGATAGAATATCATTCAGTCTTAAAGAAAAGTACTGTCAATGACGACAACATGGATTAACCTAGGGACATTGCACTAAATGAAATAAGTCAGCCACAGAAGGATAAATGCTGCATGGTTCATGTTCAGTGGTGCCAGTCAACAAAAGGAGCAAAAAGCCATTAAGCTCATATTAACACAGTGTTCAGTTAGAGTAGAATAGTGATTAGCAGGGCCTGAGAGAGGGGAAGGGAGATACTTTTAAAATATATAAACATGCAGGTATAGATGAGTAAGTGCTGCCCACCTGATGTACTATGTGACTGTAGTTAAAATACTTTATTGTGCATCTTAATGTTACTAAGATAGTAGGCCTTGTGCATTCTCATGACAATGGAAAATGTAACTGTGTGATGTGATCAGCATGAAAACTGGCTTGATTGTAGGAACCATTCAACAATGCAGTCATATATCAAACTTCATGTTATATAACTTCAAAGTATACAATTTTTATTTGTTAATCTCAACAAAGCTGAAAAGAAACTCAGAAGGCAGCCTAGAAAATCTTTCTAGTATAGGAGGTGGAAGACACAAGTCAAACAAACTGTAGATATGATGCTAGTTAAGGAAGGCTAGAAAAGATCCAGAAAAAGGATGTGCACATACCACAAACAATGGAGAGGGTACGTGTTTGTAGAACTGCTCTTACATATGACTGGGGTGGCTGGTGGGCAGCACTCAGGGGAGAGGAGTCTGCTGTAGAGGGTTTTCATGTCTCACCAGAACACAGACTTTTGTTGTGTCCTTAGAAGGATAGGAATCTCTATGGGATCCTAACTAAGAATGATGCAAAATAAAGTCCGTTTTGTGGTCTATTGAATAATAACTTCCTTATCAGAAGACTAGATCTTTGATGCCTAAAATGTTTTTGTTCCTTCTTGGTTCCCCAGGCAAACGAGGTCCTTCAGAGCTTCCTGCAGTCACAGTTTGCTGTAGAAAAATCCATCCTGCAGTCAGATAAAGCCCTCACTGCTCAAAAGAAGGCCATAGCAGGTACAGGGGAGGTCACAGCTCTCAGAGGGTGGGGAGGTTCCTGCATAGACTGACTCACTGGACAGGAAAACCTTCCTGAAACCAGAAGATTCTTCCTGCTGTGGACAGCACATGCTCTGCTAAATCTGAGAGCAACAGGGGAGGCCAGCAAATCAGTTTTTCATCACATTTGGAAACACACTGTGGCTATCATGGCTAAAGGGAGGATTCAGATATCCCTCTTGCTTTTTCTGAAATAAATTTGGTTTGTGAAGCTAGGATAGTTGAGCTCAGACCTGACTGCTTTTGTGTTTTTTTTCCCTCCCTAAAACTTTTGTGGAACAGTTGAGCGGCTCAAGAGGGAGGCAGCTGAGAAGAAACAGGAGCTGCTAAGACAGCAACAGCAAGGGCAGCAGGAAATGATGGAAGCACAAAAGGGAAGCTTAAAAGAGCACATTTCTCAGCTGGAGAAGAAGTTGGTCAGGAAAATGGAGAACCTTCTGAGAAGGTTGGAAAGGAATCTGGACCATAAGCTAAAGGTGAGCCTGGACAGGGCCTGGCAGTGCCTGACAGACAATGCCCTGCTTCCTCAGAAAGGGAAGTACCAACATGTTAAGCATGGACATGACTGCAAAGGGAAACTCAAAATGTGCATGTTTCACTAACTCCTCATGTATACCTGCATCCTCCTGAAGTCTGTAAATCTCTGAGACTCCAGCACCTTGTATATTGATAGAACTCAGAGTATACAGTGTTCCCCAGGGTGATGGATTAAGGTTTGTTGAGATTATAGGGTGTTCTTACTGTGTCCCAGTTGAAATTCGTGTTTTAGTCCATTGGTCTTTTTAGGACTCTTGGCACAACCATCAAAGAGATCAAAATTAGATCCATCTTAACTGCACATTTCATCTTTGACCTGATATAAAGTGGAGGATCTTTGAAAGCGCTGAATTTGCTCCATTTATTTCTATAGCCTGATTCTTTCTACAACAAAAATAAAGTCTTTGTCCCAACCAGGAGCTTGATAACTAGTGTTCTTTACTAAGTATTTCCTATTATTTGTTACAAGATCATAGCCATGCCACTTCAGTGGAACTGATAATTCATTAGATCTCACTCTGTGTGCTAAGAGGAATTATTTTGGGGGGAGGGATTTTAAAATCATGAACAATGGCATATATTAATTGTACAAGTTAATGGAATTTACCATGATATTTCCATACATGCATATACTGTGCATTGATCAGGTCCATAGATCCTTCCTCTAGTCTTTTCCTCTCTCCCTTCCTCCCTCTTTTCAAGATGATATATTTTGTCTTCATTATCTGATGTTCTGGCTCCTACTTGCTCCACTCTGTTAGTGATACTCTCATTTCAGTTTTTAATTTGGTTTATAGTTTCCTTCATTTCTAGAATTATTGATTGATTTTTTTATAATCTCTATCTTCTTATAAAGATGCTTATTTGCTTCTTTTATCTGTTTATGTCATTCATTTTCAATGTGTTCTTTCATTGTTTGAATTTGCTGTCTCATGTCCTCTTTAAGATTCCATTCCATCTATCTAAGGTATTCCTTGAGTTCTTTATTTGACCATTTTTCTGATGCCTCTAGGTCCTCCTGTATATTTAGGTTGTCCTGCATTTTTTTCTACTCCTTTTTTTCTTGCTTTTTCATGCTGCTCATGTTACTTCTTGTTCTGTTTGACTGCTGAGTTACTGTTTACTCTTATGAATTTATTTGGTTTTTTGTGTCTCTGGGGTCTCTCTTTTGTGATGGGAGACTATGACTGGAGATGGTGAGTTTTGTTGCACTTTAGTGCAGATTCATTCGTTTCCTAAACTGTGTACGGATTCTGATGGCATATAGCAGTCTGCGATTTGGTCTTTGGACTTATATTTAGGTCGAATGATGTGATGGTATTGAGGTTGGTATCTCTTGGCAACCTTGGAAGGTTGCTCTACTGATGAGGGATATTAACAGGAGAATGGTCTGGAGTATTTGGGGGTAGCTAGGGACTTGATAGACTATATAATGCCTCAGAATATTTACCTATACATATTTAGTAAATTACACATAAACAGCATCATGATGCTTGCGAGGAAAGATATTAGAAGGGAAGGGAAGAAGTCACTAAAGAGAATGAGAGTAAATAGGTAGAATTCAAGGAAAGGGGAATAAGGAAATTGAAAAGAAATGAAAAGACAAAAGAAAAAATAGAAAAGAAAAAAAGAAAAAATTTAAAAAATCAAAAAAATAAAAATTAAAAATTAAAAAAATAATAAAAAAATAAAAAATAAAAATAAAAAACAATTTAAAAAAAATTAAAAAGTGCAGTCTTATAGTTCAATTAACTTCTCTTCCAGTAGATGGAGCTGTGCCCACCGGGCCAAGCTTCTCCTCTCAATACGCGGGAACCAATCACTGTGAAGCACCTCCTCCTCCCCGACTGGGGGCTCTCCAATCCTGAGTGCCTAGGGCACTTTCTTGTGTCTAGACACTTCCCCACTTTTCCTCCAGCCAGGCCCCGCTCACCAGTGACACTCACCACAATACTGGCTACACGCCAGGTCTGCTGCTTCCTGGAGCCCTATTTTCTTGAATGACTAGGCAACGCTCTCCCTGTTTGCCATTCCCTCAGACCCTAAGTTTGTGGAGCTTGAGGCTGAGAACCCTCAGTGTATTTTGCTTGCCCTTCGGTACCCACGCCCCCGGTAGCTGGTGCAAGAGACCTCAGTTGTTAGCTCTGGTGAGAGCGGTAGCCGAGGGTCCCACACTGTGGGTCCCGCACCACTGTTCTCTCGGTCTGACTATTGTGCTCACGGGAGAGCTGGGAGGGGCCCTTGAGGTTTCCCCGCTGTGTGGAGTGGGGGGCTAGGCGTTACACACTTGCCGCCGCTTGTTTCAATGAAGTTATCTTCTCCGCCAAATTCTGGCAACGTCAGTTCTCTGCCATGGTTATACCCTTGAATTCAGCCGGTCCAGGCTCGGTGTGTGTTCTGAGAGGCACAAATTGTTCACTCCAGATCCACCTCAGCTCAGCATTGCCTAGTGCTCCTGAGCAAACAGCATTTCAATGGTTTAAGACTCCCTATGCCCACGCAGCTGAAGAGGTCAGAGACTTGATCTCTCCACGCCCGCTGCCATGTTGCACTTGTTATTTCTCTATTTAGGTTTTTGTATCTTCTTGTTTTTTGTTTGTTTTGTTTTGTTTTCACCGGAGATTGAACCCTCTGGCATTTAGCCACTGAGCCACATCCTCAGCCCTTGTTTTTATTTTAAAATTTGAGACAGGTTCTAACTTGCTTAGAACCTTGCTAAGTTGCTGAGGCTGAACTTGAACTTGGAATTCTCCTGCCTCAGACTCCCAAGTCACTGAGATTATAGGCATGTGTCACACACCCACCTTTGGTTCAATTGTGGCAGATTGCATGTGACCAGAAAGTTCTTCTTTTCTTCTAGATTTTCCAATTTATTATCTTATATCTATAGGTCTCACAAGGGTGAGGCCATTCTGGTAATTCAGCCAGGAGTTGTGTGGACATAGTGTATGCATTTCTATGTTTACTATTACAGTGGGATTGATTATTTCTATCAAGTGATGGGGGTTGATATTGGCTCTGTTTTTTTTTTTAAATATGATTCTGATACAGATGCTCCAGTCATGGTACAGGGCATGAAGCTCTTGTCCTCTGATTAAATATTGGTGCATGTCTAGGTGGTTCACGGGGAGAAGTGGGAGTCAGAATCACAGTTCTCCTCTAGTGGCATTCACATCTAGTCTTATCAACAATGCATGTTCTGACAAGTTGCAGGTGCAGCCAATGCAGAAATAATGCATAAAATGATGTCAGCAAAAGTTCTGTAATTCTTCTCTTCACTATTGTGAAGTGTCTTCCCAGGAGTGGGAACTCAGAGCCTCTCTACCCATACCCACCTGAAGTGTCTGTCAGGTTTCAAGTCTGTCAAAGCTGGAGCTGGGTACAGTTCCTCTCAACTGGCCTGGGAATGCAGCTCATCAACTGAGCAGCCATGCAATTTGTGTAAGGCTCTGAGCTCAATCCAAAAATAAAGTAAGATAATAAAAATCACAAAAATAAAGTCAAGGAGAACAACAAGGAGAAAAGAGAAAATATTACTTAAATAAAAAATTAAATTTTAATAAAAAATAAAACTAACAAGAAAAGTTAAATAAAAGATAAAAATAAATAATAGAAAATGAAAAAAACATAAGATTTTTTTTTTTTAAAGAAGAAAACAAATCCTTCCACTTGAGATGCTTGGAAAAGTAAGAAAAGCCTATTTTAAGTCAGCTTCTCTGCTAATCTTAGAGTGTGCTTCCCAGGGGTGGGTTTTTTTTTCATTCCTCCCCACCATTCTTTCATTTGTGGTAGCCACCAAGGAGTCACAGGCAGTGAGACCCATGAAGCTAACTGAAACTCCTTTTAGCTAGATGCAGGCCAGAGCTAGATCCTGTGTAAGATGGGTTTTTTCAGGCCTAGATTCCCTCTGGCATGTCTCAGGCTGTGTGTCCTGAGGCAGGGCAAATTTCTGAGCAAAGTTTTTCAGGGCAGGTAATTGGGAATGAAGGTGTCAGGGGCAGACTGGACACTAGAACAATACAGTTTTGTGATGGGAAGGGAACAGTGAGATCCACATAATCTGCCATCGTAATCCTGGCATCTTCAGGCCTGGTAGCCATGAGAGACCACTTGCAACTGCTCAGTTCCTTTTTTCAGAGGACAGGTTCCCTGGTCAGACAATTGTAGAGGGTGACAGCCTCTGCTCCCCTTAGCTTCACAGCCTGCATTCCACAGAATGGGACTCTTAGTGAGTTTGTGTCAGAGCCAGTCCCCTGAGCCAAGGCCCTCTCAAAAAACAGTCACCCACTGAAGCAATGCAGTGGAAAGTCCATGTTGTCCTAGAAATGGGACTATGCCCCGCCTGAGCAGGGAAAACTCAGACAATGGGACCCTTCTCAAGATGACTCCTGGCTTAAACACCCTGAGGGTTTGTTGGGAAATGGAACAAACCTAAAGTGTAGACCTCAGGTCTCTTACTTATTTAAATTGTATGTCTGCAATATATTGACCTGTGCACCAGTGGAGCTGGCTGGGACTCTTTCCCCTTTATTCCCATTGAGAGAAGTTCCTAATACCTGACCTCAGTGATGGGCAGTAGGTACTGGGGCATTCTGTTTCTCTTGCTATGCTGTTATCCCAAGATTCTGTGTTTTCACCAGGTCCCCATCTCTCTGCTGCTGAACTCTAGCACTCTCCCAGGGCCACTCACCTCCACATGCAGTTCCACAACTATTGCTTTGTTTCTAGTCCACAGAGGAGAAGGCAAGCACTGGGTGCATCTATTCTGACATCATATGGCTCAGGACAGTCTCTGGGCTTGAACAAAACATCTCTCCAACATAGCCCGGTGGTGCTGAGGAAATCTCACAAATGTATGAACCATGGATTGTCCCATTATCCAAGTCCAAATGTCTAGAGACATCAAAAAACATTCTAAGGTGATAGAGAAATGAACACATGATTATTAACTGCTGAAGTTGTTCAACACAAAACTCTGTCTGTTAGTAATGGGATTTTCAAAAGTGGACTTCTTTTCTTTCACAGGTCCAAGAAAAACTTCTGACTGAAGGATTTGAAAAGGAAGCTGAGAAGCTAAGAAAAGAGATAGATCGACTACGAGATAAACTAGATGACATCAACACCAAAAAATCCTCAACTGTCTCACAGATCCTTGATTTTGTTTCCCCTATGATAAGGGCAGGAACTTCTGCTGAAACACTCTTGGATATAGTGAGGAATATATGTGATCAATTACGAAGGCACTTCTCTTAAGAAAATAATAAAATGAAATTTTAAATTTTAATTACACAACACTGTTGTTCAATATTTAAGTAAACAATATAAAGAAATGGAAAACAAATAAGGAGATAATGAAATTGTTAGTAGAAAAGTTTTGAGTAAAGTAAAGACAAATGCCAAGATGAAGAAAACATTTGCAGTTTGATTTTAGACATGATGATATTATAACTAATGATGAGCTCTTGTGAGAACAGACAAACAACTACATTTCTAAATCAGCAAGAGATATGATAAAAAATTTTACTTTACTGATAATAAAATTTGTGCAAAATGAAATTAGGAAGTTTGTGTTTCACTTCATTTATGGGTAAAGAAGGGTAATTTTTCCAGGACCCTGAGCTAACAAGGGTTTGGTGTAATCAGTGGCCTCCCTTATTTACTATTGGGATTGTGAATGGCTGCTATTATACATTAAAAATTAGAATGCAGATATCTTTGATCTAGCAATTACCCATTTAGTCATTTCTCTTATATACTTATTTACCCAAGATGAAATTGGCATTGTTAATGGTATGCTGTAATGACAAAAGACTGAAAAACAAAACTTTGACGTCCTTCAGTCACTGATATTGTTTTGATCTTAAATGTCTCCCAAAAGCTCATGTTTGAAATCATGATACCCAATCCAGTACAGTTTGAAGGTGGAGTTTTAGGCAATGATGAGAGAATTAATCCATTTGATGGATTAATAATTTAAATGAACTCCTATTAACCGTAGGTAGGTTGTGCATGCCTGGAGGAAGTAGGTCATTGAGATTGTGTCCTTAGTGATTATATCTTATCCCTGGCTCCTTGAGTGTCCTCTGTCATTCTCTCTCTTTGTTTCCTGGCTACCATGAGCTGAGCAGCTCTCCTCTGCTATTTCCTTTCCACCATTTCCATCTCAGGCCTAGAGCTATAGAGTTGACTGACCACAGAACCGACCTCTAAAACTCTGACCAAAATAAACTTTCTCTCTCTCTCTAAGTTGTTCTTGTTAGATGTAGCCATAGTGCCATAGAGCTGACTGACACAATCAGGTATTGATAACGTAAACCTTGGGACATACTTTCAGAAGAATACTCTGCATTTTCACTGATATGAAAGGCAAAGCTTTATTGGTATTGATATGAGAAGTTCTCCAAGATATATAATAAGTGAAAAATAAGATGCAGAAAGTGTATATACATATTATCACTGAAGTAAGAACATACTGTATGTGCACACATGTTATTGTCTACCTCTGGAAAAACACAAAAGAAACTAGTATCCATGGTCACAATAGATTGGGACTTAGATAGCTGAAATAAGAAATAAGAAAACAACCAACTTTATATTGTATATGCTTCCACAACTTTAACACTTTAGGTGAATTTGTCACCTATTCAAACAAATAAATACAAATTAAAAAGCTCCCAGGACAGAATGAAAGCTTTTAATACTACTAGAAATAGTATAAGTAGGCCCAACAGGAATAATTTACTCACAAGAACAGGGAACAAGAAAGCCCAAGACCTGCATCTTGATTTTGTTTTCATTATGGCCTTTCAATTGTCCTTAAAAGTTTATTCACCAGTATATGTTCAGATACAACTCCCCTAAGATATTAAACTGGAATGGTCTTTACATTTCCTCCCAGATTTATAAAGATGGTGAATTAGAAGAGAAAATTTTTTTCAGTATTTCAGGAATTCTTTTCAGCTGTGTAATGCTTAAGACTTCCAGCCAGAATGAACTGTGTGTTAGTCTACAATTTTGCTAAATACAGGTATTGGCTGATTAATCACATTCGTTTTTATCCAATAGGGCACCAACTGATGAGGTCCTCACCCTGTTCCTCAGTCTCTAGTGCTCTCAAAATGAAGGACACAATTGTAGGAACTAGTGCTGAAAAAACTAATTGAAGCAAAGGGACCTGTACCCTAGTGTGAAACTGGTGCCTATTTCTCTGATGAACTGGACACCCATGAGCCCTGAGTTCTTAGAATTTCTCACTCGTAGTAACTACTCAAGAATGGCTTAAAAGTAGGATGTTTAAAATAGTAAACAAAGTATTCATGCAAACCTCATTCCTGCCATAGCCCTTCTATCATGCTGAAATAAAACCACACATTTTATATGAGGATCAAATTCTGACAGAGGAATCTGCTTAGTGTCCACAGAGCCACAAGACTGCAACATTGCAAATACTCCTTATTTGTTCCTTCCCTCTAATGTCTTAAGAACACATCTGTGCTTTCTTTAGGATCTTAAAGTAATGGTCAGTCACCTTTCAGTTTCCCCAATAAAAACCACTGATAACAGAAGTTCTATCACTGAACCAGTCCCCAGGGACCTGCTGCTGTCACTCAGGGGAATACGATGAATAGTGCACACTGGGATAGTCTGGTGAAGGGCAATGAGGGGGTAGGCTAGAGTTCTGGTGTCCCATCACGTCTACTCAATACACATGACCAGCAATGGAAAGTGAAACCTCAATAAGGAAATGTTGGCATGAAATTATCTCTATTTATATATCATGAAGAAGTCAAAAGGGAGGTGATAAAACAATGAAAGCAGAGAAAAGTGATTCTCTACCCAGTGTAAAGTTAGTCATAAGTCATCACCTGTTGGGTTAATGTTTATATATACCACAAATAAGTTTCCAGGGAAAAGACCTCTCACATTCTTGAAAATCAACACATATTTGTTGAAATTTTGAATGTATAATGGATCTATCTCAAGGACCCTCTAAACAACTATTTTAGGAAGACCAGTGCACAACCACTCCTCCTCCACATGGTATTTGGGCCACTTCTAAAACTCCTTGTTCCTGTTCTCAGATAGTGTCCACAGCCTGCCTTGCTAGTGCCACCTTCTCACCTATTGGTGCCAAGTCTGAACAACCCAGATTAAATCCGTGTCTTCAGGAAACTCCTCTTGTGGACTAGAAGTTAGGGCTGGGAACTTGGAAATACAAAGAAATGGAGAAGATCTGTGTCCTGGAGAACTGGAAATAACATAAAGAAGCAGGAAAGCTGAGGAGAGAGTTGCATGGTCTCCTTCTGGCCTCCTCAGTCTCAAATTACATTCTGTCACACAAGCATATATTCCTCAGAGGGAGGAAGTAAGAACATGTAACCAAGCTGCCAGCATCCCAGTGAGAGGCCTCTGGGAAGCAAAGTCTCACTAGGAAGGGGTCACAGGGAGGTTCTCAGGGAGGTTTTCCAGCTTGGAAGAAAAAGCAGAAACAAGATAACCTGTAGTGAGGGAAGCAGGCAGCATCTCCAGTCCAGAAACATCGCCTGACTTCTGTGGGCTTCTAGGACTGCCATAGCTTCCTATGTCATGTTCATGAAGGAGAACGGAACTTATTTACTTCTCTTAAACAATTACATCCTTTAAGAACAAATCAACACCAAAAGCAGTAGAACACAGGAAATAATTAAAATCAGAGCTGAAATCAATGAAATCAAAACAAAAGAAACAATTTTTAAAAATTGACAAAACATAAAAATTGGTTCTTTGAAAAAATAAATGAAATAGATAAACCCATGGCCATGCTAACAAAGAGAAGGAGAAAGAAAACTCAAATTACTAACATACAAGATGAAGAAGGAAATATCAAAATGGACGTGTCTAAAATACAGAAGACAATTAGAAGGTATTTTGAAAATTTAGATTCCAATAAAATAGAAAGTATCAAAGATGTCAACAAATTTCTAGAGACATGACGTACCCATACTGAATGAGGAGGTCATATATGATTTAAACAGATCAATTTCAAGTAATGAAATAGAAAACACCCTCAACAGCCTACCAACCAAGAAAAGCCCAGGACCAGATGGATTCTCAGCAGAGTTCTACAAGACATTCAAAGAAGATTTAACACCAATAGTCCTCAAAATATTCTATGAAATAGAAAAGGATGGAACCCTTCTAAACTCATTCTATGAGGCTAATATCACCCTGATACCTAAACCAGACAAAGACACATAAAGGAAAAAATCTTCAGACCAACATCCCTGATGAACATAGATGAAAAATCTCAATAAAATTCTGGGAAATTGCATACAGAAACATATTTAAAAGATAGTGCACTACAATCAAGTGGGGTTTATCCCAGGGATGCAAGATTGGTTCAACATATGGAAATCAATAAAAATAATTCATCAAACTAGTAGAGTTAAAAACAAGAATCATATGGTCATCTCAATAGGTGCAGAAAAAACATTTGACAAAATACAGCACACCTTCATGCTCAAACCTTGAAAAACTAGGGATAGTAGGAACATACCTCAACATTGTAAAAGCTATCTGTGCTAAACCCAATGCCAGCATCATTCTAAATGGAGAAATATTGAAAGCATTCCCTCTAAAAACTGGAACAAGACCAGGATGTCCTGTTTCAACACTTCTACTCAACATCATCCTTGAAACTCTAGCCAGAGCAATTAGACAAAAGAAAGAAATTAAAAGGATACAAATAAGTAAAGAAGAACTTAAACTATCACTATTTGCCAATGACATAACTCTATGTTTGGAAGATCCAAAAAAATGCCACCAGAAAACTTCTAGAACTAATATATGAATTCAGCAAAGTGGCAATATATAAAATCAACACCTACAAATCAAACACATTCCTATACATCAGTGATGAATCCACTGAAAGAGAAATTAGGAAAACTACCCCATTCACAGTAGCCTCAGAAAAAATAACATACACCGGAATCAATGTAGCAAAAGAGGTGAAAGACTTCTAAAGTGAAAACTACAGAACACTAAAGAAAGAAATTGAAGGAAACCTCAGAAGATGGAAAGGTCTCTCATGTTCCTGGATAGGCAGAATTAATAAAAATGACAATACTACCAAAAGCATTCTACAGATTTAATGCAATTACTATTAAAAGCCCAATGACAATCCTCATAGAAATAGAAAAAGCAATCATAAAATGTATTTGGAAAAAATAAGAAACCCAGAATAGCCAAAGCAATCTTTAGCAAGAAAAGTGAAGCAGGAGGCATCACAATACCAGACTTTAAACTATACGACAGAGCAATAGTAACAAAAATGGCATAGTATTGGCACCAAAATAGACTTGTAGACCAATGGTACAGAATAGAGAACACAGAGACAAACCCACATAAATACACTTATATCATACTAGACAAAGGTGCCAAAACATTCACTTGAGAAAAGATAGCATATTCAACAAACAGTGCTGGCAAATCTGGAAATCCATATGTAGCAAAATGAAATTAAGCCTCTATCTCTCACTCTACACAAAAATCAACTCAAAGTGGATCAAAGAACAGAGACCCTAGCCACTAGAACAGAGACCCTGCACCTAATAGAAGAAAAACATGGTCCAAATCTTCACCATGTCAGCCTAGGATCTGACTTTCTTAACAGATTCCTAAAGCACAAGAAGCAAAATCAAGAACCAATAAATGGGATGGATTCAAATTAAAAAGCTTCTTCTCAGCAAAGGAAATAATCAACAATGTGAGGATGCAGCCTACAGATTGTGAGAAAATCTTTAACACATATACTTCCAATAAAACATTAATCTCTAGGATATAAAAAGAACTCAAAAAACTTAACCCCCCAAAAGAAAATACACACACACACACACATAACCCAATCAACAAAATCTCTAAGGAACTGAATAGACACTTCACAATAGAAGAAATAAATCAATCAAAAAACATATGAAAAAAGTGTTCAACATCTCTAGCAATTAGAGAAATTCGAATCAAAATTACACAAAGATTTCATCTCACTCCTGTCAGAATAGCAATCATTAAGACTACAGGCAACACTAAATGTTGGTGAGGATGTGGGGAAAAAGGTACACTCATACATTGCTGGTGGGACTGCAAATTGGTGCAACCACTATGGAAAGCAGTATAGAGATTCTCAGAAAACTTGGAATGGAACCACCCTTTGACACAGCTATAGCGGTAACTCCTCGGTTTATACACAGAGGACTTAAAATCAGCATACTATAGTAATGTATCCATGTCAATGTTTATAGCACTCAATTAATATATAGCTAAACTATGGAACCAACCTAGGTGTCCTTTAATAGATTAATGGATAAAGAAAATGTAATGTGATATATATATATATTATATGTTTATTCATATAATATATATATTATATATGCTTTTTTATATTTATATATTATATATATATATTTTTTCCCAATGGAATTTTACTCAGCTTTAAAGAAAAATGAAATTATGGCATTTGTCAGTTAATGCATGGAGTTGAAGAATATCATGCTAGGTGAAATAAGCCAATTCCAAAAAAACCCAAAGGCCGAATGTTTTGTCTAATATGTAGATGCTAATTCACAATAAGGTGGGGGGCACTAGTGTTAGATTAGATATAGGAAAGTGAAAGGAGGGGAGAGTAGGAGATGTGGGGATAGGAAAGATTGTAGAATGCCACAGACATTATTACTGTATGTATATATATGACTGCATGACTGATATGATTCTACAACATGTACACATAGAAAAATGAGAAATTATATCTCATCTATGTATGATATATTGAAATGCATAAATACATTCTACTGTCATGTATAACTAATTAAAACCAATAAAAAGAAATTAGTGAGCAAGATTATTGTTAGACATAAAATTGCAATGGAGAACTAGGTTTGCTCAGCTGTATCTACAATAGCATAGGCACCAAGGAAGTGTGTAACCTTTTAGCTAATGGATAGTTATAACCTCTTCAAAAATAATCATACATTCTAAATAGATCTAGGGTGATTTTCAGTCTATAGTTTTTCAACATATCTGATATCTGCTGGATTGTCCATTTTTCATTCCCCATCACATATTTCTTTTTATTCTAACAGATTTATTTATGTGGATGCTATTTAAGTTTACAAATCATCTTAATATGTTGAATTTAAGTGGTTGAATACCTGGGAAAAAACATGAGTTTATTAAGTAGAAGGAAATTTTTAAAATTACATTTAGGTAGTGTTTGGTCTTTGGAATTCATAGCAAAAAAAGTTATACACAATTTTATCAAAAGTTTTCTTTAATGAATAAAGTGTCATCCGATCCTTGTTAATTGTTGTTCTTATTATCCTTTTTTGTTACTTCTCTTCATGCAGTGCTATGTCAGCAGGCATAAACCAGAGATTGATATATGACCATTAACTAATTAAGTCATTTAGTAAACATCTGTTTTAGCAGTGTGTCACTGTGACCGAAAGACCTGGCAATGTAGAGGCGGGGAAAGTAGCTCTGAGCCTGAGATGAGGCAAAACATCTTGGTGGAAGGACTCGGTGGAGGAAAACAGGATATGGCAAAGAGGAAGGAGAGAGAGAGAGAGAGAGAGAGAGAGAGAGAGAGAGAGAGAGAGAGAGAGAGAGAGAGAGAGAGAGGAGGGAGAGAGAGGGGACAAAATTCAAACACCAAGTACATACTCCAGTAACCTACATCCTCCAGCCATACCCTACATGCCTACAGTTACCACTTAGTTATCATACCATTGGTTTGGATTAATCCACTGATTAGGTTACACTCCTCATAATCTAATCATGTCACCTATGAACATTCTCATGTTGTCTCACACGTGAGCTTTTGTGGGACACCTCATTCTAAACCATAACATCACTTAATAATCCATGAGCGATTCTTGTTTCTATGGATATCAGCTATAAATTTCTTTGCCTTGGAAAATGCTTCCTACTATTTTATTTCCAGAGATACATCATTGGTATGAGTTTGATTTGCACTGAGGCATTGAATGAATTTGTAAAAATAGATCTGTAAGAACAAATAACTCCAAAGAACAAGAATCACCAGTCAAAATTCTAGAGCTGCCTTATCCCAAGACTGTGCTCACTGCAACTCCATTTTCTCTCTTTCTCAGGTGAAAGTCTCAAAGCTAAGAATTCCAACATATCTATGAAGGATACCAGGCATATCTTTTCAAATTGGATGTTTTATCTTTGACCAGACAAAATATGAAAAGGAGTTCCTAGCTCATATTGAGGACATGTTGGAAAATTAACTAAAAATCCTTAATTCTAGGAACAATAAAAAAATTCTGTTCTTAGATCTTCACCAACACAAGGACCAAGACCCTCAGGGAAGGAGTCAAGGTCACTGAAAATGGTGAGTCTCCACTTCTCATCCTAACTGGTGAGGTGGACAGAGATATTAGGGGGCACACAGGTGGCTCTGAGGTGTTCCACCTGCTGGGTGCTGTGCTCCCAATTGCCAGCAACTCTATTTGGTCCAGAGGTGTCTGTGAGGCCAAATTCTTGCCAAAGTGCTTGCCCTATTTCTGAGGATGTGCTGCTTCTCCTGGGGCATCTACCAGAGAATGGCAGAAAGGAGCCCTGCGTGGGAAACTGAGGAATGCTTTCCACGCTCCTCTGAGCAAGGAGAACTGAAGTCCTTTCCCTAACTGAGAGACCAACATCCAGGTTCCTGGTGTTACATGGAGTTTGAATGTCAAGTAGATTGTTGTCTTGCAAATTCAAGGAATGAAATCTGTGGACACAGAGTGAGAGCAAAGTAACTGGATTTATTAGAGTAATAGAAAGCACATCTCCCAAAATGGGAGCGAGTTTCAAGAGTCAGATGCCAATGGGTGTCTGTTGTCTAGAGATTTTTAAAACCATAACTGATGGTCCATTGCAGGTGACTGGTAGGGTGTGGGACAAATCGAGCTCTTCATGTTCTGAGCTTAATAAGTGCATAAGTTTAATGCCTTATTTACATAATTAAGAGGACCCATCCAACCTTGTGGTTTGACATATCTGTTGGGGGAGAGGAAGCACTTTACATAAGGGTAGATATGGTGGTCAGCTATTGTTAACGGTAGGAGTAGGGTAGCTAAAAAAGAGCCATTGTGGTTAAAGCTGTCAGGGGCAGTGACAGGATGTTCTATAGGTCTGACGTTTCCTTCCGATATATCATGATATTCTCTCCCCCCCACCTTTTGCCTTCTCTAAGGCCCTTATCCTGTCTGTCTATGGATGGGTGTTCCTGCCTCATGGAGGCAGAGGCACTGCTGTGGGGTTGCCTCTTCCACCTTTCTCCTTCTGTCCTCAGACACTGATTTTGTGATTGTGCCCTGACAGGAAATGAAAAAAATAGAAAAGATGTTTCCTAAGGTGCAATTTCCATCTTAAAAAATTATTTATTACCTGTTGATTAAAAATACTAGGTTGATTAATTAAAAAGAATAGAAGAAAGTGGGTAGTGGCTTCAATAAAATGAGCAATGTTGAAAGAAAGTGATTGTTCCTTGTATTAACAACATTCAATACTACATACATTTGATAAAGCTGGTTTTATATGGAATAATTAACTTTCAATCTCTCTGATCAACTCTCAAATATCACTACTAAATGGTCAAAGTTTATTTATCCTGAACTGTTTCTAAATAAATGATCCAAACATTGGATCATCCAAATATTGGAAAGTTAACTAAAAATCCTTAATTCTAGGAACAATAAAAAATATTTCTATTCTTAGATCAAACAAAAAACCGCTACATAAATTACTTTTGAGTTCAGTTTTTTGCTCCATTTTCTTTGTGAGAATGAAACAATATGCCCTCAGTTTGTTTTAAATTTCTTCCCTAAAGTAGCAACAGAAAAGTGGGAAGAGGAAATGGAGCAGACTGGCAGCTTTATCTTGACCACGCTGACCTGCACAGGAATCCGGCAGGAGATGCTCACTCACAGCTTAATCCCTAGTTTCTGAACAGAAAACCCTTAGTTTCTGATTCATTGAATCTGAGGGATGGGGAGGCAAGGGAGAAAGTAGGCTGATAGCCTTATCTGAAGAGTTCAGCTGCTGGCTTTAGTTGTTATTACTTTAAAGCTATCATCATTGTAACTATGGCTTTTAACTCTGTATTTCATTGTCCACATGATTTAAGAGACAGTGTTGTTCCAAAAAATGATTAGTTCATGTTTTTTGGCATATAATGTATGAAGGTATAATTTCATCATATCAATGACTAAAAGGGGTGAGGAAGAACCTCTTGAAGATTAAGTCTTTTGTATGTTATTGAAATGAAGCTGGCATAAGTTTCTATTAGAGTTTTATGGCTTTAAGATATTAAATATAAGCTGGGGGTGGCATCACACGCCTATAATTCCAGCAGCTCCGGAGGTTGAGGCAGGAGGATCACGAATTCAAAGCCAGCCTCGGCAAAATTGAGGAGCTAAGTAGCTCAGGTGAGACCCTGTCTCTAAATAAAATACAAAATAGGGTTAGGGATATGGCTTGGTGGTTGGGTGCCCCTGAGTTCCATTCTTGGTACCAAGAAAAAAAAGATATTAAATATAATCCCCATGGTAAATATTACATGTGAATACTGTCCCTGCTATTAGGATTAGTATAGTCACCCTAATATTAAACAAAATTCACTTTGAATCAAAAGAGTTAGAAGAGATAGAAGAATAATACATACTAATAAATATTCTAATACAGAAAGAAGATATAAAATTATAAACATTTATATCACTAATAATGGGTGTTCTCAGGTGTTGAAGTCAAAATGGACAAAACTGAAGTGAATATAGGCAGTTCTACAGTAACTGGAGAATTCAGTACCAAGGGATAAATAGACATATTTTCCATGGACTCGATCATGAATTTCTGATCCACTGACAACATCCTATGTTTCTGCTGGAGTGTAAGAATGGTTCTTAGAGTAAAGTTAGGTAGCATTTCTCCGAAGGGTCTTAGTAATATTCCAATACATCTAAATCTACAGCTGTCATCCAATAGATCTCTTGTAAACTTACTATTGAATCATACTGCAAACAATGAGTGAGATTTTTTTTTTATTAGCAGACTTAACCAACCATGATTTATGTGAGCAGATAGTGCATGATAGGAAGAAGGAAGAGTATGTCTTGTTCTCAAGGATTCATTAGGAGTCTGTTGTTATTTCTGTGGTTGGTTTAAATGTTTTGGAAACAAGCACAGCCTAACTGGAAAAGAAACAGATTTTTTAGGATCCCTTGTAAGTACAAAGAAAGAACTGATGGCTAAGTATAAGTAATCTAGAATGGGTAGAAGAGGGGAAGAGCTTGAATATCAATTGTGACCATAAAATCCATGGCAATAATGAGGGCTATAGCTTAGACTTTCCTGTTGTGGGTACCTACAAAAAAAATATGAGAAACCATCCATTTGAAGAAGTCTTAAAGAAAGGAGTAGATTTTCTGTGAGATATGAAGGGATCTTGGCAAATAGGAAATGGTTTTCACAGATGCTGTGGGTGCCCCACCCAGCTTCCCTTACCACTTACCCTTTCTGCACATTCCACTGGTGTCTTACAACAAATATTTCAGATCCCCTAGTTAGTGTTTGCTCTCAAGGCACATGTGGCAAGGCCAGCAATGCCAGGGAGTCAGGCTGCCAGGATCATGCTGCAGATATTGAAGGAAGCAGGAGGAAAAAGCTCCCATCCTAAGGGCAAGATTCCCAGGCAGATTTTACCTGGTTTCCTGGAGTTATCTCAAGGGACTAACCTTGTGGTTCACACAAAAGGAACCACTGGCTCTTGCCCCATTCCTTGGCTTCATTCCCTTCCAGATGTCATTCCTTATCTCCTACTCTGCTTTGTAGCATTACCTTCCGAGCAAATCCCTCAGTCTCAAATCCTTGACTCTGGAAGGAAACCTCAGGCAACACAGCCCAAGAACCCCTGTGTTTATTCTAAATTACAGATAAAACCAATGGTCCTATATGATTGTTGTCAGAATAAAAAGAGATCTAATTATGAAAAAGAAGTAATGATTCTCGTGGCAATTATGACACAGCACAAACCAGAAGGACTCCAGGAAGTGCTCTGGTTTGAACCTTAAGGTCTGTTTATCAGTAGCTCTGTGGTTTTGAACGGGTTACTGAACTTCTGAGGGCTCTAGCTGTTTTAAAATGGAGGGAATTTTTATTGGGAGAGTTAACATAGGATACTCCATCTAAACTAGTGAGCCCTGTGCATGGAGTATAGCAAATGTTTAGAAACTAACTTCCTTGTCTGCATTCATTGTGTACTAATGCCAGGATCTTTGTTTTTTCCTATCAATTGAATTCTCAGCTTCTGAACCTACCATAAAAGCAATAAACTAACTACTACATGGGTGCACTTAACATTTCAGTTTATCAGACCTACTAAAGTATGTTCTTCCCAGTTGGAGATAAATATCATCTTATCTCAAGCTAGTTCAAATAACACACCCTTGGAAAACTCACAAAAGAGCTCAAAGTTCTCCTTAAGTTATACTATATATCCAAACCTTCCACCAGAGGATGCTCAGAATATCCCCTTTGCTACTACTTAGTCACTGAATGTGCTCTGTGGTTTCAGTTATTTGTAGAGAAGTTTGGTAAACCCCTTCTGACTTTTGGCATGCTTACATATATAAATTCAAGTTGTCTTCAGGGAGGTGGGAGCTGGGAAAGAATGGAAATCCCCAGGATTGGGGGAAGAGCTCATCAGAATTTATCACAGCTAAACTAAAGTTCAGCTGTTGGGACTAATCTTACCAAGTACTTCTGGAAGCAGCTTTTCTACTGGCTCCAAAAGATCCTTGCTCCAGATTTTACAGGTAAGATAAGGACATGGGCAAGGGTGGGAAGAGATTTGCAAGGTTCCGGTAGATCTTAAAACATTTTATCCAGTATAGCGTGGCATTCTGCCTGACACGCTACATAGTGGATCTAGTAAAGACTAAATTGTGGTATAGCCACATAGACAGCAGAATTCATTAAGTGTCTGCTAAGTTTGTTTCCTGCTGAATGAGACACAATAGCAGTGGGGAGTAACTGAAGGTTCAAAATGTCTTAATACTGTTTTTCTTCTTCTGCCACCTTATGTCCCATCATATAATTGTCACTAAGTGACATTTGTCTTTACTAACACCTGGTTTTGCTGTTTAAACTGTAGCCTGAATATTTTAAGAAGTTTTCATTATTTTCATGAGGGAGCAATAAATGAAAACGTCAACCAACATAAATATTTGCTGGCATTGTTAAGGACAAAAAAAGAAAAGAGAAAATATAAAGAAAAGAAAAAGGAAAAGTTGAAACCCAGAATGAACAATGAAGCGGTTTCTTGAAAACAGCAATATATTGTTATCATATTGGCTTGCCCCCTAAACCCCAATGCCATCCACTCCTGCAATCTCCTTAGTCCTTTTTGTGTCAGTTCCTATTTTTTCTACTCTAGTGTCTCTGCTGTTAGGATCACTTAATTCAACAGCTCCATATTGCTGTCCTCTGGCATGCATTCTTTCCAACTGTGGTAGAGGCCCATGACTTTTATAAATGTACAAGATGTGAGAGTGGATCAAAACACATAGAAAAAAAATGCACATTTGGGCTTGTTGTGGATTAGATTTAATTTCCAAACTCAATATTGGTCTAGCAATTTTGTCACTCCTTGGAACTCCTTCCTTCTCTCAACTTTTTTCCATAGCACATGCTAATGAGTCTCACGTTTGTTTGATTTCCACATCTCTCTTTGATCAGTGCCTTTTCCTTTCCCTCTAAACTTTGAACAAAACTACACAAAATAAATTAAAAGCAAACATAATAAAAACAACAAAAATAAAAACATAAAATCCAAGCTAGACTAACATGGATTTAAAAGAGAATTGTTTCTTCTGGAAAAATCTATCACCAACATTTCTTAGCATTTTCTTCTATTTCTTAGCATTTTTCTTCTTTGTACTTTTCCTCTCTCTCTCTCCTGCAAACCTCTTTTTTTAAATAGTAGCTGTACTGATATAAATACAGAGTCATTTACTTCCACTTTAGGAAACATTACTTCCACTTTAGGCTTAAAGAATTGAGCGAAATGCCAATGTGATAGCCAGTTACAAGGCTGAGAGATTGAAAATTAAATTTAACTCACTACAAATCCAAATATGCATTTGTTTTCTATGTGCTTTTTAAAAATATTTTTTAGTGGTCAATGAACCTATATTTTTTACTTATTTATGTGTGGTATTGAGAATCAAACCAACCCAGTGTGCCTCACACATGCTAGACAAGTGCTCTACCACTGAGCCAGATTCCCAGCCCTGTTTTCTATGTGTTTTGATCCACTCTTACATTGTTTTCATTTATAAAAGTCATGGGCTCTACTAAGAGTGGGAAAGAATGCATCCCAGAGGCGCACATAAGCTGAGATGTAAATTGCAGAGCAGCAGTTATGAGTGTGGCTTGAACACTGTAAATACTCAAAGATGTGCTAGAGGTTTGGTCTTCTAAAAGCACTAAAGATATTACACAGAGAACACCTGGGAACAATATATAAAGCACTATTATTAATACACATGCTAATGCTATTCACGAGAAAGTCCAAAACCTTAAATCTGTTAGCTCCCACATTAGTAAATTCCCTCAAAAGCATGAAGTTTGTAAGCTCAAAATATCTGTATACAGATTTAGTTATATAACTTCTGTTTTTATAGCTAATTAGTATAGATTATAATTGGGAGTTGCCACATTTTTCTAATCTAAATATGATTCTCACCTCTGCTACATGTAAGTCAGGCAGCCAAAATTCTACTAATCTGAAATGCCAATATTGCATTAGCAGTACATTAAAATGAAAAGACACCTGACATCTGAGCTTCTAAATTCATCATAAAATTGCCCCTGTCTGCAGTACAAGCATTCCCTGACTTCCATGCCCTGGAGCTGTGCCATGTGTGAAGGCAATTTGTGAATTCCTACTATTGTTTCCAAGCAGCAGTTTCTGTTTTTTCTTTCATTTAGAGGATTGACAGGGCTTTGGCTATGAGAAAGGGAGAGAATGGATCTTTATGGTTGTCAACAACAACAACAACAACAAAGAAATCCACAGCTTATATAGTCTACTACAACAAGAGTCCAGAAGTATTAATTTTAAGATGTCCATGAAAATAAAGTCAAACAGTGAATTTTTAGTTTTGTAAAATGGCAGAAAACTCTTCTTAATAGCATGACAAGTCAGAAAAGCAAGGATTTGCTTATGTCTCTATAGCTTAAAAATATTTTACCAGAGACTCCTCAGATTACAAAAGCTAAAGAACAGAAGTAGAAAGTGGTTAAACATTAATAAAAGAAGTTTTGTTTTCGCTCATATAACTAGTCATAAAATCATCATGCTTTGCACATTTGTTTCAATAAAGGGATTTATCAACTAAGTAAAAAGCACTTCAAAAGTACAGCTTTAAGAAATAAGCACCTGCAATTTATTTTTAATGCTAGATAATGGCTTAGAATTAATGCAATTCACGTTGGACCTGGACTTAAATAAGAGAAATACAAAAATTTATATTTGGCAAATAATCAAGCTAGGGACATAAAAAAAGGAATATAAGTAAACCAAAATCCAGGGGAAGGAGTTAGATACAAAGAACCAGTAGGTAAGATTCAGGAAATAAATTTTTCTATGTCAACCAAATATTTAAGAATAAGCAAGCTAACTGATAGCAGGCCTAGGACCGACTTTACCATGGTGCTCTTGATTATCTTTTTTTATATTTTGTTTTTTAATGTCTTCAGAAAGAGACCATGCTGAGGAACAGTTATGTTTTCAGGTTCAGTAAGCAAAATGTCTTTCTCTGCTTAAAGACTAGAAATTGCTGCTCATCCTACCTCTTTCCTTGAAGACTAAGTAACATCCCAGACATGGCCTCAGAGACCTACATGCCCGGCCCTGTGTGCCTCATCGAGAACATGAAGGGGCAGCTAGTGGTCAAGCAGGAAGCCCTGCAGATCCTGTCAGCCATCACTCAGCCCATGGTGGTGGTGGCCATCGTAGGAGTCTGCAACACAGGCAAATCCTACCTGATGAACCAGCTGGCTGGGAAGAAAAAGGGTGAGTGCCACCAACAGAGCTCTGCTGAGCCCTCTGTCCACCAAACTATGGGTGTCCAGCATGGGGATGGAGGGGAAAAAGACAGTGCCAAGGAGGGACAGTGAAAACCAGTGTTTGGGCCACACCTGGGTCTTTTAACTTGGGGAGATAAAGGAAATGTTTCTGTCCCTGACATATAACTTTTTAAAAATGTTGATCTTAATGTCTTTCAGGGAGAAACACAATATATTCCCCTAATACAGAATGAGATCAATGAAATAATTTCCATATGCATAATTATTATTATTATTATTATTATTATTATTATTATTATTTATATATGACAGAAGAATGCATTACAATTCTTATTACACATACAGAGTACAATTTTTCATATCTCTGATTATAGACAAAGTATATTCACACCAATTCCTAAAAATCAAGAAAAAGAGAGAATATAATAGAAAAAGACATCACAAAACATGAAAAAGAACTAGTGTAAAAACACATGAAAAAGAACTAGTGTACAAACACACGCACCTAATTTATTTGAGAAAAATGCAAATTAATGTCTCAATAAGATACAACACATTACCATATACAGTACAGCCCCTGTACTTCAAAATGTGAGCAATTTTGGTGTGGAAACCATCATATTCTACAAGAAAGAATCTGAAGTCATGGCAAACCTAATGTAGAAGGACAATATTCACTTCCTCTAACCTAGGAAGTCCATTCCTAGGGGTGATACACAAGGGAATTGTGCATGTATACACACACACACACACACACACACACACACACACATACATATTTCAAAATCAACTGAATAATATTTCAGAAAAGATAAACCTGAGAATTTATATATTTATCAATAGAATAATAAACAAAGTGATTTTATTATATACAATATAATAAGGAGGGGAAGTGTGAGGAGAGATGGAGATCATAAACTGAAATGGATTTTCATTCATGTTTGAGTTTATCAGGATGAACCCAGAAACTATGTGTAACCACTGAGCTCTAATAAAAAATAAAATAAAAATTTTAAAAACTCTGTATTTACATTTATTTACAAACATTGTCACTAGATAAAGAATTTGAATTGCCATTTCCTATTCAATATCTTAGAGGTGTTTTTCTATTTTATCTCACTTGTAGAGTTTCCATAAATAACTGCTCCTATTTTTATTTTTAATTCCTCATATGTAACATTATCTCTAGTTGCCTGCAAAATGCTTACTTTATATTAGGTTTTATTATGTTGCCTATGATGTGCATGAGTGTGTTTTCCTAGCGTTTATTCTGCTCGGTTTCTCTGCACTTGTGGATCTGAGGTTGGCTGTCTTTGAGTAGTTTCAGAAAGCTCTCAGCCATGTTCTCTTCCCTTTCCATTTTGTCTTTTGGAATCCCAATCATATTTACAGTAAACCTTTGACAATGGTTTTGGGGATGCCCCAAGCTACTGGGAACTCAGCTATCATTGATTGTACTCATGAATCTCTTTGTGCTGCTGTTTAGTTAATTTCTATTGACCTTTTTCAAGGGCTCTGATTCTTCTCTCTGTTATGTTCATGTGTGGTATTTTGTTGAGCCCACTGAAGAAATAAGCCTGAGTATCTTCTTTTCTAGAGTCATGTCTTCAAACCTGCATGAAGAAAATGAAAACAAACAAAATATATATGAGAGAGAGAAAGAGAGACAGACAAAAAGACACTGACATTTTAGATCCCATTAATAGAGAAAGGACTGTTGCTATTTAGGCTTGCAATAATGTGCATGTCTACTAGGTATGTCCCTCTCTGTCTCAGTAACTATAAGGCCACTGTACTTAGCCCAGCTTGGATTCATCTCCAGAAATTGCCAAGTTTAATTTCAGGATTAAAAAAATTCTCTATCAGATAAGGATGCAAATATCTCACAGTTATACTAAACATTTGCCTTTAAATATTCTGTGATTATATTTTACATGAGGAGTTCATGGCAACCTAGATAGAGGTTATATTTTTTCTAACTACACTGCAAGCTGGTATGGGCAAAGAGAGTAAATAAAGATTATTTGTACATTTGTGTCACAGAATTTGAGTCTGCACTCCACAAATTCCTCTTTCCCCTCTTTCTGTCTGAATCTTGCAGATGAGTAAAATGGCTTCTTGGGAACAGAATCAAGGGATATCAGGAGCCAGCCTCCCTGGATTACTTTACAGTTCTCATGATCTATACTCATTTACCTCTGATAATTCCTGCATTAACACAGGACCCTTTGGAGTATACCTCATATCCAAACCATAATATTCTGTTCCTGATTCTCAAAAGCTCATGTCCATCTCACAATGTAAAATGCATTCAGTCCATTACTAATAGTATCATTTTCTTAATAGTTTCAGATTGCCCAAACATCCACATCCAAAGTCTCTTTTGACACTTCTGGGAAATTATTGGCTATGACACTCTATAAAAACCAAAATCACGTTACATATATCTAATAAGTAATGGCACAGAGTCAACCTTTCCATTCTAAAAGGGAGGAATTGAGGCATAGAAAAAAGGGATGGGATCAAAACAAGATCAAAACCTCACCAGGCAAACAGATCCTATATTTCCACATACAGCATCTAGGACCCATGGTAGCAAGAGGTGCACAAAAAAAGACGTAGGCAGCTGTGTTAGAGCCATTCATTTCCACTGGAATATTTTAAGGAAAGGTACAAAAGCATTTCAGAACTCTGACCCCAAGAAGTCAAGAAAGAAAAGCATTTATTCATCAACTTTCATCCCTTTGGGATGAAGACTGTTCCCACAGGCTTATCTTCTAGTTTGTAGGAATGATTTTAAGTGTGTTCTAATGAGAGATCCAGTCTGAGCATAAGAGAAGTCTTAGGGCAGGAAAAACAGCATAGGCATGGGCCTGAAGCAGAGTGCTCACCAGCATGAAGCTTGTTCCAGCCCAGGTAGAACTGGATGCAGTAACATAATCTGGAGTATAAATTGGACTATAAGGAATATAATTTAGTCTCCCTCTTCTCCAGTAGAACCATTCCATGATAGAGTCTTTTCAAAAAGTGTGTCTGTATGGGTTATGGTCATTTATGAGACCAAAACACCTGACCAGAACAACTTAGAGGGGGGGGAAAGTTGACTTTTATTTTTGAGATTCTGGTTTCAGAGGTTCAGTCCACTGATGGCCAGCTTCATATCTCTGGGCCAAGATGAGGTGGAACATCATGAAAGAAGAGTACAGTGGAAGGTAACTGCTTAATTCATGGTAGCCAAGAAGGAGAGAGAGATGTGGTAGTGATGGTGGAGAGAGACAGAGACAGAAAGAGGGAGCAAGAGTAAGCAAAACATATACTTCAAAGAAATGACCTCAGTGACCCACCTCTACCAGCCATGCCTGCCTTGAATTACGCCCCAGTCTAGAAGTCCTTTCAAATATTAATCCATTGAATAAATTAATTTATTGATTATTTTACAGCTCTCATAATATAATCATTTCATCTTATGTATTAACACAAGAGCTTTGGAAGACACCTCATATCTAAGGTGTAAAAATTCATTGTCACCAGGAAACTCTGCAAGGATTTATTAAAGAACGATTAGTGGAAAACTAACTTCTTGTTTACAGGGGTTGCTTTTAAAACCATAACTGATATTCTTCATCTGCCTCTCTTCCCACTTGCCTTGGTCCATTCCAGTTGCTCTAACAACACCATAGACTTAGTACGTTATAAATAATAGAAATTTATTTTCCTCAATTCTGGACCCTGGAGAGTCTAAGATTGAGTTGCTGCTCAGGGCTCACTTTCTGCATCCAACATTGCCCCTAGCTGCTGTGTCCTGACATGGGGAAATGGTAAAATGATTTGTTTGTCCCTTTTGACATCTGTTGTAATAACAAACACCACTCATGAGTGCAGAACATTCATGATTTGATTATTTATCCAAAGCTTCCACCTCTAATACTGTCACCTTGGGGACATCTGAATTTTGGAGTGATACATATACTCAGATTATTGTACTGCTTAGTAGGTTTCCTTATTCTCAGGGACACTTCAGATGTTCTATGTTCTTTGTGAGGTGAACCAAATCATCACCTTAAGAAGTCTGAATTCTCAGTGACATTGATTTTGAACTGTGGTTGCCGGTTCTGTCAGTTCAACATGGACCACAGAAAAACCATGTCATGCCCTGTATCCCAAATAAACTCCTTATACCTCTACTGTGAAGAAGTAACTATGGTTCCTCATTATAATCAAGGTAAATTATAACTACCAGTGTTTAAGTAGTGGTGCATTGCTGCTTAAAATTTATTCGGAAAGATTGATGACTTGCAAAAAATATTTTAGCATAGTGATTTAATCAGTATTTTGGTCAGAAATTTGGGTCAAGTTTGTCTGTGAGATACTTCTGCTCCAAGTGGTTCCAACTGAAAATACTCTGTTGTATTCAGACGATAAGTGCGCTGGTCCACAGGTCCACAGTGACCTCATTCACAATCTGTGGCCTGATTGAGGACAGTTAGGGACATGGGCCTGTCCTTCATGGTCTCAGACACTGAAAACAGATTCAGGATTTTGGCAGGTGAAAGAACATGCCAGGTGCCGTAGTGATAGTAGACATACTTTTTTGGAGGCAGCAATATCTTCCCTCACCCCAGTCATTCCAGAGGCCTTTTTATATGCCGGCCAAAAAGAAGGCATATTGCTAACAGAAAATAAGAAGGCATGTTGCTAACAGATTAAATAAGTGAGGCCATGCCCACAAGAACATGTTTATGACTCTGAGTACATATGCTGCATCAAGGTGTTTATGACCTTGGCTACATACTAAAAGTAGCCCACCAGAAAGCTTGACAAGAGAGCCTAACTATAATCATCTTGGGCCAATCCTATAGATCCCATTTATAAATGTCATTTGAAGTTCCTACATATTTCTAATCCAAATTTCCAACACATAGAGCTGCTTCTTAGCATGTCCATTACTGTTGGCCATAGCCTGGGATCCCCCCAGTTCAAAGCCCGAGAGAAAGTTCTAAATGAAAAGAGTTTTCTTTTTTAAAAAGTGATGAACAGATAAATATAAGGGATCTGGGTAGAGGAGCAGCAAGTCAAGCAAGGAAGGAACAGAGGTTAATAACAAACTAATTTATTGAGTTGGTTAACACTATGAGTAACTGCAAATCCACCTGAAGAGTTATCTCTGAAATATTGTATGCAAGGCATCTCAGAGGGGAACCTACAGGAAATAATATGGAAAAAAATTTTTATTGGCTCCCATCCTCATGAATATCAACACCCTTACAATTCTGGGAAGAAAATGATCATATATGTAAGACTGTCAGATGAATCTTTGTTGGGCCCCACATTACTGAAGCAGTGAAGACATAAAGCACCATTCCAGGAGAAAATGCCCCTAGTGATAGCTCTACAAAGCCATAGACATTATAAAACATAGAACAAAAAGAAACTTGAAACTGTGTACAAGAAGTTCAACACATGTGACAACCTCCACGCAGGGTATGACATTACCAATTCTAGTGTTTGAATTTTCCTTTTTATAGAAACTAAATGGAAAATATGTTGCTTTGGCAGCTAGAGATGGACCCCAAAGACACCTACATTTAGATTTATTATCTATGAACAGATGTTAAGCAGTTCAACTGGTCATCAATTTTGCACAAAAGGAGAGTAAACTGAAGTAAGGCTTTACAGAGTCTTGAGCAGTGGTGAATGGTTTCTCTGGTTATTCTTGGCTAATAAGGAGCACAAGTGAATGATCAGTAATAAAGAGGTGAGTGCACAGGAGTGGGTTTGTTAATATGTAGTCACTTATTTCTTAGGTCAATGGTGACCAGACAGTATATTCTTTAAAGAAAAAAAATGACCCATCTGGTGGTTACCTTAGATTTGACTCAAGTTTGTCCTCACTTACCCAGTGATTGTTCAGAGTAGACATGATAGCTGTAATGGAATCTTTGCAATTACCTACAGCCTGGGATCTCTTTCACCATAGTTCATTTCACCAAATATTTAATGTTATCCTGAAGGCAACAAAGATTGACACTGATGCTTCAAAACAATCCATTTCTTCAGTGAGATCAACCAGCTATTAGATTGCATGATGATCACACCAGGACCTTTGTACCCTGGAGATGGCAGCAATTTTGTTACTGGAATTGATATGAATTCTGATTATGTATTGGCCTCCCCTGTTTAGAGAATTATGGGCAGCAGCTATTGAAGGATTCATAGTGTGTGACCCTGCTACATATCACCTTAAACAAGTTTCTGACTTTATAGAAAAGAGGCATAACAATGTGAATATAGCCCAAGGATGCATTAGTACTGATACATCATGGAGAAGCTGTCAGACTTATAGAAAAATGGAATATCCACTTAGGGATGTAGCTAAGACACACTGTGGAATTGTTCATTGGCATTCAAGGTATAGTATACAATCCATGAACGAACAGCCATTGCAGGCTGGCTAAATATATAGGCCTGAGAACCAAGGGATTAAAGTAGAAATGTTCCCCATGGACTCATTTGTGAATCTCTGATCCTCTAAACACTTCTTGAGTTCCTACTGGACTAGAGAGTTGATTATCAGGGTGGAGTTAGGAAGTATTTCTCCCAAGGGTCTTAGTAATGTTGCACTAAATTTAAATCTATAGCTGCCATGTGGCCATGTTGTAGACTTCCTATTACACTAACCAGCAGGCAATGAATGAGGTTGTTTTACTGGCAGACTTAACTGACCATGATTTAAATGAGGAGATTGTGCAAGATGGAAACAGTCTTGTACTCAAGGATTCACTGGGAGTCTTGTGTTATTTCTGTGGTCTGTTCAAATGCATTGGAAGCAAGCATAGCCTAACTAGAACATAGAATCAATTTTTTTTTTTTTGGTTCTTCATGAATGCATGAGAAGAACTTCTGGCTAAGTATAAACAATCCAGAATGGGTAGAAGAGGGAAAGATCTTGAATATCAATTATATCAATTATGACATGAAATCAATGGCAATAAGGAGGACTATCACTTAGACTTTCCTATTGTAGATACATTAAAAAAAATTATGGCTAGCCGAACATTTGAAGTCTTGAAGAAGTGGGTTTTCTGTGAAGTATGAGGAGATCTGGACAGAGAGAAAGGGGTCTTCACAGATGGTGTGGGTGTTCCAACCATCTCCCCATGTCACTTACCCTTTCTGCACATTCCAATGGGATCTAACAGCAAACATCAGAGATACCCTATCTGAGCATTTGCTTTCAACCCACATGTGGGTCAGGCCAGCAATACTGGAGGGTCATTGCTCCCAGTAGCAATCCCCATTCAGATGTGAAAGGAAATGGAAGGCAAAAGCCCCCATCCTAAAGGCCAGATTCCCAGGCAGATTTTATACATTTCCTAGAGTTAGCTCAAGGGGCTGGGCTCACAAAAATGACCTTCTGACTCTGTAACTTGGTTTTATTCTCTTGCCATCTTCTATTTCCCTCTCTGCTACTCTGCTTTGTAGGATTACCTTCTTAAAAAATCCCTCAAACACAAATCCTTGGCTCAGGACTAGAACCTCAGGAAACACAGTCTAAGAACCTCTGTGTTTATTTTAAATTACAGATAAAAGCAATAGTTCTGTAGCATTGTTGTCAGAATAAACTGAGATCTAGGGGCTGGGAATGTAGTCAGTGGTAGAGCACTTGCCTAGCCTGCATGAAGCCCTGGGTTCAATCCCCAGTACTGCCCCCTTCTCCAAAAGAACCACAGACAGAATAAACTGAGATTTAATCATTAAAAAGAATCACAGTACTGGTGACAATCATGAGAATACACACCACATACCAGAGGACTTCAAGGAGTGCTTGGGTTTGAAACTTAATATCAGTTAATTGGTAGCTCTATAATTTTGAACAAGTTACAAAATTCCTCAGGGCCTTAGCTCTTTTAAATTGGGAGGAAATATTTGTGGAATATTTACTCCACATAAACTAGTGGACACTGTGCGTGGAATATAGCAGATGTTTAGAAAATAATTTCCTTGCCTGCATTCAATGTGTACTAAGTGCCAAGACCTTTTGTCATTTCCTGTAAATTAAAGTTCTCAACTATGGAACCTACCATAAAAGCAACAAACTCACTCCTATGTGACTGCATCTACCTTTTCAGAAAACCAGACCTCAAAAAATATGTTCTTCCCAACTGGAGGTAAATATCATCATATTCCAAAAGAGGCAAAATAAAACACACTTGGAAAACTTGCAAAAGCTCTCCTTGGTAACATTTCTCCTTCAGGAACGCTTCGCAATTTCTGGAAAATTAGGCCAAATATATCCAAACCTTCCACAAGAGGTGCTCAGAATACCGGCTTGGCGACCATCTAGTAACTGAACTGACGCTGTGGTTTCCGTTTCCTGAGGAGAAGTTTGAAAACCTCTTCTGACTTTTGGCGTGCTTATACTCCATATCCAAGGGTCTGCTGGGAGGTGGGAGCTGGAGAAGAGGAAAATCCCCGGGGCTGTGGGAAGACGCTCATCAGAACTCATCACAGCTAAAGTAAAGGACAACTGTTGGTACTGACCCTGACCAAGCCCTCCTGAAAGCAGCTTTTCTGCCTGTTCTAAAAGATCTCTGCTCCCGATTTTACGTAGATAAGGTAAGATCGCGGGCAGGGGTGGGAAGAGATTTACCAAGGTTCAGTTAGTTTTTAAAATACCCAGGAAGTCGAGGGAACCGGCAGCTCAGGAGGAAGCGGCAGATTGTGGTGAGACAGAAGCCGCTGCCTCCCCCGCCCCCATCGCTCCTGGGGCTGCGCAGGCGCTCTTCCCGCAGGTCCCGCCACGCCCCCGCTGTCCAGGTGGTCCTCTGCGTACAGTGCCAGGGCCCTTAAAGGTGGGAGAATGAACCGATCTTGGGCATTTTTTGTGTGTCACTCTGCGTTTCTGGAGTTTTGTACCTTCCAATATGGCGCCTCAGCCTGTCGCACCGCGGAGGGAGGGGAAGAAACATCTATCAGGACTGGGTGCAGCTTTGCCTGAAGGGCCCTATGAAATGCAGCAGGAGTAAAGTGAACTCTGGTGTTCAGACAGGCAGCAGAATTCATTAGTTGTCTGGTAAGGGTTTTTTGTTTTGTTTTGTTTTGTTTTGTTTTTTCCCTCCTTTTCCCTGTTGAATTAGATACAATACTAGCGGGGACTAACAGTTTGAAATGCCTTAATACTATTTGTCTTCCTTTGCCATTTAAGGTTCTTCCAGGGTTCATATTTGCAATTTTAAGTTATCTTTATCTTCGCTGACACTTGGTTAATCTGGTTTCACCTGCAATCTGACAGTTTGAAGAACTTTTCAGTGTTTTCAGGAGAAAGAGCAAGAATGAGATACCATGGAAATAGCTTATTAACACTGACAAAAGAAAAAGAAAGAAAGAAAGAAAATTGAAAAAAAAACAGAATGAACAGTGAAGAAGTTTCTTGAAAACAGCAATATAGTTTTTGTCATTTTCTTTTATTTTGAAGTTAGATTTCTTCCTCTAAATATAATATTTACTTATTTTTCCCCCTTGGCACACTCACCTGTTAATTCTTTTTGGGTTGGTTTTCTATTTCTTCTATTCTGTTGTCTCTGCTGTTAGTGAAGTGGGCACCCCTTTCTCCATAGAAAAGCCCTCTTTCACCATGGCTGATTTTGGGACTGTCAGCAAAAGAGTCTCTGCAAAAGAGTCCAATGTAGATAAACTTCCTATTTTTGTGTCACCCTGTTTACTTGACCACTGGCCAAGAAGATACCAGCACTCCAGGTGCTGGACACCTCCTTACTAGGTTTTCACAAACATATCAAGTATAGTACTTTGAAGAAATGTGCAAACAAGGCCTCTGGCCTTGAGCTGCGCTTCACAGAGATGTCTACATTTTTAAGATAAGTACAATTGGGCTCCATGGTAACAGCTGGCAGGGGGAGGAAAGAAAGGGGAGAAGAAGCTCTCCCCTTCTCAGGTGTTGTCCTTGAAGGGTTAACTTGCACAAAACAGTGAGAGAAAAAGCTGCTTTTATGTGAACTTCTGCAGACTATGAACTTCTGAGCCCCTCCCCTTACACACTGGGTATAAAACTGTGAAACTCCCTGAACTCGGGGTCCAGGGGATTGATTGATTATAGCAAAGGCTGTCCCTCTGAACCTGGCTGCAGCCAAATAAAACTGCTATCTTTGGTGCCTTGCCTCCTTTGTTCCTACAACATTAGGAATGGCTTAATTCAACAGCTCCCAAACTGATCCTCAATATTAGTCTGTAAACTTTGTGACTCCTTGGAACTCCTTCCTCCTCTGAACATGCTCATGCATCTCATATTTGTTTGATATCTAGGTATCTTCTTGATCCATCCCTTCTCTTTTCCCTACACAAAATAAATCAAAAGCAAACAAAACAACAATAATCAAAATAAAACCTGAGCTAGACTCATATGCATCAAAAAGATTTTATTTTCTGGAAAATCTCTCGCCAACATTTCAGAGCATTTTCTTATATTTCTTGGCATCTTTTTTAAATTATTTTTTATTCTAATTTGTAATATATGACAACAGAATGCATTACAGTTTATATTACACATATAGAGCACAATTTTTCATATCTCTGGTTGTATACACAGTATATTCAGACCATTCATGTATTCATACATGCACTTAGGATAATAATGGCCATCTTATTTCACCATTTTTTTTTTACCACCATGCCCAGTCCCTTCCCCTCCCACCCCTTTGTCCTATCTAGAGTTCATCTAATCCTCCCATGTTCTGCCTCCCAATCCTACTATGAATCAGCATTCTTATATTAGAGAAAACATTGGGCAATTGGCTTTTTTGGGATTGACTAACTTCACTTAGCATAAAATTCTTCCACTCCATCCATTTTCTTGCAAATGTCATGATTTTATTCTCTTTTATTATGCTGAGTAATATTCCATTGTTATATTTACCACATTTTCTTTATCCATTCATCTTCTGAATAGCATCTAGGTTGGTTCCACAAGTTAGCTATTGTGAATTGTGCTGCTATAAACATTGATATGGCTATTTCCCTATAGTATGCTGTTTTTAAGTCCTTTGGGTATAGATAGAGGAGTGGGATAGCTGGGTCAAATGGGGTTTCCATTCCCAGATTTCCAAGGAATCTCCATACTA
This sequence comes from Ictidomys tridecemlineatus, assembly GCF_052094955.1. Taxonomy (NCBI): domain Eukaryota; kingdom Metazoa; phylum Chordata; class Mammalia; order Rodentia; family Sciuridae; genus Ictidomys; species Ictidomys tridecemlineatus. The sequence continues at coordinate 72,301,939 of NC_135487.1, read as the reverse complement.
CTTTCCATATTGGCTGCATCAATTTGCAGTCCAACCAGCAATGTATGCGTGTTTCTTTTCCCCCATATCCTCACCAACACTTTTTGTTGTTTGTTTTCTTAATAGCTGCCCTTCTGTCTGGAGTTAGATGAAATCTTCCAGTAAAGTTTTGATTTGCATTTCTCTAATTGCTAGAGATGATGAGCATTTTTTCATATATTTGTTGATTGATTGTATATCCTCTTCTGAGAAGTGTCTGTTCAGGTCCTTGGTCCATTTATTGATTGGGCTATTTGTGTTTTTGGTGTTTATTATATACCATAGACAGTAGTGCTCTACCTGATGTGGGAATAGTAAAATTTTGCTCCCAAGATATAGGCTCTCTATTCACTTCACAGATTGTTTCTTTGCTGAGAAGAAGCTTTTTAGTTTGAATCCATCCCATTTACTGATTCTTGATTTTAATTCTTGCACTATAGGAGTCTTATTAAGGAAGTTGGGGCATAATCCCACATGATGAAGATTTGGACCTACTTTTTCTTCTAATGTATGCAGTGTCTTTGGTTTAATTCCTAATTCCTTTGGTTTAATTCCATTTATAATGATGTTGGCCTGGGGCTTAGCATAGATAGCTTTTATGATGTTGAGATATGTTCCTGTTATATCCCTAGTTTTTCTAGTGTTTTGAACATGAATGGGTGCTGTATTTTGTTGAATGCTTTTTCTGCATCTATTCAGATGATCATATGATTCTTATCTTTAAGTCTATTGATGTGATGTATTACATTTATTGATTTCCATATATTGAACCAACCTTGCATCCCTGGGATGAACCCCACTTGATCACAGTGCACAAACTTTTTGATATGTTTTTGTATTCGATTTGCCAGCATTTTATTGAGAATTTTTGCATCTATATTCATTAGAGATATTGGTCTGAAGTTTTCTTTCTTTGATATGTCTTTTGCCTGGTTTTGGAATCAGGTGATATTGGCCTCAGAGTTAAGTTTGGAAGTGCTCCCTCTTTTTCTATTTCACAAAATAATTTGAAGAGTATAGGTATTAGTTATTTTTATAGGTCTTGTAGAACTCAGCTGTGTATCCAACCGGTCCTGGACTTTTCTTGGTTGGTAGGCTTCTGATGGTGTCTTCTATTTCATTGCTTGAAATTGATCTGTTTAAATTGAGTGTGTTATCCTGATTCAAAATGAGCAAATCATATGACTCTAGAAATATGTCAATGCCTTTGGTATTCTTTATTACATTGGAGTACAAGTTTTCAAAATAATTTCAAATTATCATCTATATTTCTGTAGTTTCTGTTGTGATATTTACTTTTTCATTATGTATGTTAGTACTTTGAGTTTTCTTTCTCCTTCTGTTTATTAGTGTAGCTAAAGGTCTGTCAATTTTATTTATTTTTTCAAAGAACCAATTTTTTTGGCAATTTTTTCAGTTGTTTCTTTTATTTCAAGTTTTATTTCACCTCTGATTTTAATAATTTCCTTTCTTCTGCTTTTGGTGTTGATTTGTTCTTCTTTTTCTAGGGCTTTGAGATATAATGTTAGGTCATTTATTTGTTGGCTTTTTCAAATTTTAAGTATTGAACTCCATGCAGTGAACTTTCCTCTGAGTACTGCCTTCATAGGGTCCCAGAGATTTTGATATGTTATATTAGTTTTCTCATTTACGTCTAAGAATTTTTTAATCTCCTCCTTGATGTCTTTTGCAACCCATTGTTCATTTAGTAGCATATTATTTAGTCTCAGTGTTGGAGCAATTTTTATTTTTTATTTTATCATTGATTTCTAATTTTATTCCATTGTGATCTGATAGAATGCAAGGCAGTATCTCTACTTTTTTGTATTTGCTAAGAGCTTCTTTGTAGCACGGTATATAATACATTTTAGAGACGGATCCATGTGCTGATGAGAAGAAAGTGTATTTGCTCATTGAAGGTTGCAATATTCTATATATGTCAGTTAAGTCTAAGTTATTGATTGTGTTATTGAGTTCTATAGTTTCTTTGTTTAGATTTTGTTTGAAAGTGGTGAAAGAAATGTGTTAAAGTCACCCAAAATTATTGTGTTGTGGTCAGTTTAACTCTTGAACTTGAGAAGAGTTTGCTTGATAAACACATATGTTCCATTGTTTGGGGCATATATATGTATAATTGTCATGTCTTGTTGGTGTATGGTTCCCTTAAGCAGTATGAAATATCCCTCTTTATCCCTTTTGATTAACTGTAGCTTAAAGTCTACTTTATTTGATATGAGGATGGAAACCCCTGTTTGCTTATGCAGTCCATGTGAGTGGTTGGATTTTTCGCATCGTTTCACCATCAGTCTGTGGATGTCTTTTCCTATAAGATGAGTCTCTTGGAGGCAGCATATTATTGGGTCTTTTTTTAATCCAATCAGCTAGTCTATGTCTTTTGATTGGTGAGTTTAAGCCATTAATGTTTAGGGTTATTATTGAGATATAACTTGTATTCCTAGCCATTTTTGTTCATTTTTGATACTTAACTTGGATTTGTTTCTCCTTTGGTTCACTTTTTCTTTAGTGTACTACTTCCCTCTGCTGATTTTTATTGTTGTTTTTCATTTCCTCTTCATAGAATATTTTTTCCAAGGATGTTCTGCAGTGCAGGTTTTCTAGCTGTAAATTCTTTTAACTTTTGTTTATCATGGAATATTTTTATTTTATCATCAAATTTAAAGCTTAATTTTGTTGGGTACAAGATTCTTGGTTGGCATCCATTTTCTTTCAGAGCTTGATCTGTGTTGTTCTAGGATCTTCTAGCTTTCAGGGACTGGGTTGAAAAATCTGCACATAACCTAACTGGTTTTCCACTATATGTAATCTGATTTCTTTCTCTCATGGCTTTTAATATTCTCTCCTTATTCTGTATGTTAGGCATTTTCATTATAATGTGTGTTGGTATGGATCTGTTGTGATTTTTATACATTTGGTGTCCTGAAAGCCTTTTGAATTTATTTCTCCAATTTGTTCTTCATGTTATAAAATTTTCTGATATATTTTCATTGACTAGATTGTTCTTTCCTTTGGTTTGGAACTCAATGCTGTCCTCTATCCCACTAACTCTTAAATTTGGTCTTTTTTGCTATCCCATATTTCTTGATTGTTCTGCTCATTGTTTCTTACCATTTTCACTGTGTGGTCTACATTCTTTTCAAGATTATATATTCTGTCCTCATTGTCTAAGTCCTGTCTTCCAAGTGATCTCATCTGTTGGTGATGCTTTGAATTGAACTTTTAATTTGGTTTATTATTTCTTTCATTTCATGGATTTCTGTTTGGGTTTTCTTTAGAATCTCTCTATCCTATTGAAATAATTTTTTTCTTTCTGTATTTGTTTATGTTGCTCTTTGTTGAAATGATATTTTCCTGCCTATATTTACTCTCTTATATCATCCTTTAATTCACAGAACATTTTAATTATGTATATATATCCTAAACTCCTCTGTCATTTCATCTGCTCTGCTGATCATGGATTCTAATAATGTGGTATCTTGATTAGTTTGGGGCACTTTCCTCCCTTGTCTTTTCATGTTGCTCCTGTGTTCTTCTAGCACTGTGGATCCAAGACATTAACGTTTTTTTTGTTTGTTTGTTTGCTTTTACCCTTTAGGCTTGTAGTGCCCCTTTAGGGTTCCAGTACCTCTTCTTTGAGGGGAAGGACAATGTTAACATCCCAATATCATTAGTTGCTAATAGACATTTACAGTTTGTTCACAATGTACATAAATGGTGAATTCTATTATTATCCACAATATAATCAGTAGGTTTGTAATAAGGCTTACAGTTTCTGATGGTGGACAAAGAACCAGGGGTGCGGAGTAGGACAATATGTTGAGGAGGCAGGAAGTGAGGATATAGACTTATTATATCTTAGGAATTGTAAAAGAAATCTAAAGAGGAAGATTAGTAGTGGGAGAAGAGAGAGGAAGTAGTTTGGGGTAGACAAATAAGTGGGAAGACAGTAGAGCTCATAAAACAAACACCATATATATTAAAAAAATTAAAAATGTTAAAATACTAAAAATTGGAGGAAAAAAACAATATACAATGCAACAGTAATATCCTATTCACTCATTTCCATCCTCAATATCTTAATTCATGCATAGTACTTGGTTTCACATATGTTGGGGATGTGAGGGTGAGAGAATAGAGGGAGAAGAAAGAAAAAAATCTCAAAGGAGGAAACATGGACTGTTTTGGTTGGAGATCAGTGTCTTTCCTGCTTCCCTACTCATCCAATAGGTGGGGTCGTCTGCTGTTAGCTGGTATCTCTGCCCTCAGGATGTGAAGGTAATCAGGGAGGGAGGGTTGGTCCTGGGTGGAGGGCACCTGGAAGTGGGGTGTGGCACCCCCTGGTCCCCAAGGGGAAATTTCACCTCAAGGATTTTTTGGGGGTCTTGCTCCTGTGATGTGGTCTTATCTCCTTATCTCACCTGGAGCCCTTCCAGTTCCTGGCCTCTGTGTTACTCTCTAAACTGTATCACACTCACCCTCTCCCTTATTGCTTCCTAATACAGGACCTTTGTCTCCAGGGTTCTTGTGTGTAGTGTTTTGTGTGCCTTGCTCACCTATCTTGCTGAGAACTGTTTTGTGTCAGGCCGTTATTGTGGTAGGTTAGCAGCTGCTGGGGAGAGGGGGGAGTTAGAAACTGGGTACCTGGCCAGATGGAGTTCCAAACTGGGAATTGCCCCTACTAAAGATGATGATGAAAGTGACCCAAGATGGAGGCAGCTGCTTTCAGTGATGGGGTGTTGGGTCACGTGGGGGTAGCCGGGTTATGGAGTTAGACAATGAGTTCAAAGACTGTGGCATGCAGTGTGTGGCTGTGGCTTTCTTCAGAGCCTGTGTAAAGTTCCCTGGTTCAGGCAGGGTGCAGGCAGGCTACATCATGTAGGGGACTATGTTGCTGCAGAGTCCCAAGATGGAGGGGACCGGGGGAGCCCCATGTTGGTTGATTAGGGTCCTCACAGGAGTGGCGGCTGGAGATGTAGCGTGTGGGTAACTGTTGGGTGTCCTGTGTGGGAGCTGTATCTGGGATTTCTGCTGGGGTGGGTGGCCGAAAGTTTTGCTCTGGTGCTGGTGCTGATGGTTCCGCTGGGCACCTGGTAGTCCTGTGTGGGTAAGTAGTTGTGAGACCTACTTTGATGCTGAGGTCTGGAGCCATGCACAGGCACAGTGGCTGTGATTCCTGTGCAAAAGTAGGAATATCCCTTGCAGAGATGCAGAATTCTCACTTCTTGAGTCCCAGGTCACAGAGCAACACAGAATGCTGCCTTCCTCTGGCCCGCCATCTTGAAATATCCTCTTGGCATTTTTCTTATTGGTACTTTTTTTTTCCTTCAGCAGATCTCTTTTTTGAGGTAGTAGTTGTACTGATACATATATAATCATTTACTTCCAACTTTTAGGAAACAGTTTTAAAGAGATGAGTGAAACACCAATGTGATACCCAATTACAGGGCTGAGAGATTAGAAATTAAATCTAGCTCACAATAAAGCTAAAATGTGTATTTGTTTCTATGTGTTTTGATCCACTCTTGCATTGTTTTCTTTTATAAAAGTCATGGGCTCTACCAGAGTGGGAGAAAATGCATCCCAGAGGTACATACAGGATGAGTTTTCAATGGTAGAACAGTTGTTATGTGTGTGGCTCAAACACTGTAAACATTCAAAGATGTGTCAGAGATCTGGCTCTTCTAGAAGCACTAAAGATGCTATCCAGATAGCATCTGGGAACAACATATAAAATACTATTATTAATATAGATACACATGCTATTAACCATGTAGTCCAAAACCTCAAAGTTGTTCTCTCCCATATTATTAAATTCACTATAGAGCATGAGAGGTTGTAAGCCCACAATATCTGTGTGTAGATTTGGTTTATATAACTTGTTTTTGGAGCTAATTGGTATAAATCATAATTGGAAGTTTCCACATTTTTCTAATCTAAATACAATACAAATATGGGACTAAGGCCCAAATAGTCTAGAACCTCTAAAGATATCTAAGCACACTTCTGGCTCTAGGTTTCCTAACATCTCTTTCAGAACTTTGTAAACAACTGCTATATTATAGAGGGAAGTAGAAAGTAAATGGCCAAGAAGTAAAACAGGGAAGTTCCAACAAAGAATAAGGGAAACCTGTTCTAAATTGCTCAATCAGCCCTTTTTCAGAGGATGGTATCTTTCATACTGGTTTATCTGTGAAAAGTGAAAGAGTTTTGAAGAACATGGATAACTGAGGAAGAAGGAAAGAAAAGGAGGTTAAAGAGGCGAAACCATATATCATTCCAATCAAATGAATGTGCATGACTTTTTACTTCTTCAAAGAAGGAGTAAACGTGGACCATGAGCTGTGAGCTACATTTTGACATTTTTTCTATTTTCTTTGAACCCTGCTTCTTTTCCCAAAGAAGGAAACATTCGACTTCTTACTCTCTTAATTTGCAAAGGAATTTATCTAGACTACTTGGATACTTTTTAGAATGCTAAAAAATTGGGGGCAGTATATTGTTAAATGAATGTTCTTAAATTTTTGTATTTTCTTTTTGGTACTCGGGCTTGAACCCATAGGTACTGAACCACTGAGCCACATCCCCAGCCCTTTTTTATATTTTTATAAAAAATACATTGATACAGGGTCTTGCTGAGTTGCTCAGGGCCTTACTATATTGCTTAGGTTGACTTTTAATTCAATCCTCCTACCTCAACCTCCCAAGCCCCTGGGATTACAGGTGTGCACCACTGCAACTGGCTGTTCTCAGAATTAAATGGCATAGATAATAAAGTATATCTCTAATAACACAAGCATCTTTTCCTTGGTAAAGGTCTAGAGAACTTTTTGATGACCTACATCAACACTATCAGTGAGGATTTGCCCTTTATTGAGAACACAGTCCTGGCCCTGCCCAGACAGAGAATGCAGCTGCAATAAAAAAGGTTCTTGCCCACTATGACAGGCTGATGGGCCAGAAGGTACAGCTGCCCACAGATACCCTCCAGGAGCTGCTGGACCTGCACAGGGCCAGTGAGAGAGAGGCCATAGAAATCTTCACAAAGAACTGTTTCAAGGATGAGGACCAAAGTTTCCAGAAGCAATTATAGGTAACTGTTTTTCTAGTTCATGGGCATTAGGGTTAATAGAAAAGAAAGCTTTGCTCTGAAAGGTATAATAAAACCTGTTTAAGAAAAGCAATTCCTATTGGACTCTAAAATGATGGTCACTTATGTGGCCACATTATCACTCTCATTCTGAAAACAAACAAATGTATAAAAGTACTCTGGACTTTTAGCATCTGAAATTTTCAAATGTTCACACAACCTTCCCCATGTTACACCAATTGGCTAATTTGAATTGATTTAATTCCTTTAAAACATTGTATTTACAAAATATTAAACACATTGCATTTACAAAGTATTGAGTACATCCCTTTATATCATTATATTTACAAAGTATTTTTTATTAATAAAGCAGAAAGAATTTCCCTTTGGATCAACTAAAGTATAATGTATCCAGGATTAATTTAGTCACCTACATCATTCCAGCTAATTATTCACTTCTACCTTCTCCTTGAGGGTGGAAAACACTGAAGTCAGAAATGATGGAAAAGTAGGCTGCATTTAAAACGAGGGCTTGAGGTTAGAGGTCTGTGGTCAAAAGATCACCTCTAAAGCAGAAATTGAAATAGAGTGTTTTCAGAAAATTTCACACCCGAAAGTAAATGTAATTTTTCTTTTTTCTTTTTTTTTGGGGAGAGGGGATGGGTGGGTAACTGGGAATTGAACTCAGGGGCACTTCACCACTGAGCCACATCCCCAGCCCTATTTTGTGTTTTATTTAGAGACAGGGTCTCATTGAGTTGCTTAGTGTCTCGCTTTTGATGAGGCTGGCTTTGAACTCCCGAACCTCCTGCCTCAGCCTCCCAAGCCACTGGCACACAGGCATGTGCCACTGTGCCCAGCTAAATGTCATTTTCCATAGACTCTCAAATCCTTGAAACTTTTTCAGGAAGGGCACAGTCTTGCTTATATTCCTTGAAGTTTCTTAAACAAAAAAAAAAATAGAGATTTGCTTTAATATAAATTCCATAAATACTGAGGTGTGGCTAATATCTCTGAGGGTTCCTGTCCCTTTGAAGACCCTATTAGATGCAAAGCAGAAAGACATTTGTAAGCAAATGAAGAAGCCTCTTCAGATCATTGCTCAGCTTTCTTCAGGATATTTTTGGTCCTCTGGAAGAAGTGGTGAAACAGGGGCTTTATTCTAAACCAGGAGGCCATAACCTCTACCTTCAGAAGACAGAGAAGCTGAAGACAAAGTACCACAAGCAATTCAGGAAAGGAATACAGGTATTCCTGGTTTTATCTATTAATTATGATAAATCCTGGGGCCCCTCTTTAACAAAAACCATTGAGAACAGAAGAAAGGACATGTGTACAGGAACAGAGATGAGATTGATGTCTCATCTGGCTCAGACTTACTCTGTCACTGAGCATGCCTGGGAATTATGTGCCTGGTATTTAGTTTCACATGTTTAAGAAAGCAATTCCAACTAGACTGAAATGATGGTCGCATTCCAATGTTCAAATAGCATCAGCGGTTGTCTGCTTCCTTTTTTCTTTCCAATTCCTACTTCATTAGTGTGCTCCATTCTCCTGACTATTGGCTTCATTTTCAAGTAAACTCACCCCACATGGCTACAAAGAGATACCGCTGGGTCTAAGTCCAGCCTATCTTTATAGCCCTGGTGACAGAGCAGGTGTCTTTGCCAGCACCCATATCAGCCTTTACGACATTCAAGTCATAGTATTTTTCCTCCTGTGAGCAAGTGGCCTTGGGTGCTCTGATTGGCCCAACCAGGTTTGGGACCCCACCTGTGGAGAGGCTTGATGGACATCTCCATCAGGTGCAGGCAGAGCGCCTTCTAAGAGGAAAAGATGTTTGATGGAAAAGGAATCATGATTTTATCATATTGCCAATCACCATTGCCAGGTTCTAACTGCATGTTTTTGGGGTTCCTAGGCTGAGGAAGCTCTGCAAAAGTATTTAAAGTCCAAAGAGTCTGTGAGTAAAGCTGTTCTACAGACAGACCAGGCTCTCACAGCCAAGGAAAAGGAGATGGAAGGTGAGAAGAGAACAGAAGTAATGCAAAAAAGACAAGAAATATCCAGAAATTTGAAATTCATGTGTCCTGGCCTAGCTGAGATTATTCACCTGAAGCAAGACAGACAAAGAAGCTTCTTATTACCTCAGGTGGTATCTGAATATGGCAGGATCAGCTGCAGATGGTTATCTGGAAGGAAAAACAATGGCAGGGAATTTTCTCTATGGGTTAGAACAATAATGAATGAGAACAGGAGGCCCAAGGGAGGGACAAAGCTGTCCTAGAAGGTTTATCTATTTTTTCTTTCTCTTCAGAGGCACGTGCAAAAGCAGAGGCTGCCAAGGCTGAAGCAAAAAGTGTGGAGGAGATTCGTAGGCATATGCAGCAAATGATGGAAGAGAAGGAGAGACTCCATCAGCAGCAACTAAGACAAATAGAAATAGAAAGAGCAAAGTGTCTGGCACAGCAACAGTTGGAGCAGGAACGTCGTCTGCGGGTATTGATCAATTGTTGCATCTCAGTACTGTGTTTCTGTCCCTTCCCTATAGGGATAAGACTGTGAAAGAGTAGCCATGGGGGAGATTCAGACTACTAGGGTGGCTAAGGGTAGGGACCCTGTAGCTGGACAGCTAGGTGTGCATCCATCCGAGCTCTACCTTTACCAAATGCATTGTTTAAGCAAGTTATCTATGTCCTCTGTGTCTTTTCTTCTTGTCTAGAATGGAAATGGTGGTTACACATATTTTCTAAGGGTATTGTCATAATGAAATGCATTAGTATTTGCATTTAGAATGGTTTTTGGCATAGAGTAAGAATATGAATTTTAAGTATAAACCATGGTATTTCTGTCCCACAATAACTAGCTTTTTCTATTAATTTTTTAATTACTCTGGACAATTCTTTACTCTGATCATGCTTTTTTATGTCAATTTCATATTTCAGTGTCTTTGCTCTTGTCCTTGCTTCAATCATATCTGGTTCTGATGGCCTTGAACTCAGTGCTTATTTCACCAAGTCCTTTAGTTTATTATCACTCAATAAGCAGCAGTTCTTATTTCCCACATGCTGTACAAAGCCCTCTGCATGCATTCACTCATCTAATCTGTTTACCGTGAAGCAGAACTGTTCTGTCCCCAGTTTATATGTGGTAAATGAAGCCCCAAGGAGATAACTAAAGGCCATTATCTCATAGTCTTCTGAGTGCCTTTCCAGTGAGTGGGATCTACAGTGTTGCTGCTACCAAAATCCTTTAGGGAATTCCTATGTGAGCCTCTGATGAGACAGACAACACCCCAATCTTCCCTCTGGCTTATCGGGGAACCTGCAGGTATCTGTTTTTCAGTAACTGCCCTAGAGTATTTGGGAGATTGCAGCTCTCTCCTGAAGGCCATTATGGGCAAACTCTGGTGTTTGATCTCCTCAGATTTTCTTGTATTTTTCCCTCCAAAGTGTGGTGACCTAGAACATGTCCTCATCTAAGGCTCAGATGCCTCCTGGCTGCATATCACCTAGACATTCTGTTTTTGTGACAATATTTCTTCTTAAAAACACAATTAATATTTTTCTAAAAATGAAAAAGAAAGTTGGGAAAGAGGATTGAGGTCAAGATGTGACCAAGATTACTCAAAGAACTTGTGTAATGTAAATGGGAAGGGAGCCTTAGGATGGAATTCTAGGGACAGCAATATTTCAGGGACTGAAACAATGTTTCTGGATGTAGATGAAGAGTAGTAGTGTGAATAACTTCAGAAGTAAGCTGGAGTAAGTGAATGGAGCAGGGAGATTCAGGGACTGTTTACTGTTCCTGTGGATTAAAGGAAATAAGGACAAATCAATAGTTTAGACAATCAGAATGAAGCGGACCTTACTTTTTGCTAAGTATTAGTGTGTCTATTTTTTCACTTAGGAAGAAGCCCAAAAGCTCAAGTTGATGCATCAGGCTGAAATGTCAAGGTTTCAAGACCAGATCCAGCATATCCACAGAACAATGTCTGAGCCACAAGCTGCTCGATGTATCATTCTCTAAAATACATCAAAGCTTCCTTATTTCTTTTCACTAAAGACACAAAGAAACAAGAAACTAAAGAACTTGGAACAATCAACATTTAAATAATCCTAAAGCCTTCTGCCTAGTCTTCTAATTTGTCTCTAGATATTGCAAGTCACCCAGGCGTCTAGGTATCGCAAGTTATCACATGGGCTCAGTCAAATGGAACAGTACCCTGTTCAGCATCACTACTGCTTATGGTCATGTGCTGGATGCCATCACAGGGAGGCACCAATGGTACCATGGAACAATCCACAGTTCTTACCTGGTTGGAGACTGCTATACTATGGGCAGTGGTGCAAATCAGCACTCTCAGTTGGCCTTCTGCATAGAGAAATTCCAAGTTCAAAGGAAACAATGTTAACATGAAATGGAGATCTTTAGAGGATGAAAGGAAATACTACTATGGAAATTGTGTCATAGGCTTAAGGACTAAACAAAAAGCTTTTTCCTTTTCTCTAATCCTCACTAATTCATAACTTATAATAGGTAACAACTTACATGTGACTTAATATTTTTGCATTACATATTTATAATCCTTTAGAGCTTGTAAAATAGGAATCATAAGTAATAATGTGTAATGAGCCCAAGTTCTGATGGTGCTCATAGAATGAGTTTGGAAGGGTTCCTTCCTTTTCTATTTCATGCAATCCTTTGAGGAGTATTGGCTTTAATTTTCCTTTGAAGATCTCATGGAACTCGGTTGAGAATATGTCTAGTCCTGCTTTCTTAATTGGTTGGCTTTTGATGGTGTTTTCTATTTCATTACTTAAAATTGATCTGTTTAAATCATGTATGACCTCCTAATTCAGTTTGAGTAGGTCATATACCACTGCAAATTTGTCAGTGTCTTTGATATTTTCTATTTTCTTGGAGTATAATTTTTCAAAATAGTTTCTAATTATCTTCTTATTTTAGATGTGCCATTGTGATATTTTCTTTTTCATCATATATTTTAGTAATTTGAATTTTTCTCTCTTTTTCTTTTTGTTAGCATGGCTTATCTATTTTGTTTATTTTTTCAAAGAACCAACTTTTGGTTTGGTCAATTTTTTTCAGCTGTTCCTTTGTTTCAATAACATTGATTTCAGCTCTGATTTTAATTATTTCTTATCTTCTACTACTTTTGGTGTTGATTTGTTCTTTTTCTAGGACTTTGAGATGTGATGTTAAGTCATTTATTTGTTGACTTTTTATTCTGTTAATGAATGAGCTCAGTGCAATAAACTTTCCTCTTAGTAGTGCCTTCATAGTGTCCCAGAGATTTTGATATGTTGGTAATGTCTCTTGAATATACATATCATCAATGAAAGAGAATAGAACATGAAAAAAAAAACTATATCGGAAGTATGGAGGGTAAAGATGGACTTTTAAATAGGAAGAGACAACTACATGGCCACTCAGAAAAAGATCAAATCAGAACTAGCCTTTACATCGTTCACTAATAACAACAACAACAAAAGGTTTGAAGTGTAAAGATATAAAACACATTTTTAAAAACAAGGTGTTTCTTTTAATGAACCTATAGGAGAGGGCCTTTCTGTGAGTCAAATCTATTTTGAAATGTCTCTTGATCTCAACTTAATCAGTTACAACAAAATCTCTTGATCCTTTCAAAGCAAGATTTGAACAAATTACATCCCCTTCCTGTTTTTCAAAATTATGAAATATGGCATATTCAGAGGAGTGCATCAAATCTAAAGCATATAAATGATATAAATTACAAAACCACACCCTAGACATAAATTCACCATTGCTAAAACCTCAAAGGAGTGCGTTAACAACCTCTGACAGCCCTGGTAGAGACAACCAGTATCACAACTTTTGAATTCCTGCTGGATTTTATCATATACATTTGATGTCTGAAATAAGATAATTTAGTTTGACTCCTTCCATATGAATCTGATTTTGTTGGTAAGATTTCCACAGAAGATTTCTCTAATAAAGCAGAAGGAGTCCTTTAAAATTACATGTTAAGTCTCTAGCAAGAGCTATAATAGAGAGAGAGGAAGAGAACTGATGCCTGACCAACCATGTATTTGGTTTCCCAGATTCACAGTTGGAGAGGAATTTCTACCCAGGATGAATCACACCTGCAATCTTACTCCCTCCCACCTGGTTTAGATGATATTCAGATGATATTTTGGATTTTGAGTTGATGCTAGGATAAGTTAATACTTTGGGGAATGTTGGGATGGGACAAATGTATTTTGCATGTGAGAAGGACATGAGCTTTGTGGACCCAAAGGGAGAACAGTAGAATTCTTTTTTTTTTTTTTGACAGTTCTAGCAAGCTAATGTGACAAGGAAGCTTGTTTGCCATAACTCGTTGAATTTTTTTCTCATTATATGATGATGAGAAAGTTTTCATATGATGCAGTTCAAAATGTTACCAGAAGTCTCCTGTTATTGTTTTGATTTTCTATTGACAATAATATTAAGAAAATAGCTGATATTAGACTAGAGTCGTAGAATCCAGCACAATCTCTAATATTGTAAAGGAAGCCTAAGTGAAAAGAAGCTCCCCTTGCTCTTTGTGCAATTTATCTATCTTGGAGATACAGGTGTTGTTTTAGGGTTACGGAATCTTTAAAGCAAAAGCTAAGGATAGGATGATGCTCATGATGATGGCAATGATAAGATACATGATAGTAACATGAGCCCACATCCATGAATTCATGTTTTGAGCTTGTGAACAGAATTTCTTTATTTTATCTATAAGGCTGAAAGGTGAGGATGCAAAGAGCAAAGTTCATATGTTACTGAAAAGAGAGTGGGCATTTTTAAACATGATTGTATTTACTCACTGAAAAATATATATTGGACTGTGTGCCAGACCCTAGTGAAGGTATTGAGGATACAGTGATTAGCAGAAGAACAGCCATGGTTCTTCGGTTTTAGTACTTTACAAGTAAGATATTAATAAATGTAAAATATCAATTTCTGCTAAGCATTGCAAGTGAACAATTCAGGGTGTTGTGAGTAAGTATAGAAAGGAGACCCAATTAAGATTAGTTGGTCAGAAATATTTCCCTGAGGAAAAGAGACTTATATGGTGAATTTTTAATGAGTACAATGTGTTCAGGAAAGAAATGAGGAAAACAAGTTCCAGGCATGGTTGGTCAGGATGAAAGTTCATGTGGTGAAAGATAGACTGGATATATATGGAAAGGGACAAGGAAGATAGTTCAAACAATAGAATGGTATAAAACAGGAAGCTTTATTCTATCAAGCAAAAAAAAAGTGACAAGACACAGTTTTTGTTTTTAAGTCATCATGTTTATTGCATGGAGGTGAGTTAAAGACACTCAGATGTGATTATAAGTTATGATAGCCCTGGCAATGGGCCTGATCTGCAGGCTGTTTTTGGAAGCTCAGTGCCACATGCTTGTAAAATAGCAGCAAAATAGGCCTATGTTGGATGTCTGATGTGTGGTGTTTCTCCCTTCTTCCCTCCACGTTGCATACACTTTCAGATATTCTGTTTTAAAATGACCTAGCAGAAGTATTTTTCCAGCCAGGAAAATGACCTCTTGATTCATTGCAGGCCTATTTGAAATGGCTTTTCCTGGAATGCAATTCAGATTGAAACCGAAAGCAACAAAGAATTATTTGTGTAACTGGCCAGTTCTGGGAAATGAGTTGGTCTTCTCTTGTAGCAAAACAAGAACTTAAAAAAAAAATCTAAGCGGACCTCGTCAGAATTAGATATCAGAATATTGAGGTCAGATCAAGTTTTTCAAAGTGAGCTTAGGAGAGTCTCTTACTCACTGGTAAATATGTATTGAACTGTGTGGCAGACCCTGGTGAAGGCATTAAGGATACAGTGATTAGCAGAACAGCCATGGTTCTTGGATTTTAGTAGTTTACAAGTAAGATATTAATAAATATTGAAGTATTGAAGGACTACCGAACTACTATTCTTATGCAGAGGCAAACCCTCCTCAGAGACCACCCTCTTCCCATTGGGACCATTTGAATTTTGCAGGCCAAAAAATTTCATGGCATGTGTAGCACTGCTTCTTGGAAACTTCACCCAAGCCCAGAATTCTCCTATTTTAACTTCAATAGTTTGGCACTGTCCTCCTGTGGTTCATTTTGTTATACAGCTTTTCAAATAAGTGAGTCTGTTCTCTACATCTCTCACTGGGCACACAGCCTCCTGCCCTCTAGTAGCAGAGAGGCTACTGAGATATCATATTATAAAGGATAAAACAGGATTATTATTTTTACACTTGACCCTAAAATTCTTGATATAAGGGAAATACTGATCTCTATAAAACCCTGACATGCCCTTGAAGCAAAGGTAGCGAATATAGAGTGATGATTATTAGAAGAAACCAACCAGCAAAAAAATAAATTTATGCCATATATTTTTGAAAGAAAAATTTTATTTTGGGGCTGGGGATGTGGCTCAAGCGGTAGCGTGCTCGCCTGGCATGTGTGTGGCCCGGGTTCGATCCTCAGCACCACATACCAACAAAGATGTTGTGTCCACCGAAAACTAAAAAATAAATATTAAAAAATTCTCTCTCTCTCTCTCTCTCTCTCTCTCTCTCTCTCTCTCTCTCTCTCTCTCTCTCTCTCTCTTTTTCTCTCTCTATCTCTCTTTAAAAAAATTATTTGCTTTTTTTTTCTTCACACAGGGATTGAACCCAGGAGCACTTAACCACTGAGCCACATCCCCAGCCCTTTTATTTTATTTTTAATTTAAAATTTTTCCTATTTTTAAATTTGTTGTAATTAATTATACACAGTAGAATGCATTTTGACATAGTATATGAAATTGGAGTATAAATTCTCATTCTTCTAGTTGTACATGATGTAGAGTTACACTGATTGTGTAGTCATATATACACATAGGGTAACAATGTCTCATTGATTCTACTGTCCTTTCTACCCCCATATCCACTTCCCTCTCTTCACTCCTGTCTTTCTAATCCAAAGTACCTATATTCTTCCCTAGGCTTCCTACCACCACCCTTATTGTGAATTAGCATCTGCATATCAGAGAAAACATTTGGCCTTTGGTTCTATGGAATTGGCTTATTTTGCTTAGCATGATATTATCCAGTTCTGTTCATTTACCAGCAAATGCCATAGTTCCATTCTTCTTTTAGGTGGAATAACATTCCATTTTTTATATATACCACATTTTCTTTATCCATTCATCTGTTGAGGGCACCTATGTTGGCTCCATAGCTTAGCTATTGTGAGTTGAGTTGCAGTGAACACTGATGTGGCTGTGTTGCTATAATAAGCTGATTTTAAGTCTTGTGGGTATAGGCCAAGGAGTTGTATAACTGGGTCAAATGATGGTTCCATTCCAAGTTTTCTAAGGAATTTCCATACTAAATTACAGAGTGTTTTCCCCAATTGGCACTCCCTTCAGCAATGTATGAGTGTGTCCTTTCCCCACATCCTTACCAACATTTGTTACTTGTATTCTTGATAATTGCCATTCTGACTAGAATGAGATGAAACCTCAGTGGAGTTTAATTTGCAGTTCTCCAATTGCTAGAGATGTTGAATGTATTTTCATATATTTGTTGATCAATTGTATTTCTTCTTTTGTGAAGTGTCTGTACAGTTCCTTTTCCCATTTATTGTTTGGGTGATTTGTTAAAAATTTCATTTTTAAGGGACTTAAAGGCTTTATATCAGGCTCTCCTTTCAGTTTAAACAAAGCTTCGAAAACTGGCATTTACTAATTTGGGGAAGTAATTGGGAAATGTGGAAAATTTGATTTACAGGGTCAGATTATAGTGTAAAAAGAAACCTGCAGGATGTTCAAATCAGAGAAGAGTGAAAGAATGAAGGCAGAGAGAATTGTTGGAATTTCCTGTGACCATCTCAACTAAGGAGGATGGTGATATACTGGGGAGGTAGTAGGAAAGGAGCTGAAAATACTCAGAGTTGGGATCCATTTTAACATAGGGCTATCACTTCCTATATACCTGTCTTTAGATAAATAAGCACATAGGTGTCCAGTATGGATGCTTCTGGATTGCTTCTGGGAGCTGATAGTAGAATAGAAATAAGAACTCTCCTAAGCTTATTTTGAGAAACTTGATCTGACCTCAATATTCTGATATCTAAGATATTAAATGCCAGTTTTATAAGCTTTGTTTAAACTGAAAGGAGAGCCCGATATAAAGCCCTGCTTACAGGTAACTTTATTGGAAATAGGATACCAGGGAGTGGGAATAAGGATAAAGTGAAACAGGGAAGAGAGAGAAGTCAATAGAAGAATGGGTTATCAAGTTGGGCTATAGCCATTCACCTCCACTGGAATATTTTGAAGATTGGACAAAAAACTATTAAGAACTATGCCCTCAAGAAGTCAAAAAAGGAAAACATTATCCATCAGCTTCCATCCCTTTAAATGAAGACTGGTCCCCACAAACTTATCTTCAAATTTGTACAAGAATGAGTGCCAATGTTTTCTAATAGGAGATCCAGACTGAGCATCTTGAGAAGCCTCAGAGCAGGACAAACAGCATATGAATGGTCCTGAAGGAGACTGCTCACCAGCATGAAGCTTGTTCCAGCCATGTGGAACTGGATGCAGTAACATAATCTGGAGTGTAAAGTGGGAGTATGAAGAACATAATTCAGTCTACTTGCTCCTCTAGTAGGATCAGTCCAGGATTGAGTCTCTTCAAAAGGTATATTAGTTAGGATTGTCACTGTAACCAAAATATCTGACCGGAGCAACTTAGAAGAGGAAAAGTTTATTTTGAGCTCCTGGTTTCAGAGGTCAGTTCATGATCAGCTGATTTTGTTGCTTTTTGCAAAATTGAGGTAGAACATCATGGCAGAAGGGTATAGCAGAGGAAACCTGCTCACTTCATGTAGCCAGAAAGCAGAGAGAGAGTAACCTGTGCTCGTCAGCAATAATATATATACTCCAAAGGCATGTTCCTATGATCCTTCCTTGTGCCACACTCTACCTGCCTTTAGTCACTACCCAGTTCAGTTCTTTCAAATTATTAATTGATTGAATGGATCGATGCACTGATTAGGTTACAGTCTCATAATCTAATTACTTTGTCTCCTGAATTAACATAGGAGATTGGGGGGATACGTGGGTTATCAACAGGAAATTTTATCAACACCAACATTTAACAAAGGCAAATTGGGGGACAACCACATCCTGTTTGCAGTGACAGTTTTAAGACCATAATTTATATTCTTCATTTTCTTCTTTTATCACTTGCCTTAGTCCATTCCTGTTGATATAACATACCACAGACTTGGAAATTTATAAATAATAGAAATTTATTTTTCACCATTCTGGACACTGCAGGGTCCATGATCAAGGTGCTTGGTAGATTTGGTGTCTCCTAAAGGCTCACTCTCTGCTTCCAACATGGCCCATCATTGTTGTGTCCTACATGGTGTAAGGGCAAAATAACTTGGTTGTCCCCTTCAGCATCTTTTATAAAAGCACTAATAAATACCATTTGTGAGGTCAGAATACTCATCACTTACTCATTTCTCCAAAGTTCCCACTTCTTGATACTATTCACCATGAGGCCATCTGAATGTTAGAAAGATAAATACATTCATATATAGCACTGCACGGTAGGCTTTTTTATCCACAGGGATATTTAAGGTGCTCTATGTTCCTTGTGAAATGAAACAAATCATCTCCTAAGAAGTCCTGAATTCTTACTTACCTTGGTTTGTTTGACTGTGATTATTGCTACTGTTAGTTCATCGTGAACCTGAGAAAAGTCAGTTGATGTCCTTGGTTCCAAATAAATTCCTTCATAGCTCCACTATGATTTCTCACTGTAACCAGGGTAACTTAAAACCACCAAGGTAAATTACAATTTATTCCAAAACTTATTGACTTAAAACAATGAATATTTTATCCTAGTTAATAATTGTATTCTTGTTTTGACCAGAAATTTGGGTTACATTTAGTTGTGTGATACTTCTGCTCTAAGGGATTCCAATGAAAGACACTCTGTTGAGTCATGATGACCTCATTCATGTCTGTGGTCTTGTTGGGGATGGATAGATGCATGGCCATTTGTGAATGTCAATTATAGTGTCCCCGTGTTTCTCACCCAAATTGCCACCACATAGAGCCGCTTGTTAGGCTGTCCATCACCATTGGTCACAGTGGGGATTCTCCCAATATCAGAGTCTGAGACAAAGGTCTGAGTGAAAGAGTTTTCTTTTTAAAAATGATCAATGGAAAAAATATAGGGCATCTGGATAGAGGACCAGGGGAGTAAAATAAAAAGGAATAAAAGTTAATAAAAAAACAAGTCATTGATTTGCTCACCACTGTAAATAACTACTATTCTTTCTGAAGCTTTCTCTTAAGTACGTTCTGCAATGTATCTCAGAATGGAACCTCCAACAAACAAAATGAAAAAGCACTTTTATTGGCTCTCATTTTTATGGATACTTATGCCTTACAATTCTAGGGAGAACACGGTTGTACATATGTAAGACTGTGAGTTGAATAGTTTTGGAGCCCCACATTACAGAAGCAGTGAAGACATAAAGTACCAGTCCAGGTGAGAATCCCCTAATGACAGCTGTAGAAGTAGCAGAAATGGTGGTAGCAACAGGCATTATAGTAAAACTGGAGCCAAAAGAAATTTGAAATTGTGTAAAAGAAGTTTTCAAAACACAGGAAAACCACTAATGTCAGGGCATGAAGTTGTCTGACAGTTCTAATTTCAGTGTTTCGGTTTTTCTATTTATTGAAATAAAATGGAAAATATATAGTTTTGGCAGCTAGAGATGGACCCTAAAGACACCTACCTTTAGATTTATTGTCTACGAATAGATTTTAAGCAGTTCAACTGTTCATCAATTTTGTACCAAGAAAGTAAACTGAAGTAAGGCTCTACAGAGAGTCTTGAGCAGTGTGAATGATTTCTCTGGTTGTTCTTGGCTTACAAGGAACACAAGTGAATGACCAGGAGGTGAGTCACAGGAGTGCAAGTTTTTAATATGTAGATGTCTATCTCTTAGGTCAATGTAAACCAAGGATTTTACACCTTAGAGAGAGACTGAACCATCAGAGAGTTATCTTAAATTTGATTCAGCCTTTGTTCTCACTCACTGTTTGTACAAAGTGGACAAGATAGCTATGTTTGATGATTGAATCTTTGCATGAATCCACCAGCCTGGTCTCCCTCTTAATCTCACCAGATATTAAATGTTGGCCTGAAGGCAACAAAGACTGAAACAGATGCTTCTACATGATACCTTTCTTCTTAGAGATCAGCCCGCCAGTAGATAGTAAGATGACCATACAGGTTCCTTTGCACCCTGAAGATGGTAGCAATTTTGTAACTGGAATTGATATGAATTCTGGTTATGTGTTACCCTCCTTTTCTTGGAGAATTATGGGAAAAACCTGTTTAAGGATTCATAGTGTCTGGTCTACTGTTATGTGACTCTGCTACACGTCATCTTAGACACGTTTCTGATTTTACAAAAAAGAGGAACAACAATGTGAATGTAGTTATAGGATCCACTACTTCTTTTTTTTTTTTAAAGAGAGAGTGAGAGGAGAGAGAGAGAGAGAGAGAGAGAGAGAGAGAGAGAGAGAGAGAGAGAGAGAGAATTTTTAATCTTTATTTTTTAGTTCTCGGCGGACACAACATCTTTGTTGGTATGTGGTGCTGAGGATCGAACCCGGGCCGCACGCATGCCAGGCGAGCGCGCTACCGCTTGAGCCACATCCCCAGCCCCTCCACTACTTCTTATACATCACTGAGATATTGCTAGCTTAATAAAACAGTGCAATGTCCATTTGGTGATGTAATAAGAAACACTGTTGAGATTGTTCATTGGCATTCAAGATCCAGTATATAGCTGATGAACTAACAGCCATTGCATGCTTGCTAGAATATATAGGCCTGAGCACTAAGGAATCAAATAAAAATGTTCTTCATTGACTCAATTATGAATTTATGATTCACTTCCCACATCCTGTGTTTCTGCTGGACTAGAAGGATGGTTTTAAGTGTGGAGTTAGGCCGTATTTCTCTGAAGTAAGATGTAGTAAGGCTCCATTACATCTAAAACTACAGCTGTCATGCAAACTCTCGTATTATATAAAACTTACCATTGGACCATCCAGCAGGCAACGAATGAGATTGCTTTATTGGCAAGCTTAACTGCCAATAATTTATGTGAAGAGAATATACATGATTAAACGAAGGAAGAGTATGTCTTGTTCTTGAGGATTAATTGGGAGTCTCTTGTCATTTCTGTGGTCTGTTCAAATACATTGGTAGTGAGCACACCCTAATTGGAACACAAAAAGATTTTTTTTAGAATCCCTTGTAAGTACATAAGAATAACTGCTGGCTACGTATATGCAATCTAGAATGGATAGAAGAGGGGGAAGAACTTGAGTATCAATTATGACCATGAAATCAATGGCAGTAATAAGGACTATAGCTTATATGTTCCTATTGTGGGTACATTTTAAAAAAGTACACTATGACAAACCATCCATTTGAAGAAGTCTTGAAGTAAAGGAGTAGATTTTCTGAGAGATATGAGGGGATCTTGGCAAATAGAAAATGATCTTCACAGATGCTGTGGGTGCCTCACCCATCTCTCCTTGCTACTTACCCTTTCTGCATATTCCAATGGTATCTAACAACAAATATTTTAGATACCCTACGTTAGCATTTGCTCTCAAGGCACACGTAGCAAGGCCAGCAATGCCAGGGAGTCATGCTGCCAGGATCAGTCTCCGAACAGATATTGAAGGAAGTTGGAGGAAAAAGCTCCATCCTAAGGGCCAGATGCCCAGGCAGATTTTACCTTGTTTCCTGGAATTAGCTTAAGGGGCTAACCTTGTGGTTCACACAAAAGGAACCACTGGCTCTTTCCCCATTCCTTGGCTTCATTCCCTTCCAATTTTCATTCCCTATCTTCTACTCTGCTTTGTAGGATCACCTTCTGAGAAAATCCCTCAATCTCAAATCCTTGACTCCAGAATGGAACCTCAGGAAACACAGCCAAACAGCCCTCATGTTCATTCCAAATTACAAATAAAACCAATGGTCCTGTATGATTATTGTCTGAATAAAAAGAGATTTAATTATTTAAAAAGCAGTAATGATTGAATAGAAGAGGTGATAGAGGGCATCCCTGTCTTGTTCCAGATTTTAGAGGGAATGCCTTCAATTTTTCTCCATTCAGAATGATGCTTGCCTGAGGCTTAGCATAGATAGCTTTTACAATGTCGAGGTAAGTTCCTGTTATCCCTAGTTTTTATAATGTTTTGAACATAAAGGGATGATGTACTTTGTCGAATGCTTTTTCTGCATCTATCGAGATGATCATATGGTTCTTATCTTTAAGTCTATTGATGTGGTGAATAACATTTATTGATTTCCGTATATTGGAACCATCCTTGCATCCCAGGGATGAATCCTACTTGATCATGGTGCAAAAAATTTTTGATGTGCCTTTGTATCCGATTCACCAGAATTTTATTGAGGATTTTTGCATTTAGATTCATCAGAGATATTTGTCTGTAGTTTTCTTTCTTTGAGGTGTCTTTGTCTGGTTTCGGAATCAGGGTGATGTTGGCCTCATAGAATGAATTTGGAAGAGCTCCCTCTTTTTCTATTTCCTGAAATAACTTGAAAAGTTTTGGTATTAATTCTTCTTTAAACGTTTTGTAAAACTCTGCTGTATACCCATCCGGTCCTGGGCTTTTCTTGGTTGGTAGTCTTTTGATTGCTTCTTCAATTTCATCCATTGGTATTGGTCTGTTCAAATTGTATGTATCCTCCTGACTCAGTCTGGGCAAATCATATGACTTAAGAAATTTATCGATGTCTTCACTATCTTCTATTTTATTGGAATATAGGGTTTCAAAATAATTTCTAATTGTCTTCTGTATTTCTGTAGCATCTGTTGTGATATTGCCTTTTTCATCCCGTATGTTAGTAATTTGAGTTCTCTCTCTTCTTTTCTTCGTTAGCATGGTTAAGGGTCTGTCAATCTTATTTATTTTTTCAAAGAACCAACTTTTAGTTTTGTTAATTTTTTCAATAGTTTCTTTTGTTTCAATTTCGTTGATTTCCACTCTGATTTTAATTATTTCTTGCCTTCTGCTACATTTGCTGTTGTTTTGCTCTTCCTTTTCTAGGGCTTTGAGATGAAGTGTGAGCTCATTTACTTGTTGGTTTTTCCTTTTTTTGAGGAATGACCTCCAGGCAATGAATTTCCCTCCTAAAACTGCTTTCATTGTGTCCGATAGATACCGATATGTTGTGTCTGTATTTTCATTTATCTCTAAGAATTTTTTGATTTCCTCCTTTATGTCTTCTGTAACCCATTGATCATTCAGTAACATATTGTTCATTTTCCATGTGATGTAGGATTTTTCCTTCCTTCTTTTATCATTGATTTCCAGTTTCATTCCATTATGATCAGATAAAATGCATGGTATTATCTCCAACCCTTTATATTTACTGAGGGGTACCCTATGGCATAATATATGGTCTATTTTTGAGAAGGATCCATATGCTGCTGAGAAAAAAGTATATCCACTTGAGGATGGTTGATATATTCTATATATGTCAGTTAAGTCGAAACACTGGCCAGAGCAATTAGACAGACAAAAGAAATTAAAGGCATAAAAATAGGAAAAGAAGAACTTAAATTATCACTATTTGCAGATGACATGATTCTATACCTAGAAGACCAAAAAGGGTCTACAAAAAAACTACTAAAACTAATAAATGAATTCAGCAAAGTGGCAGGATATAAAACCAACACGCATAAATCAAAGGCATTTCTGTATATCAGCGACAAAACTTCTGAAATGGTAATGAGGAAAAACACTCCATTCACAATATCCTCAAAAAAAAAAAAATAAAATACTTGGGAATCAACCTAACAAAAGAGGTGAAAGATTTATACAATGAAAACTACAGATCCCTAAAAAGAGAAGTAGAAGATCTTAGAAGATGGAAAAATATACCCTGTTCATGGATAGGCAGAACTAACATCATCAAAATGGCGGTATTACCAAAAGTTCTCTATAGGTTTAATGCAATGCCAATCAAAATCCCAAGGGCATTTCTTGTAGAAATAGATAAAGCAATCATGAAATTCATATGGAAAAATAAAAGACCCAGAATAGCAAAAGCAGTTCTAAGCAGGAAGTGTGAATCAGGCGGTATAGCGATACCAGTTTTCAAACTATATTACAGAGCAATAGTAACAGAAACAGCATGGTACTGGTACCAAAACAGGCGGGTGGACCAATGGTTCAGAATAGAGGACACAGAGACCAATCCACAAAGCTACAACTATCTTATATTTGACAAAGGGGCTAAAAGCATGCAATGGAGGAAAGATAGCATCTTTAACAAATGGTGTTGGGAAAACTGGAAATCCATATGCAACAAAATGAAACTGAATCCCCTCCTCTCGCCATGCACAAAAGTTAACTCAAAGTGGATCAAGGAGCTAGATATCAAATCAGAGACTCTGCATCTGATAGAAGAAAAAGTTGGCTCCGATCTACATATTGTGGGGTCAGGCTCCAAATTCCTTAATAGGACACCCATAGCACAGAGTTAATAACAAGAATAAACAAATGGGACTTACTTAAACTGAAAAGTTTTTTCTCAGCAAGAGAAACAATAAGAGAGGTAAATAGGGAGCCTACATCATGGGAACAAATTTTTACTCCTCACACTTCAGATAGAGCACTAATATCCAGAGTATACAAAGAACTCAAAAAATTAGACAATAAGATAACAAATAACCCAATCAACAAATGGGCCAAGAACATGAACAGACACTTCTCAGAGGAGGACATACAATCAATCAACAAGTACATGAAAAAATGCTCACCATCTCTAGCAGTCAGAGAAATGCAAATCAAAACCACCCTAAGATACCATCTCACTCCAGTAAGATTGGCAGCCATTATGAAGTCAAACAACAACAAGTGCTGGCGAGGATGTGGGGAAAAGGGTACTCTTGTACATTGCTGGTGGGACTGCAAACTGGTGCGGCCAATTTGGAAAGCAGTATGGAGATTTCTTGGAAAGCTGGGAATGGAACCACCATTTGACCCAGCTATCGCCCTTCTCGGACTATTCTCTGAAGACCTTAAAAGAGCGTACTACAGGGATACTGCCACATCGATGTTCATAGCAACACAATTCACAATTGCTAGACTGTGGAACCAACCCAGATGCCCTACAATAGATGAATGGATAAAAAAAATGTGGCATTGATACACCATGGGATATTACGTAGCACTAAAAAATGACAAAATCGTGGAATTTGCAGGGAAATGGATGGCACTAGAGCAGATTATGCTAAGTGAAGCTAGCCAATCCCTAAAAAACAAATGCCAAATGTCTTCTTTGATATAATGAGAGCAACTAAGAACAGAGCAGGGAGGAAGAGCAGGAAGAAAAGATTAACATTAAACAGAGACATGAGGTGGGAGGGAAAGGGAGAGAAAAGGGAAATTGCATGGTAATGGAGGGAAACCCTCATTGTTATACAAAATTACATATAAGAGATTGTGAGGGGAATGGGAAAATAAACAAGGAGAGTAATGAATTACAGTAGATGGAGTAGAGAGAGAAGATGGGAAGGGAGGGAACGGGGGATAGTAGAGGATAGGAAAGGTAGCAGAATACAACAGTTACTAATATGGCATTATGTAAAAATGTGGATGTGTAACCGATGTGATTCTGCAATCTGTATTTGGGGTAAAAATGGGAGTTCATAACCCACTTGAATCTAATGTATGAAATATGATATGTCAAGAGCATTGTAATGTTTTGAACAACCAATAAAAAAAAGCAGTAATGATGTTGGTGACAATTATGACACACCACAAATCAGAAGTGCTGAGGGCCATTACCAAGTAGGAATGACGCATTGAAATTTCCTTGCCAAGCGTACCCCATGCTGCTTAGAGGACATTTGATGGGACATTGCATGCATGCTTTAATGAGGTGACCTTGCTCAAGGACCAAGGCAGATCCGGGTTTAGAGCTGATCAGGTTTGAGGAAGTAACCGGCTCCTTGAGTTTAAGGCGTTGCCAGTTTAAGATAATGGGTTTTAAGGAAGTTGGAAGTTGAAGATTATTGCTGGGATTAGGGTGTTCCTGCTGCTTGTTCCCATTGAGTTCTCGTGAGATAAAAATGGGATTTGGAGAGAGCCTCGTGGAGTAGGTTGTTGGTGCGGGAGACGGGAGAACGTGTTTGCCCCTGGACCTGTGTGGAGGCGGTGTGAGAGCTGGAATAAAGAATTGCTGTTTGAACCTACAAAGCTGTGAGTGCCTCGTGATTCTGGTGCCAAGCCGAGACATTGGCCTTGGCATTATGGTGGCCCGTACTTGGGATGTCTGAAGCTTGGGGGTAAGTGAATTTGCTCGATCCTGAAGGAGAGCAAAAAAATGGGTGACCATTTCAAAAAACAACGTGTTCTTGTTTTGATTTATTTTGTTTTTATTTCAAGTTGCCTGTTCCTAGAACTTTCTCAGGCAAACTGGGGAAAATGGTTGACTCAAGGTTTGAAGTTTTTCGCCTCCGAGGAAGAGAGATTGTTAGAGGAAGGAGGCACCCCAGTAAGACCAAGAAAAATTAGGGCATATGTTGATATGATACAAAAATGTTGCCCATGGCTTTTTAAAGACGGGTTATTAAGTATATCAATGGGACCATCATGGTATCCTGTAGAAGGATTTTTCTTCAACAAGAAAGAGATGGCTTGTTCTGTTTACTACATTTGTCTAAGATCTTGGTTTTTACAGATATCTGATTAATTTACAAAGCTAAAGTGT
The DNA here is from genome assembly GCF_052094955.1 of Ictidomys tridecemlineatus. Classification (NCBI taxonomy): domain Eukaryota; kingdom Metazoa; phylum Chordata; class Mammalia; order Rodentia; family Sciuridae; genus Ictidomys; species Ictidomys tridecemlineatus. The sequence continues at coordinate 72,274,942 of NC_135487.1, read as the reverse complement.
TGAAATATCAACCACTAAATATGAAATCAAGTACTCTTTACTTATTAAGTTCCATAAGGTAATATATTTAAATATTATGTGTGTTTTCATAAATTGGTAAATGGAAAAAAAGTTTAATATTGCTTTGGTCTGTGTCTTTGCTAAACAAGGTTACTAAGAGTTAAGATTCTATCATGTGTAATTTATATACAAAGAGTATAAGAAGTTTCAGTTGGGTTTCAATTACAGTATAATAGTACCTTAGAAAACATAAAAGTATTTCATCTTATTAAGTGGAGTAATTTTATAAGGGTTGTTTCAGAATGTGAATTTATAAAAAGTGTTAATGGTTAAAAAAGGGATATAAAAAGGTTCAAGATGTGGAAATATATTTTAATATAAAAGGTTAAAGGTTAAATAAATGTTTCTAGATGAGACAATCTCTGTGTGGTAAATTAAAAAGTTGTAAATGCTATTTAAAAAGATTTTGAGGAAACTAGACTTACTTTATAAGCTTGAGAAAGGAAGAAAGAAGAAAAAGGTATTTGTACATGGTAGATTGAGACAAAGCTTCTTAATGGAGTTAAAAAAAAAAGCCTTTGGTTGAAGGGCAGCCATGTAAACTAATATTAAGCGATTTATACAGAATCTAAGCCTCGTTTAAAAGAGTGAAGCGGTAGGTGGTGAAAAAGTACATTTAAAAGTACAGTATAGATGATAATTAAAAGGCTTTAAAAGGTTAAATTGAAGGTGGTTGAGATACCTTCATGGCAGAAAAAAGATTGCTTTACTCATCAAAGTATGTACTTATTAAACCAAAAAGAGGGAGATGAGATAATCTTTGTGTGGTGAAGTAAAAAGTTGTAAAATGTCTAAGTACATTGCAAAAGGCTTTAAAAGGTTAAATTGAAGGTGGTTAAGATGCCTTCATGATGGAGAAAAAAAAAATATAACCCATGAAAATGGGAAGATAATAAGATAAAAGATTTAGATAAAGAAGATTAAAAATTTGAAGTGGAAAACTTCAAAAACAGAAGTACGGGAAGGTAAAAAAAGAGAGAGAGAAGATGCAGAAAGATAAAAAAGATATAGGAAGATAAAAAAGATGTAGAAAGACAAGAATTTTAAGCCCACAAAATAGGAAACAAAAGAAAACTAGGAGAGAAGAAAGCAACTAAGGGTAAATATAAAAACCTTAGAAGAAAAGTAGAAGATAGAAATAAGATAAAAAATGGTTGAAAATGTCAAGTAAAGGTATTTCAGATAGAAAATGCAAAAGGCTAAGACAACTATGGTTTAAAACCACATCTAAAAATTATAAGGACTAAAATAATTCTAAAAAGTAAGGCAGAATGCTTTTGAAAGACTTAAATTTAAAAGGATCTTTAAGGGGTATATATCCCCCAAAGATAAACTTAAAATAACCCTTTTTTACTCTAAACTTTCTAAATTTGGATTCATCAGGACTTAATGCTGCGGAAAGACATGTATCCAAAAAATGTACATAAGCCTAAGGTACTTTGGAAAGATATTCTAACAGGACAATGGAAAGGTCCCGACCCAGTTATTGTCTGGAGTCGGGGTTCCGTTTGTGTGTTCCCACAGGGAGAACAGCAGCCGATTTGGATTCCAGAGAGGTTAACCAAAACAATTTCTACAGAAAAAGAAGATGATTTGACTGAAATCCATAACAGCTGAAATCCAGAGCTCCAGCTTGGCTATTCTTACATCTGCGACAGTGATTAACCACGGTGCTTTTTTCAATATCTATTTTATTATTGCATTTTTCCCACATCATAAAGTTCTATTTTATTTTTTGAGCTCATACAAACCTAGGTTAATGTTTTTCTGATCAGTTTTGTTTTTTGACTGTTTTTTATTTTTTGACTGTGGAGTTTTTAAACATTGCAATGGAGATTTTACCTAGGTAAAGCTACAAGGCCGTTGTTATTGTCTTATGTGTTGTATGTTATGTATGCACTGTTTTGTGTTGCATGTCAGTATGTGTGTATGTCCATATTTTTATATGAGGAGCGCTCATGAAAAAATGGATCCGAATTTTTTTTTTATTCACGTGATTTAAGTGGTTTAATCTAATTAGGTAAACAGCTGTTAATGATTGTTTTCAAGGGTGGTTAATAGATCTGTTTGCTCACTATTGTTTTAAAAGGTGATTAACAGATCTGTTTGTTTACTTTCACTTTTCCTTTTCATTATATTTAATAATTCTGTTCAGGATAATGTCTCTTTAACATCATTGCCAGAATTCCCATCTCCATCCCAGTGCCGGTGAAGACAAAGAAAACCAAACTACAGCTTCTATGATAGCTACCACAGTAAACTGTATAAACTGATGCATCAATGAATATAACTCAACAAGTAATGCTCAATCAAGGACTTGATTTACTTTGGGAGGAAATGGACATATTGATAGACTCCTCAGATTTGAACTGCCTGCAGAACTTGCCTGGACTATATATCAGTTGCATGCATTGTGAACTATCGTCTGGTGCAGCGAATTGTGGTACTGCTGGCATATTTTTGCTGATGGTGTCACCAGTGATGCAATTTCCTTGCCAGCGCACCCCATGTTAATTGTGGTAATGCTGACATCTTTGCTGATGGTGTCACCAGTGATGCAATTTTTCCAAAGGAGCCGTCAATTGGCTTGGTGTTGTGGCATTTCTGTATCTTCCTCCCTTCTACTAGTGATGGTCTAAAATTTGGGGGCCAACAGAGGTGAGGCAAGAACCTCACCCCCCCACTGGCACCAAGGTTAAATTTGGGGGCCAACAGAGGTGAGGCAAGAACCTCACCCCCCCACTGGTGCTTAGGCCTATCCACAAGCATGGCTGAATGCTGGACCGGTAGTCAGCGACGGGTTGATCTGATTGCAGTGGATTCAACCTAAGACAGGGGACTGACGCCTAGAGGTCAGTTCATCCGATGACGGGTAAGAACCATATGTTGAATTGGACAACCTACCAGGCACGGTCCTAAGCCACATTGCTTGTTGTTTAATTAATCAGAAGGGGGGAGATGCTGAGGGCCATTACCAAGTAGGAATGACGCATTGAAATTTCCTTGCCAAGCGTACCCCATGCTGCTTAGAGGACATTTGATGGGACATTGCATGCATGCTTTAATGAGGTGACCTTGCTCAAGGACCAAGGCAGATCCGGGTTTAGAGCTGATCAGGTTTGAGGAAGTAACCGGCTCCTTGAGTTTAAGGCGTTGCCAGTTTAAGATAATGGGTTTTAAGGAAGTTGGAAGTTGAAGATTATTGCTGGGATTAGGGTGTTCCTGCTGCTTGTTCCCATTGAGTTCTCGTGAGATAAAAATGGGATTTGGAGAGAGCCTCGTGGAGTAGGTTGTTGGTGCGGGAGACGGGAGAACGTGTTTGCCCCTGGACCTGTGTGGAGGCGGTGTGAGAGCTGGAATAAAGAATTGCTGTTTGAACCTACAAAGCTGTGAGTGCCTCGTGATTCTGGTGCCAAGCCGAGACATTGGCCTTGGCAAGAAGGACTCTAGGAAGTGCTTGGGTTTGAGCCTTAAGATCTGATTATCAGTAGCTCTGTGGTTTTGAACAAGTTTCTAAACCTCTCAGGGCCCTGGCTCTTCAGTTGGGAGAGTTAAAATAGGGTACTCCACATAAAGAAGTGAACACTGTACAGGGAGTTATAGAAAATGTTTAGGAAATGACTTCTTTGCCAGCATTCTTTGTGTGCTGTGCAGAAACCTTTTATCTTTTCCTGTAAATTAGTTCTTAGCTCCTGAAGCTTCCATTAAAAGAAAGAAAGAAAGAAAGAAAGAAAGAAACAACAACCTTACTCCAATGTGAGTGCATTTAACATTTCAGTAAACTAGACCTACAAGAGTATGTTTTTCCAAACTGGAGATAAATATCATCTCAAGCTAGTTCAAATAACACACACTTGAAAAACTTGCAAAAGTTCTCAAAGTTTTCCTTCAGTAACACAATGCAATTTCTGGGAAATCATTACAAATATCTTGAAACCTTCCACCAGAGGACGCCCAAAATATCCCCTCTGCAATACCTAGTCACTGAATTTGCTCTTTGGTTTCAGTTTTGTACAGAAACTTTGAAAACCCCTTGGACTTTTGCCATGCTTATATTTCATATTCAAATACTCTGCTGGGAGGCGGGAACTGGGGAAGAAAGAAACTCCGCAGGACTGGAGGAAGAGCTCATCAGAACTCATCACAGCTAAACTAAAGGACAACTGTTGAAACTCACCCTTACCAAGCCTTCCTGAAAGCAGCTTTACTGCCATTTCTAAAAGCAGATTTTCTCTCTGCTCTAGATTTTACAGGTAAGTTAAAACTGTGGGCAGGTGGTGGGGGGCAAAAGGGAGGAAGATATATGCAATGTTCAGGTATTTTTAAAAATATTCCATCCAGGATAGGGTGCAAATTTTTCTGAGATACTATAAAATGAACCCATTAACGTCTAAATTGATGTGTAGCTAGATAACAGAATTCATTTAGTGTCTGCTAAGTTTGTTTCCTGCTTAATTAGACACAATACCAGTGGGGGCTAGCTAGAACTTGAAATGTCTTAATATGTTTTATCCCAGAGGACACAAACAGGTTGAGTTGTAAATGGCAGAGTGGCAGTTGTGTGTGTGGCTTGAACACAGTCAATATTCCAAGATGTGTCAGGGATTTGGCTCTTTGAAAAGCACTAAAGATGCTATCCAGATCACACCTGGGAACAACATAAAAAACACTATTACTGATATTGATTCACAGAGCTATTCTTATTCATGAAGAAATCTAAAACTTCAAAGCTGTTTTCTCCCACATTAGTAAGTTCACCTCAAAGCATGAGAATTTATAAGTCTCCAATGTCTGAATACAGATTTGGTTTACAAATATCTGCTTTGTAGCTAATTATTGTAGATCATGATTGGAATTTTCCCACATCTTTCTAATCTAAATATGATTTTAGCCCCTGCTATATGTAAGTCAGGCAACCAGAATTCTACTAATATAAAATACCAATATTGCAGTAGAAGTGGGTTGGAAGGGAAAGGCATCTGGCATATGGAATTTCCTGCCTCTGAATACATGGGGCGGTACAATTTGTGAATGGACTTCCTACTATTTGGTCCCAAGTAGCAGTTTCTGTTCTAATTTGTCTTTCATCAGGATGGTTGATGAGAAAGGTCATTGGCTATGAGAAAGGGAGAGAATGGGTCTTCATGATCATCAAAACCAGCAACAACAACAAAGAAATTCACAGTGTGTATAGTCTGCTAGCAAAAAGAATCCAGATGTTTTAATTTTAAGACTTTCATGAAAAATGAATTCAAGCAGATAGTGGATTTTTAGCTTCAAAATAAATGATGATTTCTAAAATGGAAAAAATTAAAAAAACCCTCTCCTTATGGCATGACAGGTCATAAAAACAATAATTTGCTGCTATGTTTCACATAGCTTTAAAATATTTTACCAAAGACTCCTCAGGTTACAGGAGTTGATGCCCAGAAGTAGAAAATTAGTGGTGAAAAATTATTAAATGGATTTTTTCCATTCATATAAACAGTCATAAAATGATAACACTTTGAAGTTTTGTTTCTGTGAAAGAAATTATTAACTAAGTAAAAATCCCTTTGAAAAGTATAGCTTGAATAAAAACTTGAATTTATTGGAAAATGCAACATAACGGCATAGAATTGTTTAATGTAATGCAGTCTAGACATGGACCTAAATAAGAGAAAAGCAAAAATTTATATATAGCAAATAATGAAAATAAATTTTCAAAATAGGGATTTTAGGAGGTAAAAACTGAGAAACATGAGTAAATCAAAATCCAGTGGAATGAGATAGATGCAGAAAATCAGAGGGTAAGATTCAGGAAATTAATTTTTCTTTGTTCACCAGCTATTTAAGAACAAGCAAGGTAGCTGATGGCTGGCCTAGGACCTAGTTTACATTGGTGCTTTTAGCTATTTCTTTTTATGTTTTGTTTTGTAATGTCTTCAGAAACAGGCCACGCTGGAAAACAGTTATGTTTTCAGGTTCAGTAAGCAAAATGTCTTTCTCTGCAAGGGCTAATATTTACTGCCCATCCCATCTCTTCCTTCCAGACAAAGTAACACCCCAGACATGACCTCAGAGACCTACATGCCAGGCCCTGTGTGCCTCATCGAGAACATGGAGGGGCAGCTAATGGTCAAGCAGGAAGCCCTGCAGATCCTGACGGCCATCACGCAGCCCATGGTGGTGGTGGCCATTGTGGGCCTCTACCGCACAGGCAAATCTTACCTGATGAACCAGTTGGCTGGGAAGAAACAGGGTGAGTGACACCAACAGAGCTCTGCTGAGCCCTCTGTCTACTCCACTGTGGACACTCTGCATGGGGATGGAGGGGAGAAAGTTAGTGTCAGGGAGGAACAGTGAAAACTAATGTTTAGGCCGTAGTTAGGCGTTTGAACTTGGAGAGATTATTTTAAAGACCTAAGACAGCAGGAAACAATTTTATTTGGCTGCAGCCAGGTTCAGAAAGGGCACAGCTTTTTCTGTAATCAATCAATCCCCTGAATCCTGAGTTCAGGTAGTTTCAGAATTGTATACCCAGCATGTAAGGGGAGGGGCTCAGAAGTTCACAGTCTGCAGAAGATCTCATAAAAGCAGCTTTTTCTTTCACTGTTTTGGGCATGTTAACCCTTCAAGGATAACACCTGAGAAGGGGAGACTTCTTCTCCCCTTTCTTTCCTCCCCTTGCCAGCTGTTACCATGGAGCCAAATTGGTAACTTATCTTAGAAATGTAGACATCTCTGTGAAGCCCAGCTCAAGGCCGAGGCCTCATTTACACATTTCTACAAACTACTATACTGGATAAATGTTTGTAAAGAACTAGTAAGAGGGTGTCCAGCACCTGGAGTGCTGATTTCTTCCAAGCTAGTGACCAAGTAAGATAGGGCATCACAAAAATAGAAAGTTTACCTACATTGAACTCTTTTGTAGAGATTCTTTTGCTGACAGTCTAAAATCAACCATGGTGAAGATTTCTGGAGAAGCTCAGTTAAGATTTTCTGTGGAGAAAGGGGTGCCACTATAAGATAAAGGGCAGATTTCTGTCCCTGACATTTAAATCCTTTTTAAAAATGTTGACCTTAATGTCTTTCTGGGAGAAACACAATATATTCCTCTCATAAGGAATAAGACATCAATGAAATAATTTCCATATGTGTAATTATAAACTTTAAAATTTTACTTTAAAATTTAAAATTTTACTTTTTTATTATTATAAAAAACATAAAAATTTCCCACTTATGGAATTTGACTTTATTTCCCCATTTCTCTATTGTAATGGAGCTCAACACTCGTATTTTCTGCTGTTTCCTTTTGTTGCTTTCCTTAAACCCTAACTCAATTATCAAGAAAATACAGGAATTCTAGATCCCCTTCTCTGTGACAACCCCTGCACTCCCCTCTGCAGGCTTCTCTGTGGGCTCCACGGTGCAGTCTCACACCAAAGGAATCTGGATGTGGTGTGTACCTCATCCTGAGAAGCCAGGCCACACCTTAGTTCTGCTGGACACTGAAGGCCTGGGTGATGTAGAGAAGGTAAGGACAGAGGATTCTTTTATGATTAAACTCCTTATCACTGAACACACTTTGTACAAGGAGTTTTTCATTTGGTTTTTGTTTTTATGAATTTGTATTTCCACTTGACTGGACTATATTGCCCCTCATTTTTTCTTTCCATTTTCAATAGTGTTTAGAAGCCTGAAAGTGAGGAAATATACTTATAATACAGAATGAGTATTAGAAGAACTACACTGATGTTTTGCTTAGTAGTTTTCAGATGCATAAATGGTGCAAATAAAATCACATTACAAGCCTGGTCTTGCACTGAATATGGTTAGTAGTGGGTTGAAGATGAGATAAAATTCTATTCAAATCAGGACTCTGGCACTTGTAACTCTCTGACACTGACAAGAAGAGTAGGTCTCCCTACATCTTTTATTTTTTTCTTTAGAATTACTCAACAATACACTTGTAACTCTCTGACACTGACAAGAAGAGTAGGTCTCCCTACATCTTTTATTTTTTTCTTTAGAATTACTCAACAATACACCCATAGGTCTTGTCTAACACATGAGCCTTTTCTACTTGTATGCTAGTAAGTATTTAACAACCAGATCATAGAAAAAAAGAAAGACTTGACCATTCCCTAAATATTTTTATCATAACTAAATACAAGCTACTCAAGTGAAGTCCCTAAACTCAGACTTAGGAAGAAAGGTACATAGTTGGATCTTATAAGCTGATTTTTGTACCAAACCAAACTATCTCTTGAATGTCTAGTGTTTTTTATATTTTGATTTTGATTTTTACTTCTGACTTATCAAGATGCAAAGATGTTAAGACAAAATTTCATCTTCTGTTTACTCATATACAAAATAGAGACATTAATTATGAGCTCATCTTATAGCATTAGAATTAGATGTCTAAGATTGGTAATATGAACTCCCTGTGGATAATAATTATTTAATAAAATAGATATATGGATTGTGCAGATAGGCCAATTTTGTTTTGATACCTGGAAAACCTTCATTTTAACTACTCTGCTTCCCCCATTGACTTTGACTACACCATTTGCAGTTATCTAACAGTAGCTATATGAGGGACTTGGGAATTAGAAATATATGCATTAGTATAAAATTATAAATGAGAAAGTTATGCAAGTTCATGTCTGACAATCACTTGTGTTTTCCCTGCTTAACATTTGTATATCAGGATTCTATTTTTAATGATTGTGCATTTGGGAATGCCGTTTGACATGACTTAAATTTGTTTGACTTCTAGGGTGATGATAAGAATGATACCCAGATCTTTGCTCTGGCAATCCTTCTGAGCAGCATCTTTGTATACAATACCATGAACAAAATTGACCAGGGGGCTATTGACCTACTGCAGTATCCTTTTGTGGTTCAGGATGGCACCAAAGCCACAGAGAACACCACTCACCAGCTGCAAGTCTATGAGACTTTGTAAATCCCCCAAATGAAAATGTGTAGACACTGAACGTACAGACAAGAGCCCTCATATTCTCTGATGAGAAAATGTTTATTTGGCTGGTTGCCAAGTGGAAAATGCAGGTTTGGGGAACATGAGATCAAATATGGGCTTAGATGCTATGCTATTTCTGCTAGTTTTCCTTAATCATCTCAGCAATGTGACCGAACTGACAGATCTACTCAGGGCAAGAAAGTCGCTTGATCTTGGAGATGAGGATGCTGATGACATTGTAAGCTTCTTTCCAGACTTGGTATGGACTATAAGAGATTTCTACCTAAGCCTGGAAATAGATGGACAACTCATGACAGCAGATGAATACCTAGAGAATTCACTGAAGATAAAGAAAGGTAATTGGGCTTCTGTTTTGAAAAGAGGAAGAAAAGTAACCCAAGAAATGATATGTTTTGGGTAGAAGGCTAAATGTATATTTTTCCTATTTATCAATATAGCTGTTTTTCAGAATACATAATGAATATTATTAATTTTCAGTGAATTCATAGGCTCAATATCAAACTTTATTACTCCCTTTTCTTGGGAAAAATATTCTTTCCTTTTTTCCTTTTTCTGATTAAATACATTTACTCTGTTTGCTTAGGGTACATGAAGATATATTTAACTGAGGATCACCAAGAAAAAAGACACGTATTCAAGGACAATGTATTAAAGTGAGTGTAAATTCTAAAGAAAATAAATCCTGTTTTTCCTTCTCCAGGTAGTGATCAAAGAACACAAACTTTCAATTTGCCTCGTCTGTGTATTCAAAAGTTCTTTCCAACAAAGAAGTGCTTTGTCTTTGACACACCCACTCACCAGAAGAAGGTCTCCCAGCTAGAGACACTGCAGAATGATGAGCTGAGTCTTGAATTTGTGCAACAAGTGGCAGAATTCTCTTCCCACATCTTTACCAAGTCCAAGATCAAGATTCTTCCAGGAGGCATCAAGGTCAATGGCCCTCGTGAGTACCTCTTCAAGGATTTTCCTTCTACTCAGAATAATGTGTAAGAGATATATAGGAGGGTCCTTGTTGTGCCAACCTTGAGAGATACATAAGCAGTTACCAAAATTATAATGGTGCACATTTTCTTGGTGATCCTCAGTTAAATATATCTTCAAATACCATCATGCAAATCATATGCACCATGTAAACTTATAGTGAATATGAAACATCTCTAGTATTTGTTTTAGTAATGCCTTTAAGGTTTCATGAAATAAGAACATGAGGATAAGATGAAGTTAAAGATGTTGTATCCTTCCATCTTCCACTGTTGACCTATATTAGGTCATATGTGTTGGCAGCATTTGTTTACAAATATATTGGATTTTTAAGGTATGTCACAAGGTTTGAAGGCACAAATTATAAATATATTCCTTTTATAAATGCAACTTGGTTGATACAATTGTTGAACTATGCCCCAAGTGGTCTAGAGCCTCTAAAAATATCTATCTAATCACACTTCTTGCTGTAGCTTTCCATAACAACTCTATGTTTCACAGCTTTGTAAATAATCACTATATTATGCACAGAAGTGAAGTGCAAATGACAAAGAAGTAAAACAAGGAAGTTCTAACTAAGAATAAAGGAATATTGTTCTAATTTATTCAATTTGCCCTTTTTCAGGGAATGGCATCTCCCATACCAGTGTATGTATGTATATATGGAGATACCAAACCAGTATATATATTTGGATATGATTTGCATGATGGTAACTGCTTATGCATATCTCTCTCTCTCTCTCTCTCTCTCTCTCTCTCTCTCTCTCTCTCTCTATATATATATATATATATATATATATATATATATAAATTAGTGAGATCCTAAGCAGCTAAGAGAGACCCTGTCTGAAAAAAAAAAAAACATAAAAAGTGCTGGGATGTGGCTCAGTAGTTAAGCACCCCTGGGCTCAATTCCTAGAACTATATGTTTCATGAATATGCATGACTTTTATATGATCATATGCTTATTTCTCTGCATAGAATTAAATAATGATATACTTCTAGACATTTTTCCTGTCTTTCTCCTCTGACTCCTATTTCATTTTCCTAAGAAGGAAATACCTGCCTTCTTAATCTCACTATTTCCCAAAGGAATTTGTCTGGGACACTTGGATCCTATTCAGAATGCTGAAAATTTGGGGGTAATACATTGTTCAATGAATGGTCTCAGAATTAATGACATAGATCATAGACTTTTTCTACAGAGAACACAAGCATCTCTTCCTTCTGTGCAGGTCTGGAGAGCCTGGTGCTGACCTATGTCAATGCTATCAACAGTGGGGATCTGCCCTGCCTGGAGAATGCAGTCCTGGCCCTGGCCCAGAGAGAGAATGCAGCTGCAATAAAAAGGGCACTTGCCCACTATGACCAGCTGATGGGCCAGAAGGTTCAGCTGCCCACAGATACCCTCCAGGAGCTGCTGGGCCTGCACAGGGCCAGTGAGAGAGAGGCCATAAAAATCTTCACAGAAAACTCTTTCAAGGATGAGGACCAAAGTTTCCAGAAAGAATTAAAGGTAATTATTTGTTTTTCTTGTTCATGGGCATTGGGTTAATAGAATGAACAATACTGCTGTGAATGATACAATTGGAATGGTTTAAGAAAAGCAATTCCTTCTATATTGGAAAACAATGGTGATCATTAATGTGGCATGATATACTTTCCTTCTGAAAACAAAAATGTGTAAATATTCTGGGACTTTTACAGTCTGAATTTTTCACATAGTCACACAACTCACATTTACCATTTAACATCGATGGAATTAATCTGATTGATTGATTCATTCCTTTAAAACATTTGCAAAATATTATTCTTGTTTTTCATTAATTAAGCAGAGAAAAACTGTCCTTTGTATCTACTAAATTACGATTAGGATTAATAGAATAAACTGATATCATTCCAACCTATTATTCAAATCTATTTTCTGCTTGATGTAGGAAAATGTTGGAAAACAGTAGGCTGCATTTAAAATGAGGGCTTGAGGCTAGGGGGTCTGTGGTCTTAAGATCACATTTAAGCAGAAATTAAAAGACACAGGAATTTCGGAATATTTCATAGACAAATGTAAATATTTTTCATAGACTCTCGTCCTTGCAACTTCCTCCAGGATTGCTTCCAAGGGTATAGTCTTTGGAATTTCTGAGAAAAACAGAGACTTTAAAATATAAATTTCAGAAGTACTGAGGTATGTTTAACACCTCTGTGGGTTCCTGTCCCTTTGAAGACCCTACTAGGTGCAAAGCAGAATGACATTTGTAAACAGAATGAAGAAGTCTCTTCGGATCGTTGCTCAGCTTTGCTTCAGGATATTTTTGGTCCTCTGGAAGAAGCAGTGAAGCAGGGGGTTTATTCTAAGCCAGGAGGCCATAATCTCTACCTTCAGAAGACAGAGGAGCTGAAGGCAAAGTACCATCAACAGCCCAGGAAAGGAATACAGGTATCCCTGGTTCTGTCTATTAATTATGGGAATTTCTGGGGCCTCTCTAATAAGCCATTGAGGACAGGAGAAAGGAAATGTCTAGAGGAACAGAGATGAGAATTGATGTCTCTGCCTCAGACTCACTGTCACTGAATGAGTATGCAGGGGTATTTTGTGCTTGCTATTTAGTTTCAAGTGTGAACACATTCCAGAGTTGAAACAGTGTCAGCAATTCTCCTGCTTCCTTTTGATGTTCCAGCACTTCTTCATTATTGTGCTCCATTTCCCTCACTATTGGCTCTATTTTCAAAAAGGCTTGCCCGACATGACAACAAAGAGATACCACTGGGTGTGAGGTCAGCCGATCCTTACTACCTTGGTGACAGAGCAAACACTCTTGTTGCAGTGAGTTTTTTTCATCTAGTGGCATTGGGTGCTCTTAATTGCCCTGACACGTTCTGAACCCCACCTGTGGAGAGGCTTGATGGACATCTCCATCAGGTACAGACAGAGCACCTTCTAAGAGGAAAAGATGCTTTATGGAACAAAAAACTGTGATTTTATCACCTTGCCAATCACCACTGCCAAGTTCTAACTGTATGTTTTTGGTGTTCCTAGGCTAAGAAAGCTCTGCAAAAGTATTTAAAGTCCAAAGAGTCTGTGAGTAAAGCTGTTCTACAGACAGACCAGGCTCTCACAGCCAAGGAAAAGGAGATGAAAGGTGAGAAGAGAACAGAAACAAAGTAAGAGAGACAAAAAAAATGTCCAAAAATGTGAAATTCATATATTCTGGCCCAGCTGAGATTATTCAACTAGAATAAGACAGGCAAAGAGGTGTCCTATGCCCACAGGTGGTACCTGAGTATGGCAGGATCAGGTGCAATATGGTTATCTTGAAGGAAAAACAGTGCCAGGGAATTTTCTCTGTGGGTTGGAACAATAACAAATAAGAGTGGGAAGCCCAAGGGAGGGACAGAACAGTTCTCCAGGGTTTTTTGTTTTGTTTTACCTTTTCTTCTTTCTCTTCAGAGGCACGTATAAAAGCAGAGGCTGCCAAGGCTGAAGCAGAAAGGCTACAGGCGATTCGTAGGCAGCAACAGCAAATGATAGAGGAGAGGGAGAGACTCCATCGGCAGCAAATAAGACAAATGGAGATAGATAAAGCAAACTTTCAGGCACAGCAACAGAGGGAGCAGGAACGTCGACTCCAGGTATTGATTAATCGTTGCATCTCAGGATTGTGTTTCTGGCCCTTCCCTAAAAGGATGAAGGCATGAAAGAGTGGCCGTTAGGGAGATGCAGACTGCTATGGTGGCTCAAAGTGGGGTCTGTGGAGCTAGATAGCTGGGTTTGCATCAAGCTCAACTTTACCAAATGCATGGTTTAAGCAAGCTATTTATTTATTTTCTTTGTGTCTCCTTTTCTTCTTGTATAGAATGGAAATGACAGTTTCATATATTTTATGTTGTGATAATGAAATGCATTAGTACTTGCATTTAGAATGGTATTTGGCATAGAGTAAAAATATAATTTTTTATTTATAGACTGAGGCATTTCTGTCCCACAGTGATTAGCCTTTTCTGTTAATTTGTTAATCCTTTGTCTTGATCATACCTTGTTACATCAACTTCATATCACAGTGTCTTTGCTCTTGTCATCGCTGGTTGATGACCTTGAACTCACAATGCTTGTTTCATCAAGTCCTTTAGTTTATCATCACTCAATAAGCAGGAGTTCTTCTCTCCCAAGCACTGTACCAAGCCCTCTGCATGCATTCTCTCATCTTATCTACTTACTGTGAAGCAGAACTATTTTGTCCTCAGTTTTAAATGAGGTAATCGAGGTCTCAAGGAAATAACTAAATGCCAGTATCTCACAGTCTTGTGAGTCAATGAAGCTGTCTTTCCAGTGAATGGGATCCACAGTGTTGCTGTTCCCAAGATCCTTGGAGAATTCCTATGTAAGCACCTCAGACAACATCCCAATCTTGCCCTGACTTAACATGGAAACTATGGGAACCCATTTTTTTAGTAACTACCCTGTGGCATTTTGGGGATTGTAGCTTTTTCCTGAAAGGCATTATTGGCAATCTTGGTGTTTGATCTGCTCAGTCTTTTCTTGTACTTTTCCCTCCAAAGTATATTGACCTGGAACATATCCCTCATCTAAGGTCCAGACTCCTCTCCTGATTGCATATCACCTAGACATTGTGCTTTTGTTTCAGTTTCTTCTCTTACAAACATAGTCAATATTTTCCTAAAAATTGGAAAGAGATAGGGATAGAGAATTGAGGTCAAGATGTAACGAAGATTACTGAAGGAAATTGTGTAGTGTAATTGGGAAGGGAGCCCTGGGATGGAATTCTAGAGACAGCAACATTTCGGGACTGAAACAATGTTTCTGGAGGTAGAGGAAGACCAAAGTGAATAAGTGAATAAGAAGTAAGCTGGAGGTAAATTAGTGGAAGAGGGAGATTCAGGTACTGTTTATTGTTCCTATGGATTAAAGGAAATAAGGAAAAGTCAAAAAGCAATCAAAATGAAGCAGACCTTACTTTTTGCTAAGTATTATTATGACTATTTTCACTTAGGAAGAAGCCCAGAGGCTCAAATTGATCCATCAAGCTCAAATTTCAAGATTTCAAGCTCAGATCCAGCAGCTCCAAAGCACAAGGCCTCAGCCACAACCTGATCCATGTTTGATACTCTAAAATGCCAAACATTAAAGCTTCCTTTTCTTATTTCTTCTCACTGAAGACACAAAGGAAGAAGAAAATAAAGAACTTGGGACAATCAACATTTAAATGCCTAGTCTTCTGCCTAGTCTTCCAATTTGTCTCTAGGTATTGCAAGTTACCCAGGTGTCTAGTTATTGCAAATTACTACATGGGCTCAGTCAAATGGAAAGGTACCCAGGTCTGGGGTCAGTATGGCTTCACTTCTGCTGCTGGTCATATGCTGGATACCATCAGAGGGAGGCACTAGTGGTAAAGTAGGAACAATCAGCAGTTCTCACCTGGGTGGAGACTGCTATTCTATGGGCAATGGTACAAATCATCAGCACTGTCAGTTCACCTTCAACAAAGAGAAATCCCAAGCTGAAAGAAAATAATGTTATCATGAAAGGGAGATCTTTAGAGGATGAAAAGAAATACTACTTTGGAAATTGTGTCATAGGCTTAAGGACTAAAGAAAAAGCCTTTTCCTTTTACTCATCCTCAATAAGTCATGACTTAGAGCATGTTATAATAGGTAACAACTTATTTGTGACTTGATATTTTTGTGTTACATTTTTATAATCCTTTAGTTTGTAAATAGGAGGCATAAGTAATAATGTGTAATTAGCCAAAATTATAATGGTGCTCATTTAATTTTATACTTGGTATAATGCTAAAGTTAAATCATCATACCATATGAGAGCCTGCTGGCATTTTTTAAAAAGTATTAATTGTATGGGCTGGGGTTGTGGCTCAGCAATAGAGTGCTCGCCTAGCATGTGTCAGGCCCTGGGTTCCATCCTCAGCACCACATAAAAATAAATAAATAAATAAATAAATAAATAAATAAATAAATAAATAAATAAATAAATATATTGTGTTCAACTACAACTAAAAAATAAAAAAATTAAAAAGTATTGATTGTACAAATGTATCTGTTAGTACCTAGTTTTAAATATGAAAATATTTTTAAACCATAACTCTATTGCTTTGCTTTTATGTCTCTCAGTATATAAAATTCTATGGGGAAAGCTTCTGAATTTCCCTCAGAAGATCAGGAATTACTTTAAAACTGGAACTAAAATGCTTTTTGCAATATCTTTTTGTTTTCTGTTTGTTGTGTTTAACTCTAGTAAAATATGCTTTAAAAATTATAGGACCACCCCACAAAGTTCTAGTTTTTTCCTTCCTTATAACTGTTTGCTTATGTAAAGATTTTACTTTGGGTGATATTATAGGATCTTTAAGGTTTTTTTGAGTTCCTCAAAATATGATTTACTCATATGCAAAAGAAAAACACATTAATGTTATTGACTGTACTTTTTCTTATGCTTTGGAGTGTTTTATTTCTCTGAATTTCCCATAGTATAGCAGCAATAGTAAACATGTATGATTTCTTTATTCCTTAGCATCATAAATAGCTAATAAAAGCAGGTAATATTTTGTCAGGTTTCACCACGTGCCTGTTGTGGTTACTGTAATACCTCATGCATTGTTCACAAAATCCTTTGAGCATGCAGTATTGCTTTATTACAATTATCATTACTTAAAATATTTCATATTTATTAGTGTTATTATTATTAAAGTTATTACTTTTAAGGCATTCAAGATAATTAAGTCATCTAGAGGCAATGCTGCAGAAGGCTTTTCAGATTTGGACCCTTCATCTTAAAACTGTTTTTCTTGTCTTGCTTAGTAAGACAATATTTCTATAAATATTAAGTAATATGTTAAAATCTAGAGAACATTACTAAAATAATGAAAACCAAAATCAGAGTGTCAAAACAATGAAAAAGTATTCAACACAAAAAGTAAAGAGACTGTCAAAAATAAAAGTTAAAAGTGTGGTAATGACTCTTGAATATACAGATCACCAATAAAACAGAATAGAAAGTCCAAAATAAACTATGTAGGAAGCATGGAGAGTAAAGGTGAAATTCTAAATAGAAAGATACAGCTGCATGGCCACTTAGAAAGAGATCATGTCAGAACCAGATCTTATATCCTACACTAAAAACAACAACAAGAAAAAGAGTTTAAAGTATAAAGATGTAAAACCCATTTTAAAATCCAAGGTCATATTTTTTCTGAACCTATAGGAGAGGGCCTTTCTCTGAGTCAAACCTATTTTGAAGTATCTCTTGATCTCATAAATCAATCAGTTACAACACAATCTCTTGAACCTTTTCAAAGTAAGATTTTGATAAGTTACATCCCCTCCTTTGCTTTTAAAAATTATAAAATATGACACATTCAGACAAGTGCATCAAATATAAAGCATACGAATAATATAAATTGTAACACCACACCCTAGAACCAAATTCAGCTTTGCTAAAACCCCAAAGGAGTATATTACAACTTCTGACAACCTTGCTAGAGACAACCAGTATCACAACTTTTGAATTCCCCCTGGACTATCATATACAGGTGATGTCTGAAATACTATAGTTTAGTTTGTTCTGCTTTCTATACAAATCAGTTTTTATTGCATGTCTTCTTTTGTACTTTTTTTCATTTGTTAAAGATTTATTAATGATTCTTCTAGTTCATTGTGTAGTTGAAAAATGTATTGTACAAAGTAACATTGAGTTGTTTGTAATGCTATTGATAAATATGTAAATTCTCATGTTTATCTTTTATGAAATATTATTAAGTATATTTTGAAATATCCATATACATGTATATGCATATATACATGCAAAATTCCCTGTGTAACACCCATAGGAATGGACTTTCTAGGTCATAGAGGAGGTGAATCTTGTCCTATTATATAAGGTTTACCATGACTTGTTTTTCTAGCAAACTACATACTTCAAAACAAAGAATGACAATCTCCACACCAAAAGTTTTCACATTTGGTAGATTAGGGGCTATGTGGTAGATCTTATTAAGACATTAATTTGCTTTTTTTATATGAGTCGGGTGGAATGCCTCTTTGTGTGTTTGTTTGTTTACTAGTTCTTTTCCATGTTTTGTGGTGTCTTTCATGTGTTTTTGTCATGTTCTGCCTTTTTCTTGATTTTTTAAGAGGTTTTAAAATATAAAAGTCAAAAAAAATTTTAAAAAATATAAAATATAAAAGTCCTGAATTTTGGGGAGTTGGATGATTGTCAAACTCATTTTTTATTCTATGATTTCCTTTAACACTTTTTAGAATTTTTTTAAAAAATGGTTGTAATTTTAGTGCAGTCAATAAAATTTTACTTTATAGCAGGTGAAGTGTTTGTGTGTGCCTCTGTGTGTGTCTTTAGTAACATTTTTTTTTTGCATCCAATGACATGATGGTACTTATCTATATATCTTCTAAAATGTATTTTTCTTTTTCATGAGCACATCTATATTTGAATAACAATTGAAAGTCTATGTGATGTGAATTTTGGGTCCAAAGTATTTTTCTGGAGAAAGATGATCTATTTTCCTAAAACAATTTTAACAGAAGACAGTTTTTGTCTGTAAACTTATGTAGAAATAACTCTAACTTAAATATCAGTATATGACTGTATCTGGGACTCCGTGAATTGTTCTTTTGGCCTATTTACCCACTCTGATGCAAATATAACAATGCATCATTAACTAATTTAATAAGTTTTTAATTCTGCTATACTCAGTGTTTGTATAATGTTCTTCAAAAGATTCTTGACTCTACCCTGAACATTAGCATTTCCATATAAATTTTAGGATCACTCTATACCTACTGGAAATGTTTATATTTTCACCAGGAGTCCAATAACATTTTTTCATCATTTTTTAAAAAAACTCTGTGTTTCCATTCATTACAAAATTTTTTTACTAGGTAAAGAATTTGGGGTTGCCATTTTCTTTTTAGTATCCTAGAGATGCTTTTCTATTTTCTCTCACTTTTATAGTTTCCATACAAAACTGCTCCCATTTTTACTTTTAATTGCCCATATGTAAGATTTCCTCTAGTTGCCTCCAGAATGCTTACTTTATGTTAGGTCTCATTGTATTGTCTATGATGTGCACTAGTGTATTTTTTCTTGTATTTGTACTGCTTGGGTTCTCTGAACTTGTGGATCATGCTTTGTTGTTGTCTTTGAATATTGCTACAGTCTGGCTGGGTACAAAAATCATGAGCCACTCAAACAGGAACAAATTTTATTTTTGAAACTCCCACCAATGCCCTGTATGCTCCCAGGAAATGTGCCGACCCACACACGTGGTGTTCTCCTGGACCCACAAACCAACAGGAAATCCCTCCTCTGGATCTCCCTCCTACCGCACTTCCCCAACCAATGGGAACTCTCCGGGAGTCCCATTAGAGCTCCAAAGTAGCAGGCTGAGGCAGACAGCAGGGGTCTAATATCCATTTGAATGCAGATCTTAACATAATCATATCATCTCAATGACTTGCTGGCATCACCTTTCAACCAAAAATGCCATTCATCATTTTTACTTGGCTATGGCTCTTGGCAGAGTAGTTTTAGAAAGCTCTCAGCCTTGTTCTCTTCCCTTTTCATTTCCTCTTTTGGAATCCCCGTCACATTTACACTAAACCCTTTGATGCTGGTTTTGGGGATGCCCTGAGCTACTAGGAACTCAGTTATCATTGATTGCACTCATGACCCTTCATGCTGCTGTTTAGTTAATTTTATTGACCTATTTCAAGGGCTCTGATTGCTCTCTCTGCTGTGTTTATGTCCAATCTTTCGTTGAGCCCACCAAAGAATTCTTCATCACTAATATTGTGCTTTGTGTTTACAGAGTTTGTTAACAGTTTTCACTTTCCTGCTACAAATCCATATCTGTTCATGTATGTTGATCACCTTTCGGCTAGAATCCTTAAACATAATAATTGTATTGATTTTAGAAGCCCTGTCTGATTGTTCCCAAACTTGTTGGAACAAGTGCTCCTATATCTATGTTCATTTCTTTAAAATAAATATTTTTAACTTCATTTCTCTGCGTATTTCATAATTATTAAATCATTCATTGCTAAAAAAAATAGTTGAGAATGATACGATAATAGTTGTGCTGCAAATGGACATACCTGTTTTGCTTTAAGATGTTTGGGGACAGGCATGGGTTCAATGTAGTCATACTTCAGCTGGATTTGGGTTTGGTTTTTATGCGTAGCTACCTGCAAAGTACCATAAGCCTGAACTTTCACCAGTGACATTCTGCAATGACATTGATCATTATGTAAGATCTGGTGTGCCAGGGAGTCTCTAGGTATTGCTATCATCTTTCAGTTTGAGCATACTCTGCATAGTTTTGTCACATGGGCCTTTTCTTTCTTTGTGCTCAACTTCCTGTCTCAGCCTAGGCTGCTTTTACTTGTTACTCAGTTCCAGAATCCTGGTGGGGGCATGAGTTATCTCTTTTCTCCAGTTAGTACATTGTAACTTCAAAACTTGGAAGCCTCTGGGTGTTTCCCAGGGGGTGGGGTGGGGTAGGGGCTTGCCTGTGAAAACCTGACAATGCTCATCTTGTTTTTTGTTTGTTTGGGTTTTTTTAACCAAATGTTCCATAGCAAGGTGTCAAAATGAGACACTCTTCCTGTCTGAGTACATTCAGTAGGTCGCATTACTGAGTGTACTGGGTATAAAACACACACACACACACACACACACACACACACACACACACACATATAAATCAAAGCAAAACAACTTCTAAAAGATACTATGACATTTTTTTTCCTGGGGTTCAAGTAATAAAATAGAAAAGAACTTCATTTCATTTTAAAAGGCCTCATTAAACTTCATCAATTTAGGAAATTCTTTCTTTCTTTTTTGTACACAAATAGAGCACATTTTTTTTGTTTCTCTGGTTGTAAACACTGCAGAGTCAAACCATTCATGCAATCATACATGGACACAGGGTAATTATGTCCACCTAATTCCACCATCCTTCCCACCCCTATACCACTCACTATCCTCTGCCCAATCCAAAGTTCCTTCTTTTTTTGCTTGCCCATTATGGATCAGCATCCGCATATTAAAGAAATCATTTGGCCTTTGATTTTTGGAAATAGGTTTATTTCACTTAGCATGATATTCTCCAATTCCATCCACTTACCTGAAAATTCCATAATTTCATTATTTTTTAAGGCTGAGTAATATTTCATTGTGTATATATAACACAGTTTCTTTATGCATTCATCTATTTTGGGGCAACTAGGTTGGTTCCACAGTTTAGCTATTGTGAATTGAGCTCTATAAACATTGATGTGGCTGCATAATCGTAGTATGATGATGTTAAGTCCTTTGAGTGAGATAGCTGGGTCAAATGGTGGTTCCCTTCCAAGTTTTATAAGAGATCTCCATACTGCTTTCCATAATAGATGCAACAATTTGTATTCCCATCAGCAATGTATAAGTGTACCTTTCCCCCTACATCCTTGCCAACACTTATTGTTGTTGTATTCTTGATAATTGCCATTCTGACTGAAGTGTGATAAAATCTCAGGGTAGTTTGAATTTGTATTTCCCTAATTGCTAGAGATGTGGAGCATTTTTTCATATATTATTTGACCATTTGACCATTTTTTTGTATATCTTCTTCTGTGAAGTGTCTGTTTAGTTACTTAGCCCATTTATTGATTGAGTTTTTTTTTTTTTTTTGGTGTTTTTGAGTTCTTTATATATCCTGGAGATTTGTGCTCTATCTGATGTGTGTGTGGTAATGATTTTTCTCCCATTCTGTAGGCTCTTGCTTCATGTTATTGATTGTTTCCTTTGCTGAGAAGAAGCTTTTTAATTTGAATCTATTTCTTTTATTGAATCTTGGTTTTACTTCTTATTCTTTAGGAGTCTTGTTAAGGAAGTCAGATCTTAAGCCAATATGATGAAGATTTGGGCCTACTTTTACTTCTATTAGGTGCAGGGTCTCTGGCCTAATTCCTAGGTCCTTGATCAACTTTGAGTTGAGTTTTATGCATGGTGAAAGATAGGGGTTCAATTTTATTTTGCTGCATATAGATTTTCAATTTTCCTAGCACCATTTGTCAAAGAGGCTATCTTTTCTCCAATGTATGTTTTTGGTGCCTTTGTCCAGTATGAGATAACTGTAATTGTGTGGGTTTGTCTCTGTTTCTTCTATTCTGTACCATTGATCTACATGTCTATTTTGGTACCAATATTATGCCATTTTTTTGTTACTATAACTCTGTAGTATAATTTAAAATCTGCTATTGTGATGCCTCCTTCATTACTTTTCTTGCTAATGATTGCTTTGGCTATTCTCAGTCTCTTTTTTTTTTCAAATGAATTTCATGATTGCTTTCAATATTTCTGTGAAAAATGTCATTGGGATTTTAAATGGAATCACATTAAATCTGTATAACATTTTTGGTAGTATGGCCATTTTGACAATATTAATTCTGCTTATCCAAGACATGGGAGATCTTTCCATCTTCTAAGGTCTTCTTTAATTTCTTTCTTTAGTGTTCTGCAGTTTTTATTGTAGAGGTCTTCCACTTCTTTTGTTATATTGATTTCCAAGTATTTATTTATTTAATTTTGATGTTATTGTGAATGGAGTAATTTTTCTAATTTCTCTTTCAAAGGATTCATCAGTGATGTATAAAAATGCATTTGATTTATGGGTATTGATTTTATAAACTGCTACTTTCCTGAATTCATTTATTGGTTCTAGAAGTTTTCTGGTGGAATTTTTTTGGGTCTTCTAAATATAGAATCATGTCTTCAACAAATAAAAATTGTTCAAGTTCTTCTTTTCCTATTCATTTTACTTTAACTTCTTTCACCTAATTGCTCTGGCTAGAGCTTCAAGGATTATGTTGAATACAAGGGGTGAAAAAGGGCATCCTAGTCTTATTCGAATTTTTACAGGGAATGCTTTCAATTTTTCTCCATTTAGAATGATGTTGGCCTTGTGCTTAACATATATAGCTATTAAAATGTTGAAGTATGTTCCTACTATTCCTAGTTTTTCTAATGTTTTGAACACAAAGAAGTGCTATTCATATGATTCTTGTCATTAAGTTTATTGGTGTGATGAATTACATTTATTGATTTCTGTAGGTGAAACAAATCTTGCATCCATGGGATGAATCCCACTTAATCTTGGTGCTTTATCTTCTTCAATGTTTTTGTACGTGATGAGACAGAATTTTATTGAGAATTTTTACATCTATATTCATCAGGGATAGTGTCCTAAAGTTTTCTTTCCTTGAAGTGTCTTTGTCTGGTTTTGTTATCAGAGTGATACTAGTCTCATAGAATGAGTTTGGAAGGGTTCCCTCCTTTTCTATTTCATGGAACTCTCTGAGGAGTATTGGTTTAGTTCTTCTTTAAAGGTCTCGGCTAAGAATCCATCTGGTCCAGGGCTGTTGGTAGGCTTTTGATGGTGTCTTCAATTTCATTGCTTGAAATTGATCTGTTGAAATTGTGTATGTCCTCTTGATTCAGTTTGGGTAGATCATATGTCTCTAGAAATTTTTTGAAGTATTTGCCCCATTTCTATTTTATTGGAGTACAAATTTTCAAAGTAGTTTCTAATCATTTCTAATCACCTTCTATATTTTAGTAATATCTGTCATGATATTTCCTTTTTCATCACAAATTTTAGTAATTTGAGTTTTCTTTCTTTTTCATTCATTAGTGTGGCTGAGGGTGTATCAATTTTATTTATTTTTTCAAAGAACCAGCTTTTTGTTTTGTCAATTTTTTCAATTGTTTCTTTTGTTTCAATTTATTGATTTCAGCTCTGATTTTAATCATTTCCTATCTATTACCTGCTTTTGGTGTTGATTTGTTCTTTTTCTAGTGCTTTGAGATGTGATGTTAGGTTATTTATTTGTTGACTTTTTATTTCTTTAATGAATGAGCTCAATGCAATGAACTTTTCTCTTAGCACTGCCTTCATAGTGTCCCAGAGATTTTGGTATGTTGTATAGGTATTCTCATTACTTCTAAGAATTTTTTTATCTCCTCCTTGATGTCTTCTGCTATCCATTTGTCATTCAATTGCATATTTTTAGTCTCCATATATCGGAGTAGCTTCTATTTTTTATTTTTTCATTGATTTCTAATTTCATCCCATTATGATCTTATAGAATACAGGGTAGTATTTCTACTTTTTTGTATTTGCTAAGAGCTGCTTTGTGGCAGAACATATAGTCTATTTCAGAGAATGATTTATGTGCTACTTTGAAGAAAGTGTATTTGCTCATTCATGGATGAAATATTCTATATAAGTCTGTTAGATCTAAATTATTGATTATATAGTTACTTTGTTTAGTTTTTGTTTGGAAGATCAATCCAGTGGTGAGAAAAGTGTGTCAAAGTCACCCACTATAATTTTGTAATGAACTATTTGATTTTTGAAATTGAGAAGGGTTTGTTTGATGTACGTAGATTCTCCATTGTTTGGGGAAGAAATATTTGTGATTGTTATGTCTTGTTGATGTATGATTCCCTTTATTATTCTTTCTGAATAACATCAAATTTCACCAAGACATAGTATAATAAGAGTACATTTAACAAGTTGTGTAGGCAAAGAATGTTTATAAATTCACTTTAAAGGTGAAATTTCCAATAAATGTTTTACCATCAACTTAGCCCATTGAAACTAGGATGGACTGATTAGGATACAGCTCTCAAAGTCTAATCATTTCAGCTCTGATAATTTCTGCATTAACACAGAGCCTTTGGAATACACCTTATATACAAACCATTATATTCTTCTCCTGTTGCCCAAAAGCTCATGTCCATCTCACAGTGCAAAATGCATTCAGTCCATGACTAACAGTCTCATTATCTTAACTTTTCCAGCATTGCTCAAATGTCCAAGTCCATGTCTAATTTGAGACTCTTTGGAAAATATTGGCTGTTAAACTATAAAAACCCAAAGCAAGCTACATATGTTCAATAATTAATGGCACAGAGTTGATATTTCCATCCTAAAAGGGAGGAATTGAGGCATAGAAAAAGGGATGAGACCAAAAGAAGATCAAAACCTAGCCAGACAAATATGTCCTGTATCTCCACGTATAGCTTCTAGGACATATGGTCACAAGATGTGCTCAACAAAGGACTTAGGCAGTCCCATCCTTTTGGACTTACTAGTTGAAGCACATATGGTTCCTCTTTTAGCCAGGCTCTCTTCACATCTGTAGATTTTCTTGGCAGAAAGTTCACATTACTGGCATCTCTTACAGATGGGTCTCTCTTCCAGCTTTGGCTTCACATTTACAGCTATACCTATTGCCCTCTGAGGGTCAGTATACAAGGATTCTGACTCTGCTGCTACACCTTACTTACCAGATCTGCATTTGAAATCTTGGTGGAAGCCTTAATGATCCCCTAACTCTAGCATCCTGCATTCCAGAAAAACAGAAACTTGTTAATGATGCCAAGGTCTATTTCCAACCTGTGCAATGCTTGGGCTTGCTGGCTCATGGTTGCAGTGGCCTATGTATGCCTGGGCAGCTGAGCATGGTGAAACAACTTTCTATGTTCCCTATGCAAGCAATCTGCCTCCACACTGTGTTCTCAAAGAGATTTTTACTTTTACACCCTTGACCTGCAATATGTGTGGTCTTAGAAATTTCTGAGATGCCCTCAAACCATTTTTCCTATTGTCTCTGTTGTAAAATACTTAATATCTGAAGTATCTGTTATAATCTCTTCAATAAGCACAACTTACTTGGCACCCCCCTTACTTAGCATGCAATTTTTTGGTTAAACTGCAAGTTTTTCAAATCCTTCAGCTCTGCTTTCTGCTACCAATTCTCACAGTAAATGTGGCCAAAATTTGCCAGCTAAATCCATGCCACTACCTGAATGCTGTGCTACCTTGAAATTCTCTCCACCAGATTTTTAATCTGTCTTTTTAAAATTTAGCCTCATACAAAATTTCAGCACATATCTAAAATATAGGCAAGTTCTTTGCTAGAATATAACATTAGTGGCTTCTAGTCCAATTTTCTAGAGAATTCTCTTTAAAAATCTGCATTTTGGTCTTATTTGTTCCACCAGATTGGCCTGTTAAGCAAGACTTACAACATTCTAAAGCTTCTCCAAACTTTTCCAAATTCCTTTTGTAAAGCAGCCACAAAACTTCTTGAACCACATGGTCAAGTTAGTCAAATAATTACCCACTCCAGGTACCAATTTTTGTGTTTGTCAATTTTTTGTTACTGTGATAAGAATACCTGATAAGAACAAGTTAGAGGATGGAAAGCTTATTTGGGCTCCTGATTTTAGAGATTTTATTCCATGGGGACTGTCATTGCAGTGGGCTTAAAAGAGGAAGAACACTGTGGTCAAAGACATGGAGGAATGCGGTGGGAGCACTACATCTTTATTTGTGCACATGAGCAGAGAGAGAGAGAAAGCTTAAGGGACCACAGTGATGTTGTACCCACCTCTACCAAACATGCCCCATCTGCCTACATTTAACTACCCAGTCACTCCATTCTAACTAGGATGGACTGGACTGGGTTATAGCTCTCATAATCCAATCATTGCACCTGTAAGTATCCCTGCATTAACAAAGGATCTTTTGGGTAAACTCATACCCACAACAAAGCATTATACTTATAAATGCACATGTAAATATTTTTATTGATATGCAAAGATCATTGTTAGTGACATATGAGTACTTTTTCAGAGAAGGTAAATGTGGAAAGCAAAGACAAGAAATTAACAAAAAATATGAATTTCACAATAATGGATGGACAAAGGTATCAGGAAGAAGTGCAGATAGCCTCATGGTGTGTGGCGCAGGAGAGCTGCACCTCAGGTGGCTCAGCATCTCCATTGGTCCAGAGACGGCTGTGGGGAGAAAACTATGCCAGGCACTACCACAATGTGCTGCTCCTCCTGATGTGTTCACTTAAGCCTGCAATAAAGACCTCTACAAGGGACACAAGAGTTCATCTTTGTTTGTCAACTTTCATTTTGTTGCTGTGACCAAATAACCTGACAAGAAAAAATGTAGAGGGAGAAAAGTTAAATTGTTTCTCAGTTTCAGAGCTTCAGAGCACAGACAACCAAATCCATTGTATCTATTGCTCTGGGCCAACAATGAGGCTGATCACCAGAGTGGATCTTATGGATCACCATAAGAAAGCAGAGCAGGCCATGCACCAGGAAGCAGAGGGAGAGAGCTCTGCTTACCAGAACAAAATATAAACCCCAAAGTTCTCCCACAGTGACCCACCTTTTCCAGCCATTCCATATCAGTACATCAATTCACTGATTAGGTTAAAGCTCTCATAACCCAATCATTTCACCTATAAACTGTCTTTCATTGTCTTAAACACAAGCTTTTGGGGAACACCTCATATCTAAAGCAAAATTGCACTTTACCGACATGTCTGAAATGTGTGCTCATGTTGTTTCTGGAACTGAGGGAACAAACCTCAGTCCTTGCAGAGCTACTGCTCTAGGGTCACTTCTTCTTGCCTGCTGTCCTCATGTGCTCCCTGGAGGCTCCTTGCTGAGCCCCTTAGAAACAGAGAGAAAAGAGGTTTACCTTTCAGACACCTTAAATTCAAGAATTTGTTTCTTGCATATTTTGGTAGTAGCCATGCTTGAGATTGCAAAGATTCTCTAACATAGAAAAATTCCATCTCATTTACGCTGGACATCTGTAAAAGTAACACTGATGTTTATTCTTGTTTGTTTACTCTGACCTTTTATGAATGCATTGCACATGCACAAATTACATCAGAACTGCCTGTGGTACTTGTTTCAAATGCAGAAAGAAAAGAGGGAGAGTGAAGCTAGAGAATTGGAAAGGGGCATGAGAGTTGTTGGTTACTTCAAATATGAGAGGCCAAGACATCTCAGGCAAAAGTTCCCACATCCACATCTTTGGTGAAATTCACTGCACTCCCATGTTCTGTCTGGATAATCTTGCTTATGGGAGTGACAGTGTCAGAAGGTAATTGATGCAACTGTGTCTCAGATTGTCTTCCACAAGCAGGGAGGTCATCTTCACCATGCCTGAAAAGTAAAGCTACAGAGGTCACACAACAACCCAATATGGCCTCAGTCTCTCCTTGAAGCCATTTAAGTGTCTCTGGAATGAACTTAGTCCTTGATCTGCTTTTTCTTCAGGAAAATATGTACTGAACAGGGATATGAGAAGGATTTTGAGAGTCTAGACATGTTGTGAGTCTTTATTTTAGTGCTCACAAAGTAGATGTGTTTCATTTGTGTAAATTTAGTGAGTTGTACATTTATGAACACTTTTCCTTATTTATATATATGTTTCAAATAGTTTATTTAAATCTTATTTATGAATGAATCTAACTAAATTTGCCAGGTTATACAAGATAATTATTCAATATTCCTGAGAGACTTAGGATTAACAAGTGAAAAAAAATATCTAGATAATGTATTATAATATCCTGTAGTTTTAAGATATCATTTCTCCCCACATTTATCTTTAGATCCAATGCAATTCCAAAAAAAATTCCATTGGATGTTTTGGGTGAAGCTTTATTTAAAATTTATAGAAAATGCAAAAGCTGGGGCTAGGGGTGTGGCTCAAGTGTGGCGCACTTGCCTGGCATGCGCGGGGCACTGGATTCTATCCTCAGCACCACATAAAAATAAAATAAAGATGTTGTGCTCACCGAAAACTAAAAATAAGTTTAAAATTTTTTTTTCTCTCTCTCTTAAAAAAAAAGAAAACGCAAAAGCTCAAATATTGTTATTCCATTTGTGAATAAAAACAAAGACTAGAGAGTTCATGGAGAACAGTCCTGTTGCAAGTACAGAGCAACAGAGCAGTACAGCTGAGCAGAGGGCACAGAACAGGTTTACACTTACATGGACAGCCAAGCCACTGCAATTACAGGGAGAGGATAATCTTTCTCTAAATGGTTCCAGGGTAGCTTATATCTGTATGTGAAAGAAATAAAACTCAATTAAATAATACTCCTGGCATTCAGGGAAAAAATCAATTTTAGGTGAATGTTTGACCAAAATGTGAAGGAAAACCAATTTTTTTCAGAAATTGTCAGGACATTCTTTCATGTCTTCTAGGTTGGGAAATAGGACAGAAAAGCACTAAATGTAAACAAAGAATATATCAGTTTAACTATATTAAAATGAAGAATTCTTATTCTTCAAAGACAACATTAAGAAAATGAAAAGGCAAACCAAAGATTAACAGAATACACACACACACACACACACACACACACACACACACACACACCTCAAAACTATACACTCACTAGATTCATGCCAATTTAAAGTTCTGGCACTTGTGAGAGGTGGTGAGTATGTGAAACATTGTAAATTGTTATTCTCTCCTGGTGAGAACATAAATTGGGAAAGTTGTACTAAAACTGTTTCCTATTATCTACCCTGAAATGAACAAATACATACTATGTAACTAAATTGTTCTCTTCCTAGGTACATATAGAAACATCTTATTATTACTGAACTCAACAACTTGAATGAATCTAAAAATGTAATGATGAACCCACGTTGTAAAATATCACAAAACAGCAGTGTAACTCAGTTCAAATAAATACACAAATGAGATAATAGCAAGTTGTGGTGTTAAGAGATAAGTTTCTTGATTAGTTATGTTAGTACCAATCAAGTTTCCCCAAAACTTAGTGGCTTGAAACAACACTTTCTATCTCACAGTTTCTGAAGATCACTTGAATCCAGGTGTGATTTAGCAGATCCTTTACTTCTGTCTCTAACAGACTGCAGTTGAGATTTAAGCTGGGTCTCTAGTCATCTCAAGGTTCCCCTAAGGAATGAGCCTCTTCCCAAGTGGACTCGTGTGGTCCTAGGTGGAATTGATCCTAGGTTGATGGAAGCACAGTTCAACTTACTCACATTCAGACACTAGGCAGACTTTTTCTACTAAAAATTTTATCTGTAGCATTTTTAATGTATTGCCAAATCAAAACCTACTTAGATTTACCATACTTTTCCTACCATCAGTGGTGACTATGTTTGGAATTCCTCTACCAGAAAGTTATGTATAATAAACTGAGTTCTTTGTTATTAGGCAAAGTCTTTGCACAAATATGTAAATATTATTTTTTTCTCTGTAAAATTCTTGGATACAATAATGTGTTTTCTATAATATGATGGATAAGAGACTTAATATTTCTTACATATAGGAGAGCAGTAATGAATCAAATACCTTCCTTTTTGCAGTCCCACCAGCAATATATAATTTTTCCCCATATCTTCACCAACATTTATTGTTGCTTGTATTCTTGATAATTGCCATTTTCTGACTGGAGTGAGATGAAATCTTACAGGATTATTGATTTGTGTTTTCCTAATTGCTAGAGATGTTGAACATTTTTCCTATATTTGTTGATCAATTGTGTGGGTTTTTTTTTTTTGTCTGAAGTGTCTGTAAAGTTTCTTATCCCACTTATTTATTTGGTTACTAGTGTGACTGCAAATTGGTACAACCATTATGGAAAGCAGTAAGGAGATTCCTCAAAAAACTTTGAATGGAACAACAGTTTGACAGAGCTATCCCACTTCTCAGTTTATACCCAAAGGACTTAAAATCAGCATACTACAGTGATGCAGCTCAATTCACAATAGCCAAACTATGGAACCAACCTAGATGCCTTAATTGAAGAAGCAACACTAAATTAGCTTGGGTTAGATGTTCACTGTAGCACCAGTGAACTGTGCCTTTAAAATGGGGTGGGGAGTGATTTGTGAGAAGTTTTAATTGAGTCAACTGTCCACATCAAATTCATGTCACATTTTTCAAATATTGAAGATAATATAGCCATTTGTTTATTCAATTTATTGATTGATTTAATATATTTATGAATAAGTAAAGAGATCTAACCAAAAAGCGGAGAGAGTTGTTTGAGTTTCCTGTGATTGTCTCAACTAAGGAAGGTGGTGACCTACTGGGGAGGTGAAAAGTAGTTAGACTACATGGCTGAATTCTTTTTTTTTTTTTATGATGGTGTTGATAATTGAACCCAGGGCCTTGTACATGCAAGGCAAGCACTCTACTAAATGAGCTATAGCATGGGAGGATTAGATGAATTCTAGATAAGGAAGAGGGTGGGAGGGAAAGAGAAAGGGCAAGGGATTAGCAAGGATGGTGGAATGTGATGGAAATCATTATCCAAAGTACATGTATGAAGGCTCGAATTGGGTGTCAACATACTTTATATACAAACAGAGATATAAAAATTGTGGTATAAATGTGTAATAAGAATTGTAACGCAAAATAAAAACCCAACAATGTACATGTATAAAGGCATGAATTGGCATGAACATACTCTATATATAAAGATATGAAAAATTGTACTCTATATGTGTAATAAGAATTGTAATACATTTCACTGTCATGTATTTAAAAAAATAAAATCAATAAAACTAAAAATAGTAGAGTCTGGATCCATTGCAACACAGAGCTGTCGCTTCCTACATATCTGCCATAAGATAAGTAAGCACATAGGTGTCCAGAATGAAACCTGAGTTGCTACTGGGAGTGAAAGAAACTAGAAGCTCAAAGTAGAATAGGAATAAAAGACTCTGCTAAACTCATTTTGATAAATCATCTAACATAGATATTCTGGTACCTAAAACAGCAAGTGCTAGTTTTCTAAGCTTTATTTAACTTGAAAGTAGAGACTGAAATGAAGCCTTGCTTACAAGTAATTTTATAGAAATATAATACCAGGGAGTAGAAATAGAGATAGAGTGAAACAGGAAAGAGAGAAGTCAATAGAAGAATGGGTTATCAACCATCCAGTAGAGGTAAATGGTGTTACAACCATTTACCTCTACTGGAATGTTTTTGGAATGATACAAAATGCATTTCAGAACTATGCCCCCAAGAAGTCAAAAAAGGAAAGCAATAATTTCTTCTATCCCTTTGGGAAGAAGACTTGTCCCACAGGCCTAACTTCTAGTTTGTACAAGAAGTGTGTTCTAATCAAAAATCCAGACAGAGCATCAGAGAAGCCTCGGAGCAGTACAAATAGCAGAGGTATGGGTGCTCACCAGCATGGAACTTGTCCCAGCCCATTTGGACCTGGATGCAATAACATAATCTGAAGTAAAAAGTGTGACTATGAGGAATATTAAGTGGTGCACAGAGGTTCTGATACAGTCTCACTCATAATTCAGTCTACTTGCTCCTCTAGTTGGACTGTCTAAGATAGAGTCTATTCAAAAGGTGTGTTAGTTAGGGTTGGCACTGTGACCAAAATACCTGACCAGAACAAGTCAGAGGAGGAAAAATTTATTTTGAGTTCCTGGTTTCAGAGGCCAGTCCATGATCAGCTGATTTCTTTGCTCCATGCTGAAGTGAGGCGGAGCATCATAGCAGAAGGGTGTGGCAGAGGGAAGTGGCTAGCTTCATGGTAGCCAAAAGCAGAGGGAGAAAGCTGTGTTCTTCAGAGACAAAATATATGCCCACAGGCATCACCTCCATGATCCATTCTTGAGCCACACTCTACCTGCCATCATTTACCACAAAGTACAGACAGTAGTCCTTTCAAATTATTAATCCAATGAATGGATTAATCCACTGATTAAGTTATAGCTCTCATAATCTGCTTTGAGGGTCACCTAATTTATGAACCATAACAAATGGGCTATCAGCAGGAAACTCCACAAAATTTTGATAAAGCCATGTTAGGGGGAAAGCCACTTCCCATGTGCAATGGCATGTTTGAAGAACATAGTTGATATTCTTCATCTCCTTCTTTTATCACTTTCCTTGGTCCATTTTTCTTGCTCTAGAAACATCATAAACATGGTAATTTGTAAATAATAGAAATTTATTTCATGCAATTATGAATGCTGGAGAGTCCAAGATTTAGGTGTGTGCTAAAGGCTCACTCTATCTCCAATATGGCCATCGTTGCTGTGTTCTGATATGCTGTAAGGGCAAAATGAGTTGGCTGTCCCTTTTGATGTCTTCTACAAGAGCACTAATTATATTTGTGATGTGAGGACATCCATGACTTAATTATTTCTCCAAAGCTCCCACCTCTAATACTGTCACCTTGAGGACATTTGATTGTTGCAGGGACACTTAATTCAGACCATAGACTACTTAATATCCTTATCCTCTTAAGTATAAGGATAATTTCCTTATCTTCAGGGACACCATCAGATGTTCTATCTTCCTTATGAAATGAAGCAAATCATCACCGTAAGAAGTCTGAGTTCTCCTTACATTGACTTTGTTTGACTGCATTTGCTGGTACTGTCAGTTCAACATGGACCACAGAAAAGCCATGTGGTGGCCCCTTGTTTTATGTACTCCTTCAAACACCACTCTGAACAAGGAACACTGTTTCCTCATTGTAATCAAGGTAAATGACAATCACCAGGGTAAGTTACATTTTACTCCCAAACTTAGTGACTTAAAACAATGAATATTTTATTATAGTTAATGATTCCATTATTATTTTGAGCATACATTTGTGTCAGGTTTGGCTATGTGACACTTCTGCTCCAAGTGATTCCAACTGAAGACATTCTGTCATATTCAGATGACAAACAACACACTGGTCTGCAGAATTCACAATGGCCTCATTCACAATCTGTGGCCTTGTTAGGGATGGTTACAGGCATGAGTCATTTGTGAATATCAGTTCAAATGCCCCCATGTGCTGGGTTTCTGTTCTCGAGACTAAAAGGCTCAGGGGTCACTCCAGTTAAACTGGGCTGACTGGGCTGCATGAAATAATCACACAAGAGACACAAATACCTTTTTCTTTGGGGTCGCTGTGATGGCTCCTCTGACCTAAAGGGTCTGAAGGAAGAGAGAGAGCAAGAGCATGCGATGACCCCTTTTATTGAGGAAAAGCTATTCAAATGAGGCAAGGGGTCAGGTTTCAGGGAACTGAGTCTATCTTCATGATGTCCACTGTCAGCAGGTTGACTGACACCTGGGTAGGCCACACTCAAGGGCACAGTAAGAGAAGGGGACACACAAAAGGCACTTCCATGGAAGATTCTATCCTAAACAGGGCAAGGGGTTGTATTACAAAGGAACAGGTATGCAAAGCTTCACCCATGGAGCTGTAGCAAGACACACCCATGCAGGAGACACCGATTCTCGAACCCAAGAAGGGTGGGGAAAGCTCCGCCACATTTCTTCAACTGAGTGCCTCAGCACCCAGCCAGGGAATGTGACTCAGTCACATGTAAGATTGGTCTCCCAAATCCATGTTTCAAATCCAAATCACTACCACAAAGAGCTCTTGCTAGGACTTCCATTACCAAGCCTGGGATCCTCCCAGTTTAAATCCTGAGACAAAGGTCTAAGTGAAAATCGGTTTTCTTTTTTAAAAAGATTGAAGTAGATTTGTTGGGCTGGAGGATCCAACATGGCGGCAGGCGCAGAGAGATCAAGTCTCTGATCTCTTCAGCTGCACGGGCATAGGGAGTCTTAAACCATCGAAATGCTGTTTGCTCAGAAGCACTAGGCAATGCTGAGCTGAGGTGGATCTGGGGCGAACAATCTGCACCTCTCAGAACACACACCGAGCCTGGAGTAGCTGAATTCAGGCTCCCGTTCACCTGCGTCTTGCAGACAAACTGCTGTGACTCAGCACTAAACGATCCCGACCCCACTGAAACAACTTGTCGGCACCCATTGCATTGGTAACCCGGCAAAGGAAACGAACTGTCGCTATTCGCATGGGATATCACCATGGCAGAGAACCGACATCACCAGAATGCAGCGGAGGAGATAACTTCATTGAAACCAGCGGCAGCTACATGTTTGTAACCCCCTAGCTCCCCGCTCCACACAGCGGGGAAACCTCAAGGGCCCCTCCCAGCTCTCCCGTGAGCGCAATAGTCAGACCAAGGGAAGAGCAGCGCAGGACCCACAGCACAGGACCCCTGGCTACCGCTCCCACCAGCACTAACAACTGAGGTCTCTTGCACCAGCTACCGAGGGCTTCCAGAGGGCAAGCAAAATATACTGAGGGTATCTGAGGGACTGGCAAATAGGGAGAGTGTGCCCAGTCGTTAAAGAAAATAGGGCTCCCAGGAGCAGCAGACCTGGTGTGTAGCCAGTATTGTAGTGATCATCACCGATGAGCGGGGCCTGGTTGGAGGAAAAGTGGGGAAGTGACTGGACACAAGAAAGGGCCCTAGGCAATCAGGATTGGAGACACGCCCAGTCCGGGAGGAGGAGCTGCTTCACAGTGATTGCTTCTGGCCTATTGAGAGGAGAAGCTTGGCCCAGTGGGCATAGCTGCACCTACTGGAAGAGAAGTTAATTGAACTCTAAGACTGCACTTTTAAAAATTATTTTTGGTGTTTTTTTTAAATTTTTTTTATTATTTTATTATTTTTTATTTTTATGTTTATTTTATTATTTTTTAAAATTTTTTCTTTTTTATTTTCTGTTTTATCTTTTGTCTTTTCATTTCTTTTCAATTTCCTTATTCCCCTTTCCTTGAATTCTATCTGTTTACTCTCATTCTCTTTAGTGACTTCTTCCCTTCCCTTCTAATACATTTCCTCCCAAGCATCACGACAATGTTTATGCGTAATCTACTAAATATGTATAGGTAAATGTTCTGAGACATTATATAGTGCTACCAAGTCCCTAGCTACCCCCAAATACTCCAGACCATTCTCCTATTAATATCCCTTGTCAGTAGAGCAACCTTCCAAGGTTGCCAAGAGATACCAACCTCAATACCATCACATCATTCGACCTAAATATAAGTCCCAAGACCAAATCGAAGACCGCCATATGCCATCAGAATCCGTACACAGTTTAGGAAATGAATGAATCTGCATTAAAGTGCAACAAAACTCATCATCTCTAGTCATAGTCTCCCATCACAAAAGAGAGACTCTAGAGACACACAAAACCAAATAAATTTATGAGAGTAAACAGTAACTCAGCAGTCAAACAGAATAAGAAGTAACATGAGAAGCATGAAAAAGCAAGGAAGAAAAGGAGTACAAACAATGCAGGACAGCCTAAATATACAGGAGGACCTAGAGGCATCAGAAAAATGGTCAAATAAAGAACTCAAGGAATACCTTAGACAGATGAAATGGAATCTTAAAGAGGACATGAGACAGCAAATTCAAACAATGAAAGAACACATTGAAAATGAATTACATAAACAGATAAAAGAAGCAAATAAGCATCTTTATCAGGAGAGAGAGATTATTAAAAAATCAATCAATAATTCTAGAATTGAAGGAAACTATAAACCAAATTAAAAACTCAAATGAGAGTATCGCTAACAGAATGGAGCATGTAGAAGCCAGAACATCAGATAATGAAGACAAAATATATCATCTTGAAAAGAGTCTAGCCAACTCAGAAAGGCTGGTAAAAAAATCACGAGAAAAACATCCAAGAGATATGGGATAACATAAAAAAGCAAACTTAAGAGTCATCAGGATAGAGGAAGGTATAGAGGTTCAAACCAAGGGAATGAGCAACCTGTTAAATAAAACAATTACAGAAAACTTTCCAGATATAAAAAAGGAAATGTATGTACAAATTGTAGATGCATACAGGACACCGAGCATACAAAATCAGAGTAGACCAATGCCAAGACACATTGTTATGAAGATATCCAATTTACAGAACAAAGAGAAAATATTAAAAGCTACAAGAGAAAGGAGGCAGATTACATTCAGGGGTAAACCAATAAGGTTAACAACGGATTTTTCATCACAGACGCTGAAAGCGAGAAGATCCTGGAACAACATATTTCAAACACTGAAAGACAATGGATGCCAACCAAGAATTTTGTATCCAGCAAAATTAAGCTTCAGGTATGACAACAAAATAAAAATATTTCATGATAAACAAAATTTAAAAGAATTTGCAGCCAGAAAACCAGCATTGCAAAGAATCTTGAGCAAAACACTACACAAGGAAGAAATGAAAAACAATAACCAAAACCAACAGTGGGAAGTACCTCAGTAAAACCAGAGGGCAGGGGGAAATCTAATCATGGAGAAACAAACCAAATTTTAAAAAAAGATAAATAATCAAACATGGATGGAAGTAGAAACCACATATCAATAGTAACTCTAAACGTTAACGGCTTAAACTCACCAATAAAGCGACATAGGCTGGTAAAATGGATTTAAAAAAAACAAATTCAAAAATATGCTGCCTCCAGGAGACACATCTGATTGGAAAAGACATACCCAGGCTGAAGGTGAAAGGTTGGGAAAAAACATACCATGCACACGGTCCTCGTAAGCAAGCAGGGGTGGCCTCCTCATAGCGAATAAAATCGACTTCAAGACTAAGTTAATCAAAAGGGATAAAGTCAATCAAAAGGGATAAAGAAGGACATTATATACTGTTAAAAGGAACCACTAACCAACAAGACATAACAATTATCAATGTTTATGCACCAAATAATGGTGTTGCAATGTTCATAAAACAAAATCTCCTCAAGTTCATGAATCAAATAGACCACAACACAATAATTATGGGTGACTTCAACACACCTCTCTCACCATTGAACAGATCCTCCTAACAAAAGTTGAATAAATAAACTATAGAACTCAATATCACAATCAATAACATAGACTTAACTGACATATATAGAATATATCAACCATCATCAAGTGGATATACTTTTTTCTCAGTAGCACACGGATCCTTCTCAAAAATAGACCATATATTATGCCATACGGCAACCCTCAGTAAATATAAAGGGGTGGAGATAATACCATGCATTTTATCTGATCATAATGGAATGAAACTGGAAATCAATGATAAAAGAAGGAAGGAAATATCCTACATCACATGGAAAATGAACAATATGTTACTGAATGAACAATGGGTTACAGAAGACATAAAAGAGGAAATCAAAAAACTCTTAGAGATAAATGAAAATACAGACACAACATATCGGAATCTATGGGACACATGAAAGCAGTTTTAAGAGGGAAATTCATTACCTGGAGGTCATTCCTCCAAAAAAGAAAAAACCAACAAGTAAATGAGCTCACACTTCATCTCAAAGCCCTAGAAAAGGAAGAGCAAAACAGCAGCAAATGTAGCAGAAGGCAAGAAATAATTAAAATGAGAGCGGAAATCAATGAAATTGAAACAAAAGAAACTATTGAAAAAATCGACAAAAGTAAAAGTTGGTTCTTCAAAAAAATAAATAAGATCGACAGACCCTTAGCCATGCTAATGAAGAGAAGAAGAGAGAGAACTCAAATTACTAACATACAGGATGAAAAAGGCAATATCACAACAGATGCTACAGAAATACAGAAGACAATTAGAAATTATTTTGAAACCCTATATTCCAATAAAATAGAAGATAGTGAAGACATCGATAAATTTCTTAAGTCATATGATTTGCCCAGACCAGGTCAGGAGGATACACACAATTTGAACAGACCAAAATCAATGGACAAATAGAAGAAGCAATCAAAAGACTACCAACCAAAAAAATCCCAGGACCGGATGGGTATACAGCGGAGTTTTACAAAACCATTACAGAATTAATACCAATACTTTTCAAGTTATTTCAGGAAATAGAAAAAGAGGGAGCTCTTCCAAATTCATTCTATGAATCCAACATCACCCTGATTCCGAAACCAGACAAAGACACTTCAAAAAAAGAAAACTATAGAACAATATCTCTAATGAACCTAGATGCAAAAATCTTCAATAAAATTCTGGCGAATCGGATACAAAAACACATCAAAAAAATTGTGCACCATGATCAATTAGGATTCATCCCTGGAATGCAAGGATGGTTCAATATATGGAAATCAACAAATGTTATTCACCACATCAATAGACTTAAAGATAAGAACCATATGATCATCTTGATAGACGCAGAAAAAGCATTCGACAAAGTACAGCATCCTTTTATGTACAAAACACTAGAAAAACTTGGGATAACAGGAACTTACTTTAACATTGTAAAAGCTATCTATGCTAAGCCTCAGGCTAGCATCATTCTGAATGGAGAAAAATTGAAGGCATTCCCTCTAAACAAGACAGGGATGGCCTCTATCACCACTTCTATTCAATATAGTTCTCAAAATACTGGTCAGAGCAATTAGACAGATGAAAGAAATTAAAGGCATAAAAATAGAAAAAGAAGAACTTAAATTATCACTATTTTCGAATGATATTATTCTATACCTAGAAGACCCAAAAGGGTCTACAAAGAAACTACTAGAACTAATAAATGAATTCAGCAAAGTGGCAGGATATAAAATCAACACGCATAAATCAAAGGAATTCCTGTATATCAGTGACAAAACTTCTGAAACGGAAATGAGGAAAAATACTCGATTCACAATATCCTCAAAAAGAATAAAATACTTGGGAATCAACCTAACAAAAGAGGCGAAGGATTTATACAATGAAAACTAAAAAACCCTAAAGAGAGAAATAGAACAAGATTTTAGAAGATGGAAAAATATACCCTGTTCATGGATAGGCAGAACTAACATCAAAATGGTGATATTACCAAAAGTACTCTATAGGTTTAATGCAATGCCAATCAAAATTCCAATGGCATTTTTTTGTAGAAATAGATAAAGCAATCATGAAATTTATATGGAAAAATAAAAGACCCAGAATAGCAAAAGAAACTCAAAGCACGAAGTGTGAATCAGGCGGTATAGTGATACCAGATTTCAAACTATACTACAGAGCAATAGTAACAAAAACAGCATCGTACTGGTACCAAAACTGGTGGGTGGACCAACGGTACAGAATAGAGGACACAGAGACTAATCCACAAAGTTACAACTATCTTATATTTGATAAAGGGGCTAAAAGCATGCAATGGAGGAAGGATAGCATCTTCAACAAATGGTGCTGGGAAAACTGGAAATCCATATGCAAAAAAATGAAACTGAATCCCCTTCTCTCGCCATGCACAAAAGTTAACTCAAAATGGATCAAGGAGCTAGATATCAAATCAGAGACTCTGCATCTGATAGAAGAAAAAGTTGGCTCTGATATACATATTGTGGGGTCAGGCTCCAAATTCTTTAATAGGACACCCATAGCACAAGAGTTAACAACAAGAATCAATAAATGGGACTTACTTAAACTAAAAAGATTTTTCTCATCAAGAGAAACAATAAGAGAGGTAAATAGGGAGCCTACATCATGGGAACAAATTTTTACTCCTCACACTTCAGATAGAGCCCTAACATCCAGAGTATACAAAGAACTCAAAAAATTAGACAATAAGATAACAAATAACCCAATCAACAAATGGGCCAAGGACATGAACAGACACTTCTCAGAGGAGGACATACAATCAATCAACAAATACATGAAAAATGCTCACCATCTCTAGCAGTCAGAGAAATGCAAATCAAAACCACCCTAAGATACCATCTCACTCCAGTAAGATTGGCAGCCATGAAGTCAAACAACAAGTGCTGGCGAGGATGTGGGGGAAAAGGGTGCTCTTGTACATTGCTGGTGGTGCTGCAAATTGGTGTGGCCAATTTGGAAAGCAGTATGGAGATTCCTAGGAAAGCTAGGAATGGAACCACCATTTGACCCAGGTATTCCACTTCTTGGTCTATTCCCTAAAGACCTTAAAAGAGCGTATTATAGGGATACTGCTACAAGGATGTTCATAGCAGCACAATTCACAATAGCTAGACTGTGGAACCAACCCAGATGCCCTTCAATAGATGAATGG
Source organism: Ictidomys tridecemlineatus (assembly GCF_052094955.1). Lineage (NCBI taxonomy): Eukaryota > Metazoa > Chordata > Mammalia > Rodentia > Sciuridae > Ictidomys > Ictidomys tridecemlineatus. The sequence goes on along the minus strand of NC_135487.1, from coordinate 72,234,168 downwards.
ATTAAAAATGTGGCATTTACACACAATGGAGAATCACTCTGCACTAAAAAATGACAAAATTATGGAAGTTGCAGGGAAATGGATGGCACTAGAGCAGATTATGCTAAGTGAAGCTAGCCAATCCCTAAAAAACAACTGCCAAATATCATCTTTGATATAAGGAGAGCAACTAAGAACAGAATAGGGAGGAAGATCATGAGTAAAAGATCACCATTAAACAGGGACAAGAGGGGTTAGGGGAAGAGAGAGAGAATGGAAATTGCATGGTAAAGGAAGGAGACCCTCATTTTTATACAAAATTACATATAAGAGGAAGTCTGGTGAAAGGGGTAAAAAACAAGAGAGAGAAATTAAATATGGTAAATGGGGTAGGGAGAGAAGAGGGGAGTGGAGGGAAGGGAGGGGAGGGGGGATAGTAGAAATAGGAAAGGCAGCAGAATACCACATACACTAGTAAGGCAGTATGTAAAAAAGTGGATGTGTAACCGATGTGAATCTGCAATATGTATACGGGGTAAAAATGGGAGTTCATAATCTGTTTGAATCAAATGTATGAAATATGATATGTCAACAGCTTTGTAATGTTTTGAACAACTAATAAAAAAAGAAAAAATAAATTAAAAAAATAAAAATATTGAAGGAAAATATGTAAGGAAAATGTATAGAGGACCAGGTGAATAAAACAAGGAAGAAATAAAGGCTAATAAAAAAGAAAGTTATCGAATTGGTCACCACTGGAAGAAACTGCTATTCTCTCTCAACAGCTCTTTCAGAAATGTCTTATACAATGTTTTCAGAATGAAATCCTTAGGAAAAAAAATGGAAAAACATTTTTAACTGGCTCCCATCCTTATGAATCTCAATACCCTTCCAATTCTGGGGAGAACATGATTGTGCATATGTAATGTGTCAGATGAATCCTTGTTGGGCCTCACATTACACAGCTGCAAAGACATAAAGCACCTGTCCAGGAGAGAATCCCCCCAATGATAGCTGCACAAAGCTGCAAACATGAAGCAAACAGAAACCTAAAATTTTGTACTAGAAGTTTTCAATACACATGAAAATCTCTGCTCAGGGTGTGACATGTCTGACTGTTCTGATTCAGGTGCTTGAGTATCACCATCTATCCTAGCTGGTGACCTATGCTGGGTTCACAAATCTGTTCCGATAAAATGGCAAAGAAAGCATGCAAACACACAGAAGTACCTTTTCAAAATCAGAGAGGGCTCTTTGACCTTAGGGGTCCTTGGAAAGAGAGAGAGACACTGGAATTCTTTATTCTTATACAGGGGTCACACAGTGGGAGGTTCCATGGAACATTCTATCCCACAAAGGGCAAAGGGGTAAGATTACAAAGGAACATCTCAGTGTAACTCAACCCCACTGGGTGATGCCCACTCCTGGAGCCACACCTCATTATCCGAGCAGGGATAAAAGTCCAATGTATTGTGGGGTGCAATAACTGCTCAATACCTCTTATTTAGGACTTAAATGTGTGTACTGACCAGAGAGGCTCCAGACATTTGAGTCAGGAATATATGGAATATATTTGCTTTGGCAACTAGAGATGGCCCCCAAAGACACTTTGCATTTAGATTTATTGCCTATAAATAGATTTCAAGCAATTCAACTGGTCATTAATTTTATACAAAGGATGAATAAGTTGAAGTAAGGCTCTACAAAAAGTGTTCAGCAGTGGTAAAGGGTTTTTCTGGTTTTGGCTTACAAGGATCAGGAGTGGATGATCAGTAATAAGGAGGTGAGTGCCCAGGAGTGGGTTCATTAACATCCAGATGTTAATTTCTTAGGTCAATGATGAATAGACAGTATACCCTTTAGGGAGACAATGAACCATCTGGTGGTTATCTTAGATTATGACCCAGGTTTGTCCTCACTTACCCAACAATGGTATAGAGTAGACATGGTAGCTGTAATGGAATCTTTGCATTTACCTACCAGCCTGTGATCTCTCTCAACAAAGTTCATCTCACCATATATTTAATGTTGGACTGAAGGCAACAATGATTGACATTGATGTTTTTACATGATCCCATTCTTCAATGAGATCAACCAGCCATTAGAAAGCAAGATGTTCACAAGGATCCCTTTGCACCCTGAAGATGGCAGCAATTTTTTTTAATTGAGGTTGATATGAATCCTGGTTATGTTTGGCCTCCTTTGCTTAGAGAATTAGGGGAGCACCTATTCTATTCAAGGATTTGTAGTGTCTGGTCTACTGTTAAGTAACCTGTTACATATCATCTTAAATCTAAGTTTTTGATAAAAAGAGATAAAACAATGTGAATGTAGTTATACGATCTACTACTTACACTGAGAAATTGCTAGCTTAACAGAACAGTTCAATGTCCACTTAGTGATGTAGCTAAGGCACACTGGGTGATTGTTCATTGTCATTCAAGATATAATATATAATGGAAGAACTAACAGCCATTGCATGCTGGCTAGAATATATATGCCTGAGAACTGAGGGATTAAATAAAAATGTTCTTCATCAACTCAATTATGAATTTCTGATCCATTGCCCATATCCTATATTTCTGTTGAACTAGAAGGATGGTTCTCAGGGTGGGGTTAGGCAGTATTTCTCCAAAGGGTCATAATAAGGTTCCACTACATTTAAACCTACAGCTGTAATGCAAAAGCTCTCGTACTGTACACTTACCATTGGACCATCCAGCAAACAATGAACAAAATTGCTTTACTGGCAGGCTTAACTGACCATGATTTATGTGAGGAGATAGTACATGATGGAAGGAGGAAAGGTTCACAAAGATTCATTGGGAGTCTCTTGTGTTATGTCTGTGGTCTATTCAAATGTACTGGGTAGTGAACACAGCCTAACTGGAATACAGAAACAGATTTTTTGATCCCTTGGAAGTATGTAAGAAGAACTGCTGGCTAAGCATGAGCCCTCTAGAATGGGTAGAAGAGGGAAAAGATTTTAAATATCAATTTTGATGATAAAATCAATGGCAGTTAGGAGGGCTATAGCTTAGACTTTCCTTATTGTGGGTGCATTTAAAAAATAAATTATGACTAGCAAACCATTTCAAGAAGTCTTAAAGTAAAGGAGTGGATTTTCTGTGAGATATGAGTGGATCTGGGCAAATAGAAAAGAGCCTTCACAGGTGTTGTGGGTGTCCCACCCAACTCCCCTTGGTACTTACCCTTTCTGTGCATTCCAATGGCATCTTACAGCAAACATCAGAGACCCCCTATCTGAGTATTTGCTCTCAAGGCATACGTGGCAAGGCCAGTAATGCTAGGTGGTCATTGTCCGCAGGAACAGTCGCCATCCAGATATGTAAAAATGTTGGAGGAAAAAGCCCCTATTCTAAGGGGCACAATTCCAACACAGATTTTACCTTGTTTCCCAGAGTTAGCTCAAGGGTCTGAGTCCTGGTTTACACAAAAAGAACCACTGGCTCTCTCCTCATTCCTTGGCTTTATTCCCTTCCAGTTTTCATTCCCTATCTCCTACTGTGCTTTGTAGGATCACCTTAGTAAATATCTCAATCTCAAATCTGAGACTCAGGAACAGAACCTCTGGAAACACAGCCTAAGAACCCCTGTGTTTATTCTAAATTACAGACAAAACCAACGGTCTTATAGGATTGTTGTCAGAATAAAAAGAGACCTACTTGTTAAAAAGCAGTAATGATACTGGTGACAAGTATGAGGATATACACCACAAACCAGAAAGACTCCAGGAAGTGCTTGGGTTTGAACCTTAAGATCTGTTTATCAGTAGCTCTGTGATTTCGAGCAAGTTACTAAACCTTTCAGGGCCCTAGTTCTTTTAAATTGGGAGCAAAGTTTTATTGGGAGAGTTAAGACAGGGTATTTCCCATAAACTAGTGAACACTGTGCAAAGAGTTATAGCAAATGCTTAGTAAATGACTTCCTTGCCAGAAGTCATTGTGTATTAAGTGCCAACACCCTTGTTTTTTCCTGTAAATTGAAGTTCTCAGCTACTGAAACTACTATAAAAACAACAGACTAACTACTACATGAGTGCATTTAACATTTCAGTAAGCCAGACCTCCAAAAGTATGTTCTTCCCAACTGGAGATAAATATTATCATATCTCAAGCTAGGTCAAATAACACACCCTTGAAAAACTCCCAAAAGCTCCCAAAATTCTCCTTCCATAACACTATGCAATTTCTTGGAAATCAGGTCAAGTATATCCAAATCTTCCACCAGAGGACATTCAGAATATCCACTTTGCAACTACCTAGTCACTGAATTTACTCTGTGGTTTCACTTTCCTGTAGAGAAGTTTTGTAAATTCCTTCTGAATTTTGATGTGCTTATATTTCATATTCAAGTTGTCTGATGGGAGGTGAGAGCTGGGGATGAAAGAAAATCCCCAGGATTGGGGGAAGATGCTCATCAGAACTCATCACAGCTAACATAAAGGACAATTGTTAGAACTAACCCTTACCAATCCCTCCTGGAAGCAGCTTTTCTGCCATGTCTAAAAGATCTCTGCTCCAGATTTCACATAGATAAGGTAAGATTACAGGGAAGGTAGGAAGAGATTTGCAAGGTTCAGTAAGTTTTAAAAATATTAAAAATTAATATAGAATGCAGCTCTGCTTGATGTGCTACATAATGGAGGTATTGAAAAAACTAAATTGTGGTTTAGCCAGAAAGCAGAATTCATTAAATTGTTTTTTGCTGTATTAGATACAATACTGAGTTTGGACTAAGAGTTTAATATGTCTGAATACTGTTTTTCTTCTTATGCCATTTTATGTTTCATCAGAGTTACCTTTGTCTTCACTAAAACCTGTTTTGCTGATTTAAACTGTAACCTGAAAGTTTTAAGAAGTTTTTATCATTTTCTTTTTTTTATGTTGTATTCTGCTGCCTTACCTATCCTCTACTATCCCTCCTCCCCTCCCCTCCCATCTTCTCTCTCTACCCCATCTATTGTAATTCATTAAGTTTTTATCATTTTCATGAGACAGAGCAATGAATGAAAAGCCAACCAATGGAAATATTTGCTGGCATTGCTAAGGACAAAAAAAAAAAGATAGAAAAAGAAAACAATTGAAACCAAGCATAAACAATGAAAAGGTTTCTTGACAAACAGCAATATATTGTTATTTATTCATAGTCTTGTACTTTGAATGTAGATTCTTCCTTCAGAAATCATATTAGCTTGCCCCCTACCTCCCAGTACCATCCACTCCTGCAGCCTCCTTAGTACTTTTTGTGTTATTTTCTATTTCTTCTACTCTATTACCTCTACTGTTATGTTCACTTGAATTCAACAGCTCCATATTGCTGTCCTCTGGGATGCATTCTCTCCAACTGTGGTAGAGTCCCATGACTTTTATAAATGAAAACAATTCAAGAGTGAATCAAAACACATTGAAAACAAAAGCACATTTGGTTTGTAGTGAGATAGATTTAATTTCCAAACTCAATATTGGTCTGGCAATTTTGTTACTCCTTTGCCTCCCTCCTCTGAACTTCCCTCCATGGCACATGCTCATGCATCTCATGTTTGATTTCCACGTATCTCAGTGCCTTTTCATTTCCCTCCAAACTCAGAAAAAAATACACAAAATAAATAAAAAGATTAAAAACAACAATAAAAACGCAAAAAAAAAACCTAATCTAGGCTCACATGGATTAAAAAGAGAATTGTTTTCTTCCAGAAAAAATTGATCACCAGCATTTCTTAGCATTTTCTTATATTTCTTGGCATTTTTATTTGAACTTTTTTCCTCTCCTGAAAACTTCTCTTATTTAAGGTGGTAACTGTACTGATATAAATACAGTCATTTACTTCCACTTTTTAGTAAATAGGCTTAAAGAGTATAGTGAAATGTCAATGTGATAGCCAATTACAGGGCTGAGTGATTGGAAATTAAACTTACCTCACTACAAACCCAAATGTGCATTTGTTTTCTATGTGTTTTGACCTACTCTTCCATTGTTTTCTTTTATAAAAGTCATGGGCTCTACCAGAGTGGGAGAAAATGCATCCCAGAGACACCACAGGCTGAGTTGTAAATGGCAGAGCAGCAGTTATGTGTGTGGCTCAAACACAGTAAATATTCAAAGCTGTGTCAGAGATTTGGCTGTTTTGAAAGCACTAAAGATGCTATCCGGATAGAACCTGGGAACAACATATAAAATGCTATCATTCATATAGATACACATGTTAACACTATTCATGAGGAAATCCAAAACCTCAAAGTTGTTCCCTCCCACATTAGTCACCCCAAAGCATCAGAGTTTGTAAACTCAGATTATCTCTATCCAGATTTGGTTTATATAACTTCTGTTTTTATAGATAATTGGTGTAGATTATAATTGGCAGTTTCCAGATCTTTCTAATCTAAATATAATCTTTCTTCTGCTACATGTAAGTCAGGCAGCCAGAATTCTACTAATATAAAATGCCAAGATTGCATTAGAAGTAGATTAGAATGGAAAAACACCTGGAATTCGAGTGTCTAAACTCATGAAAACACCTCTAGTGAGGCTTATACTAGACACATTCCCTGACTTCCATGCCCTTACGGCTGTGCCATTTGTGAAGGTAAACTGTGACTTCCTACTTTTACTTTCAAGCAGCAGTTATTGTTTTAAATTGTCTTTCATCAAAAGGATTGACAGGGCTTTGGCCATAAAAAAAGGAGGGAGAATTAATTTTTATTGTTGTCAAAATCAGCAACAACAACAAAGAAATTCACAGTTTGTGTAGTCTGCTAGAACAAAAAATCCAGAAGTTTTCATTTTAAGATATCCATAAAAAATAAGGTCAAACAGATTATAAGTTTTTAGCTTCTATATAAATTTTTAGCTTTCTAAAATGGTAGAAAACTCTCCTTAATAGCATGACAAGTCAGAAAAGCAAGTATTTTCTTATGTCTCTGTAGCTTAAAAATATTTTGCCAGAGATTCCTCAGGTTATAGGAGTTAAAACACAGAAGTAGAAAGTAAGTAATTAAACATTAATATTTGTCTTCCACTCATTTCGCCAGTCAGAAAATGATCATGGTTTGAAGTTTTATTTCAATCAAGGAATTTATTAAGTAAAAAACACTTCAAAAAGTATAGCTCTAAGAAGTAAAAACATCTGCTATTTGTTGGATAATGCTACACAATGGCCTAGACATATTTAATGCTATGCAGTTTGGACATGGACCTAAATAAGAGAAAAACAAAAATTTATATTTAGCAATTAATGGAATTAAATAATCAAGCTAGGAAGATAAGAAGGAACATAAGTAAACCAAAATCCAGTGGGATGAATTAGATGCAAAGAATCAGTAGGTAAGATTCAGGAAATAAATTTTCTATATCCATCAAATATTTACAAACAAGCAATGGATCTGATAGCAGGCGTAGGACCTACTTTACTGTGGTGCTCTTTGTTACTTCTTTTTAAATTTTGTTTTTTAATGTCTTCAGAAACTTAGGCCAAGCTGAGGAACAGTTATGTTTTCAGGTTCAGTAAGCAAAATGGCTTTCTCTGCTTAAAGACTAGAAACTGCTGCCCATCCCACCTCTTCCCTTGCATCCCAGACATGACCTCAGAGACCTACATGCCAGGTCCTGTGTGCCTCATCAAGAACATGAAGGGGCAGCTAGTGGTCAGCCAGGAAGCCCTGCAGATCCTGTCGGCCATCATGCAGCCCATGGTGGTGGAGGCCATCGTGGGCATCTGCAACACAGGCAAATCCTCCCTGATGAACCAGCTGGTTGGAAAGAAAAAGGGTGAGTGCCACCAACAGAGCTCTGCTGAGCCCTCTGTCCACTGCACTAAGGGTGTCCAGCATGGGGATGGAGGGGAGAAAGTTAGAGTCACAGAGGGACAGAGAGAACCAATGTTTGGGCCATAGCAGGGCCTTTTAATTGGAGAGATAAAAGGCAGGTTTCTGTCCCTGACATATAACCTGTTTTTTAAAAAGGTTGACCTTAGACAATGTCTCTCTGTGAGAAACACAATATATTCTCCTCATAAGGAATAAGATATCAATGAAATAATTTCCATATATGTAATTATAAACTTTAAAAATTTTACTTGTGTATTATTATAAAAAACATTTCCCACTTATGGAATTTGACTTTATTTCCCCATTTCTCTATTGTAATGGAGATCAACACTCGTATTTTCTGCTGTTTCCTTATCTTGCTTTCCTTAAACCCTAACTCAATTATCAAGAAATACCCAATTTCTAGATCCCCTTCTCTGTGACGACCCCCTGCACTCCCCTCTGCAGGCTTCTCTGTGGGCTCCACGGTGCAGTCTCACACCAAGGGAATCTGGATGTGGTGTGTGCCTCATCCTGAGAAGCCAGGCCACACCCTAGTTCTGCTGGATTGAAGGCCTGGGTGATGTAGAGAAGGTAAGGACAGAGGATTCTTTTATGATTAAACTCCTTATCACTGAACACACTTTGCACAAGTTATTTTTCATTTTGTTTTTGTTTGTATAAATTTGTACTTCCACTTGACTATACTGCCTCCCATTTATTATTTTTATTTTTAATAGTGTTTGGAAGCCTGAAATGAGAAAATATATTTATAATCTACAATCATTACTAGGAAAAATACACTGATATTTTGCTTAGTAATTCCCAGATGCATAAAAATGGTGCTAATAAAATCACATTACAGGCCTGGTTCTTCACTGAATATGGTTAGTAGTGGGCACAGGGTGAAATGAACTTCTCTTCAAACCAGGACTCTGGCACGTTAGCTCTCTGACACTAACAGAAGAATGAGTTTCCCTAAATCTTTTATAATCTCTTTTGTCTTATCCAACTCATCATTGGAAAAGTAGACAAATGGATCCTGGGTCTTTTCTAGTTATATTCTAATAAGAATTCAGCCACCAGTTCAGACAAAAGAGTGCACTGGATTTGTACCACTTGACCATTCCCTAAATATTCCTACCATAACTAATAACAAGTTACTCAAATGAAGTCACTAAACTCAGACTTGGGAAGAGATGTACACAGTTGGCTCTTATGAGCTGTTTTTTGCACATAACCAAACATTCTCTTCAATGTCTGCTGTTTGTTTTTTATGTTTTGATTTCGATTTGTACTTGTGATTTACCAAGATGTAAAATGGTAAGCCAAAATTTCAGCTTCGGTTTCCTCATCTACAAAATGGAGATATTAATTATGAGCATTAGATTTAGATAAGATCTACTGTGAACCCCTGTGGATAATAATTATTCAACGAAATAGATATTTGTGTTGTGCACATAGGTCAGTTTTATTTTGATATCTGGAAAACCTTAATTTTAACTACTCTGGTTCCCCCATTAACTTTGACTACACCATTTGCAGTTATCTAATGGTAGTTATAAGAGGGACTTGGGAATTAGAAATGTATAAAATTATAAATGAGAAAGTATGAAATTATAAATGAGAAAGTTATGCAAGTTCACATGTCTGACAATCACTTGTGTTTTCCCTGCTTAACACTGTATATCAGGATTCTATTTTTAATGATTGTGCATTTGGAAATGTCATTTGATATGACTTCAATTTATTCTGACTTCTAGGATGTTGATCAGAATGATACCCAGATCTTTGCTCTGGCAATCCTTCTGAGCAGCACCTTTGTATACAATGACCAGGGGACTATTGACCTACTGCAGTATCCTTTTGTGGTTCAAGATGGCACCAAAGCCACAGAGAACACCACTCATCAGCTGCAGATCTCTGAGATTTTGTAAATATACCAAAATAAAAATGAGTAGACACATTACGGTACAGTATACTACAGTAAAGAGCCCTCATATTTTCTGATGACAAAATTTGATTGTTTTTTGTCCGCCAAATTGAAAATTCAGGTTTGGGGAACATGGAATCAAATATGGGCTTAGATGCTGTGCTACTTCTGCTGATTTCCTTAATCAACTCAGCAATGTGACAGAACTGACAGATCTACTCAGGGCAAGGACATCACCTGACATTGGAGTGGGAGATGCTGATGACAATGTAAGTTTCTTTCCAGACTTGGTGTGGATTCTAAGAGACTTCTACTTAAGCCTGGAAATAGATGGACAACTCATGACAGCAGATGAATACCTGGAGAATTCAGTGAAGACAAAGCAAGATAATTGGACTTCGGTTTTTGGGAAGAGTAAGAGAAGTAACCCAAAATATAATCTCTTTTGGGTAGAAGGCTAAATGTATAGTTTTCTATATTTATTTACCTGTTTTACAGAATAAACAATGAATATTATTAATTTTCAATGAACTCATGGGTTCAATGTCAAATTTTGTTACTCCCTTATTTTTAGGAAAAAGTTCTTTCCTTTTTCTGATTAGACACACTTAATCTGGTTGCCAAGGGTTTATGAAGACATTAACTGGGGAACACCAAGGAAAAGGACATGTTCTCCAGGACAATGTATTAAAGTGAGTATAAATTCTAAAGAAAATAAATCCTGTTTTTCCTTCTCCAGATAGCAAAGAACGCAAACTTTCAATTTGCCCCAGTTGTGTATTCAGAAGTTCTTTCCAACAAAGAAGTGCTTTGTCTTTGACCCACCCACTCACCAGAAGAAGGTCTCCCAGCTAGAGACACTGCAGGATGTGAGCTGAGTCTTGAATTTGTGCAACAAGTGGCAGAATTCTCTTCCCACATCTTTACCAAGTCCAAGATCAAGACCATTCTAGGAGGCATCAAGGTCAATGGACCTCGTATCTTTTCAAGGATTTGCTTTCTACTCAATATAATGCCTAAGAGACAAGTAAGAGGATCCTTAATGTGTCATCATGGAGAGATGCATAAGCAATTACCACTGTGCAAATCATATGTACCATGTTTGTAAACTTATAGTGAATGTGAAACATATTTCTAGTATTTGTTTTAGTAATGCCTTTGAAGTTGCATGAAGTAGGAACATGAAGATAAGATGAAGTTAAAGATGTTGTATCCATCAGCCTTCCACTGTTGACCTAGATTAGGCCATACGCGTTGGCAGCATTTGTTTCACAAATATATTAGATTCTTACAGTATGTCATAATCTTTGAAGGCACAAATTAAAAAATATATATATATATATATATATATATATATATATATATATATATATATATATATAAAATGGTAGGCCCCATACCAGCTTAATTATATGTGTGTGTGTGTTTTGTGTGTGTGTGTGTGTGTGTGTGTGTGTATATAGTCAGCCTCAGCAATTTAGTGTGGTACTAAGCAGCTAGATGAGATCCTGTCTCAAAATAAAACATAAAAAGTGCTTGGATGTGCCTCAATGCTTAAGCACCCTGGGTTCAATGTATTATATATAATACATATATATTATGAATATGTATGACATTTGTATGATCACCAGTTTATTTCTTCACATAGGATTAAATAATCACATACATCTAGACATTTTTCCTGTTTTTATTCTTTGACTCCTGCTTTGTTTTCCAAAGAAGGAAATACCTGCCTTCTTAATCTCACCACTTCCCAAAGAAATTTGTCTGGGACACTTGGATCCTATTCAGAATGCTGAAAATTTTGGGGTAATACATTGTTCAATGAATGCTCTCAGAATTAATTGATATAGATCATAGACTCTCTGCAAATAATACTAGCATCTCTTCCTCTGTGCAGGTCTAGAGAGCCTGGTGCTGACCTATGTCAACACTATCAACAGTGGGGATCTGCCCTGCCTGGAGAACACAGTCCTGGCCCTGGCCCAGAGAGAGAATGCAGCTGCAATAAAAAAGCCGTTGCCCACTATGACCAGCTGATGGGCCAGAAGGTGCAGCTGCCCACAGAGACCCTCCAGGAGCTGCTGGACCTGCCCAGGGCCAGTGAGAAAGAGGTCATAGAATCTTCAAAAGAACTCTTTCAAGGATGAGGACCAAAGTTTTCAGAAGGAATTACAGGTAATTATTTATTTTTCTCATTCAATGGCATTAGGGTTAATAAAAGGAAGAATATTGCTATGAATGATACAATAGGATTTGTTTAAGAAAAGCATTTCCTTCTAGATTGGAAAATAATGATAGTTATTAATGTGCATGATATACTTTCATTCTGAAAACAAAAAAAAAATTGTAGATACTTTGGGCCCTTTAGAGTCTGAATATTTCACGTAGGCACACAGCTCACATTTAATATCCATGGGATCAATTTGACTGATTTCATTCCTTTAAAACATTTGCAGAATATTATTTTATTTTTCATTAATCAATCAGAGAAAACTGTCCTTTGGATCTACTAAATTACAATCATGATTATCAGAATAAACTGACATCATTCCAACTAATTATTCACATCTATTTTCTGCTTGAAGGTAAGAAAAGACTGAAACAAGAAGTGTTGAAAATCAGTAGGCTGCATTTAAAATGAGGGCTTGAATCTAGGAGTCTGCTGTCATCAGATCACATAGAAGCAGAAATGACAAGAGAGGAGTTTGGCGATATTTCATAGCAAAAAGTAAATATTTTTTATAGCCACTTGTCTTTGCAACTTTTTCAGGTTTGCTGGGAAGGGTATAATCTTGCTTATATTCCTTGAAGTTCTAGGAAAAAGAGAGTCTTTAAAATATATATTTCAGAAGTACTGAGGTTTGGCTAACATCTCTGTATGTTCTTGTCCCTTTGAAGATCCTTCTAGATACAAAGCAGAAAGACATTTGTAAGCAGAACAAGGAAGCCTCTTTAGATCATTGTTCAGGATATTTTTGGTCCTGAGGAAGAAGCAGTGAAGCAGGAGGTTTATTCTAAGCCAGGAGGCCATAATCTCTACCTTCAGAAGACAGAGGAGCTGAAGGCAAAGTACCATCAACAGCCCAGGAAAGGAATACAGGTATCCCTGGTTCTGTCTATTAATTATGGGAATTGCTGGGGCCTCTCTAAAAAGCCATTGAGGACAGAAGAAAGGAAATACCTAGAGGAACAAAGATGAGATTGATGTCTCTACCTCAGACTCACTCTGAAACTGAATAAGAATGCATGGGAATTTTGTGCCTGGTGTTTAATTTTAAGTGTGGACACATTCCAGAGTTGAAACAGTGTCAGCAGTTCTCCTGCTTCCTTTTGATGTTCCAGAACCTTCTTCATCATTGTGCTCCATTTTCCTGACTATTGGCTTTATTTTTAAATAGGTTCGCCCCACATGACAACAAGGAGATATCACTGGGTCTAAGCTGAATCATCCTTAAGGCCCTAATCTTCTGGGTACAGAGCATGCATTTCTTTCCCAGCACCCATATCATCCTTTAAAACACTCAAGTTGCAGTATTTTTCCTCCTGTGCACACATTTTTTTTCCTCTAGTGGCCTTGGGTGCTCTGATTGGCCCAGCCAGGTTTGGGACCCCACCTGTGGAGAGGCTTGGTGGACATCTCCATCAGGTGCAGGAAGAGCACCTTCTAAGAGGAAAAGATGATTGATGCAACAAAAAACATGATTTTATCTCCTTGCCAATCACAACTGCCAAGTTCTAACTGCATGTTTTTGAGGTTCCTAGGCTAAGAAAGCTCTGCGAAACTATTTAAACTCCAAAGAGTCTGTGACTAATACTGTTCTACTGACAGACAAAGCTCTCACAGCCAAGGAAAAGGAGATGAAAGGTGAGAAGAGAACAGAAACAAAGTAAGAGAGACAAAAAAAAAATGTCCAACAATTTGAAATTCATGTGTCCTGGCCCAGCTGAGATCATTCAACTAGAGCAAGACAGGCAAAGAGGCTTCTTATCCCCACAGGTGGTATCTGAGTATGGCAGGATCAGGTGCAATATGGTTATCTTGAAGGAAAAACAGTGCCAGGGAATTTTCTCTGTGGGTTGGAGCAATAATAAATAAGAGTGGGAAGCCCAAGGGTGGGGCAGAGCAGTCCTCGAGGGTTTTACCTTTTCTTCTTTCTCTTTAGAGGCAAGTGTGAAAGCAGAGGCTGCCAAGGCTGAAGCAGAAAGTTTGGAGGCGATTCGTACGCAGAACCAGCAAATGATGGAGGAGAGGGAGAGACTCCATCAGCAGCAAATAAGACAAATGGAAATAGAAAGAGCACAAATCCAGAGGGAGCAGGAACGTCTGCTCCAGGTATTGATCAATTGTTGCATCTCAGGATTGTGTTTGTGTCCCCTCTCTATAAGGATGAGAGCATGAAACAGTGGCCATGGGGCAGATGCAGACTGCCATGGTGGCTCAGGGTGGGGTCTGTGGAACCAGACTGATGGGTGTGTGCATCAAGCTCCACCTTTACCAAATGCATGGTTTAAGCACATTCTCTATTTCCTCTGTGCCTGTTTTCCTCTTGTACAGAATGGAAATGGTGATAGTACATATTTACTTAAATACATGAATATGTGCATTTAGAATGGTGTTTGGCATAGAGTAAGAATATAAATTATTAAAGTAAGTTGAGGCATTTCTGTCCCACAGTGATTAGCCTTTTCTGTTAATTTGTTAATTCCTCTGGAAAATCCTTTTCCCTGATCATACCTGTTACATCAATTTCATCTTGCACTGTCTTTGCTCTTGTCCTTGCTTTGGTCATCTCTGGTTTGGATGGTCTTGAACTCACAGTGTTTGTTTCACCAAGTCCTTCAGTTTATCATCACTCAATAAGCAGGAGTTCTTTTATCCTAGCACTAATCAAAGCCCTCTGCATCCATTTTCTCATCTTATCTATTTACTATGAAGCAGATTATTGTGGCCCCAGTTTTAAATAAGGTAAGTGATGCCCCGAGGAGATAACTAAATGCCAGTATCCTACAGCCATGTGAGTCATCAACGCTGCCTTTCCAGTGAGTGGGATCCCAGTGTCACTGCTCCTGAGAACCTGGTGGGGAATGTCTATGCTAGCCTTCTTTAGTCATACAATATTCCAACCTTCTCCCTGGCTTACCATGCAACCTGTGGGTACCCATTTTTCAGTAACTGCCCCAGGGTATTTTGGGGATTGCAGCTTTTTCCTGAAGGGCATTAAGGGTAAACTTTAGTGTTTGACCTCCTCAGTTTTTTCTTGGTCTTCTTCCTCAAAAGATGTTGACCTAAAAAATGTGCCTCTTCTAAACTCAGATACCTCCATGACCGATGTCAGCTGGACATTGTGCTTTTGTGTCAGTTTCTTCTCTTACAAACACAATCAATATTTTTTTAAAAATTTGGGGAAAGAGAGATCAAGATGTGACCAAGATTACTCAAGGAAAATGTGTATAGTGTATGTGGGAAGGGAGCCTTGGGATGGAATTCTAAAGTCAGCAACATTTCAGAGACTGGATGTTTCTGGAAGCAGAGAAAGAGAAATGTGAACAACTGTAGAAGTAGGCTGGACCTACATGAGTAGAAGAGAAATTCGGGAACTGTCTCTTGTTTCTGTAGTTTAAAGGAAGTAAGGACAGGTCAATGGTTTTTTACCAGGGAATCAGAATGAAGTGACCTTGCTTTTTTTGCTAAGTTTTATTGTTTTTATTTATTACTTCTTAGGAACTGGGTGGCACTATCAGAGTGTTCCCTGCAGGTGAAGTCACGAGGTTTCATGATCAGATCCAGCATCTCCATGGTAGTAGTGAGTGATTCGAGTATCATACTTTGACATACTGAAAACATCAGAATTTCTTATTTCTTTTCACTGAAAACACAAAGATATAAGAAACTATAAAATGTGTGACTATCAATATTTAAACAATCCCAAAGACAAGACAAATAAGTCAGGTGATTAAAACAAGCCTCTGGTGGTTAGATAATAAATCCTCCAAGACACAAATTTGATACCAGGTTATTGGTTATAATGAAAAAAAACTCCTTAAATAAATTTTGTCATGTGTAAGTGCATTAAAGATGGCCAGGTGATAAGAATTTGTGCTCTCAATAGGCAAAATTAACATTGATAAAATAATAGCATCGCTGAAGGCAATCCACAGATTCAATGCAATCCAAATCAAAATATCAATTACATTCTTCAAAGAACTAGAAAAACAGTTCTATAAGTTCATATGGAAGAACAAATAACCCAAAGTATGCAAAGCGATTCTGAGCAATAAGAACAATCCCGGAGGCACCACAACACCCAACTTCAAATTATACTAAAAAAAATATAGTAATAAAAAATTCATGGTACTGGCATAAATACAGACGTGAAGACCAGTGGAATAGTATTTAAGACATAGAGACAAACCCACAGATAGAGTCAACTCATCCTTGACAAACAGACCAAAAACATGTTGAAGAAAAGACAGCGTTTTCAGCAATGGTGCTGGGAAAACTAGATATCCACATATAAAATGAAATTAGAGCCATATCTATCACCCTACACGAAAGCCAATTCAAAGTGGATAGAAAAAAACTCAGAATTAGACTACAAACTGTGAAACTGATAGAAGAAAACATAGGTCTACACCCTAACACATCTTCCTTAATAAGACCTCTAAAGCTCAAAAAATAAAAACAAGAATCTATAAGTACTATCGTATCAAATTAGAAAGGTCCTACGCAACAAAGGAAACAAGATTGTGAAGAGAGAGTCCACAAAATGGGAGAAAAATTTTGCCAGTTACTCTTCTGACAGAAGATTAATACCCAGAACATATAAATAACTCAAAAACTATACATCAAAAAGCAAATTATCCAATCAATAAATGATTCAATGAACTGGGCAGATATTTCTCAATAGAAGAAATGCAATAATTATATGAAAATGTCATCATCCTTAGTAATCAATACATCCTTAGTAATCAATACATCCTTAGCAATGCAAATCAAAACTACACTAAGAAAAAAATTACACTGAGTCTTCACCTCACCTTAGTTAGAAATGGGACTTACTCAAACTAAAAAGTTTTTTCTCAGCAAAAGAAACAATAAGAGAGGTAAATAGGAAGCCTACATCCTGGGAACAAATCTTTACTCCTCACACTTCAGATAGAGCCCTAATATCCAGAGTATACAAAGAACTCAAAAAAAAAAGTAGACAATAAGATAACAAATAACCCAATCAACAAATGGGCCAAGGACCTGAATAGACACTTCTCAGAGGAGGACATACAATCAATCAACAAGTACATAAAAAAATGCTCACCACCTCTAGCAGTCAGAGAAATGCAAATCAAAACCACCCTAAGATACCATCTCACTCCAGTAAGATTGACAGCCATTATGAAGTCAAACAATAACAAGTGCTGGCGAGGATGTGGGGAAAAGGGTACACTTGTACATTGTTGGTGGGACTGCAAATTGGTGCAGCCAATTTGGAAAGCAGTATGGAGATTTCTTGGAAAGCTGGGAATGGAACCACCATTTGACCCAGCTATTCCCCTTCTGGGTCTATTCCCTAAAGACCTAAAAAGAGCATGCTACAGGGACACTGCTACATTGATGTTCATAGCAGCACAATTCACAATAGCAAGACTGTGGAAGCAACCTAGATGCCCTTCAATAGACAATGGATTAAAAAAATGTGGCATTTATACACAATGGAGTATTATTCTGCATTAAAAAAATGACAAAATCATACAATTTGGAGGGAAATGGATGGCATTAGAGCAGATTATGCTAAGTGAAGCTAGCCAATCCCTAAAAAACAAATGCCAAATGTCTTCTTTGATATAAGGAGAGTAACTAAGAACAGAGTAGGGAAGAAGGGCATGAGAAGAAGACTAACATTAAACAGGGATGAGAGGTGGG
This sequence comes from Ictidomys tridecemlineatus, assembly GCF_052094955.1. NCBI lineage: Eukaryota > Metazoa > Chordata > Mammalia > Rodentia > Sciuridae > Ictidomys > Ictidomys tridecemlineatus. Next base: position 72,216,509 of record NC_135487.1, on the reverse strand, counting down.
AGGGAAAGGGAGAAGGGAAATTCCATGAAAGGAGACCCTCAGGGTTATACAAAATTACATACAAGAGGAAGTGAGGGGAAAGGGAAAAATAATACAAGGGGAGAAATGAATTACAGTAGAGGGGGTAGAGAGAGAAGAGGGGAGGGGAGGGGGATAGTAGACGATAGGAAAGGCAGCAGAATACAACAGACATGAGTATGGCAATATGTAAATCAATGGAAGTGTAACTGATGTGATTCTGCAATCTGTATATGGGGTAAAAATGGGAGTTCATAACCCACTTGAATCAAAGTGTGAAATATGATATATCAAGAACTCTGTAATGTTTTGAACAACCAACAATAAAAAAAGAAAAAGAAAGAAAGAAAAGAAAAGAAAGAAAGAAAGAAAGAAAGAAAGAAAGAAAGAAAGAAAGAAAGAAAGAAAGAAAGAAAGAATTTCAACTATCAACAATATAAGTAATAATAAAAGCTGGCCAGGTGTGAAGGAAAAGAAAAATTTATATATTTTGATGTGCTCATAAATGAGTACAATCATGGAAATCAGAATTGCATTGCCTCAAAAGACTAGGAAGAGAATCACCATAAGATCCAGCCATTGTACTCCTTGATATTTATCCTAAAGAATTGAAATTAGCATGCTTATAGCAGTGTAATTCACAATAGCCAAGTTATGGAACATATTTAGGTATTGGTCATCAGATGAATGGATAGAAATTGTGGTAAATAAACAAGTGGAGTTTTACTCACAAACATAAAGGATGGAATTTTACCATTTGCTGATGAATGTTTGGAACTGGAGAATTCATGGTAAGTGAAATAAGCCATACTCAGAAACTCAAGAGTTGAATGTTTTCTCTTACATAGGAAAGAAAGAGAGAATAAAGAGAATCTCTTGGTTATAAAGGGAGAACAGTAGAGTTGAAGAAGGTGGTATAGGGGAAGTCAGGAGGGCAGGGAGATGCCCAACAAAATAAATTTAGAGGAAGGAAAAATTGGGGGCTCATGGTTTCAGAAATCTCAATCCAAACATGACCCACTCCATTGCTGTGGTCCCAACGTGAGGCAGAACATCAAGACAGAAGAGTGTGGCACGGGAAAGTTGCTCTCCTTATGGCAGCCAGAAAGTGAAGAATGGGGAGAAGAGCCACAGGGAACATGAACCTTTACAAAACATGCCCCCCAGTAAGCTACATCTTCCTTCCATGCCCTACCTGCCTACAGTTGGCACCCAGTCTATTCAAACAGGATGGACCGACTAATCAAGTTACAGCTCTCATAATCCAATGATTTCAGCTCTAAATTTTCCACAGGAACTTTTAGGGGAACAGTTCATATCCAAATTATAACAAGGAGGAACTGGGGAATTAAATAGCTAAGCTATGCTATGTGCATGTATGATCATATAATAATGAATCCATTTTTATTCATGATATAATGCACCATTAAAAAAAATAAAGAGAAAAGAGACCAGTGGGGTATAGGATAAGGATCCAGGGGAGAGGGGTGTGAAGGGAAAAGGAAAATACTGGGAACAAAATGAAACAAAGTGTTATGCACACACATGAATACACCACAACAAACCCCAATATTATGTGTAATTACACTGCAGTAAAAAAAAAGCTTTACAAAAAGATCTTCCAAAGAACCAATCTGCAGCTTTGGAAGGTCCTGCTCTGTGAAACAGTGGGAACAGCAATGGCTAAGTTGTACAGCAGACTCTGGCCTTGAAATGAGATTGGGACAGAATCCTACCATTCCTCATGCCTTATTCATAGAAGGTTATCAGGTCCTTTTCCTTCTCTGGGTCATCCCACACTCTAAACCCCACAGACTTTATAATTAATACCAACCCCTTAACAAATGCTTGCTTATTGATTCACAGATAAATCTCTGAAATCACTACCTGTCCAGGTGATTCACAGAGCTCCTTAGTCACCCCTGGTTATAAACTGGGATCAACATCCAAACACACAACATGTTGTTTATTGTGGAATCAGCTGAAGTAAATTACAGGAATAAATAACATTGTGCACAAGTTCCCAATTGCTATTGTCATCTCTAATTTTTGAGCAGGATAAATCCCCTTTTCTGGCTCTAGTGGCTGCCATAACCCTGGTTTCTCTCCCAGTCTGAGGCCCAGTACAATTCCTCATTCCAGGCAAACTTTTCTACCTAAACACCATTATGTAAATGGTTATGTAAATTACTGATCTTTGCTAAATCGAACCCTTACATGTCAGTGTTGTACATAGTTATTTCATATTAAATAAATAACAAATGGTCTAACAAGTTAGTAACCTCTTGAATAGCCATATGCAAAATATTGTAGAAGTTATCCAGAAATTGTGTCGTCAAATGCATCTTTTCCTAGTTAAGTGGAAAACTCTTTATTTCTATCTTATGTGTATTTGTATTATTTAAAAAATCACTTCATTGAAAATAAATTTATAATACAAAAAACTCAATACAATTAAAAAATAGCCACTAATCCCTTCAATTAGCTGACAATTCCAAAAAGTAGAGTATATATTCTTTCAAAGTTTTATCTTGATAGATTTGTGAGTACTTTTTACAGATGAAATCACACTAAATGGATCTAAAAGTAAATCATTCTTAAACAATATTTCCAAATTTATCTTCAGACAATAAATTCACTTTATCTAGAAACAATATTGACAGGTAGAAAAATTCAGTTTCTTTACATATAAACTTCACAAAAAGATTCAGTTTTCCCTGGAAATATATTTGGTTTGCTTGAAAGAAAGATTTTATTGGTCTGAAAGAAAAGCAACTGATTTCCTGTTATTATTCCTGTTTCAAAGCAGCCCAGCCCTGCTTTCACTTTCAATCTCACTTACAAGGGGAAATGTGTCCTAAAATGGACCCTAGAATTATTTCATGGAAGTCTGGGGATTTCTTAATTGTTATCATTTACAAAAACAACAGGAAGCAGATAGCCTAAAAAAGTTAAAGAAGGTGAGATGAGGCAAAATTGGTGAGTCCTTATCAGTTTTTCTCAAATCAGGATTAACCATTGATACACAGAGTAGAAGGATTCAAATATGAGCCCCTATTAAAGACAGCCTGTGTAAGAATCTTATTTTGGGGTTGGGCTTTAAATCAATGATTCAAAAATGACTGTCCACATCATATTCATATTCTCTCTCTCTCTCTCTCTCTCTCTCTCTCTCTCTCTCTCTCTCTCTCTCTCTCAGCACTAATGTGTTCTGAAAGCTTTGGAAGAATGATTGTAAGTAGGAAAAATGTAAATGAATAGCTTTTATCAAATAGTCTTATTGACTATTACTAAAGTCAACATTTAAAAACTTCTTAATCTGTAATTGATCATCTCTGACAAACTTCAAAAACATATATGAGGAGCACTTTTGGAGTACAGGTTAACAACAATCTACTGAAGTATTTCACTACCCAAAATCATATGTCACAGACCACAGGGGGAGACTAAAATATCTCTTTTTAGATTCCATGAGTAGGATCTTGGAACTAACAGAGAAGATGTTCTTTCCAGTTATTATCACTGAATCTGTTACTCATGGAATGAGGAATGTCCCAGACTCAGGGCTATACTTACAATTGTGTGTCTGTCACCACAATTGATGTGACATAAGTAAAGGTTACTCTCTTATTGGTGTCAGAAAGACACAACCATCAGAGAAATTAACGTTTAATGAAATCAATGTTTAAACCTACATTTGCAATTAGAACTTGATATTCTGTAAACTCTCCTTAGGATGATTTCCACTTTCCCATCTACTCAACCAGCTCTGTCTGCCCTCAGATCACATGTAACCTCCAAGAGATACTTTGTCTAATTACCCAATCTTCCTTGTCTACAACCTCTTCCCCAGGGAGGCAAGAGATCCTATCAGGTTATAAGAATGACCTACCATATGGGGACAGACATCAGTATGTATGCACTGAAGGAGGGAAAAAAAACACTAAATGTGTGGAGCTGTTCTGTAGAAAATTCTCCCAATCAGCACACATGTAAAATTTTAAAGTGATGAATTGTTTATTGTCTTGGCCCACTTATTTTCTCTAGTTGTTTTATTTTTTTAAAAAAAAATCATTACTTATCAAATTATTACTGAACAAAAAGAAAAGTAAAAAGAATTGAAAATCATGAAAACATTTTTTTCCAACTATTATGCTACCCAAACAATGACTTCTAGGGAATAAGCACTTGAAATATTACAGTCTCTAGTTATCTTCTATGCCAAGGACCCTTAAGCCAATGATATAAGGTAATAAAGAAATGTTCATATGTCTGTCTTGGGAGGATCTAGGGAAGAAAATCTTCATGGAATTGCTGAAGCCTGAGTACTGGCAAATGTGTCCTTTCCATATTCTGTCACCTCATGCACCTTCTGCAACCCACTGGTGCTGGCCTGTCTGTTCTACAGAATCTTGAAAAACAAGGATTGCTATGACTTTTGATTTTGATGTCCTACTCAGGTTCACTGAGTCGGTGACCATATATCTAGCATGAGTCACATTTCAAGAAGAGCCTTATGCCTCCACTGATTTTTATCAAGCAGAGACCCAATACCAGTCTGGCCCTTATCTTTGGACATATACATAAAAGTTAAAAACAAAAAGATGCAAACAAATAAAAAACTATCTTCATACAGTAATTTCTTGGAATTTTTCTATTTTTTACAAAAGGAACTAAATCTACTTGTAATGCACACTGAAATATGTGGAAGGTGGATATTATTCACCTCTGTATCTCCAAAATGAAAAAAAAATAAAGTAAGGAAAATAATAGAAATTACATGATTTCTATGTTCAAATATGCTCCAAATGATGATTAATTAAAAATTAACTTTTGATACATAGAATTTATTTTATTTTGATGTCTATAATTTATTTTATTAATTATTATTTTAATTCTACATATTTATGGTGCACAGTAAGGCCACTAGATAGATACATGTATATAATGTGTAATCTTCAAATCAAGGTACATAGCAGACAAAAACATTATTATATATAAAACAACCAGTTTTCATTTGCTGACACACTCCCCAATGTCATTCATTCAGAAGTTTTCCAGTCATTCTTTTGATTGCCATCTAGTTAAGCCTTCTCCATTGCCAAGAGACACACCATATTCATTGGTACTCAACAAATTGCCTCATCCTCCTTGGTTTGCCCTCTATGAACGTTTTCTACAACATTCCAGAAATTGCCAAGGCAAAGAAAATCAGAAATGAGAATTTAGTCACCTGGCAAGACTGAATTGTTGGGGGAAGCTGCAACATTTTGGAAGAGAGGCAAGAAACTTTCTTAGCCAGTTTTTTAGTACAATAACATTGCATGGTAACACACAATATAAGTGAATGGATTATAAGAACTCCTACCTATTTCCTGCTCATGTAACTAAAATTGGCTACAGAAGGTAAGCTCTAGGTTCTGGATTAGGGTCAATTCTAAGCTCTGTGTCCTTTCCATTTGTACTCAACTTAAAAAAAAAATCTCAAAGTGAGATTTTTATTCCTTTCTGGGGTGCAAGTGGTATATAATAAGGCTGATAAGAATATGGAATGTCTTAAAAACTCTATCCTTTGCACTCACATTTCATTGGCAAAGTAAGATAGATAGTCAATTCAATTATTCCAGTGTGAAAATATAATCATTCTATGAGATCAAAGAGAAAACTCAATATTCAAAACTATTACACATAGAATTTGGCCTGATCAGTAATGGCTTGATGATATGTGAATGCAGCCAATAACTAATCTTTACCTTTTGTGGCTTGTTATGGTTTGGATGCAAGGTGTCCCCAAACAGCTCACAGGTAAGACAGTACAAGAAGGTTTAGAGGAGAAATTTTGGGGTTGTAAGAGCCTTAAACCAATTAGTGATTTAATCCCCTGATGGGGATTAACTGAGTGGTAACTGAAGTGATAAGGTGTGGCTGGAGGAGGTGGGAATTGGGGGCATGCCTTTGGGGTATACATCTGTATCTGGTGAATGGACACTCTCTCTGCTTCCTGATCTCCATGATGTGAGCTACTTCCCTCTGCCATACTCTCCCACCATGATGTTCAGCCTCACCTGGAGTCCCAAGAAATGGAGTCTCCTTCTAAGGACTAAGACCTCTGAAACTATGAGCCCTCAAAAAATTCTTCCTTCTCTAAAGTTGTTCTGGTCAATTTTACTTACAGCAGAAAAAAAGCCGATAAAAATATGGGCTCATGGAGGATTCTACTAAGTGACTAATCTTTGTGGAACCTTGCTTATGTCAGTTGCAAAATGACATCTGGAAGACCCAGGTACTCACCCTTGTTTCACTGGTCTTATTTTGGATGGTCTCTAAAGTAGTAGAAGACTAAGGTCAGGGGTCAAAGGGCTAACTATACTTGATTTGCCATCAGGCTACCTATCAAATAAGATTGAGGTAGATGATAATGGGATCATTGAGAATATATAATATTTAAACAGAGCACCCAATAACAACATTCTCATTCTAATGGCATTCAACATTGTGTATATTACACTAATTACTTGGTGAGGGGCACAAGGACTAACTGAGAGCAGCTCATTACCTTTAGAAGAAAAGAAGTCTCATTCCTTAAGATTTTCAGGGTCTCCTTCAACAGCTGGCTGCCCTAGAAATTATTGCTTTGTCTACAAATTCTCACCATTGTGATGATGACAGCTTAGGCTACAGGAGCAGAATGGGCAGCTGACAGGGAAAGGGAACACTAAAAAAAAAATTAGAAAAGGGGGAAAAATAGACTGGCCTGGAGGAGTCACCTTCACTCCCTAATCAGAGCAGGATCATGTCAGGCCACCAGTGCAGTTTCTCTTTCCCTCAAAGCCTACTGAAAACAGGAAAAAAGAGGAGAGTGTGGGGTCCAGCTGGCAGCCATGGGAGCCACGTGCTGTTGCAGGGACACACCCTGGTGCCAGCTGTGGAAGTGCTGCCCTCTGCTGCTCCATCTGGGAGGTCACTGCTTCACCACAGACCTCTGAAAGGAAGTAGAGGGAGGGAGGCAGGAGCGGGGGATTCCTGTTGTAGGCAGCTGTCCAGATCCCAGAGGCTTAGGGATCCAGCAGCACTGGATAAAAATCCCCGAGTCTGCTCTGGTGTTAGTCCTTGGAAAGCACCAGGGACAGACACATAGATGCTGAGGTCTTGTGTGTATCCTGTTTTCTCCTATCACATAGAAGCTATGAACAAACCCTCTCTGTTCATCTCTGTACCAAAGTGTCAATTTCAATTTTGTGAAATCTTTGGCCTCAAAAAATGAAAAGAAAGATCTGTGATTCCAAAACAATTTATTTCCCTTTTCAGTGGTACTGGGGAGGGCTTGGAGTGAGCATTTTCTAACAATTAAATCTGTTATCGAGTCACAAATTTAAAAGTTCTTCCACTTAAAATGAGCAATCCCTGACAGGTGGTGCAAGTGTGTAAAGGGGAGCTTCTGGGGATGACCTGGAGACAGTGCACATTGTCCGTACCCTCAATGGGCATCAGGTTCCACCCTCCAAGGACTTCTTACTGTCTGCAGAAGGATGAGGGGCTTTGCCAACAGGCTCTGTGCAAGTCAGTGAACCCGTTTCCTAGGGAACTCAGATTGCCCACGAGTGTCATGGTATGCTCAGGGATGCCGTCAGTCAACCCATCACAATGTGGTATTGTATCAACACCTGATTTAACCGTAGCTTCTTGGGCAGGGGAAATGTGTGCTGACCTGTGAGAAATGACAGAGAAACTTCAGATTCTAGGCCATGTGAACTTCCCCACAACCCCGAACCTCATCTCACAAACTGTTTCCTGCTTCTTCAGAAACTGTGAAACCTCAATGGTTCATCCAGGAAGAACTGAGTGAAGTTTCGATTTCAGTTCTATTCATCTTCACTTGTTTTTTTTTTTGGGGGGGGGGGTAGCTGTAATATCCTGTTTGTTTTCAGCTTCTAGGAAAAACGGTAGATTTTTGGAGGAGTCAGGTGCACAGGCAACTGAGAACCCGTCCTCTGAGTGCTGAGCCCTTGCCAGGTGAGTGAGCTGTGGAACTGGCTCCCCATGAACTTGTCAACTAAAAACATCAGTGAATTCCCCAATGCACACTCCACTCAGGGATTGCACTGGAGAGTGAAGGAAAACCATGCACGGCCACTGGGAGTGGTCACACGGGAATTTGTCACAAAAGGTTCTGTGCCCCCACCCCCAGCTTAGAGGTTCTCTTCTCTACAGAGGCAGCAGGGAGGGGAAGTGTGCTCCCTCCTTCTGTCCTCAGTGGTCTCCTGACTTATTCCTATACCTGCCCTCAACACAGTCCATGAGAACCTGCATTTTCTCTCATTTTCATGGAGGCCTTACCTTATGCCCTGCTTAGGTTTTTCTGAGAACCTGTCATTATCAGATCACAGTTGATTTTGTTTTGTTTATTATCTGTTTCTCCACTAGAATAGAGATCCTTGAGACAGGAATTAACATTCATTTAGTGCATTCTTTGATAATGGATCTCTTGAGCAGTATCCAGAACATGGCAAGGATTCAAAAAATATTATTTGACTTAATGAGAAGAAATTCTTTTGTAATGCCTAATAATAGTTCTAAACATTGCTCATCTCTTACTATTTTTTATTCTTTCTCCTTTTACCCCAAAATGTTAATATTCTCAGGGCTCTGTCATCAGTGCTTTGCTTTCCTCAATCTCTTCTCAAAAATCTCAGACAATGTGTTCTTCCTCCCTCTCCACATTGTTTTTTATTGGTGCATTACAGTTGTCAATAATGATGGGATTTGTTTTCACATAATTGTACATGCACATGATATAATAATATAATTTGGTCAAATTAACTCCCCAACACTCCTCTTGACCTCCTGAGTTTGACTTATTTTGCTTAACATAATGGTCTTATGTTCTATTCATTTTCCTGCAAAATTGTGGCTGAATATAGCTACAGTGTACACATATACCACATTCTCTTTATTTGTTCATTTGTTGATGGTTACCCAGGCTCGTTCCATAGTTTGGCTATTGTGAATTTTGCTGCTATAAACATGGTTATAGGTGTATCACTATAGCATGTTGACTTTAATTCTTCAGAGTGAATACGGAGAAGTGGTATAGTTGGCTCATATAGTGATTCCATGTCTAGTCTTTTGAGGAAACTTGATACTGATTTCCGCAGAGGTTGTACTTATTTACTGTCCCACCAACAGTGTAAAAGTGTTCTTTCCTCTCCACACCCTCTCCAGTATTTATTAGCATTTGTGTTCTTGATGACTGCCATTCTGAGTGGTATGAGATGAAATCTCAGTGTAGCTTGATTTGCATTTCCCTAACTGAAAACCATGTTGACCATGTTTTTGTGTATTTGTTGGCCATTTGTATTTCTTCTTTTTAGAAGTGTCTATTTGGTTTAGTTGTCCATTTATTTGCTTGTTTCTTAATTTATATATTTTGGATATTAATCTTCTGTTGGAAGTTTAGCTAGCAGAGATTTTTTCCCCATTTTTTTTTTTTTAGGTCTTTTTCTTCACATTCTTGTCTCCTTTTATGGGCAAAAGCTTTTTTTTTTTTTTTTTTTTTTTTTTTTACATTTTATGTCATCCCATTAATTAACACTTCACCTTATTTCCTGAGCTTTAGGGGCCCTATTGAGAATGTCATTGTTTGTGTCAATATACTGAAGTGTTGACCCTATGTTTCTTCTAGGAGTTACATAGGTTATAGTCTTATTCTTAGGTCTTTGATGCATTCTTAGTCAATTTTTATGAAAGGTGAGAGGTAAGGGTATAGTTTCAATCTTACTATGGGTAATCAGTTCTCCAAGCACTGTTTGTTAACAAGACTGTCTTTTTTCCAAGGTGTGTTTTTGGTGTGTCAAGGCCCAGATGACTGTATTAGTATGTGTTTGTTTCTGTCTCTTCTAATCTGTACCATTGTTCTATGTAGCTGCTTTTATGCTTGTAAAATGCAGTTTTTTTTTTACTATAGCTCTGTCATATAATGTAAAGTCAGGTATTATGATGCCTCCAGAATTGCTTTTTTTTTTCATTTGCTTACAAATGTTTTGACTATTCTGCTATTCTGGCTCTTTTATTCTTTTTAATTAATTTTAGGACTTTTTTTCCCTAGTTCTCTGTAGAATGTCTTTAGTATTTTGATGGGGATTATATTGAATGTATATATTACTTTGGATAGTATAGCCATTTTCACAATATTAATATAATTAATTAATTATGATTATTATAATTAATATAAACATTATATTATTATAATTAATATAAAATTATATTATTATAATTAATATTTTAAAAGTCACTGATTCATGAACATGGGAGTTCTTTTCATCTTCTGAGGTATTCTTCAATTTCTTTCTTCAATGTACTATAGTTTTCATTGCAGAGGTCTTTCACCTCCTTGGTTAGATTTATTCCAAAGTAGGTTTTTGTTTTCTTTTTCTCCTTTTTTTAGGTTATTATAAATGGAATTGTTTTCCTGATTTCTTTGTCAGCATATTTATTGTTGTATATAGGAAATATATTGATTTTTGTATGTACAGATTTTGTAACCTGCTACTTTGCCAAATGTTTATTAGCTCTAGCAGTCTTTTGATGGTGTGTTTGGATCTTTTAAGTATAGGATTATATTGTCTACAAACAGTGATAATTCGACTTATTCCTTCTTGATTTTTATTCCTTGTATTTCGCTCTCTTGGCAGGCAACATTTTTTGAGTCCTTAGAGGAAATACAAGATAATGTACATAAGTCATCTATACTAGGACTTAACATGCTAGATAATGTTTTTCCTTTTAAAAACATACAAAATGTAGAAAGGTAATGTAAACATTCCACAGGCAGAGAATTGACATGTATGTGCCTCAAATAACCATCAGAGATGGCTTCAAGATCCTGGGATTCACTGAGTGGCTTTTCAGAGTTACAGGTGACCACGGCATCTGAATCTACTATGAAGACCCCTATTTGTTTAGTGGAAAACAGGAATGAGCAGCTGACAATGAATTCAGAAGGCTTGAGAATTCTTGAAAATATATGTCAGCCTGTGGTGGTGGTGTCCACTGTAGGGACATATCATACAGGGAAATCCTACCTCCGGAATCATCTTGCAGGACAGAATCATGGTGACTGTGGTCCTGGGGCAAGGGCAATTGCTTGGAACCACAAATAAGACAAACTGATTTCACTTTCTCTAGGGTCATATAAAGGAAGAGGCTAATAAATCCTTCCACTAAGGAAAATTTCTAATTCTTACCAGCATATTTATAACCTCTCACCTGTCCAAAATTATCTCATTCTTTGTCCATTAATAAAGAGCTCCTCAACCTTATCAAAATAACTGCTTCACTGTTCTTCCTGAGGCCATCCACTCTCACCTTCTCTGGGGCTCTAGCAATCACTCCCTTTCCCTCATCTGAATCCTTTTGTCCAAGCAATATGACCATTTGACATGCAAATATAGTTAAGTTTGTCCTTTAAAAAAAATGGATGGGCAGAAGGATGCACGTAAGATCTCTCTATATCCAATGTCCAAATTGAACTACCAGTCCATTTTTTCTCTATTTATAGCAAATCTTTGATAAATTAGCATGCCGCCTTCTTTACTTAGTCTTTTGTAATATGCAAACTATAACAGAGTAAAAAGCATAGTTAATAAATATAAAGTGAATAATTATGTAATCACTATCCAGATCAGGAAACAAAACCTTACCAACATTCACAAGCCAAATCATCCTCTCACACTGTCACCAAAGCTCATTAACATTTTGGTTTTCAGGGTACACTCTACTCTTGCTTCTAAATAATGATTCTGTGGTTTATTATACATACTACAGAATAACTTAGTTTGGTTTTCTTTTGACTTTTTTTTTTACATAAAACAGACTGTGTTGTGTGTATTCTTGTGTGTCTTTCTTCTTTTGCTCAAGAAGAAGTTTATGTGCATCCTCTGTTTGACACACATATCTGTAATTCATTTGTTTTCAGTACACTGTAGTTAGTGTGCTTATGTCTAAGGATACCCCAATTTATTTACCCATTTGTTGTTGATGAGCAGGTTTTATCTTTAATGAATAAGGTATTATTATTATTTCCAGGTTTTATCTTTAATGAATAAGGTAGTTATAAATATTCTCATATTCTCAAATTTATATCTTGGTGCACATGTACAAAAACTTCCCTTGTTCAACAACTAGTTGAACTCAACTTGAAGCCAGAGGACACTGGAGTTTTTTTCTGCTCAGATAAAAATACATGGGAAAATACTGGTTGATAGAGTTTACACTAATTCTGTAACATGAAAGAATTTGAGCACTTGAAAGAATGAGGCTAATTGGGGTCACAGAGTGTTTTTGAGAAAGACAGACAACACTTGTATTGATTTATCCTTGTGAAATAGTAGCAAACACTACCTTGCTCAACACTGTACATTCCTACAGATTTAACCCCTGTAACCCCTGGCAGCTTTACCTCTCAGCGGTCACTCTCTGTTGCCTTCTCCTCTTCCCTCACAGGCTTCCATCTGGGTTCCACAGTGAGGGCTGAAACCAAGGGCATATGGATGTCGTGTGTGCCCCATCCCAGCAAGCCAAACCATACTCTAGTCCTCCTGGACTCTGAGGGCCTGGGTGATATGGAAAAGGTGAGGCAGAGAATGTGCTGTACTCTTTATTCATGTGCCATTCAATTGGTCACCTCAGTCCGACATCTGAGATATATTCTTGAACTTGCAATCCAATTATGAATAATGAGGTTACTAAATTCCATTTCCTCAAACTTCTCTAGCAACCTAAAATACTTTGGTTGTTTGAGTCATTTGTTTTTTACTGTCAAATAACCTGATAAGAACAATTTTAGGAGGGACAGTTTATTTGGGGATTCATGATTTCAGAGGACTTGGTCCATAGATAGCTGGCTCCCTTTGGGGATCAAAGTAAGGCTGCAAATCATGGTGGAAAATTGTGGTGGAGGGAAATGACTCACGTGTTGATCAAGGAAGAAAAAAAGACTCCACTCATCAGATACAAAATATATACCTCAAAAGTACGCCCTCAGGGACCCACATCCTCCAGGCACACCTTCCCCACCTTCAGTTACCTCTCAATTAATCCCCTTAGGACATTGATTCACTGATTGGGTTAAGGCTCTCATAATCCAATCATTTCTCCTCTGAACCTTTTTGCATTGTTTCACACATAAGCTTTTGGGGGACACCTCAAATGCAAAAAATAACATTGATAAATTAGGACAGATCTTCTTATTTTTAACACTGAGATGTGAAATTTAATTTAATAAATACATATCAAATAACTGAAGTCCAAGGCTCCGTGCTAAGTGCTACAAATCTATCAGTCAATAAGGTAAAGACCTAGAGTCTCCTTTTAGAGACAAGAAATATGGAATGAGATCAGTATAAGGAAAAGATGCAAAAAGTGGAAAACTGATCCAGCCATAAGAGTTAGGGAAGACTTCCTGAAGAAAGCTCTAATCTGTGGGGTCAGTGGGTTTGGTAACGTTAAAAGTAGAGGCCATGAAAATAGGCTTTTGGCAAAGGAATCCATTTAAATAATCTTCAGAAGAATTTCAGCTTCATCATTAAGATTTTAGTCCGGGTCTCTGAGCTCTGGACATGAAATTCTCACTGTCTAAAAGCATGAGCTAGATCCAATAAAATTATAGCATATGGCAAAATTTTAGGTGTTTTATCTTTACACAATTAGTTGAAATCAGTCTTTTCACCTAATTTATATTAGTCTGACTCTATTGAAAGTAGCAGCAGTAGACCTTTGGCTTCAGTACTACACATTTAGTAGGGGGTGGGGCAAGGAAGGAAAGCATAGACTTAGAAATTCTGAATTTAAAAATTCAGTTTTGCGTTCTCAGTTGTCCTCTCAGTAGAATACCAGTATGGACGATTGATTTGTAATATGTTGTGGTTTGCATAAAACCGTTTTTTTTATATCTAATTACAATTGTCAAGAGACAAAATGTAAAGGATCACCTGTGGAGTAATACCTGTGAGGAGATGCACAAAGAACAGACACAGACACAAAGGGTACAAGTGACCAGACAGGATGGAGCAGACTGAAGTGAAGTGCAGAAGTGCAGAAGTGTCCTCTCCTCCCTGCCTGGGGGTTTATTAACTCAAAGAACACATACCTCCCATTACCATGACTATATTCTAATTAGTATTTCTTTAACCCTGAGTGCTAGCTAACTGAGATAAGGTCCAGGTTAGAATAAACAGGGGGCCCCTATTCTCTAGGGGCATTACCATGGAGACCAGATAATGCCTGCATAGTTATCTTATTACCTCAGAAGGAGGAGGCTTGGCATCCCAGGTCTGGAAAACAGGGTAAACTTGTGAAGGACAATGCTTTGGCAGCCAGGCATCCTCTGCTTTTGCACAGGAGTTTCCCAGTAGCTAGGTATCTCCTAGCAGCCAGGCATTCTGTGTCTTTGCACAGGAACTTCCTAGTCACCAGCATGCCACCATCACAAAGTTTGTAGACTCCAATCCCAAACACAGAATTCCCACAACAACAAAAAAAACAGAACATAAGCCAATGGCAGCAGAACTACTATACAACTGGTAACGGGATTTGAGTAGCATCCGGATCTATTTCAAAGCCTATTAAGTCTTGCCATTAATCTCATTTAGGTCTCTGTTTTCACTCTGGCCTGCACACTCACTGCTTCAGTGAAATAAAAGAACTCTGTGCTCTTAACAACTGAGGCTTGCTGCTGCTGGTCCTTCCACTTGCTGGACCCCTGCAAATTCCACAATTTCATATTCTATCAGCTCTTCAAAACTCAGCTAATGACTTCTTGTTCTGAATTCTCAGAGCAATTATTCACATTCATGGACCTCCCCACCCCACTGTTTCCTTTTATTTCTCCTTCCTTCCTTCCTTCCTTCCTTCCTTCCTTCCTTCCTTCCTTCCTTCCTTCCTTCCTTTCTCCCTGACCCTCCCTCTTTATTTAAAATAATTTTGGTTCTCTCTCCTCACAGATTATCATTTGGTCTGTGTTTGTATATGTTATGTGTATCTGTGCTTCTATAAAGTGATATTCCTGTGAGCAGAGACTGTCAGATAGAACTTTGTATCTACAAAACCAAATGCAGGGTGTGAGATTTTGTCAGATGTCAAAAAAAGTGTTGTTCAACTTAATTGAAATGTGATTACATCCTCACTACAGCCATGATGAAGATGAAATTTGTCGGGAGTTATTGCCCAGTTATTATGAGACACCTACTATGTCTTAGGTATTTTATTAACTATTTTATGCACATTGAGAATGACTTTCATTTGTCTTCATAGCTACACAAACTAATATTCTGAGAGAGACAAATATAAATATCAATAATGGGATTTAAATTTAGCATTATCTTAAAATTCTGTTATTTCACCTATATTCAGAAAGAGTAAAAGAAAGAATGAATAACTTTAAATGAACAAATGAATGAAGAGTGGACTTCTAAGTTCTTCTCTCGTGTGCTTCCTGGGGTGACCCTAAGAATGACTCCTGGATCTTTGTCCTGGCAGTGCTTCTTAGCAGCACCTTTGTCTACAAGAGCATGGGCACTATTGACCACCAAGCCCTGGAGCAGCTACAGTATCCTTCCAAGAACCAATCAGTCATGTCTTATCAAGGGAGGTTAAGAGAATAAAAACCGAGACTGTTCCTTCTATCTTCTAACTTGATTGTCTTGGTTGAGTAAGAGTGGACTCTGGGGGGCGGGAAGGAATGTTCATAAAGCCTATTACTAAGTGATCTGGAAATTGTTTCTCATTCCTTAGCTAGGATCCCAGCTATGTGACTGAACTAACAAAACTAATCAGGGCAATATCTGACCCCACACCAGATGAAGTAGAGGACTCCTCTGAGTTTGTAAGTTTCTTTGCAGACTTTGTGTGGACTGTTAGAGATTTCACACTGGAACTGAAGTTGGATGGACACCCCATCACATAAGATGAGTAGCTGGAGAACGCCTTGAAGCTGATTTCAGGTATCCAAGGGTAACCTTGGTGTGGGGAGTTTCAATTAGGAGGTGGGATCAACTAAGCCCTGTCTGTCAGTGCTCAATATAACTGTTTATTTGAGACTGGAATTGAGGCTCTTGTTAATGGTGATGATGATTGAGAGGGGTCCATGATTTTCATATTTATTTTATAATAATCTTCAGAGGCTAAGATTGAGATTTACTAAGGAGATTTAGGCTCAATGTTGTACCCAATAATTTTAGAACAATCAGTACCATGAAAATTGTGAGGATTACCCTCAATGCCATCACTTTTAAGGCTCATATATTTGTTACTTATGAAGTCTAATTGTTCCTCGTATTTTGAGGAAAAGAGTTTATCAACCTAGAAATAAGTAAACCTAGAATCACAGGAAATGTAAGGACCTACTTTAAAAGATATTTCACTCATTATTCCAAAGTATATAGTAACATTCTTCAGGGAAAAGATGTTTGTCTAATAAATCGTTCATGGGGGGGCAGGAACCCAGTGAAACTGTCTACGTCTTCATTTTACCTTTTTGACAACATCACCTTATTTATCCCACAAACTTACATGGTGTCATGTTACTATTTAGCAGAGTAGATAAGTACTGTTAATAAATTCTTTGAATTCACATTTATTTTGCACAGCTGATTTATGCCACAGAATCTCTATGAGACAAAGTCAAATCCAAAATAATACAACATCAAGAAGTACACATCACATTGAAATGCACTTTACTTTGGAGTTTTCTATGGAAGGAAATTCTAGACATAATTATGGTGTGTGAATTTGGGGCTTTGATTTTGAAGCATTTTCTCTACAGTTCTGGGTATCATCTGTCCTCTTCATGTTACTTTTCCCAGCAACATCTTGTCCTTATTTATAGCATTACCTTAGTGAAGATCCCACATCTTATTTATGACATGGGACTGCAATATCAGAAAAGTCTTTCTGATAATTTTTGTGATTAATCAATCGTTTCAGTCTTTTAATAATTAATTTATCTGCCATGATGCAAAGGATAAGGAGATGATTTATAGGTTTCTCCACCCATGATGAGTATCTGTCTCCCCTTCCTCTCCAAAAGTACTTCCTTGACTCTCAGTTCTCACAAAAAAAAATTGATGTTCAAGTTAACTTAACACTGCTTTTTTATGATTGAATGAAGGAAGATCAGTGGCTTGGGAGCTGCAGTTAGGCAAAGATTCTTAGAAAAGTCCTCAATCCCTTTTCCTACAGGCTTGTCTACTCAATGAGTGTTCTTTTTACAGGAAAGAGTGAGAAAATCCAAAATTCCAACAGGTCTAGAGAGTGTATCAGATGTTTCTTTCCAAAACAAAAGTGCTTTGTCTTCGACTTGCCTAAGAGTGACAGAAGCCTTTATCACATTGATAAAGTTCCACAAAACCAGCTGGAAAGAAATTTTCATGTGCAATCAAAAAATTTCTGTTCCTATGTCTTCACCAAGGCAAAGACCAAGACTCTGAGAGGGGGAATCATTGTCACTGGAAATTGTGAGTTTCTGTTGTCCCAGTGCATGTCTCTGGGGGGTTCAGTATGTATGATAACACTGTGATTCTTTTGTGAGTTTGTCAGTAATTCTGTTTGCTTTTGTAAGAAATGTGGAGAAGCAGGCATTCATGCCACACACAGAAATAAACTTTTCTTAAAGTTTTCATACCTGAGGACTTGTTGAAGCTTAACACATCTCACAAAATTAGTATACTAAGGATACCATCAGAAGCTACTACTAAGGAGAGAAAATCTGCAAGTTGAGGGAAAGTCACATAGGATTAAATGTTTCTCAATGAGAATATACAATATAATTTATGATTGAAAGTAGTGAGAACAGAACTAGCAGGTCATGAGTCCCAGGCCTGCTCATTTTTTTTTTTTTTTTTGAGAAACAAAGCTAAACAGCTCTGGCTTCAGGAACATGTGGTCTATGCAATCCTGCAGTCCCCATGTGCAGATGAGACTATTCTTGTTTCAAAACTCTACATTGCTTTCTGTAAATTTCTGATGATATTTATTATAAGAAAACTTGCATTTTAATTTTAGATCAAGACTCACAAATTGTGTCATTTACTTCCTCTAATAATTTTTTTTTATTTTAAATATAGAAGTATTTTTCTATTAGACACTAAACAGTTATTGGTTGCAATCAGTAATTGTGTAATGGGGTGAATGTGAGAACTCTAAAAGAAGGAATATATAGGAAAAACAAGGTTATTAAATAGTGATTGATTCATGGAGGGCAGGACAAAGGAAGAACAGAACCTATAGTAGAAGAAGAGGAAGTAGAGTTTTTGTGTTTCTTTTTTATATAATGCCAATACTTAAAGCTTGTAAAAATGATGAGTAAGATTTTTCATGTACTCCATGTCACTTAGGGTTGGGGACTCTGGTGGAAACCTGTGTAAATGCCATCAACAAAGGAACCATTCTTTGCTTGGAAAACAGTGACCACTCTGGCCCAGTGTGAGAACTCAGCAGCCGTGCAGAAGACAGCCGACTACTACAGTGAGCAGATGGCCCAGCGGGTGCAGTTCCCCACAGACACACTCCAGGAGCAGCTGGAGGTGCACACAGCCTGTGAGAGGGAAGCCATCGCAGTCTTCATGGAGCACTCCTTCAAGGATGACAAGCAGGAGTTCCAGAAGAAGCTGGTGGTAATTGTCTTTTTATTCATCCTCCCTGATTCCTCTCCTTCTGGAATGAGACTTGGACTCCACTCTTTAGATTCCAGAGTTTGCATCATTCTCATCATAGAAAGAACTGGTTTTGGTTTTTTGTTTTTGTGGGCAACTGAGCTCTTCAGGATACTGTGCATCCTTTCTCTAAAAGATGGCACTTAATTTGTATTGCTGCAAAGCAAATTATCAAGCAATTAGCAGCTTAAAGCGAAATGAAAGTGTTAGCTCACAGTCAGATCTCTTCACAGGGTGTGTGAGTGCTCTGCTCAGCGCGCCACCCACTTAAAATAAGGACTCAGATTGCCTTAGTTTTCACCTTGGTGCTCTGGGGGAAGCCCTCTCCACTTTGAAACAAGCAAGCACCCTTCAAAACCTTCTCTAGCCTCTCTGATTTCCTCTTATGCCACAGTAGGGGAAAACTGCTTTTAAAAGTTTGTGTGATTAGATGATGTCCTATGCAGTACTCTCCATTTAAAAAAAAAAAAAAAAGTCAACCTGTGCTATGTAACACATTAGAATCACAGAATTAATATCCATCACATTCATAGGCCCAGGGACAAAGAAGGGTGTGGACACCAAGGGAGGAAACTCTCAGAGACTGCCTAATTCTGCTGACAAAAGGCACCTTCACTGATAGTTTGAATTTTAGTCCATCTGGAACTGACAGAACACCGACAAAAATCTCTTAGAAAATCTAGTGGATTGTAATTTACAAGTATAAACAATCAAAAAATTCTTTCCTGAATCCTCACACGTTTAAACCCTTACTGAAATAATTTATGAAGGATTCAAAATTCTGTTCAGAATACACTCAACTCATTCCTTGGAGAATTATGTGCCATGTACATAATTTCAACCACAGCAACTCATATTCCCTGACAAATTTACTTCTAGTCCAAATTTATTTTTTTACTAGTTATTTTACTGTTTGTGTCTTCATTAATATCATAGCTGAATAAGCCATCAAGTTTATATCTTCCAACTCCATCATTTTACAGAGATCGGAGTTGACCCCAAGGAAGTTAAGATAATTTTCCGTTGCACAGAGAATTGACCAGACCTGGAACTGAAGTATGTCTCCCAACTCCTTTCCATGTCCCAGACCACTCTAAGGCTGTTGGATGGCTTCTTCCCAGGGGATCTCAGTTGGATCACTTTATTCCCCTACATTTCCCTTCCAGGACATCATAGAGAGAAAGAAGGAAGCTCTCTTGCTGCAGAATGAGGAGGAATCTTCTGAATACTGCTAGGATTGGCTGATGTGGCATTTAGAGCCCCTAATGCTAAGCATTTCAAGAGAAGAGTTCTCTGTTCCTGGAGGCCACAGTTTCTACTCAGGAGCAAAGAAGGCAATAGAGCAGCACTACAGGCAAGTGCCCAGAAAAGGAGTAAAGGTAAGAAAGGAATAAGGGCATTTGGGGGGACGGCCAACAGAGTGTGGTCAGAGGGTCTGTGTTGTTCCCTCACAAACTCTAAGCTCACAGTACCATTTGTGAAACTAAGGCAGAGAATGGCAATATGTTGACATTTATATCATTTTTTATTCACTGTTCATTAGACACCCTTCAATAAACTGAAAATAGTTCTTCCCAGAGAGGATTTAGAACAAAGAATTCTGGTGAAACCAATCATTTCTTTTATTTACTCAGAATGATAGTTTTTTTTAGGCCAAGTAAGAAGATACAATAGGAAGGGAATAACTTTGTTCTCATAAAATGTATCATACTTCAAGTGGGTAAAGTAATATTCAATAGGATATGCTGTATTAACACTAAATTTTAACGGTAATTGGGTGTGTGCTGATAGTAACATTGAGGATGATGATGACCATTTGTTAACAGACATTGAAGATTCACTTCCTATACCAGGTACAGTTTCAGGTCATTTTCTTGCAATATCAATTTAATTCTGGTATTAAACTGGTCATGGAAACTAGGTGCTACTGTCTTCCACATTTATGCAGTAAAGAAATGAAGAGCATAAGGATCTTATAAGGGGCTGAAGATCATACAGCCAGCCAGTGACACAGCTGATAGGGCAGCCTTTAGAAACTCAGAATTCTTTTCTTCTTTTGAAATCCTCCAGTTGTTTTCCATGATGGCTGCAGCACTTCACATCCCCCCAGCTGTTCTCCAAGGCTCCTTTTTCTCCACATCCTCAGTAACTTCTGTTCTCCTTTGGCTTATTAATAACCACTCTCACAGGTATGCTGTGATCTCATTGTGGTTTTTACTTGTGTCTCACTGGTATTAGTGATGTTGAGCACTTTTACAACTATCTGTTTGACATTTGAATTTCTTCTTTTGAAAAATGTCTATTCAGATTCTTTCCCCACTTTTTAATGAAGTCATGTATTTTTAAAAAAAATCTGTTGTGTTGTAGGAATATCTAAAATACTTTGTAATTAACCTCTTATCATATGAATAGTTTGCAAATATTTTCTCCCATTCCTTACATTGTACCTATCATTTTGTTGATAGTTTCTGGGCTGTGAAGAAACTTTATATTGATGCATAGGCCCTTATTTATTTTTGCTTTTGTTGCCTGTGCCTTTTGGTTTAAATGCGCAAAATCATTGAGAAGGCAAATGTCAGTGGGTATTTCACCTAAATTTTCTTCTAGGCGTTTTACAGTTGTAGGTCTCATGTTAAATCTTTTATTCATATTAGTTAATTTTCATATAAGGTATAAGACAGTGGTCCAATTCCATTCTTTCATACCTCTTTATTCTATTCTACTGGTGTTTGTGTTGATTTTTATGCCAGTACCATGCAGTTGTGATTACTAAATAATACAATTATATATGTCATATATGTGACAGAATATTATTCAGTCTTTAAAAAAAAAAGCCCTACCAATGATGACAACATGGATTACCCCGAGAATATTGCACTAAAGGAAATGAGTCAGACAGAAAGACAAATGCTCTATAGTTCACATTCAGTGGCACCATAACATGCAGCTATAGATGAGTAAGCCCTGCCCACCTGATGTACAAATGTGACTGTAGACAAAATAATCTGTTGTGTACCTGAATGTTACTAAGAGTAGACCTCGTCATTCTCATGAATATAGAAAAATGTAACTGTGATGTAATCAATATGAAAATTGGCTTGATTGTAGGAACCATATATCAATGCAGACATATATTAAACATCATGTTGTACACCTGCAATGTATACAGTTTTTATTTGTTAATCTCAACAAAGATGAAAAGAAACTCAGAAGGCAGCCTAGAAAAGTTTCATGGTATAGGTTGGGAGATACCAGTCAAGGAAACTGTAGATGTGATCCTAGTTAAGAAACCCTAGATGAGATAGAGAAAAAGGATGTGCACATGCCACAAACAAAGGACTGGATATATTTCTAGACCTGCTCCTTCATCTGACTAGGGCTGCAACCTGGGGTGGCAGGTGGGGAGCATTCATGAGAGAAGAGGCTGTAAGCTAGGATGGAGGCTGCTATACAAGGTTTTCATGTCTCAGCAAAGAGCATGAACTTCCGGTGTTACATGGAAGGAAAGAAATCTCTATGGGATCATAACTAAGAAGGATGCAAATTTTAAAGTCAGTTTTATGGTTTTATGGAATAATATCATCCTCATCTGAATACCAGATCTTTGATACCTAAAGTGTTTTTGTTTGTTCTTGGTTCCCCAGGCAAAGGAGGTCCTCCAGAGCTTCCTACACTCTCTTTCTGCCATAGAAAAATCCATCCTGCAGTCAGATAAAGCCCTCGCTGATAGGCAGAAGGCCATAAGAGGTACAGGGGAGATCATAGCTTTCAGAGGATGGGAAGGTTCCTGCACAGACCTTGACTGATTGGACAGGAAAATCTTCCTGAAACCAGAAGCTTCTTCCTGCTATTGAGCACAGGCTCTGCTAAATCTGAGAGCAAGAGGGGAGTCCAGCAAATAGTTTTCCATCACATTTGCAAACATACTTGTGGGAAGCCATTCTCGCACGTAATTGGTCACCTCCCGGATTGGGTGTGAGGCGCTCTGGCTAAACTGTGTCGGAGCTTTCCCCACCCTCTCCTGGTGCGAGAGCCTGTCCTTGTGGGGGTGTGACTGACCACTGACCCTGAGGCCAATCACTGACCCTGACCTTGAAATGCTGCCCCCCTTGACCTTCATTGGATGGAATTTTCCCCTGAATTTCTTGTTCCCCAAAAAAGGCCACTCCCTGGCGTGCTCTCTCTCTCTCTCTCCTGCTAGCCCTGAGTAAGCCTTGCTGCCATACCGGGTGGTTTGAGGTGTGAGCCAGAGAGGTGAGAGCTGTCTCGGACCTGGTCATAGAAAAGGTATTTGAGTCTGCATGTTTATTTTGATCTCACTAGTTAACTTTTATGCCACGAACCTCTTTAATGAAACCAGTGCGCTGATCGCATGGTGGAACATGCTCTTGCTGTTGTGGCTATTGGGAAAATTGAGAGATTCCCCTCTTGCCTTTTCTGAAATCACCTTGGTGTGCTAACCTAGGAGGCTAGAATGCAAGCCTGTTTTTTTTTTTTTTTTCTCTTCTAAAACCTTAGTGGAGCAGATGAGCGGGCCAAGAAGGAGGCAGCTGAGAAGGAACAGGAGCTGCTAAAACAGCAGCAGAAGGAGCAGCAGGAAAGGATGGAGGCCCAAGAGAGAAGCTTCCAGAAAAATATGGAACAGCTTAAGGAGAAGATGGAGAGAAAAGGGGAGAACATTCTGAGAGAGCAGGAAAGGGTGCTGGAGCACAAGCTGAAGGTGAGTCTCTACAGGACCTGGCAGGATGTGACAGACACTGCCTGATTTCTCAGGATGGGATGGGACAAGATGTTAGATACAGACAGCATTCCAAAGGGACACTCAGAAGGTAAATGTTTCACTGACACGGACACCTCAAGTGCACCTGATCCTAATGAAGCCTATAAATCTAAGAGACTCAGGCACTTTGTATATTTGGAGGGTACAGATAATAGACTTTGGAGGGTACAGATAATAACTCCCAGGTGGTGGATTACTCTTTGTTGAGATTATGTGCCCCAATTGAGGAAGATTCTGGCACAACCATCCAAAAGACATGGAACAGATCCTTATGGTCTATATACATCAGATTTGGCCTCATATAAAATTAGGAGAGTGAAAGATCAGAAATCGCTACACTTGCTTCCGTGTCTTCCTAGTAAATCTATACAAGTAGAATAAAACAAACCTATGTCACAACCAGGAGCTTGATGACCAGTGTTCTGTACAAGGGCAGCATTTCCCATGACTTGTTAGAGGGTCACAGCCATGCCACCTTGGTGGATCTGAGAATCAATCAGAATTCAACCTCATTCTCCTCCACACAGCATCCTTTGTGCTGGAATACAATTCCTCCCCACCTCCAGTGAGTGAGAGGAAATCTCACAAGTGTGCCCTGGGTACTGCCCCTCTTCAGGTCAAAGGTCTGGAAATACCAAAGAATATTCTAAGGAGTAGAGAAATAGACACACGTGCTTAACTGCTGAACTTGTTAAATCCAGAACTCTGGCAGTTAATAACCAGGGATTCTCAAAAGTGGACTCTTCCTCTTTTATAGGTCCAAGAAGAACTGCTTACTGAGGGATTTAGAGAGAAGTCTGAGGCATTAACTAAAGAGATAAATCTAAGAGAAGAGATTGAAACATGTAAAAAGATGACACCCTCGATATTGTCACAGATTTTTGATATAACTCCCACTGTTTTCCTTGTAATAGTCCCTGGGACTGGTAAAACTAGTTGGAGTAGGTGTCAGAACCCGCTGACAATCTGTAATTCCTGGTACAGCAGAGATGCATAAAGAAAGACACAGCAGAGATGCATAAAGAAAGACACATGCACACACACACATCCAGTAGAGAATAAGCAGCACCTTTATTTCTTCCCTGCTTCTTTTATACAGCAAAAATGAAACACATCTTTCCGGCAGCTTGATCTTATCAAGCATGGATAGACATTCTCAGAGTAACTTTGTTCATGGTCACAGTGCTCCATATTTCTTATTATCTGAGTTGTAGTTAGTTAATTCCCGGGCAATCACATATCTATATCTATATAGGTTTTAAACTTGGTAGAACATTCTTTTCTCCCATCTCCTCAAGGCTGCAACAAGGACACAGCTCAAAGAGTTCATACTTTCTCACAGAACCCCTTTGTTTTGCTAAGCACAGCAAAACTTAACTGTTTGTGTGCGTGAGCACACAGGTAGGGATGAAAATTATTAGTGCCATTAAGAGTAGCCAGAGGATTCATCATAGGAAATTATAACATGAGGTTTCTTTTATTTTAATAGTATTTTACTATAGCTCCTTTTAAAGGAGATTGTGTCATATAAGCTTCATTCAAGAAAAAATTTAAAAATAAAAAGTAGTTATCAAAGATATGAGTTTATCCCATGATTTTTATTGAATTGAAGAAATAAGAAACAACTAAGACAATAGGAAATGATTTCTAGAAAAGGCTTAAGTAAAGCAAGAAGCTAAATAGCCATGTGAAGAAAATATTTACAATTCGTATCTAGTCATAAAGGTTTTTTAAGTCATGATGAGCTCTTGTGGAAAATGACCAACAACCACATTGTTTAAATAGAAAGAAACATGAAAAAAATTTTCTTTTTACTAAAACTAATGTGCAAAATGAAACTGTGAAGGACACAGTTTTGCCTTCTTAATGGATAGTGAAGAACACTTTTAATAATATTCATCAAAAATTAAAATATACATATCTCTGATCTAGCAATTCCATGTACATGTAATTCACTTATGTGTCTTTTCACCCAAATGAAAATGATTTTTGTAGTGGTTTACTTATTTCAGTGTCATGATAATTACAAAAGACTGGAATCAATTGAAAGTCCCTGTGTCAGGTATTAATAAGGTAAATCATAGGACATATTTTTAGAATAATACTCCATAATCTTTGTAAAAAGTTGGGGAGTTGCATGTGTAGGGGAACATCTCTAAGTTTTAGCATTAATGAAAGAAAAATGTAGAAAGTGTGAATACTTAATTTATAAAATATTGAATATGCATCTATGTTATAACCTACCTGTGGAAAATACAAAACACTAGTGTATAGTCACAGTGGGAAGGCACCCGTATAGTTGAGGTGAAAGAAGAGAGCACGACTAACTTTACATCATATATTCTTCCATGCCTTTAACACTTTGTATGGATTTTTTACATTCAAACAAATACAAGCATAATTGGCAAAACTGAAAATGAAATAATATGTGTTTGGGAAATTCCAAGGACAGGATGAAAGTGGGTTTAGTACTACTAGAAAGAGCAAAAGTCCACTCAACTAGAAAAGACTGCTCCCAAGAACAAGGACCTAGAGAGCACAAGACATCCTGATTTTTTGGTTTTCATTATGACTTTTCAATAAGGCCTTAAACATCTATTTCCCAGAATATGCTTTTCAAACTTAGGTTTAAGGAGAACTGGATCCAAGGGTTGCAACCATTGAATCCTTCTGTCAAGTGTTACCCTGACCTTGATCCCCTTCCAACCTACTCCAACCCTTTTCCTGTGGATTGCTTTCTCCATAATGGCTTCAGTCTTCAAACCACTCATCCCCTGTGGAACCACAGCACCAACAGCTACAAAATTAGAACCCTCCACCTATAAGTACAGAGATTCTCTCTTTCCCAGGATCTCTACACACCTCCTAAAAGCTCTCTTGCTAGAAGATCTCATGACTGCCGATCCTGATGCATGTGTCTGCATCTGTGACAGGGAGTCCTGACCACCAGCCCTACTTCACCCGAGTGGAATAGTACCTGGTGGTAAAGGCCATGGGAAAAAGGACAAGAACAAACTCAGCACTTCCACTGTTCTCTGAACTCTTGCGGCTGAAGAGATTCTGCACAAATATTTGCTGTCCTAGGAGTCTGTGACTGATGCAACTTCACAGACAGATAAGACCCTCACAGAAAAGGAAAAGGAGATCAAATGTGAGCAGAGACCAAGAGACTACATACTCAAGAAAAATCTCTTTAAAATTTAAATATTTGGGTAAAACTGTTACCATTAAACTAAGTAAAAATCACATAAGCTGTCTTGGCTCCTGAAGCCATTTCTGAGAATGTTGTATGTAGTCACTAGCATCATGGCTACCCCATCGAAAATAGTCCTAGAATATTCCCTCTGTCCATTACATGTAACATCATTGCAATGATAAAAACTTTACAAAAAAAAAAAAAACTTTACAAAAAGATCTTCTGAAGAACCAATCTGCAGTTTTGGGAGGTCTTGCTCTGTGAAAAATTGGGGAAAGCAATGGCTAAGTTGTACAGTGGACTCTGGCCTTGAAATGAGATCTGGGTAGAATCCTCTCCAGAGTGGGGTCTGGGGAGGCAGCAGGTTCTCGCCCTGAGCAGGGCAGAGCTGGCCTGAGTTTCCAGGCCTGCCATTCCTCATGCCTTCTTCATAGAAGGGTATCAGGTCCTTTTCCTTCTCCTGGCCCATCCCACACTCTGGACCCCACAGACTTTATCATTTATACCAACCCTTGTGTCAGTTAACAAATGCTTGTTTATTGATTCACAGACAAATCTCTGAAATCACCACCTGTCCAAGTGATTCCTCCAGATTAGGGAAATTCACATGCTTGTTAATCACCCCTGGTTATAAACTGGGATCAACATCCAAACACACAGCATCTGTTTACTGTAATTAGCTGAAGTAAATTGCATGAATAAATAACATCCCACACAAGTTCCAAGCTGCTATTGTCATCAACTTTTGTCTCTCTAATTTGTGAGCAGGATAAAGCGCCTTTTCTAGCTCCAGTGCCTGCCATAACCCAGGTTTCTCTCCCAGTAAGAGGCCCAGTACAGCCCTTCATTCCAAGCAAACTTGTTTATCTAAACACCATAATGTACATGGTTATGCAAATAACTGATCTGTGCTCAATTGAACTCTTACATGTTAGTCTTGTACATAGTTAGTTCATATTAATCAAATAACAACAGGTCTAACTAGTTAGTGATCAGTTGAAGAGTCATACCTAATGTTTCAGAAGTTACCCAGAAATTGTGTCTTCAAATAAATCTTTTCCTTTTTAAGTGGAAAATTCTTCTTTTCTATGCGTATTTCTATTATTAAAAAAAATACTTAATTAAAAATAAACTCATAATACAGAAAAACTCAGTAAAACTCAGTAAAAAAATAAAAATAACAAACCAAAAAAAAAAACTGACTCCTTCATTTAGCTTACAATTCTGTAAACTTAAGAGTATATGTTCTTCTGAGTTTTTATTATAATGAATTTATAAGTAATTTTTCCAGATGAAAGCACATTAAATGGACCTAAAAGTAAGTTGTTCTTAACCAATATTTCCATATTTATCTTTAGACAATAAATTTACTTTATCTGGAAACAATTTTAATGGATAGGTGAAAAATTCATTTCCTTTACATATAAATATCACAAAAAGATTTAATTTTCCCTGAAACTATTTTTGGTTTGCTTGAAAGAAACATAAATTTTATTGGTCTGAAGGAAATTTAACTGATTTCCTAGTATTACATCCTTTTCAACATAGCTTGGCCCTAGTTTCACTTTCAATCTCACTTCTAAGGAGAAATTAAAATTTCAATTTGTGTCCTAAAATGGACCCTAGAATTTATTTCAGGGAAAGTCTGGGAATAACTTTGTTGTTTATCATTTACAAAAACAGGAAACTGACAGGTTAAAAAAGTTAAAGAAGGTGAGAACAAATTGGCAACCCTTCTTTGTGATAGCCTATGAAAGAATCTTATTTTGAGTTTGGGCATTAAATCATCTAATGATTCAAAAATGACTCCAAATACCATGAGATGACTGAGTCATAGGACAAGCAATGGTTCTGACTTCAAAACAAACATTAGGTTTGTCAGTTCATATATTTACATGAGTAGACTCACACAGTCTCTGTTCTACTGTGTCTAGTTAGTCTGCTCAACATTTTTTATTGAATTTTTTAAAAATAAATGACAGTGGAATGCATCACAATTCTTCTTACACATATACAGCACAATTTTTCATATCTCTGGTTGTATATAAAGGATGTTGACAACAATTTGTGTCTTCATACATGTACTTTGGATTATGATGTCTATCACATTCCACCATCCTTGCTAATCCCCTGCCCCCTCCTTTACCCTCCCACCCCTCTGCCCTATCTAGAATTCATTTATTCTGCTCAACATTTTGATTGTGCTGTTTATACCTTTTGTTTGGTGGAACTAGAGATTGGAAATTTTCATTACTACAAATCTTTCCATTTAACAAATATACAATGATTTGTTTCCCTGCAATGGTAGATGAACACTTACAATGCTTTCACTTTGGAGCTCTTATAAATATTCCTGCTATTATTATTTTCAGTGAGTTTTATATGTGCACATGAAAACATATCTGTCAGATGTATAATAAGGTATCAAGTGGCCACTCAAAGGGCCCATTTATTCAAATTATGATATACTTTAAAACATTAAGTTGTCCATTGTGTACTTTAACTCAAAATTACAACACTTTCTAAAACAGAAATAGCTTTCAGGGAGGGATAATAATTTGTGTATTCTTAATGATTTTACCTCTTTATACAGAATCTATGAGTTTGGAAATGATGTGCAATGAAAACTAGCAAAATAATGACTGGAATAATCTTTACTGTAACTAAAATTTGTGATTAAACCGTTTCTGTAAGTATCTAGAGAAGCAGGAGCTTGAGTACAGAGGACAAAATGAAGAGAACAGAGAGAAAGAATATTCTGCCAAGAATAATTTCTACTCTCCCCTTCCCACTTACACAACCAGCTCTATCTGTCCTCAGATTGTATGTAACCTCCAAGAGCTACTTTGTCTAATTATTCAATCTTCCTTGCTCACAACCTCTTCCCCAGGAATGCAGGAGGTTATATGTATGTCCAACCATATAGGAACAGACATAAATATGTATGCACTGAAGGAGAAAAAAACACTGAATGTATGGAGCTATTCTGTGGAAAGTTTTCTAAGTCAACAGACATATAAAATTTTAAAGTTAGAAACTTTTCATCATCTTGGCTCACTTGTTTTCTCTAATTATTTTATTTAAAAATATCATTACTTATCAAATTATTACTGAACAGAAGAAAAGAAAAAATTGAAAATCATGGAAACATCTTTTCTATTGTGTTACCCAAACAATGACTTTAAGTAATAAGCACTTGAAATATTATTGTCTCTAGTTACCTTATATGCCAAGAGTCTTTAAGTCAATGGTAAAAGGTACAGAAAAAATGTTCATATGTCTGACTTGGGAGGATCTAGGGAAGAAAATCTACATGGAATTGCTGAAGCCTGAGTACTGGCAAACGTGTCCTTTCCATCTCCCTTCCTTCATGCACTTTCTGCAATCCACTGGTGCTGGCCTGTCTGCTCTAAAAAAAATTGAAAAACAAGGATTGCTGTGACTTTTGATTTTGGTGTCCTACTCAGGTTCACTAAGTCAGTGACTGAAAGTCTAGTGTGAGTAACATTTCAAGAAGAGTTTTATGTCTCCACTGATTTTATCAAGCAGAGACCCAATACCAGTCTGGCTCTTACCTTTGGTCTTACACATAAAACTGCAAAAAATAAAAAGATACAAACAAAGACACAAAAAAACTATCTTCATACAGTAATTTCCTGTGATTTTTCTATTCTTCACAAAAGAAGTTAAATCTATTTGTAATACATACTGAAATATGCGGAAGGTATACATTGGGTCATATTCACCACTGTATCTCCAAAAACGAAAGAAATAAAGGAAGAAAAATAACAGAAATTACGTGATTTGTATTCCCAAACATGCCCCAAATGATAATTAATTAAAAATTCATTTTTGATACATGTAATTTATATTGATATCTATAATGTATTTTGTTAATTATTATTTTAATTGTACATATTTTTGGTGTACACTGAGGTCTTTAGGTACATGTATACAATGTGTGATCAACAAATCAAGGTTCTTAGCATAGAAAAGCATTATTATAGATACAACAAACAGATTTCATTTGTCAATACACTCCCCAATGTCGGCATTCAGAAGTTTTCTAGTTTTCCTTTGGATTGTCATCAAGTAGGGATTTCTCCCTTGTCAACAGACACAACCATACTTGTTGGTAATCAATAAAGGATTGCTCCATCCTCCTTCAGTTGTTTTTTATGAATATTTACAACATTCCAGAAATTGCCAAGGCAAAGAAAAGCAGGAATGAGAATCTAGTCATCTGCCCAGACTGAATTATTGGGGGAAGCTGCAACTCTTTGGAAGAGAGACAGCAAACTTTCTTAGTCAGATTTTACTACAATAGTATTGCATGATGACACACAATGTAAGTGAATAGATTATAAGAACTCCTATCTTCTACCTGCTCTTTAACTCAATTGGCTACAGAAGGCAAGCTTCAGGTTCTGGGTTAGGTTCAAGTGGAAACTTGTGTCCTTTTCATTTCTCCTCAATTTAAAAGAACAATCTTAAAGTGAGTTTATATTCCCCCTCTGGGGTGCAAGTTGAACATAACATAATGGGCTGATATGAATATGAAATGTCTTAGAAATTCTGTCCCTTGCACAATTTGTTGGCAAACTAAGTCTCATATGGTCAACCTCATTATTCCAGTGGCAAAATATATTATTTTATGAGGTTAAGGAAAAATCTGAATATTCAAATCATTTCTGTGAAGAATTTGACCTGCTCAGCAATGGGTTAATGATATGTGAATGCAGCTAATAACTAATCATTGCCTGTTGTGGCATCAGGAATTCTATTAACTAATTAATTTGGGTGGAGCCTTGCTTATGTCAGATGCATATAACATCTTGAAGGCCAAGGTACTCACCATTGTTTCTCTGGCTTTATTTTGGATGGTGACTAAAATATTAGAAGACTAAGTTCAGGGTCAGAGGGCTAACCATGCTTGATTTGCCATCAGGTTACCTATCAAATAAGATTGAGGTGGGCTGGGGATTTGGCTCAAGCGGTAGCGCGTTCGCCTGGCATGCGTGCGGCCCGGGGTTCGATCCTCAGCACCACATACCAACAAAGATGTTGTGTCCGCCGAGAACTAAAAAATAAATATTAAAAATTCTCTCTCTCTCTCTCTCTCCTCTCTCACTCTCTCTTTAAAAAAAAAATAAGATTGAGGTAGAGGATAATGGGATCATTGAGAACACATAGTACTTGAACAGAGCACCCAATAACAACATTCTCATTCTAATGACTTTCAAGATTATTTATATCACACTAATTATCTGGTGAAGGGGCACAAGGACTGAACTGAGAGCAGCTCATTACCTTTGGAAGAAAAGAAGTCTCATTCCTTAAGATTTCCATGCTGTTCTTCAACAGCTGCCTGCCCTAGAAATTGTCGCTTTGTCTACAAATTCTCCCCATTGTGATGATGACAGCTTAGGCTACAGGAACAGAATGGAAGCTGACAGCAGATGAGTGTTTTGAAGAAGTGGGAACACTAAAATAGAGAAAAAGGGGAAAGTAGACTGGCCTGGAGGAGTCACCTTCACTCCCTAATCAGAGTAGGTTCATGTCAGGCCACCAGTGCAGTTTCTCTTTCCCTCAAAGCCTACTGAAAACAGGAAAAAAGAGGAGAGTGTGGGGTCCAGCTGGCAGCCATGGGAGCCACTTGCTGTTGCAGGGACACACCCTGGTGCCAGCTGTGGAAGTGCTGCCCTCTGCTGCTCCATCTGGGAGGTCACTGCTTCACCACAGGTAAGTAGTGGAGGGAGGGAGGCTGGAGGTGAGAGCACTTCAGTCTGATAATTAGTAGAGGGAGGAAGGCAGGAGGTGAGCACTGTTGATGTAGGCAGCTGTCCAGATCCCAGAGGCTTAGGGATCCAGCAGCACTGAATAAAATTCCTGATTCTGCTCTGGTGTTAGTCCTTGCCAAGCACCAGGGACAGACACGTAGATGCTGATGTCTGGGGAGGATCCTGCTTTCTGCTGTGACATAGGAGCTATGAACAAATTGTCTTTGTCCACCTCTGTATCAGAATCTGTCAATTTTGATTTTGTAAGATCTTTGGGCTCAAGAAATGAAAAAAAAAATCTGTCATTCCAAAACAATTTATTTCTCTTTTCAGTGGTCTGGGGAGGGCTTGGAGTGAGCATTTTCCAACAATTAAATCTGTTATCGAGTCACAAATTTAAAAGTTCTTCCACTTAAAATACACGATCCCTGACAGGTGGTGCAAGTGTGTAAAGGGGAGCCTCTGAGGGTGGCCTGGAGACTGTGCACATTGTCCACATGCAGACCACTCAGTGCGCATCAGGCCCCACACAGGACTCTCCCCAAGTACATCTTCCTGACCAAAGAAGGATGAGGGGCTTTCCCATCAGGCTCTGTGCAAGTCAGTGAACCCATTTCCTAGGGGACTCAGAATGCCCAGGAGTGGGGTGGTACCCTGGGGAGTGCAGTGACCCCATCACTGATGTGGTATTGTGCCAACATCTGATTTAATGGTAGCCTCTTTGGCAGGGAAAGTTGTGCTGATCTGTGAGAAATAACAGAGCAACTTCAGATTCTGGTCCTTGAGGTTGCAAACTTCCCCACAACCCTGCGCCTCATCTCACAGACTCCATTTCCTGCTTCTTCAGAAAAAGTGTGAAACCTCAAAGCTCAATGCAGGAAGTAATGCTTGTAGTCTGGATTTCAGTGCTATTTATTTTCACCTGCTTTTTGACTGACTGTAATACCCTGTTTGCTTTTCAGCTGCTAAGAAGAAGGGTTACTTTTCTGAGGAGCCAGCTGAGGAAGAAACACAAGCAGTGAATAAAGACAACTGAGAACGTGCAGAGCCCCTGCCAGGTGAGTTTGCTGCAGACCCCCACCCATGAACTTGTCCCTCAACTAAAAACAATAGCAAATTCCATTCTGGGGTTGCATTGGAATGTACAGGAAGACCATGGGAGACCACTGGGAAGAGTCCTCTGGCATTTGACAAGGGCTCTGTACCCCTCCCACCCCCCAGCTCAGCTGCTGTCTCTGCAGAGGCAGCAGGGAGGCGAAGTGTGCTCCCTCCTCCTGTCCTCAGTGGTCTCCTGACTTATTCCTATACCTGCCCTCAACACAGTCATGAGAACCTGCATTTTCTCTCATTTTCCTGGAGACCTTACCTTATTCCCTGCTTATGTTCTTCTGAGGACTTCTCATGATCAGATAAAGGTTGATTATTTTGTTCAGTATCTGTTTCCCCACAGGAACAGAGATCCTTGAGACAGCAATTTGCATTTACTTAGTAAGTTCCTTGATAATGGATCTCTAGAACAGTATCCAGCATGTGGCAAGTACTCAAAAAATATTACTTGACTTAATGAGAGAAGTAATTCTTTTGTAATGCTTAATAATATTTCTAACCTCAGCTTACCTCTACCATTTCTCATTCTGCTTCCACTTTCCCCAAAATGTTAATATTTTCAGGGCTCTGACATCAGTGCTTTGCTTTCCTCAATCTCTTCTGAAAAATTTCAGGCAATGCTTCTAGTACTCTCCCACATTTTTAAAATTGGTGCACTATAGATGTACATAATGATAGTATTTAATGTTAAATATTTGTACATGCACACAATATAATAATATATTTGGGTCAATTTAACTCCACAGCACTCTTCTTGACCTACTCAGTTTGACTTATTTTGTGTAACATAATGGTCTCATGTTCTATTCATTTTTCTGCAATTGACATTTATTTTTATGGCTAAATACACCTCCAGTGTTCATATTTATCACATTCCCTTTATTCATTCATTTGTTGTTAGATACCCAGGCTAGTTCCCTAGTTTGGATATTGTGAACTGTGTGGCTACCAATATGGTTATGGGTGTATCATTATAGCATGTTAACTTTAATTCTTCAGGGTAAATATTGAGAAGTGGTATAGCTGGCTCATAGAGTGGTTCCATGTCCAGTCTTTTGTGGAAAATCAATACTGATTTACAAAGTGATTGTACTAATTTACTATCCCACCAACAGTGTAAAGGTGTTCCTTGCTTTCCACACTCTCTTCAGTCTTTATTAGCATTTGTGTTCTTGATTTCTGACTGGTATGAGAAGAAATTTCAGTGTAGTTTTGACTTGCATTTCCATAATTGAAAATCTTTTTGACCATGTTCTCATGTATTTGTTGACCATTTGTATTTCTTCTTTTTAGAAGTGTCTATGTGGTTCATTTAACCATGTATCAATTGTTTTTTAGTTTATATATTCTGGATGTTAATCTTCTGTGGAAGATTAGTGAGGAAAGATTTTTTCCCATTCTGTAGATTCTTTCTTCACATTCTTAATTGTTTCCTTTTGTGATCAGAAGATTTTAAATTTGTTGTCATCCCATTAATTAACTCTTGGCCTTGTTTCCTGAGCTTTAGGGGGATCTATTGAGGAAGTCATTGCTTATGCTTATATGCTGATGTTTGAGTATATGTTTTCTTATAGGAGTTACATAGGTTTTGATCCAATTCTTAGGTCTTTGATGCATTTTCATTTGATGTTTGTGCAAGGTGAGAGGTAAGAGTTTCATTTCATTCTTCTACATATGGATAATCAGTTATCCCGGCACCATTTGCCAAAAAGGCTGTGTGTCCAGTTTAGTTTTTTGGCATCGACATTTGTCAAGGATCAGATGACTGTATCAGTGGATGTTTCTTTCTGTGACTTCTGACCTGTACCATTGCTCTATGTACATGCTTTTATGCCAGTAACATGCAGTTTTGTTACTATAGCTCCGTAGCATAATTTAAAGTTACATATTCTGATGCTTACAGCATTGCTTTTTTTAAAAAAAAATTTGCTTACAACTGTTTTGAGTATTCTGGATTTTTATTCTTCTAAATGAATTTTTGGACAGTTTTTTCTGGTTCTCTAAGAAATAACATTGGTATTTTAATGGGGATTGCACTGAATGTATGTAGTATGGCCATTTTCACAATGTTCTTAAAATTAATTAATTCTGATTATTATAAGTAGAATTATTATAATTAATATTAAGTCTGCTGATCCATGAACATGGGAGGTCTTTCTACCTTCTAGGGTTTTCTTCAATCTCTTTCTATAGTTTTTTTGTAGAGGTCTTTTACTCCTTGTTTAGATTTACTCCAAAGCAATTTTTTTCTTAGATTCTTGTGAATGGA
The DNA here is from genome assembly GCF_052094955.1 of Ictidomys tridecemlineatus. Classification (NCBI taxonomy): domain Eukaryota; kingdom Metazoa; phylum Chordata; class Mammalia; order Rodentia; family Sciuridae; genus Ictidomys; species Ictidomys tridecemlineatus. Next base: position 72,180,652 of record NC_135487.1, on the reverse strand, counting down.
ATTGTTGTCCTGATTTCTTCTTCAGCCAATTTATTATTGTATATAGGAAATCTATTGATTTCTGTACATAGATTTTGGAAACTGCTACTTTACCAATATGTTTATTATCTCTAGCAGTCTTTTGGTGGAATATTTTAGATCTTCTAGATATAAGATCATATTGTCTGCAAATAGTAATAATATGGCTTATTTTTTCCCTGTTTTTATCCCTGGCATTTCTTTCGCTTGGTAGGCAACACTTTTTGAGTCCTTCATGGAAATGTCGATGATGTACATAAGTCATCTATACCAGGACTTGACATGCTACATAATGTTTTTACTTTTAATAACATACAAAATGTAGAAATTAATGTTAAATATTCTACAGGCAGAGAACTGACATGAATGTGGCTTGAATAGCCATAAGAAAGACTTCAAGATCATGTGATTCACTAAGTGGCTTTTCTGAGTTACAGGTGACCATGGCATCTGAATCTCCTATGAAGATCCCCATTTGTTTAGTGGAAAACTGGAATGAGCAGCTGACAGTGAATTCAGAAGCCTTGAGGATTCTTGAAAATATATGTCAGCCTCTGGTGGTGGTGGCCATTGTAGGGACATATCGTATGGGGAAATCCTGCCTCATGAATCATCTTGCAGGACAGAACCATGGTGAGTGTGGTACTGGGGCAAGGACAGTTGCTTGGAACCACAGATAGGACAAGCTCATCTCACTTTCTCTAGGGTCATCTTAAGGAAGAGGCTAATCCCTCCCACTAAAGAAAATGTTTAATACCAGCATTCTCATCACCTCTCACCTATCCAAAATTATCTCATCCTTTATCCATTATAAAGAGTTCTCCAACTTTATGAAAATATCTGCTTCATTGTTGTTCCTGATCCCATCCACTATCAGCTGCTCAGGAGCTGAGCTCTAGCAATTACTCCCCTCTTTTTTTCCTGTATCCGTTTGTCCAAGCTACATGGCATGCAAATATACTTAACTTTGTCCTTTTAAGAAAAAATGGATGGACAGAAGGATGCACAGTAGGATCTCTCTATATCCAATATTCAATTTGAACTACCAGTCAATTTTCTTTCTATTTCATAGCAAATCTTTGACAACTTAGCATACCATTCTCTTTGCTCAGTCTTTTGTAACATGCAAATTATAACAGTGTCCATAAAGCCCATGTATGCAACATAATTAATAAATATAAAGTGAACAATTATATAATCACTATGCACATCAGGAAATGAAACATTATCAACATTCAAAATCCCAAATCATATCCTCTCACACTCTCAACAGAGCTCATCCATATTTTGATTTTCAGGACACACTCTACTCTTGCTTCTAAGTAATGGTTCTATAGTCTGTTATGCATTCTACAAAATATCTTAATTTAGCCTTCTTTTAACTTCTATACAAAAGAGACTGTGGTGTATATATTCTTGTGTGTCTTACTTCTTTTGCTCAACAAGAAATTTATGAGCATCCTCTGTTTGTCACACATATCTGCAATTTATTTGTTTTCAGTACTTTAGAGTATGCTTGTACCAGTTTATTTATCCACTAGTTGTTGATGAGCAGTGGTGTTATTTCCAGGTTTTACCCTTAATAAATATGGTAGTTATGAATATTATTATATTTATATCCTGGTGACAATGTACAAAAACTTCTCCTGTGCCATATATCCAGAAGTGGAATTTCAGGATCTCAGATTCCATATATGTCTTCAGCCTTTCTAGGTCATATTAAACAGCTTTCCAAACTTTGTTTCATGTACATTCTCTTCAAAGATTTCCATACATCCTAAAAATAATTTGTAACATAAGATGAAATGTTAACTCTTACTGATCTATGAACTAGATAGTTGTATGTTATCTATCTCACTATAAATACAGGTAAACACCTGGACTTTTATATTTCCTATTTTATGAACTTTTTCACAAAAGTCAGTCTACTAATCTCTAGAGCTCTCTCTCTCCCCCCTCCACCCCCGCCCCACACCCCTCCTCTTTCCCTCTCTTCTTCTGAATCTTTTGTGCACTTCCTTCCATTTTCCCTCTCTGCTTTTCTCTCCTCTTCTCTTTTGACCATTTTTCCATTGTCGCCTAATCAAAGCATTTTTGTCTTTGTCACTCTTTTAATGGAATAATTATCGTCAATCAAGGGAAGACACTTTTTTTCCTGCCTAGAACAAACAAATTCATAAGTCATATTTCAAGGGATGAAAGGGTTGAGACCCTAAGAGACAGATAATAGAGAGGAAGTTTCAGCAGCATTGTTCTTGTTTTCTACTCAAGATAACATCAAGCAACAATGAGATCATTCCCAATGCTCTGCTAAGGGAATTTATGGTTCCAAAGTACTTTAAACATCTCAACTGGGACTCTCCAGCCCTCCACATCATAGTGTCATAGTAATAACAGAAAGAAACTGATTCACTTTCAGTCAAAACCAGGTCACTATTTCTTTCTCTTTGTAGGTGGCTCATTTTCCTTTTATTATACCTTGTGTTCTTGACAGTCTTGATTTCTCACCACACTTTGTCCTCTCTAAAGATGAGAGTACTCGGAGTTGGGCTTACTCCGATCAGTCAGAAATCAGATGCTACCAACATATAAAAAATTGTAGACTTCCTACCTCTTTATGGGAATCTCAGAGGCTATGGAAATGGGAAGGCCCAGGTCATGCTGAAACAATCCTCTAGTAATTTTTGTCACTTCCTTTCTACTCCCAGTTGAAGGAAGGAAGCATTACTGTATGCAGGTGGTCAAAGTCTTGGACTGCTGGACAGGTCCTATCAGCCACAGGTTCCAGGACTAGTCTTCAAATCCTTTCTCCTGTGGGAATAACCCTTTGTAAAGAAAGTCGACCGTATCACAGGTCTTTCCTGCTTTTTCTTCATTTATATCCTCCTGATGGGGCAATGAAGCACAGTTCATTATTTGGCTGAAGAGAAGAAAGCAAAAAACTCAATAAGGAGAAAGGGGAAGAAAAAACCTGCAAAAGCTAATGTATCAGTACAGGTCTTTGCTGGCCACAGCTGACCAAATTATTATCTTTCCATCACTATAAGAAATACCTGAGATAATTAAACTGATGGAGATAAAATGTTGAAGCACAGTTGTGGAGGTTTCATGATTAATGTGCCCCGATGCTTTGGGCCTCTGGTGAGAGAACATATCATGGCAAACAGCTACTGGAAAATCAAAAGTTTGCTCAGCTCATGGTAAACCAAAGAGCCGGGAAATAAAAGAGAATAAAAAAAGGAGGAATACCAGGACCCCACAATCCCCTTCAAGGGCACCCTTTCCCCCATGCCCAGGAGTATGAAGTCCTCCCACTAGGCCCTGCCTATTAAGGGTTCCTCCCAATAGTGTCAAACTGGGGGCCAAGACTTAAACCTTTGGGTCTTTCGAGGCATTCTAGATCCAACCTATGGCACCCATTAACAGGGAAATTGAGCATTGAAGGAAGGAACCATTTCTAAGGTCAGAGTGTGGATAAAGAAATCCATCCAGATGTGATAAAGCAGTAGCCACTCACCTCTGGTACACTGATGAGGTGAGTTTACAGTGGATGCCATGGTGTGGCAAAGAGAAGAACTATTGGATGGACCTACAGGAAAGGAACAGTGACCTGAGGTAGAGGAACAAGCCCCTGGGACACTGTGGCCCAGCACAATGGAAGCTGGAGGAACACATGCCTGCCTTCTGGTCTCCCACTGGGGTTTCCAACTGGTTGTACTCAGCCTGCAGCCAGAGGACACTGCAGCTCTTCCTGGTCAGATAAAAATACATAGGATGACAGCACAGGATGATAGATTTTACACTAATTCTTAAGGTGAAATAATTTGAGCACTTGAAAGAATAATGTGAATTTGAGGCATGAAGGGGTTTTTTGAGAAAGATAGACAACACATGGATTATTTATCTTTGTGAAATACTAGCAAACACTACCTTGCTCAACACTGTACATTCCTACAGATTTAACCCCTGTAACCTCTGGCAGCTTTACCTCTCAGCTTCACTCTATGTTGCCTTCTCCTCTTCCCTCACAGGCTTCCCCCTGGGCTCCACAGTGAGGGCTGAGACCAAGGGCATCTAGATGTGGTGTGTGTCCCACCCCAGCAAGCCAAACCACACCCTGGTCCTCCTGGACACTGAGGGCCTGGGCGATGTGGAAAAGGTGAGGCAGAGAATGTGCTGTACTCTTTATTCATGTGCCATTCAATTGGTCACCTCAGTTTGACTACCAGGTCATATTCCTGTACTTGTTTTTTTTTTTTTTTTTTTTTAAGAGAGAGAGAGAGGGAGACAGGGAGAGAAAGAATTTTTTAATATTTATTTTTCAGTTATCGGCGGACACAACATCTTTTTATGTGGTGCTGAGAATCGAACCCAGGCCGCACACATTCCAGGCAAGTGTGCTACCGCTTGAGCCACATCCCAGCCCCATATTCCTGTACTTGTAATTCAATTAGGAATAAGGAGGCTAAATTCCATTTCCTCAAACTTCCTTAGCAACCTAAAATACCTTGGTTTTTTGAGTCATTTTTTTTAAGCTGCTGTTAAAATAATAGGTGACAGGAACAATTTTAGGAGGAAAGTTTATTTGGGTGCTCACGATTTCAGAGGCCTCAGTCCATTGTTAGACAGCTTCATTCATCAGAGCTGGAGGTGAGCAGTACATTGTGTGCAAGTGTGTGGCAGAGGGAAGCAGCTCACAGGATGATCAGGAAACAGAGAACTATTACATACAAAATATACAACCAAACACAGACCCCCAGGGACTCACCTCCTCCAGCCACAGCCTGCCCGCCTATAGTTACCACTCAGTTACCCATCAGGGATTAATTCACTGATTGGGTTAAGACACATAACCCAATCATTTCTTTCTTTTTACTTTAAAGAAATACTAATTTATTTCAAAAATACAAAACCTTATACTCAAAAAATATCAGATTCATTCTAACACATTGTATTCTCGAAAACTTGTACCATGAGAGATAAACCCAACCTCTTTATATTTTAGATCTCTAGAAGAGAAAATAAATGGGCTCTATGTTGTTCTTATTGTTGTTTTTCCAATACTGGGAATAAACCCAGGGGTGTTTTACCCATGAGCTATAGCCCCAGTTCTTCTAATTTAAAAAAAATTATTTTCTCTTTTTAGTTATACATGACAGTAGAATGTATTTGGACATACCATATGTACATGGAGTGTAACTTCCCATTTTTGTGGTTGTCCATTATGTGAAGTTACACTGCTCATGTATTCATATAGGAACATAGGAAACTTATGTCTGATTCATTCTACTGTTATTCCCATTCCCATTTACTCTCTCTTCCCCCTACTCTGCCCTGTCCACTGTGCCCTCCCCAACTGTTGTGAATCAGCATGTGCATGTCAGAAAGAACATTAGGCCTTTGATAACATTAGGCCTTTAATAACATTAGGCCTTTGATATTTCCTCTGAACATTCTTGCATTATTCACACATAAGCTTTTGGGGAACATCTCACACCCAAAGCATTACTTTGGTAAACTATGATAGATCTTTTATTTTTAATATTGAGATGTAGAATTTAATTTAATAAATACACATTAAATAGCTGAAGTCTAGTGCTCTGTGCTAAGTACTACAAATATATCACTCAATAAGGTAAAGACTTTGAGCCTTGTTATAGAGACAAGAAATATGGAATGAGATCAGTAGGAAAAAAAGATGCAAAAAGTTGGATCCAGCTATGAGAGTTATGAGGGTTATGGAAAGCTTCCTGAAGAAGGCTGTAAAGTGTGGGGTCAGTGGGCTTGGTGCCTTTAAAGGTAGAGGCCATGAAAATAGGCTTTTGGGGAAAGAATCCATTTAAATAATCTTCAGCTTTATCAATAAGATTTTGGTCTCTGAGTTCCGGATATGAAATTTTCACTGACTAAAAGCATGAGCTAGACCCAACAAAAATTTAGCAAATGATAAAATTTTAGGTAATTTATCTTTATATTATTAGTTGCAATCAGTCTTTTATTATAATTTATATTAGTCTGAATCTTATTGATTTGTATTATATTTTGGTTTTCATAAAACCCTTTTTTATATCTAAATGCAATTTTCAAGAGAACAACACATAAGCTGAAAGCAGCAGAATCGATGGCTGATATTAGGACTTGTAACAGGATCTGGATCTATTTCAAAGCCTTTAAGTCTTGCTGTTATCTCATTTCAGGCCTCTTTTCACTCTGGCCTGCATATTCACAGATTCAGTGAAATAAAAGAAACTTGTGTTCTAACCAGTGAGACTTGCTGCTGCTGGTCCTTCTACTTGCTGGACCCGTGCATCTCCACAAGTCCCTATTCTATCAGCTCTTTAAACCTCAGCTAATGATTGCTTGCTCTGAACTCCCAGTAATTCATACATATACATGGAACTCCCCACCCCACTAATTATTTTCCTATTTTCTTTTCTTTCCTTCCTTCCTTCCCTCCCTCCCTCCCTCCTTTTTTCCTTCCTTCCTTCCTCCTTCCTTCCTTCCTTCCTTCCTTCCTTCCTTCCTTCCTTTCTCTGTTTCTCTCTTTCTCTCTCTTTCTCTCTTTCTTTCTACTTTGGTTTCCTCTCCTCACAGGTTATCATTTGAGCTGTGTTTATATGTTATTACATGTATCTTCTTCTTCATAAAGTGATATTCCTATGAGCAGGGACTATCATATGGAAACTTTATATCTACAAAATCAAATACAGTGTCTGGAATATTGTCAGATGTTGAAAAAGGGTTGTTGAACTTAATTGGAAAGTGCTTACATCCTTAATATAGCCATGATGACAATGAAATTTGTAATGACTGATTGTCCACTTATTATGGAATATCTACTATGTTCTAGGCATTTTATTAACTATTTTATGTGCATTGACAATGACCTTCATTGGCCTTCATAGCTAAACAAACTATTTTCCTGAGAAGGACAAATATAAATATCAATAGATTTGAATTTAGCATTATCTTAAAATGTTGTTATTTCACCTATATTCATAAATAGTACAGCTAAAAGAAGGAATGAAGCCAGGAGCAGTGGCTCAAGCCTGTTATCCCAGCTGCTCGGGAGCTGAGACAGGAGGATCAAGGGTTCAAAGCCATCCTCAGCAATAGCAAGACGCTAGGCAACTCAGTGACACCCTGTCTCTAAATAAAATACAAAATAGGACTGGGGATGTGGCTTAGTGGTCAATTGCTCCTGAGCTCAATCCCCAGTCTACCCCCGCAAAACAGAAGGAATGAACAACTAAATGAATGAAAGAAGAGTGGACCCCTAAATTCTTTGTTCCCATGTGATTCCTAGGTGGACCCTAAGAACGACTCCTGGATCTTTGCCTTAGCTGTACTTCTCAGCAGCTTATTTGTCTATAACAGCATGGGCAACATTGACCGCATTGCCCTGGAGCAGCTACAGTATCCTTCCGAGAACCAAACAACTATGTTTCATTGACTTTGAAAGAATGGCAACTGAGGCTGTTTTTTCTTTCTTCTAACTTAATTGTCTTGATTGAGTAAAAATGTATATAGGGAAAAAGAATGTTTATAAAACTTATTTCTAATGGAGATCTTTAAATTGTGGTGCTTCTCATTCCTTATCTAAGATCCCAGCTATGTGACTGAACTAACACAACTAATCAGGGCAAAATCTGACCCCACGCCAGATGAAGTACAGGACTCCTCTGAGTTTGTAAGATTCTTTCCAGACTTTGTGTGGACAGTTCGAGATTTCATGCTGGAGCTGGATTTGGATGGACACCCCATCACAGAAGATGAGTACCTGGAGAATGCTTTGAAGCTGATTAAAGGTATCTGAGGGCAGCCTTGTTGTGGAGAGGTTCAGTAAGGAAGTGGGATCAACTAAGCACTGACTTTCACTTCTATATATTTGAGACTGAATTGAGGCCCTTGCTAATGGTGATCAATGATTGACAGGGGGCATGATTTTCATTTATTATTTCATAAAAATCTTCAGAGGCTAAAATTTAGATTCATTAAGGAAATTTAGGGCTCAATATTAATCCCAATAATTGTAGAGCAATCAGTACCATGAAAAATAATGAGGATTACATTCAATGCCACCACTTTAAAGGCTCATATATTCATTACTCATGAAGTATAACTGTTCCTCGTATTTTGAGGAAAAGAATTTATCAAACTAGAAATGAGTAAACCCAGAATCAGAAAATTTAATGACCCAATTTTAGAAATATTTCACTCATTTATCAAAGTAGATAGTTATAGCCTTCAGAGAAAAGACGTTTGTATAATGAAAGGTTCAATGAAAAACACACAATGATACATAATTCCAGCAAAATTGTTTAACCTTTCATTTTGCCTTCCTGACAAGCTCATGTTATTTATTCCACAGTAACTCATGTTACTATCATACATTTATCATATGGAGTATATTTAGCAGAGTAGATAAGTACTAGTAGTTATTAATACCTATATTTATTTATTCTTTGAACTAACATTTATTTTGAACAGCTGATTTATGCCATGGAATTTCTCTGAGACAAAGTCAAGTCCAAAATAACCTGACATCAATAAATACACATCACATTGAAATTCACTTTACTTTGGAGTTTTTTGCTGAAGGAATTTCTAAACATAATTATGATGTGTGGATCTGGGCCTTTGATTTTGAAGGATTTTTCTCTACATTTCTGGGTATCATCTGTCCTCCTCATGTTATTTTTCCCAGCAATATCTTGTCCTTATTTCTAGTATTACTTCAACTAAGAGCCCACATCTTATTTATGACATAGGAAGACAATATCAGAAAAGTCTTTTAACAATTTTTGTGATTAATCAGTCATTTCAAACTTTTAATAAATACTTTATTTGCTACTACACAAGTGTTAAGGAGACCATTTACAAGTTTCTCCATTTGAGATGAGCATCTACCCTTTATCACCAAAAATAATTGTTTGACTCTCAGTTCAAAAAACAGATGTTCAAGTTAAGTTTACATAACACTGCTTTGTAGATTGGGAACCACATTTAGACAAAGATCCTTAGAAAAAACCTCAACCCCTTTGCCTGCAGATTTGTCTCCTGTGTTCTTTTTACAGGAAATAATACCAATATCCAAAATTCCAATATGTCTAGAGAATGTATCAGATATTTCTTTCCAAAACGAAAGTGCTTTGTTTTTGACCGGCCTACAAATGACAGAAGCCTGTTGTCCCACATTGATAAAGTTCCACAAAACCAACTGGAAAAGAATTTCCAGGAGCAATTAAAAAATTTCTGTTCCTATGTCTTCACCAATGCAAAGACCAAGACCCTGAGAGGGGGAATCATTGTCACTGGAAATCGTGAGTTTCTGTTGTCCCAGTGCGTGTCTCTGGGGGGTTCAGTATGTACGATAACACTGTGATTCTTTTGTGAGTTTGTCAGTAATTCTGTTTGCTTTTGTAAGAAATGTGGAGAATCAGGCATTCATGCCACACACAGAAATGCATTTTCCTTAAAATTTTCATATCTGAGGAGTTGTGGAAGTCTAACACATCTCACAAAACGAGCACCCTAAGGAAGTGTACTCATCAGAAGCTACTAGTAAGGAGAGAAATCTGCAAATAGATGGAAAGTCTTATAGGATTGAATGTATCCCTGTGAGAATAAACAAGATATTTCATGAATTGAAACTAGTCTGAATAGAATCAGCAGGTCATGATTCCCAGGCCTGCTCATTGTGTTTTTGAGAAACAAATTTAAACAGCTTTGGTTTCAGGAACATGTGTTCTACGCAATAGTGAAGTCCCCATGTGGAGAAAGTACTATGCCTGCTTCAAAGCTTTATATTGCCTTCTGTAAATTTGTGATGATATTGTTTTTACAAGAATACTTGCATTTTTATTTTAAATCAATCAAAAATTATGTAACTTACTTTGTCTAATACTCGTTTTCATTTTATTTATACAGGAAATTATTTTTCTAGGAAACAGTAAAAACTTCTTGGTTGCAATCAGTAATTGCTAAAGGGGGTGAATGTGAGAACTATAAAAGAAGGAGTGTATAGGAAAAGCAGTGTTATTAAACAGTGGTTCATTTACAGAGGAGATGACCAAGGAAGAACAATAAGTGCAGAAGGAAAAGAAGATAATTTTTGTGATTATTTTAAAGGCAATGCTTAAAGTTGTAAAAATGATGGGTAAGACTACCTGTGTATTCCCTGTCAACTAGGGTTGGCGACTCTGGTGGAAACTTACGTGAATGACATCAACAAAGGAACCATTCCTTGCTTAGAGAATGCAGTGACCACTCTGGCCCAGCGTGAGAACTCAGCAGCTGTGCAGAAGGCAGCCGACCACTACAGTGAGCAGATGGCCCAGCGGGTGCAGTTCCCCACAGACACACTCCAGGAGCTTCTGGAGGTGCACACAGCTTGTGAGAGGGAAGCCATCACAGTCTTCATGGAGCACTCCTTCAAGGATGAAAATCAGGGGTTCCAGAAGAAGCTTATTGTAATTGAATTTGTATTCATATTTTCTTATTCCTCTCCTTCTGGAATGAGACTTAGACTTCATATCTTTGATTTCAGAGTTTGCATCATTCTCATCATAGAAAAAAATTGTTTTATTCATTCATTTATTTTTGTTGTTGTTGTTGTGGGCAATGGGGCTCTTCAGGATACAGTCGCCCTTAATTTAGTATTGCTGCAAAACAAATTATCAACTGATTAGCAGCATAACGCAACAAATATGTGAGCTCGCAGTCAGATCTCTGCTCAGGATGTGTGATTGCTTTGCTCAGTGCATCATCCACAGAAAACAAGGAGTGAAGTGACCTGAGTTCTCATGTTGGTGCTCTGAGAAAGCCCTGTCCACTTTCAAGCAAGCAAGGGCCCATCAAATCTTTCTCTAGTCTCTGATTTCCTCTTATGGCATAGTGAAAAAAAAACCAGCTTTTGGAAGTTTGTGTGATTTGTTGATTTCCTATGGAGTACTCTGCATTTTTTAAAGTTAACCTGGGCTGAGTAACATATTGGAATCTTAGGATTAATTTCCCTCACATTCACAGACACAGGGACAAGGCAGGGTGTGGACACCAAGAGAGAAAACTCTCAGGGACTGCCTAATTCTGCTGACCAGGGGCACCTTCCCTGGAATTTTGTCTTTCAGTTAATCTGGAACTGACACAACACTGACAAAAATCTCTTAGGAAGTCCACTGGATTACAATTTACGAAAACCAACAGTCAAAAAAAATCTATCCCAGTATCCTCACACATTCAAACCCTCACTGACAGAATTTATAAAGGGTTCAAAACTCTGTTCAGAATACACTCAACTCATTCCTTGGGGAATTGTTTGCCATGGATATAATTTCAACCACAAAAATCCACATTCCTTCCCAAATTTACTTTTTTATTATTGACTATCCTCCTCTTCCTCCTAAAAATTTAGCCTTTTATTAGTGACAATTTGGGTTTTGGTCCCTGTTAACAATATTATAGCTAAACGAACCATCAAGATTATGTCTTCTAAATCCATCATTTTACAGAGCTAGAACTTAACCACAGGGACATTAAGGCCATTTTCAGTTGCACAGAGAATTGCCCAGACGTGAGACTGAAGCATGTCTCCTAATTCCTTTCCATGACTTAGGCCACTCTGAGGCTGTCAGATGGCTTCTTCTGAGAGGGTCCCCACTGGACCTTCCTTCTAACAGCTTATTATTTTATTTCCCTACATTACCCTTCCAGGAAACCATAGAGAGGAAAAAGGAAGCTCTCTTGCTACAGATCGAAGAGGCATCAGTTAAATACTGCCAGGCTCTGCTGAAGCAGCCTTCAGAGCTCCTGATGCAAAACATCTCAAGAGGTGCATTCTCCATTCCTGGAGGCCACAGGCTCTACTTAGAAGCAAAGGAGAAAGTGGAACTTGACTACAAGCTAGTGCCCAGGAAAGGAGTGAAGGTGAGGAGTAAGGAGGTAGGAGAGATGGCCAACAGAATGTAGTCACAGGGTCTGGGTTGCTCCTCCTCAAACTCTAAGTTTATAGCACTATTTGTGAAACAAAGGCAGAGACTGGCAATATATTGACATTTATATCATTTTATATTCACTACCAATTAGACACCCTTCAATGAACTGAAAATAGTTCTTCTCAGAGAGAATTTAGAACTAGGAATTCAGGTAAAACCAACCATTTCTTTTATTTACCCCAAATGGTAGTTTTTTAGGCCAAGTAAGAAGATACAATATGAAGGAAATAACTTTGTTCTCATAAAATGTATCATACTTCAAATGGGTAAAATGATATTCAATAGGACATGGTGAATTAACACTATTTGTTAATGGTAACTGGTGTGTGCTGATAGGTAGTAACATTGAAGATGATGAGCAACAGTCGTTAATAGACATTGAACGTTCACTTCCTATACCAGGACAGTTTCAGGTCATTTTCTTGCATTACCAATTTAATTCTCAGAATTATGTAAGCTAGGTAATACTATCTTCCACATTTATGCAGTAAAGAAATGTAGTGTATGAAGATCTAATAAGTGGCTGAAGATCATACAGACAGCCAGTGACAGAGCTAATACAGCAGCCATTAGAAACTCAGAATTCTTTTCTTTTAGAATCCTCCTGCTGTTTTCCATAGTGCCTGCACCAATTCACATTCCTACAGCTGTTTTACAAGGTTTTCTTTTCTCCACATCCTCAGCAACATCTGTTCTCCTTTGACCTATTGATAATAACCATTCTCACAGATGTGCTGTGATTTCATTGTGGTTTTCATTTTGTGCTTCACCGGTGTTAGTGATATTGAGCACTTTTATAATTATCTGTTGGACATTCTAATCTGCAAGTAGATGGAAAGCCCCATAGGATTAAACGTTTCCCTGTGAGAATATACAAGATATTTCATGAATTGAAACTAGTCAGAAAAGAATCAGCAGGTCATATGTCTATTCAGGTCCTTTCCCCATCTTTTAATATATTTACATGTGGTTTTTAATCTGCTGAGTTTTAGGAATTTCTAACACACTTTGAAATTACACCTTTACCAAACATATGGTTTGCAAATATTTTCTCTCATTCTATACAATGAATTTATCATTTTGTTGATAGTTTCTGGGTTGCAAAGAAACTTTAGTTTGATATGGTCCCAATTATTTATTTTTGATTTTGTTGCCTATGCCTTTGATTTAAAATCCAAAAGATCGTTGAGAAGGCATATGTCAAAGATTTTTTTCACCTAAGTTTTCATCTAGGAATTTTAGAGTTTTAGGTCTTATGTTTAGACCTTTAATTAATTTTAGTTCATTTACATATAAGGAGTAAGACAGCGGTCCAATTTTTTTTCTAGCTCTCTATTCTGTTCCACTGGTCATTGTGTCTGTGTTTATGCCAGTAACATGCAGTTGTGATTACTAAGTAATACATATATATATATATTAATATATTACATTATATATATTAATATATTACTTAGTAATACATATATCACTAAGTAATACATATTCTGTCACATATATAACTATATATGTCATATATGTGACAGAATATTATTCAGTCTTTACAATAAATAAATACTACCAATGATGACAACATGGATTATCCTGAGAACATTGCCCTAAAAGAAATGAGCCACACACAGAAAAACAAATGCTGTTTAGTTAAAGGTCATTGGTGCCACAAAAACCAAACAAACAAACAAGGGGAAAACACCATCCAGCTCATATTAACATAGAGTAGAGTTAGAGTAGAATGGTGATTAGCAGGACCTGAGCAGGGGAAGAGGTGATATTGGTCAAATATGCAAACATACAGCTATAGATGAGTAAGTGCTGCACACCTGATGTACAATTATTACTGAAGTTACAATAGTCTCTTGTGTACCTGGATGTTGCTAAGAGAATAGATGTCGTCATTCTCATGACAGTGGAAAACGTAATTCTGTGAAGCAATTGTAGTCATCATTTAATAATGCAGACATATATCAAAACATCATATTGTACATCTTCAATGTCTACAATTTTTACTTGTTAATCTCAACCAACTTGAAAAACAAAACTCAGAGGCAGCCTAGGAAAGCTTTGTGGTATGGGAGGAGGGAGATACAAGTCAAGGAAACTGTAGATGTAATCCTAGTTAAGTATGTGCACATACCACAAACAGTGGAGGGGGTACATATTTGTAGACCTGATGACTGGGGCTGCAACCCCGGGTGGCTGGTGAGTAGCATTCATGGGAGAGGAGGCTGCTATACAGAGTTTTCATGTCTTACCAAAGAGCATGGACTTCTGTTGTGTCCAGGGAAGGAAAGGAACCAAAACAGGATTCTTCTACAAATAATGCAAAATTTAAAGTCAGTTTTGTGATCTATTGAATCATACCTTCCTCATCTGAAGACAGACCTTTGAGCCCTAAAGTGTTTTGGTTTCTTCTTGGTTCCCCAGGCAATGGAGGTCCTTCAGAGCTTCCTACAGTCACAGTCTGTCATAGAAAAATCCATCCTGCAGTCAGATGAAGCCCTCACTAAGGCAGAGAAGGCCATAGCAGGTACAGGGGAGGTCATAGCTCTCAGAGGGTGGGGAGGTTCCTGCCCAGACCTTGGCTGGCTGGACAAGAAAACCTTCCTGAAACCAGAAGCTCCTTCCTGCTATGGAGCACATGACCTGCTAAATCTAAGAGCAAGTGGGGGAGTCCAGCAAAGAGCTCTCCATTACATTTATAAATGGAATCTTGCAGTCATGGCAGTCATGGCTAATGGGAGAATTGAGAGATTTCCCTCTTGCCTTTTCTCAAATCACCTTGGTGTGCTAACCTAGGAGGCTAGAATGCAAGGCTGTTGTTTCTTCTCTCTTCTAAAATCTTTGTGGAGCAGCTGAGAAGGCCAAGAAGGAGGCAGCCGAGAAGGAACAGGAGCTGCTAAGACAGCAGCAGAAGGAGCAGCAGGAAAAGATGGAGGCCCAAGAGAGAAGCTTCCAGGAAAATGTGGAACAGCTTAAGGAGAAGATGGAGAGAAAAGGGGAGAACATTCTGAGAGAGCAGGAAAAGGTGCTGGAGCACAAGCTGAAGGTGAGTCTCTACAGGGCCTGGCAGGATGTGACAGACACTGCCTGATTTCTCAGGATGGGATGGGATAAGATGTTAGATGCAGACAGCATTCCAAAGGGACACTCAGAAGGTAAATGTTTCACTGACACAGACACCTCAAGTGCATCTGGATCTTAGTGAAGCCTATAAATCTAGAAGACTCCAGCACTTTGTGTATTGATAGACTTTGGAGGGTACAAACAATAACTGCAGGGTGGTGGATTACTCTTTGTTGAGATTATGTGCCCCAATTGAGGAGGATTCTGGCACAACCATCCAAGAGACCTGAAACAGATCCTTCTGGTCTGTATGCATCAGATTTGGTCTCATATAAAATTAGGACACTGAAATATCAGAAATTGTTCCACTTGCTTCTATGTCTTCCTGGTTCATCTATATAAGTAGAGTAAAACAAACCTATGTCACAACCAGGAGCTTGCTGACCAGTGTTCTGTACAAGGGCAGCATTTCCTATGACTTGTTAGAGGGTCACAGCCATGCTACCTTGGTGGATCTGAGAATCAATCAGAATTCAACCTCATTCTCCCCCATACAACATCCTTTGTGCTGAAATAAAATTCCCTCTCTACCTCCAGTGAGTGTGAGAAAATCTCACAAGTGTGTAAGTCTCTTCAGGTCAAAGGTCTGGAAATACCAAAGAATAGTCTAAGGAGTAGAGAAATAGACACACGTGTTAACTGCTGAACTTGTTAAACCAGAACTCTGACAGTTAATAACCAGGGATTCTCAAAAGTGGACTCTTCCTCTTTTATAGGTCCAAGAAGAACTGCTTACTGAGGGATTTAGAGAGAAGGCTGAGGCATTAAATAAAGAGATAAATCAACTAAAAGAAGAGATTAAAAGATCTGAAGAGGACAATAAATTGAGTATTTCACAGATCCTCTACATTGCAGCTGGCATTGGTTCCCTTATACAAATCCTTAAGTATGGTAAATCAGTAGGTTAAATATTGAGTGCCATACTCAAGTTTTGGTGAATAACCTAAGGATTCTTGATAGGAAATTAGAAAATGAAGCATCTTTTATTTAACTAGCTACATTTGAAGGTGCTTGAGCAATATCAATTTTATTCAAGAAAAGTTTAAATATAAAAAGCTATTATCAAAGACTATCAGAGCCTACCCCCAAGAGAAACAAACTTTATTGGATTAAAGAAATGAGAAATGATAAGACAATATTAAATAATTTCTAGAAAAGACTTAAGTAAAGCAAAAAGATGAATAGCAATGTGAAGAAAATATTTGCAATTCATATTTTAGTCATGGAGCTATCTAAGTTGTGATGAGCTCAGTGGGATGTGACTAACAAATGCATCATTTAAGTAGAAAGAAACATGAGAAAAATTTTAAATTACCTAATAAAAAAGTATGCAAAATAAAACTGTAAAGTCTATAGTTTTGCCTTCTTAATGGTAGTGAAGAAAAGTTTTAATAATATACATCAAAAATTAAAATGCACATACCTCTGTCTAGCAATTCTACATATAGAAAATTTTCTTATGGGTCTCTTCACCGAATTGAAAACTATAATTGTAGTGGTTTACTCCTTTCAAGGTCATGATAATTACAAAAATCTGGATGCAACTTAAAGTTTCTCTGTGATGTATGCCCAAGGTAAATTATAGGACATATTTTCAGAATAATGCTTTATAATCATTTTAAAAAATGGGGGACTTGTTTATGTGAAGGGGAACATCTTTAAGTTGTATTATGAATAAAAGAAAAATGTAGAAAGTGTGAATACTTACTACTATTTAATTTATAAAATAATGAATATGTACAGATGTTATAACCTACCTGTGGAAAATGCAAAATAAACCAGTACGAATGTCACAATAGAAAGGCAGAGGAGAGGAAGATGGTGGAATACAGGAAGTCCTGTTTCTGGCTGCTTTGTGGTGTGAAGTTGAGAGAGCAGAATGGAAGCTTCTCCATGGGGTTTCACCTAGATGGAGTACAGCATCTCAGAGAGTGTGGGACAACCCCCTACACAGTGGATTTTTGCAGAATTAACCAGTGCTATGACCACCCACACAGAAATCAGAGCCTCTGGGCCCCAGTAGGTCTCCGAACTTGGGACCCAAAGCCTGCAGTTCTAGTTCATGCACTGCTCACAAGTGGCTTAGTGGAAATACCTGTAGGAACCTCTGCAGAACTCCAGACTGTGTGCCACTCCCATGCAGGTCTTGCGTTTGCTGCCTGTCTACAGCATAAGGCCATCGCCCAGCTCCCACCACCTCACCAGACATCCTGGCACTGGAGGCAGACCGACTTGAAAAACAGTCCTGGCCATTTTTTGGTGGGCGTGGCTGTCTCGGATTGCCATTTGAGCAGGTACCCGATTTCCAGTCCCCTCCACCTCCAGCAGTCATAACTCGACACAGTGGCCACCCAACACAAAAACAGCTCTCAGTTGCACAGGAGTGTAGTGTGAACAGGGTGCCATCCACCTTGAATGACCCTGGGGATGAGAGGTCCCACAGTTGGGACCTGATAAGTAAGAGAACAGGGGAGACGAAGGTCTGGAGCATAACAGAGAGACAAGGATCTGGGAAATCTCTGGGCAAGAGAGGGAGAGGATACCAAGGGCTCAAGTCAGATGAGTGGTTGCAGAGAAAGACCTGTGAGGTGCTATTTCCCTGCTGGGACTGGTGGGCCTCACTCCCTGCTTCCAGACACTCCACACCAGGTCCAGTCTTCACACCCTGGTTACCTATATCATCCTGAGGGCAGAGACTGGATGGGAAGAAAGAGAAATAGATCTTAAGAGTGTTTTTTCTTCTTCTTCTTCTTCTTCTTCTTTCTCTTTTACCCTTCTATCCTCTGGCCCTCACATCCCCAACATATGTAAAACCAAGAACTTTGCATGAAATAGAACTTTGAGGACTAATCACCTAAATAATATAATATAGAGGAATTGCATAAGCCTTTTTTTCTTTTTCTTCTCTCTTTTTTCCTTCTTTCTTTCCCTTTCTTCTCATTTTTTTTCTCTTCACCATCCAAATTTTACTGTTTTACATCCTGTATTTTTAAATACATATGTGTGTTTGTTTTGTGTACTCTACTGTCTTTCCACATAATTGTCTACCCCAAATTACTTCCTATCTATTCTCCTGCTACTAACTTTCTTCACTAAATTTCTTCTTCACATTTCCTAAGATATATTAACTCTATACCTTCACATTTTTTCCTCTCAGCGTATCATCCTATACCTGACACAGAGTTCATTGTCCACCACCAGAATCTGTAACCTTTTTATGAAACTACTGATTATATTTTAAATAATAAATAAATCCAACATTTCTGGGCATTGAGACTAATAAATGTCTTAAGAAAAATAATTTATTCATAGGTGACATATTGTTGATATAGGGATCTGTTAACATTGTCCTTCCCCACAAAGGAGAGAACTTGGAACCCTATAAGAACACTACAAATCTATAGAGCAAAAACAATTACACACCAGATTTACTGAGCTGGAAAGAAAGACACGTGAATAACATAAAAAGATAAGGGAAGAAAGCATCACAAACAAATCAAGACAACACATCATTAGAAGAATAGGCAGCTATAGCAGAAAAAAATTACAGAGAAAAAATTCAGGATATACATGGGTAAATGTTTTGAGATCTCAAAGAAGACATAATAGACCAATACAGGCAGTGGGAGATCACTTCAACATTGAGCTACATAAACAAATCCAAGAAGTAAAAGATCACCTCAACAAGGAGGTAGAGATTCTAAAAAAAAGAAAAAAGAAATCCTTGAAATGAAAGAAATAATAAGCCAAATTAAAAACTCAAATGAAAGCATACCAACATAGTAGACCAGTTGAAAGATAGGATATCAGACAGCGAAGATCAAATAAATCATCTTGAAAAGAACATAGACCATGCAGCAAAAATGATAAGAAACCACAAGCAGAACATTCAAGAAATATGGGATAGCATAAAAAGACCAAGTTTAAGAGTTATTGGGATAGAGAAAGGCATAGAGGTTCAAACCAAAGGAATGATGATCTACTCAATGAAATAATATTAGAAAACTTTCCAAACACGAAGAATGAATTAAAAATCCAAATTCAAGAAGCCTACAGGACATCAAGTGTACAAAATCACAACAGACACACACCAAGGCACATTATAATAAAAATGCCAAATATATAGAATAAGGAGAGAATTTTAAAAGCCAAAAGAGAAAGGAATCAGATTACATATAAGGGAAAACCAATTAGGATAATGGAAGATTTTTCAACACAAACCCTGAAAGCTAGAAGATCCTGGAACAACATATATCAAGCTCTGAAAGATACTGGGTGCCAAACAGGAATCTTGTATCTAGCTTTAGATTTGAAGATGAAATAAAAACCTTCCACAATAAACAAAGTTAAAAGAATTTATAGTTAGAAAATTGGCACTACAAACCATCCTTGGCAAAATATTTCATGAAGAGGAAATGAAAAAAACAGCAATGAAAATTAGCAGGAGGGTAGTACACTAAAGGAAAAATTAATCAAAGAGGAAAACCAATTCAAGTAAAATAAAAAAAATAAACAAATATGTCTGGAAATACAAACCATGTCTCAATAGTAACAATAAATGTCAATGATTTAAACTCACCAATCAAATGACATAGGCTAGCAGATTGGATAAAAAAAAAAAAAGACCCAACAATATGCTGGCTCCAGGAGACTCATCTGATAGGAAAGACATACACAGACTGAAGGTGAAAGGTTGGGAAAAATCATACCACTCAGACTGCAGAAGCAAGCGGGGTTTTCCATACTCATATCAAATAGACATCAAGCCAAGATTAATCAAAAGGGATAAAGATGGACAAACTTTATGAAAACTACACCATTCACAATAGCCTTACATACTGCTCAAGGGAATCATACCCCAACAATACATAACAATCATAAATATATATGTCCCAAACAATGGTGCAGCTATGTTCATCAAACAAAGTCTTCTCAAGTTCAAGAGTCAAATTGACCACAACACAATAATCTTGGGTGACTTTAACATGCCTGTCTCACCACTGGATAGATTTTGCAAATAAAAGTTGAATAAAGAAACTATAGATCTCAATAACACAATCAATAACTTAGAATTAACTGACATATACATAATATTTCAACCTGCATCAAGCAGATGCACTTTCTTCTCAGCAGCACATGGATCCTTCTCTAAATAGACCATATCCTATGTCACAAAGCAACTCTTAGCAAATACAAAAAAAGTAGAGATACTACCATGCATTTTATCAGATTATAATGGAATGGAGTTGGAAATGAATGACAGAATAAAAAATAAAAATTTCTCCATTACCTGAAGACTAAACAATATGCTACTGAATAAACAATAGGTCACAGTAGACATGAAGGAGGAGATTTGAAAATTATTAGAGGTAAATAAGAACACAGACACAACATATCAAACTCTCTGGGACATTATAAAAGCAGTACTAAGAGGAAAATTCATTGCATGGAGTTCATTCCTTAAAAAAAGAAAAAGTCAACAAATAAATGACCTCACACTATGTCTCAAAGCCCTAGAAAAAGAAGAATAAACCAGCAGCAAAAGCAGTAAATGGCAAGAAACAATTAAAATTAGAGCTGAAATCAATAAAATCAACACAAAAGAAACAATTGAAAAACTTGACAAAATGAAAAGTTGGTTCTTTGAAAAAATAAATAAAATTGACAGATCCTTAACCACACTAATGAAGAGAAGGTGAGAGAGAACTCAGATTACCAGCATTCATGATGAAAAAGGTAATATCACAACACACACTACAGAAATACAGAGGATAATTAGAAATTATTTTGAAAACTTATACTCCAATAAAATAGAAGACATTGAAGACATCAACAAATTTCTAACTCATACGATTTGCCCAGATTGAGTCAGGAATATATAGACAATTTAAAAAGACCAATATCAAGTGAGGAAATAGAAGAAGCCATTAAAAGATTACCAACCAAGAAACGCCCAGGACTAGATGGATACACAGCCAAGTTCTACAAGACCTTTAAAGAAGAACTAATACCAATACTCTTCAATTTATCTTAGGAAGTAGAAAAGGAGGCAGTAATTCCAAACTCATTCTGAGGCCAATATCACCCTGATCCCAAAACCAGGCAAAGACACATCAAAGAAAGAAAAACTTCAGACCAATATCTCTAATGAACATAGATGCAAATATTCTCAATGAAATCCTGGCAAATTGAATAAAAAAACATATCAAAAAATTGTGCACCATGATCAAGTGGGATTCATCCCATGGATGCAAGGTTGGTACAACATATAGAAATCAATAAATGTAATGTATCATATCGATAGACTTAAAGGTAAGAAACAAATGATCATCTCAATAGACACAGAAAAAGCATTTGACAAAATAACCCACCCCTTTATGTTCAAAACACTAGAAAAAATAGGGATGACAGGAATATATCTCAACAACATAAAGGCTATCTACGCTAAGCCTCAGGCCAACATCATTCTAAATGGAGAAAAATTGAATACATTCCCTCTAAAAACTGGAACAAGACAGGGATGCCCTCTTTCACCACTTCTATTCAATATAGTTCTTGAAACACTGGCCAGACCAATTAGATAGACAAAAGATATCAAAGGGATGTGTATAGGAAAAGATGAATTTACATTAGCACTATTTGCTGACGATATGATTCTATATCTAGAGGACCAAAAAAACTCCACCACAAAATTTCTAGAACTAGTAAATGAATTCAGCAAAGTAGCAGGATATAAAATCAACACCCATAAATCAAAGGCATTTCTGTACTCGTGACAAAGCCTCTGAGAAAAAAATGAGAATAACTACCCCATTCACAATAACCTCAAAAAACAAATAAGATACTTGGGAATCAACTTAATGGAAAAGGTGAAAGATCTATACAATAAAAAAATATAGAACCCTAAATAAAGAAATTAAAGAAGACTTTAGAGTATGGAACGATCTCCCTTGATCCTGGATAGGCAGAATTAATATTATCATAATGACCATACTACCAAAAGCACTACAAAGATTTAATGCAATTCTGTAAAATCTAAATCCCAATGGCATTCCTAATAGAAACAGAAAAAGCAAACATGAAATTCATCTGGAAAAATAAGAGACCCAGAATAGCTAAAGCAATCCTTAGCAGGAAGAGTGAAGCAGGTGGCATTGCTATACCAAATCTTAAACTATACTACAGAGTAAGAGTAACAAAAACAGCATGATATTGGCACCAAATCAGACTGGTAGACCAATGGTAAAGATTAGAGGACACAGAGACTAACCCACTAAATTACAATTATCTTATATTAGACAGAGGTGCTAGAAACATGCATTGGAGAAAAGATAGCATCTTCAACAAATGGTGCTGGGAAAACTGGAAATCTATATGCAACAAAATGAAATTAAACCCATATCTCTCACCACGTGCAAAACTTAACTGAAAATGGATCAAGGACCTAGGAATTAAACCAGAGACTCTGTGTCTAATAGAAGAAAAAATAGGCCTAATCTTCATCATGTGGGATTAGTTCCCAACTTCCTTAATAAGACTCCTATAGCACAAGAATTAAAACCAAGAATTGATAAATGGGATGGAATCAAACTAAAACGTTTTTTCTAAGCAAAAGAAACAATATATAAGATGAACAGAGAGCCTAGATCCTGCGAGCAAATTTTTACCCCTCACACATCTGATAGAGCTCTATCTCTAGGGTATATAAATAACTCAAAAAGCTAAACACCGAAAAAACAAATAACCCAATAAATAAATGGGCCAAGTACCTGAACAGACACTTCTCAGATGAGGATATACAATTAATCAACAAATACATGAAAAAATGTTCATTATCTCTAGCAATTAGAGAAATGCAAATCAAAATTACTCTAAGATATCACCTCACTCCAGTCAGTATGGCAGCTATTATGAAGACAAACAACAATACGTGTTGGTGAAGATATGGGGGAAAAGATACATTCATACATTGCTGGTGGGACTGCAAATTGGTACAGCCAATATCAAAAGCAGTATGGAGATTACTTAGAAATCTGGGAATGGAACCACTATTTGACCCAGCTATCCAACTCCTCGAACTATACCTAAAGGACTTAAAAACAGCATACTACAGGGACACAGCCACATCATGTTTATAGCAGCACAATTCACAATAGCTAAACTGTAGAGCCAACCTAGATGCCCTTC
Organism: Ictidomys tridecemlineatus; assembly: GCF_052094955.1. Lineage (NCBI taxonomy): Eukaryota > Metazoa > Chordata > Mammalia > Rodentia > Sciuridae > Ictidomys > Ictidomys tridecemlineatus. The sequence continues at coordinate 72,157,334 of NC_135487.1, read as the reverse complement.
AGTGGATAAATGGATAAAAAAATGTGGCATATATACACAATGGAATTTTACTCAGTAATAAAAGAGAATAAAATCATGGCATTTGCAGATAAATGGATGACGTTAGAGAAGATAATGCTAAGTAAAGTTAGCCAATCCCCCCAAAACAAATGCAAAATATTTTCTCTGATATAAGGAGGATGACTTATAGTGGTGTAGGGAGGGGAAGCATGGGAGGATAGATGAATTACAGATAGGGAAGAGGGGTGGGAGGGGAAGGGAGGAGGTGGGGAATATGTAAGGATAGTGGAATGTGATGGATATCATTATCCAAAGTACATGTATGAAGACACAACCTATTTTATATACAAACAGAAATATGAAAAATTGTGGTATATATGTGTAATAAGAATTGTAATGCATTCCACTGTTGTGTATTTAAAAAAATAAAATCAATAAATAAATAAATAAGGAAGGTACTTGTATAGTTGAGGTGAAAGAAGAGAGAATGACTAACTTTACACTATATATTCTTTCATGACTTTAGCACTTCATATGGATTTGTTATATTCAAACAAATATAAATACAATTACCAAAATTAAAATGAAATAATATGTGCCTGGGAAAATCCCAGCACAGAATGAAAATGTTTAATACTACTAGAAATAGCAAAAGTCAGCTCAACTAGAAAAGTCTGCTCCTGACAACAGGGGACTAGAGAGCACAAGACATCCTGATATTTTGTTTTTCATTATGACCTTTCAATATGGGACCAGTATACGTTCAGATAAAAGTCTCATGTGATATTGACTTGATATTAATAAATCATATTAATAAAGGAGAGAATTTTTTTCATTAGAGTCAACTCAACATTTATAGGAATTCTTCTTTCTTTTTTTTTCCTGTGTGGCTAGGGATTGAACCCATGGTCTTGCATGCCAGGCAAGTACTGTATCAACTAAGCTAAATCCCCAGGCCAACATTTTAGTAATTATTTCCAGGTGTCTAGTTCTTCAGACTTACAGCCAGAATGAACTGCTAGTAATTCTACAAGCTGGGCATGCTCTCGTGACTCTGGACCTTTACAGATACACAGAGGCTTCCTCATCAGCCCAGCTTCCTCACTTCATCCTTTATTTGCCAACCTATGGGTACTCCTTGATGCTTCCTATCTCTGACTTCCTGAGACAGGATGGGGCATGCCTCTTCTGTGCTGCCACTGTGCCATATTGTCACTCCTACTCTAGAACTTATTTTTATATAATTGTGACATGGAAAATGCCTTTGTGCTTCTGTCCATCACCTCTTGATCTCAGGTATATGGTCTTCTTCATCACCCAATCTTTACTTCCAAATACAAAGGCCATAAGTACCAGGTGTGGACTGTTTAAACACATGAGATGCCCTTCAGTAGGGCCCCAGTTGACCATGTCTCCACCACATTTCTCAATTTCTAGGGCTCTCCAGATAAAGGAAATATTTGAGGAACTTGTGCAGAAGGGACTCACTGCAACAGAGGGGACCTACCTGTACAGTGAAATGAAACTGCTGCCTATTATCTCTGCAGGACTGGACACCCCATGTCCCTGAGATCCTCAAGTTTTTTACTCATAGTAAATACCCAGGAATGAAGTCACTGCTTTAATTCCTAGCAAAAATATGATTTTAATATAATAGTCAAAGTGCCCTAATCACATAAACCTCACTTCTGCCCTATTCTTTCTATCAGTCCAGGTTGGTTCTACTGAAATAAAATCAGGCATTTTATATGAAGATAAAAATCTCACTGAAAATAATACCCACAGGCTGTGGTTTTATTATAATATTATAATTTTATTTATAATATTATTATGTGGAATCTGCATATTGTCCACAGAACCGGGAGACAGCAGCATTGTAAATACTCTGTATTTCATCCTTCCCATTAAGGTCCTTAGAGCACACCTGTGCTATCTTAGGGTCTTAAAGTAATGGTCAGTCACCTTCAGTTTGCCCAACTAAAGCATGTAAACTGAGGCTTCTTCCACTGGCAACAGAATTCCTGCTGCAGAGCTTGCTGATCTCTCTAAGGAATCCCCTGAACACTGCACATTGGGATGGTCTGGTGAAGGACAATGAGGGGGCAGGCAAAAGCTCTAGTGCCCCATCACATCTCTCCAACTCACATGACCAGCAATTCAATATGAAACCCTCAACAAGGAAATGTTGGCATATAATTATAGCTATTTTTATATAAGGATGGGGTCAGAAGTGAGGTTAAAAAAAAATTGTAAAAGAAGAGTAAAAAGACTTCCCCACCCACCCAGTTTAAATCTTAGATATAATTTGTCATCTGTTGGGTTAACGTTTATGGACACCCAAAAGAAGTTTGTAGGCAGAAGACCCCTCGCATACTTGAAAATAAACTATTTCAAGCACTTCTCAACAATTTTGTAGGAAGACAACTGTGCACCACATGTCTACAATGGTATTTGGCCATTTCCAAAATGCCTTGTGCATTTTACCAGATTGTGTCCATATCCCACCCTGCCACCTTCTCACCTGTTGGGCTGAATTTGAGCAATTTCCAATAATTGGTGACTTTAAGAATCTTTTCTCTGTTGGAGTTGAAATTAGGGTTGGGAATGTGTTTGGAATGCAAAGAAAAACTGAGCAGATCTCTGAATACTAGCAGTGGAAGTAACATAAGGAAGCAGGAACGCTGAGACAGTTGCATGGTCTCCTTGTGGCCTCCTCAGGCTCAGATTACATTCTGTCACACAAGCAAATGTCCCTCAGAGGGGGGAAGTAAGACCATGTGACCAAGCTGCCTGCATCCCCCTGAGAGGCCTATGTGAAGCAAGGTCTCTTCTAGGGGGAACTTGGAGAGGTTCTGAGGAAGGTTTTCTAGCCTTTTAATTAGACCAAAAGCAGCATCCTCTGTGGAGTGAGGGGTCCCCTTCAGTCCCTGGAACATGGCACAAGTGCAGTGAGCTTCTAGGACAGCTGTGCCTTCTGTCATGTTCAAGCACCTCCTTACTTCTCTTAAGTAATCACGTCCTGAATCCCACACGAGGAAGCCCACTGACTTCATTATTTCCTTCATTTCCTGTGTGACTGAGAGTCTGAGGGATGATGAAGTCAAGCACACAACAACCAATGGGCTGAGTTGTGAGCAGTCTAGATGGTTGTTACTCACACAAGTGGGCCACTGACTATCTGCTTGGACAGTTGGGACAGATTCAGAGAACTTACTATGTGGCTGTCTCAAAGGCAAAAACAGAGGATGATTAAACTCAGGTCATTGTAGGGAAATCAGTTATGGGAGACATTTGGAGTTATGTGTAAAACAAAGCTGTCACAATGTATCCTGTGACTGCCCAGTGTCCTCTGTCATTTCCAGGCAATGGTGAGCTGATGAACTGGTGAGATAAGATGGCTGGAGGAAGCCCTAGGAGAAGAAATTTCTGCTTGGCTACAGTGTAGCTTAAAGCATGCAGGACAAAAGAGTGTGAGCAGTTGGGACATGCTGGGGACTGCCCATTAAATGTCTGATGTTGGTGAATACCAGAACCCCCTTGCCTGCTCTCAGTGCTACTTTCAATGACTAGATGCCACCAAGGGGCATATCAAACTAAGTGACCCTCTGCAGTGATGTCAGATGGACTACATGGGCCCTCTCTCATTATGGACACTTGAAAGTTTGAGGTCAATCTGCTATCAGTCAAAAGTTAGGAGACTGATCTGGGTGCAATTCTCTGGAAACTTCCCTGGGACCCCCAATAATACTGGAGGGAGGAGACATATGCTGTCCCTCTCCTCTTTAAGAGAACCCACTTTCTTCCTTGGGAGTATCACTCATTTCCTTTTCCTATTCCTTCTAATAAACTCATGTCTGTTACTCTGAGTGATAAATCTGAAATCTTTTTTTACTTGACTGTGTGTTTGAAAGGGGGCCTTCATGCTCTCTCAGTTTCCTAGATATCGCAGCCCTATAACAGAGAGATTTTCGTTTTAATCAGATGGATTTCCAACTCTGAATCTCGTTCAGTGACTTGCTTGGTGTAGTTCAGTGGATTTAGGAAGACATACATCACTTACCTCCTTTCTGATCTGTTTTCTTGCTTGGCAAAAAGGAAAATATACACCTCATTTCATGAAGCAACACAGTGAGGTCTAAATGATATATGTACAGAATGTGGCATTAAAAAGCAGTTGCTGAATAGCAAAGATAATTGTTATTCACTCAACAAACAGAAGCATTTTAGAGAAGTTCATGATAGCGTGGGTTTTGAAACAAGACATCTTGGGTTCAAATTTTGTTTATTAGGTCTACTATTTTAACAAGTTGTTAAATTTCTCTGTAACATTGTGGTAAAAGAATTTATTTCAAGAATAAAATAGGACAATGTCTGTAAAGATTATCATAGTCACATGTGCAGTAAGTGAAAGTGATCCTCATCTTTTTTCATTACATATTAAATATTAAGTGCCAGGATTTGGGTTAGGTGCTTAGAATCAGAGGTGGTTAAGATGTAGACGTATCCCTCAAGGCACTTACAGTCCTCGGTTACTAAACAAGGGTAACTAGATCCATTGTGAATGAATCCCTGGGATTACAGGTATGTGCAACTGTACCTAGTGGGCAAACAGATTTTAGGATCTCTTCCCATTGTGTTTCCAAGTGGCTCTATTACCACCCTGGAGGAAAGAGGCTAGGCTACAAGGTTGCTGCTCCAGAAATATTCAGAGTCAAATTGGTAGTAAAATAGACTTTATCCAAAACCAACTTTAAAGGAACAGAGAGAAAATTTATTTACTTCAAAATGTTCCATTTTTGAAATACCTGAAAGTGAGCAGAGGTTTAAAGGAGGGGAGGCAGGGGAGAAGGGACATGAGACAAAAGGCAGGAGATGTTCATGTGTGGATTTGGTTGGCCTGTGTTAGCCTGAACTGTGGGACAATCTCTGCTCCCAAGCAGCTTCTCTGGAGCCTGGGGGGGTCGGAGGGGGACACACACAGCCTCATCCACAGCCTCCACTCTCAGCCTGAGGAAGCCACTCCCAATTTCAGATGGAAGGCATCCAAATTCAGCCTGTCTCAAATGGAAGGTTGAAACTGAGAAATCCTATAAAATCCTCCCATCCGCATTCTCTGGAATTTCTCTTACGGCTGCTAAGTCATTGTTTTGTATTCAGTTCTTTCACTTGCCTGTTAGATTCTTTTTTTTCCAGAAATAACTTTTTGTATAAATGTCTCCTCATCAGTTCACTGAAGGTAGTCTGCAAAGTCCCAGGAGCAGTAAGGTAATAAAACAAAGTGGCAGAGAAAGAGGAATGAGAAAGCAGTGTGGCCAAACTGAGAAGGGAAGGAGCCCATCAGCACTCTTCACCTCCTGGAGGCTGCCTTCTCCCCAGCTCTAAAGGTTCCTCACTCCAGGTGAGACTAGGGCAGGGGTGGGACATGGTTCATCAGGTGAATTGGTTCTCTCTGAAATGGATGTGTCCCAGAGAGGCTACTCCGGAGCCAGATGTGGGAGAGGAGCTCCCTTACAATCCTGGGGATATCAAGAGGTAGCCTGTCATTCGTTTATATCTCCATTCTACAGATTTTTTATTTCTTTTATCCTATCTCACTTATGGGAGACTTTTACACTCCTTTTAATTTTATGAAATTTACAAATTATTCAATTCTCTAGCTCTGGTTAAAGAGGAAGTATCAGCATTTGTGTATATGACACTCTATACAAAACTGAGTTCACAGGAACACCAAGCCTGATTCATCAGCCCATATTGTAATAATGTCTTCATAACCTGAAATAAACAGCAAATGAGGATAATAAGCAGTAAATAAAAAACAGTAAATCTTCATCCAATGAGAATACAAATTCTGGTAACACAACAGAGCCAAAAGTCAACAGACTAAAGGTCAGACTTGAGACACAGGCTCCAGTGAAAGGCTGGTGAATGCTGAGGCATAGCAAAGAGTTAAGAAGGAGCGAGTGGGCAGCAGAAGGGCCCTGGGAGATTGGCAGGCTCTGCACAGCCAGAGGAGGCAGCCACTGGGGAGCCTGAGTCCCGCAGTCTGACCAGACCCTGCCCAAGAACAGGCCTGCAAGAAACCAGGATCAAGTCTGGGATGCAGTCTATGTTACAGAGAGAGATTTGGCCCTACATTCTCCCAATGAAGGTAGCACTAATGGAGGGAAGTGGGCGTCCCAATGTTCACTGCTCCAGAAATCTTCATCATCTACTTTATATAAAAAAAGAGTTTTTATTAAAAAAAAAAAACAGATTTGAAGGAAAAGAGAAGAAACTTATTGTTTGTAAAGTTCCTTTTCTCTCATAGCAGAAGCAAGAGCAAAATAAGGGGAGAAAAATGGCAGGGGGAGAATCCCCTGAAAACCAAAGGGGAGATCAGCAGAGTAGAGGCAAGGGATTGAGGGGCAGGGAGGACAGAGGGGAAAAAGGAAGGAACAGTCAAAGGATTTGACCAAATTATCTTGTGTAAATATATGAATATACCACAGTGAATTCCACCTTTGTGTCTATCTATAAAGCACCATCAACTAAACAGAAGGAAGACCTGTAGGGTAGAGGAAGAGGAAAGAGGGGAGAAAAAGAGAATGTACTAGAACTGAAATGGAGGAAACTATATTCCATGCATATATGATTATATCAAACCCCACTATAATACATAACTGTAATGCTCTAATAAAAACATTAAGAAAAAAAGAAGAAGAAGATATAGGTCATGTTTCTCCTATAACAACTTGGCTTAGCTTAGATTTTGCAACTACAAGGTAAATGAGACCATATATCACAAATTTCATAAAACCCATGTACTTGAAATAAGCATCTTGGCAAAATTACAGATGTTGTATTTCAAAAGAGCAAAATTGAAAATAAAATGAACAAGTATAAAGTGATACTAAAAAAAAATCCCTCTTGTAAATCTCTGAAGGTGAGCAAAGCTTTTAAAGGAGAAGAGGCAGTGAGGTGGGACAAAAGGCAGGGATACACACATGCAGATTTCACCTGTGCTAGACAGGCCTGGTGAGGGGCAATCTCCATTCTCAGCTTCCTGGGCACCAATTAGGCTGTGGAGTGATTGGTCAACCACTCAGCTTCTATTCTCAGAATAAGGAACTTGTTCTCAATTTTAGGGCAGGGTAAATGTAATCCATTTTAATATTTCCATTTAATGTGTAAATTCAGACAATTCTGCTTTGGTTAGTCCAAAGATGTATGTATGAACAGGAATGGCCTCCAAAAGATTTGGGGAAATTCTGGGCAGCAAGATCAAGTTTTCTGATTTATATTTATACCTATCTTTCTGAGTATTTTTTTTAAAAAAAATGCATTGGGTTCTATTAGGGAAGTAATTATAAGGTAGCTCCTCTTTGTAATTGTTTAGTTTTAATTGGGGACTGATTATGGCAGTGGAAATGGTCAAAGTGGATCACATCTGAACATGTTTTGAATGTCAAATCCAAAATGCTTGATAATGAAGGGAATATGGATGTATGGAGGAAATAAGAAGAATGTTTTCAGCCTATCTCCACAGTTTCAAGCTCAACAACGACTCAGATGGTATACTACTTACTGCCATAGTAATAGCAGGAGGACTAGGTTTTCAGAGTGGATGCAGTCGTTTTTATTTATTTAATCTGGAGTTTCATGTGATGTATATAGTAAGGGATATCATACAGGCATTTAAATATACAAATCCAGAATTTAAAGAAGGAAAGACAAATCACAAGTCATACATAGAGAAATTACTTATTACTATAGAAAGAGCAGGCCCAGAATGGAGTTGCGAAGTGCTGTTTCTTGTAGTATGACAGCTACTCTAACTTACCTGAGGCTAAGTTTTACTGGGGTGAGAGGTTTTCAGGGCTGCAACCAGCAATGCCCTAGTAAAACTGGGTAAACTGGTCACCTATCAGAACTCTCGTAAGAGCATATTTGGGAAGACCCATTTATATAGACCAGACACAGGGCTGGTTACCTATACTACAAGGAAAGAAAAAAAAGCACTGAATTTTCTCCTTGCCCTTTTTTATACATAGCAACAAAAGGAAATTGGAAGTAAAGGGGAGAAAAGAAGTGAAAAAATAACTATGAAGGGTTATAAAAGACATATACCTAATATCTAGGTCCTAAAAATATTTACCCTGATCCATTTGACCCAAATCTTCCTTTTAGGAAAAAAGGGACAAAAAGAAGGTTTAATCTCCTGTGAACCTAGAGATTAACAGATTATTCCATCATTGTTATTCCTAATGAAATTGTTAAAATTATTTTTTGTGACCCTTGCATGAAACTATAATGAGTACTCTGTCCAGTCACTATTTTTAAAAATTATTTTTATAGGTCTACACAGCCTGGTGTTGACCTATATCAATGCCATCAGCAGTGGGGATCTGCCCTGCATGGAAAATGTAGTCCTGGCCCTGGCCCAGATAGAGAATTCTGCTGCTGTGCAGAAGGCCCTTGCCCACTATAACCAGCAGGTGGGCCAGAAGGTGCAGCTGCCCACAGAGACCCTCAAGGGACTGTTGGACATGCACAAGGACTGTGAGAGAGAGGCCATACAAGTCTTCATGAAGAACTCTTTTAAGGATGTTGGCCAAAAGTTCCAGAAGGAATTAGGGGTATGTTTGGTGTTCTGTGTCATGACAGGCAGAAAAATATTGGTCCTTCTTGAGAAAAGTATTCTTCTTGGACCACAGAACAGTAAAACTCATTGATGTATACATATTTGCAATCATTATTGAAAGATTATGCCTAGTCTTCACTCTATAAAAATCCAAGATTCCCACAAAAATTATTTTTGTTTATTTCTCAACAGTGCATTTTATGCTTTTAGCAATTACCTAAATTGTACAATGCATTTATAAAAAGATTCTTAATTTAGTTTTGTTCTTTTACAGTGAAAGAAGACACATTATTGTTGTGTTCCCTGCTAGTTATCTGGGGGAATGAAATTCTTTTTAAAATAATCCTAATAATTTATTGCTTTTTATGTATGCTGACAGAAAAAAAATAGAAAACCAAGAGAGATACACTGATAATAAGATCTTTTTTTTTTTTTTTTTTTTTTTTTTTTTTTTTTTTATTGATTGTTCAAAACATTACAGAGCTCAAGACATATCATCTTTCATACATTCGACTCAATTGAGATTTGAACTCCCCAAATACATAATACAGACTCACTTCTGTTACATACTGACGTTTTTACATAATGGCATATTAGTGACTGTTGTATTCTGCTACCTTTCCTATCCCCTACTATCCCCCCTCCCCTCCCCTCCCCTCCCATCTTCCCTCTCTACCTCCTCTGCTGTTGTTCAGTTCTCTCCCCTTTTTTCCCCCCACCCCCTTTCCCCTCATAACCTCTTATAATTTTGTGTATCACTGAAGGTCTCCTACCATTTCCATATGTTTTCCCTTCTCTCTTCCTTTCTCTCCCCCCATTCGTCTTAGTTTACTGGTAGTCTTTTCCTCATGCTCTTCCTTCCTGTTCTATTCTTAGTGGCTCTCTTTATATCAAAGAAGACATTTGACATTTGTTTTTTAGGGCTTGGCTAGCTTCACTTAGCATAATCTGCTCTAATGCCATCCATTTCCCTGCAAATTCTATGATTTTGTCGTTTCTTAGTGCTGCATAATACTCCATTGTGTATAGCTGCGATAATAAGATCTTTATGTAAAAAAATGTCCATTTTTGTTAATTTTTCCACCATGGAATCCATATCTTTCACAACAAAGTGTATAATTATGATATAATCATCATTACTTCATTAGCCTATTATAAAATATTATAAAATATTCTCATATTAAAGAATGTATTAATTAATTATTTATTTTTACTCAGTACTTCTAGAAAGTCACCCTGGCCTACAGTCTGCATCACCTCATATAATCTACAGGATGGTTATTGCTCCTTCTGGTTCACAGACATGGAATCCTCAGTCCATACACATCAAGGTCACAAAGTCCCAGTGAGGTGGGTTCAGAAAATCCATGTAGGCTTGCCTCACTCCCATGCCTGTGCTCTGAAATAGTCCTGAAATTAGAAACCTGAAAGATAAATGCTTCATATGAAATAATACCTGTGCTTTAGAATGACTCTCTGAAAGCAGGAAATCTAGGGGAAGACAGCTTCAGAAAATCACACATAAAAAATTTTTGCAGCAAGCACTTTTCTTAGGGATGTTATAGGATGTCATGGTGAAGTGAAGAGAATGTTCCCATTTAGATGCCACAGTTTCTACAGGAGAAGCATTTCCCAGTAGCTGTGATTAGCCTTCTGCTCAGGGGTTCACTTTTCTGACTGTGCTGTTTGGTAGCTTTACAGGTCCAACTGGAAGGAAAGCGAGAGGACTCTTGTAAGCAAAACAGGGAAGCATCACCAGATAGTTGCACAACTTTATTTCAGGATATTTTTGGTCCTCTAGGAGAAGAAGTGAAGTGGGGGACATTTTCTAAACCAGGTGGTTACCATCTCTTTATTTAGAAAAAATAAGAGCTGAAGAAAAACTAATATCAGGATCGTGGAAAGGGGATAGATGTAGCTGGTACCATCTCGGGGGAGAGTCTGTAAGGAAAATAATAAGAGACACAGAGACAAGATGCAGAGGCAGGAAAAATGGCTGCTTGTCCAAGTGGCCAGGTTTATGTATATCAATAAGTTACATTAGATCATTAGTACCATAACTACATTATTGTATATTCTATCAGTAAGATTGCTTATTTTGTAGTTACATTTTACAGTTACAATATGTAATGTCAGGAACTTTGTGCTGCTCTCAAGAAAGTCCATTGTTACTGTTAGGCAGGCAGAACCAGGAGCACTGGAGCCTGGTGAAACACTGTAGTTTCCTAACAAGCAAGTTCCTTTATTCCCAGAAACTATGTGCCTGAGATCAAAGTCGAGACTCATAAGACTCTAGCATAAAGCCTTCTCATACAGTCATTGCCACTGCAGCTAAATGTTGCACATTTTTTTAGTTATTTTACCAGTTCGTAGGAGAAACCACAGGGCATTCTAAGGGTGGGAAAGAGAGTTTATATTACCTCCCGGAAGTTTGCTCACCAGAGGAACACCTCTCTGTATATCTGCACAGTCAGAATCCCTTTAAGACTCTTTTAAATCCCCATGGAAACAAGGAAGACACTGGGCTTGGTATGCAGTACCTCTGCCTTTTATTTGCCCACTGACTGATTTATTCAGTAAGAGAGCTTACCATGAGAAACATAGGTTCTTTTTTGGAATCACAGAGTCCCCAAAGATGTTTATGAAATTCATTCATTCATCCAATCATCCAGCCATTCTCCAAGGATTCATTTTGACATGTGTGTAAGGTACTTGTCAAGTTGCTAGGAAAAAATAAATTTAAAGACAGAAATAAAAAGCAAATTCACTAAAGAAAAGTAAGTTCTTTCTAAGTACAAACAAGTAATAAACAAATTATATCTTACAAATAATTTTAATGACAGTAGCAATAAATACTTTTATTGCTCTTACTGTGTTCTAGAGTTTAAACCAATTAATCATCACATCAAATCAAAAAAAACTATTTATTATTAATATACCCATTAATTTAAAAAGAAAATTGAGGCACAGAAAAGTACAAGGACTGTCTCAAGATCACCCAGGTAACAAGTGGTACTGCTTGTATGCAAATCTGAGTGACATGATCTGAGCTGTTAACAATTTTTCTAGACTGGTATTCTCAGATTACATCAGTTAGAATAGGTTTGGCTACATATTATTTGAAGAGAAAAAGCACCAATGGCTTCAAAAGAGCAAAAGTTTCTTTCTTGCATCCAAGAAGTGAGGAGGAAAGCACCCAGTGCTTCTCTGATGATCCCATATTTGTCTTAGTCCCAGCATCTTTGTACAAGGTTTGCCTCAAACTGAGTTCATGTTTTAAGAGGGCTGTTTGTTTCAGCCTTTAGCTCCATTTTGTAGGTGGAAAAAAAGGAGGGGTGTGTTTTAAACAGGAGAAGGGCTATGATTAGACTCCCTTTAGGAACTTTCCAAGATTTACCGTGTAATATTTCTGATTATATTTTTGGCAAGAATTTAATCATTTGTGCACCCTAGCTGTAAGGGATGTTGAACATAAAATACAGTATTTTAACATGATTATATCAGATGAGGTAAAATTTCAGCAGATTATTCAAAGAAGCCAGTGAAACAAAAGGATATGTTGGAGAAGGAAGTTTCAAACAACAAAAAAGGTCCCTGAAGAATTCATTGGCTCATGTTCCAGGAGTAGCAAAAAAAAAATTATGTGCTGTGAGCAGGAAGCAAAGGAGAGTCTTCAGGAGATAAAACCAGAGGCCAGAAAAATGAGTGCTTCGAAGGACACTGAAATCAGCTTGAAATTCATTTGGCTGAACAGAAAGAACGTCAAAAGAAGGTTTTGAGTGTAAGAGTGATTTTTTTCTGAAAGTAATATGGCAAAACTCTTGTTGCTCTGAGGAGGACTGACTGTGGTAAGAGGTGATGATGCCTTGGGCTAGTGTATTTTGGTGCAATGCGTGACAAGTGACAGGTTCTGGTTATATGAGGGTGTGAAGGGAAAACAAGATATCAAGGATATAGTTGGATGAACTGTTACGAGTTGCTAAAACTGAAGTGACTGGGAAGGATCAGTTTGACGGGGAATCCAGGGTTAAGTTTTAGACCTAATCAATTTGAAATGCTACTTGAATTGTAAAGTAAATTGTTACATGGCTGGGAACACTTGAATTAAGAGATGTATTGCAGGTTGGTTTTTCTTTAATCCATAGTCTCTATTTCCTAATTTGAATGCTCCTGTTTAGGCTGAAAAGATGTTGCAAAAATACTTGGATTCAAAGGAGGAAGTGGCAGATTCACTCCTACAAACTGATCACTCATTCACAGAAAAAGAAAAAGAGGTTGCAGGTGAAAACAACCGAAAACACTGAGACTAGTTGGAAAGCCTAGAAGTGTTTGTTGACAGTATTGGTCCACATGAAATTATCATTATAAAGAAACAATAGCAGAAGGCGTGGTGGCCCATGACCCTAATTCAAGTAACTGGGGTGGTTGATGTAGGTGCATCAGGAGTTCAAAGCCAGCCTCAGCAGATAAGTGAGGCACTTAGCAACTCAAGAAGATTCTGTCACTAAATAAAATATTAAAAAGGGCTGGAGATGTGGCTCAGTGGTTAAGCACCCCCTGTTTTCAATCCCCAGTACCAAAAAGGAAAGAAAGAATGGAAGGAAGGAAGGAAGGAAGGAAGGAAGGAAGGAAGGAAGGAAGGAAGGAAGGGAGGGAGGGAGGGAGGGAGGGAGGGAGGGAGGGAGGGAGGGAGGAAGGAGGGAGGGAGAGAGGAAGAAAAGAAGGAAGAGAATAGCAAGTATCATTCTTAGTTATCTGGAAGTTTTACCTTAACTGGCATGTTCAATCATCGATCTTCTGATGCAAAATTTACCACAATTCTCAATGATATAAGAATTTTTTTAAAGGGTAAAAACACAAGAAATATGTACAACTTAACATCTGTATTTCTTTGCTTTTCTTCCTCAGTGGAACATATGAAGGCTGAATATGCAGAAGCTACAAAGAAAATGTTGGAAGAAATACAAAGGAAGAATGAGCAGATCATGGAACAGAAAGAAAAGAGTTACCAGGAACATGTGAATCAGTTGACTGAGAAGATGCAGCAGGACAGGGCCCGGGCAATGGGGGAGCAAGAGAGGACTCCAGCTCTGAAATTTCTGGTATTTGACCACAACATCTCAGTTTTCTCTTCCAGTGCCCCAAGTCAAAAAGAAAGTGTAAGGATGAGAACTTCATGCCTCCAAAAGAAGAATATCCCATCCAGTTACGCTACTACATTTCTCATCTCCCATCTGCTTTTATCTCTGTCCATCTCTGGTTATGAAAGTTTATCCAGTTGCTGAATAAAATACCATGAAATTTTTCCTTATGACATTGTTATTAAACAGTAGTTATTAATTACTAAGCATAGCACAAGTGCTGTAAGGCACTTGTGATCAAATCCTCACCTAATGGCTCAGAGACCATTATTTTCTCATTTGCTAAATAAGGACACTTTGATTCCATGAGCTATAGATAACCTTTTTACATCTGACTGCATAGTGATATACCCATCCTACTAAGCAGGATTTTTGTTTCTCCCAAAACTAGTATAACTTGATATCTGGGAGCATAATAGTGAGTAGAAGACTCTTGACAAACTACCCATTTTTTAAGTAAATTGGCTGAGTGTTCATATGGCCAATACATTCTGACTATCTGAGCACTACTACACTTTTGTACTGAATCTACATATTGGCCCAGGAATATCCTATGGGCTATTTCAGGCTCCGGTGGTTTCAACTTACTTCTGTTGCATCTGCCACCCAAACTTTGGAGACTTGTACTAAATTCTGATTCTGCATCACATAGCTACCTTCCCATTGCATTTTGTCTGTCCTTCTTACCTGGCTATACATGTGTTAATCAGAGATAAGGATATATATATATATATTTGTGATTGTGTGTGTGTATATATACACACACACAACCACAAATTGTGTTGAATATGAGTGAAGGGATTCAAGAATGGAATTATAGGCCATAGATATTTTAGAAATTATAAGACAACATCATTTCTGAAGCTGGAGCAAGCCCAGGGAAAATGTTAGCTGGAATAGGAAACTCAGGAGAAACTAAGACAGAGGGGGCAGGGGAGATGCAAGTTAAGGGAGGAAAGAATGTCAAGAACAAGTGTGAAAAGTTCTTGAGGGATTAATGGAAATACCCAAAGGGGAACTAAGAAGGCAATGTGGGAATCACAGTAAGCTGTACAAGTTTCCTTTAGGAACAGGATTGACTTCTCAAAGAGGGATTCAAGAATGAGAGCATGAAACTTCAGCAACAGATAAATCAAATCAGATGGAAAGCAGCAAACCATTAGCCATACCCACACCCTACCCTTTCCCATACCATGTAACATACTCTAAAGATCCAAGGAAGAAAAGAACTCTGTCCAGTCCCCTCTTCCCAGGGAATAAATCAAGCAGGGAACTTTAGAATGTGAAACAACTGCCACTCAACCAAACTGGCAATCAAGATGCATTTCTGTTGGACCATCAGAGTTAAAGTTTAAATATGAAAGCAATGTTTTCTTAACACCGATAATTGAAGCAATTTTATATTTGAAATCTTGAACCGGAACTCAAAAGAGAGATTAAATTGCATAACTGGGTTGCTTTCTACATTGAGGAGACGTCATGCAGTTCTGTTCAGAATGGATTGTTCCCCCCCACATGTTCCACCCTTTGATACTGTCATGCTGTTTTTCAAGATTTATTTTTGTTCTGGGACAAGATTAGAGTGTTTTCAACATGGGAAAATATCTGACAAAATTGAATAAACCTATTGGGCACATTGGAGTATCACACCTGACAAGTGGTCTTGGGTCTGTTAACACTGTCTGTTAAAACAGGGAAGATCCTGGACACCTCGCTTGGCTCCAGGACACACACAGTGGTCTCAGCTGGGTAGAGGCTGCATGGTCTGTAGGCAGTGATGGGACATCTGAGTACTGACAGAGGAAATTCCCCTGTTGAGAATGCAAGTCTGAGTGCAGGTTCCACTTCTCGGTTTAGTTATGTCCTTTGGGGAATTACTGCCTCATTCCTAGACCCTACATCTCTGTTTTCTAATCCCCAGTTTTTAGGTTTTTTTTTCCTTCCTACAGTTTAGAGAATAACTTCTACAATCACAAAACAAGAAGCTTTAATTCAAACTCAAAATAATTTCCTTTTTGTCCCTTTGAGAATCTTCACTATAATCTTATAAGATCTGAACCTTGCATCCTTTTATTCCTTCTGTCTTCCTACCATGACATCATTTCTTAAAAGTCACTTGGGTACATGTTTGCTATGACCTGATAACAGAATGTAAAATCAAGAATAATTTGTTGTTAAAATGTATTAACCCACCAAATAGTTTTAGAATGTGTATTGCTTAGGCTTCTCAATGGCTAATGACAATTTCCTTAGCAATTTATAAAAAAACTAATTTAATTTTTAAGAACTATAGGTAGCACACAGATATCCCAGAAGGATGAGAGAGTCAGACTCTCCAGCTGTTCCATCAAGAATGGTGCCACCATACAGTGAAGGTGTCTCAAGAGAGGATGCTAGAGCCACTAGGACCTGCCACCATGATCTCCAGATGAAAGGCCAGAAGCTCTCCAGTGGCGGCTTTCACTGCGTAGCTGCCTCCCCTTTCTCACATTTGCAATAACAAACACTACCCGCAAGGAAAAGTTGCATCTTGAGGTTGCTCATATCTCCAGATAAGTCCCACCAAAGTATATTTGCAAGGCAGAACCTCAATCACATGCCTCTCACAGGGAGTCTGGAAGGTAGTTTACTCTGTCTTCTACTTGGGGAAGCACACACACATACTGTGGGAAATGCTTCTCCACATTAAAGCCAACCAGGTCTTTCTCCACAAAGATCTCTGAAGATAAATCCTATGTTTCCTACAGTAGGAAAAATATTAGGCACTTTTCTATTTTCCTACACATCACATGCAACCCTCTTGATTTTTCATCTTTGTCTTGATAGTTTAATATTCTTTTTAATTTTTTCATTGTTTTGTAAGTCATACATTTTGTTAACATCTTTAGGTTATTCTTAACTTTTAAAAATCTGTTTTAATTAGTTTACTTGACAGCAGAATGCATTTTGACACATTATACACAAATGGAGCACAACTTCTCCTTGCTCTGGTTGTACATGGTGGTGAGTCACACGAGTATTGTAATCATACACATATATAGGTCCATCACATTGGATTATCTTTCGCATCCCCACATCCTCCTCACTCCCCTCTGCACAATCAAAAGTTCCTTCATTCTTCCCTACCTTTACCCCCATTATGGATAAGCATCCCTTTATCGGAGAAAACTTTGACCTTTGGTTTGTGGGGATTGGCTTATTTTGCTTAGCATAATATTCTACAGCTCCATCTATTTACCTGCAAATGCCATAATTTTATTGTTCTTTAAGGCTGAGTAATATTCCATTGTGTATATATACCACATTTTCTTGATCTATGTATTGTAACGAACACCTGTGGAGAAAACCTGTGAGGAGACGCACAAAAGAACAGATACAGGGTATAAGCAGGCAGACAGAAGTGGAGTGGAGAGGAGTGAAGTGAAGAAGACAAGTCTTTGCTCCTCCCCCCTGCTGAGTTTATTAAAAAAGGTTACATATTACTCATCACCATGACTACACTGCAATCAGTATTCCTTTAACCCTGAAGACTAGATAATTGAGATAAGGTCCAGGTTAATACAAACACAAAGCCTCTCACATCCAAGGACATAACTATGAAAACCAGGTAGTGCATCCCTATAGTTATCTTAATAGCCTCAGGGGAAAACTGCTGGGCATTCCAGTTGTGGGAATCAAGGCGCCAATTATCCCCTCCCCCCACCAGGAGTTTGCTCACCCGGGAGTGCTTCCCTGTCTGTTTCCACAGTCAGAATACCTACAATGCATCTCTTGGAAGGGCATCTAAGTTGGTTCCATAGTTTAGCTATTGCGAATTGTGCTGCTATAAACATTGATATGGCTGTGTCCCTGTGGTATGCTGTTTTTAAGTCCTTTCAGTATAAACCAAGGAGTGGAATGACTGGGTCAAATGGTGGTTCCACTCCAAGTTTTCTAAAGAATCTCCATATTGCTTTCCAGAGTGGTCAGACTAATTTTCAGTCCTACCAGCAATATATGAGTGGACCTTTTCTCCCACATCCTCACCAACACTTATTATGCTTGTATTCTTGATAATTGCCAATTCTGACTGGAGTGAGATGAAATCTTAGTTTTGATTTGCATTTGTCTAATTGCTAGAAATGTTGAACATTTTTTCATATATTTGTTGACTGTAGTTCTTCTTCAGTGAAGTGTCTGCTTAGTTCCTTAGCCTAATTGTTGATCAGGTTATTTATTTGTTTGTTTGTTGTTTTTAGTTCTTTTGGTGTTAAGTCATTTAGTTCTTTATATATCCTGGAAGTTAGTGCTATATCTGATGTGCGTGTGGTAATGATTTTCTCCCATTCTGTAGGCTCTCTCTTGATGTTCTTAATTGTTTCCTTTGCTGAGAAGAAGCCTTTTTAGTTTGAATCCATCAACATTTATTGATTCTTGATTTTACTTTTCACTCTTTTGGAGTCCTGTTAAGGAAATCAGGTCCTAAGCCAACATGATGAAGATTTGGGGTGACTTTTTCTCCTATTAGGCACAGGATGTCTGTTCTAGTGTCTACATCTTTGATCCTTAACAAAGCCTTTAAGGGAAAATAAAATAAGTTCATCCACTCCCACATTCATGACTTAGTATATTGTTTTCTATTTCAGATTTAGATTATTTTTGCTCCTCAAATTAGTTATTTTTCTTACTTTTAAAACAGTTCATATCTCGTTTTGTGAAAACAGACAGCAACTTTATTCTTTTTCAAAACATCCCTCTGATGTACTTTATCAGATCATTTTTCTTACCACTAGCTCATTAGTTATGCTCACATAGTATTTTACTTTCAAACAAACAAATAAGCAAAAAAGTTCCACTCGACTTAAATTTTAAAATCTCCTCTCAGATCTGCTTCTGAGTTTCCCAGCCCCTTGTTTCTGCTTTCCACTCACACACCACTAATACACACTGCTCAGGCCAGATTTGACCTCACAGGTAAATGGTTAAGAAGTATGGCACTTTCTTTTCATTTCTCAGCTCGGTCTCCCACCAAATAGACTAGTTCATGTTCATGATGCTTCAAGTTGTGGCCATGGAGTGCAGGGGATGCAGGAAAAGAAACCCTTCTTAGGGGAGGCATTACTTGATCTGCTGTTAGTGCCTTCTGGGAGTTAAAGAGGTTTCAGTTCTTTGCAGGGTCACCTGAGGTGATTTCCCACTAGCACTTTCCTATTGTAGTTTTTTTCTGATTCCTACCCTGAAACCCTGTCTTCTGGGGATCCACTCTTCCAATACAGTCTCCGTCTTGAGGTTGGTGCATCTTGCCAGGTAGACATCTTGGGCTGGGTTTCTCTAAAGGTGACCCAAGTCCAGAAACCCCCAGAGAATCCACCCAGGAGAAAAATTCATGTGCACATGCTTAGCTGTACATAGGGAAGGCAAAATGTCCACAACTTTAACCATCTTCTTCCCTATTTTGCCACAATCCACTTACATAGACTGATTTTGATATTTGGGGACATGAGTCATAAACCAATGCTACTGTCCCCTGTTCCAGGAAGCACCTGTCAGCCTTACAGAGGGTCTTTGCGTCCTCCCTTAGTTTATGAAGAGGACAGAAAGTGGCAACCCTCATTTCCCATAGGGAGGGAAGGACAGAAAGGGGAAGGTGGGTATCACTGCACACCAGTAAGTCAAAGGAATTCTCCACTGGTACTCTCTTCCATTACGTCTCTTCAGTTCCTCTTAGCCCATTTAAATTTGGTATAAGAGCAAAAAAATAAGATATAAAAAAATAAATTCACAATTACTTAGGCTATTCTTTTATAAAGTGGACAATCAAACTTTCAAAATTCAAGGGTGAAGATAGAGATAGATAGTATTAGAGTGTTCTAGTCCATTTTTTTCTAATCCAATTTTGAAGAATAATCAGCACTGGTTAAACTGAATTTTGACTTTCCTTTTTTAACACATTTGCTAATCATGTGAACCAAGTACAAGAGCTCTGTGTCATGATAAACTCCTATAGAAAGTATTCAAAATCCCTAAACTATGTTTTCTATAAAATGAGGATAATTACAGCTACAGAATTTGTACTGAGGAATACATTAAATTTAATGAGTAATGTCTGTAAAAAATTTAACATTATTACTACTGATCTAATAGGCTTGAAATGCAACATATATTTTAAGGTGAATATTTTCCTTTTTATGCATTTTGTTTTTTAATTATTGACATATATTAATTGTAGGAATTAATGGGACTTGCTGTGACATATTTATATGTGCATAGATCATGTCCATCCACTCTTATACTATATTCCTACTTCCTCTTTCAGGCCCCTGCTCTTGACCCCTCCCCAGTCCCTTATAGTCCCTCTTCTACTTTCAGGATACTTAAAGGAAATTTTGTTGTTATTGGGTTGTTTCAACAAATGGGAGAGAATATGTGACACTTTTCTTTCTACATCTAGCTTTTTCCATTTAACATGATGTCTTCCTTTGTCATCATTTTCCTACAAATGACAGGATTTCATTCTTCTTTATGACTGAATAATATTTACTGCATATTTATATATCACATTTCCTTTATCCATTCATCTGTTCAGGCACCTAGGCTGGTTCCATATTTTGCTGATTGTGAATAATGCCTCATTAAACATAGGTATGCAGGCATGTCTTTGGTGTGCTGACTTTGTTTTCTTCAGACATATACCCAAGAGTGGGATACTTGGATGATACAGTAGTTCTAGTTTTAGTTTCAGTTTTTGTGGGGGTATTTTTTAGGAACCTCCACTATTTTCCACAGCAGATGTTCTAATTCACATTTCTATAGACCACGAAGAAGTGTTCTTTTTCTCCTCATCCTCACTATCATTTGTTATTTTTATTATTTTTTTATAATAGCCATCCTACCTCAGGGAGATAGAATCACATTGTGCATTTGATATGCATTTTGCTAATGGTTGAAGATATTGAGCATTTTAATATGTCTATAGGCCATCTTAATTTCTCCTTTTAAGACATGTCTATTCAAATTATTGGCCCATTTTTTAAATTGGATTAATTTTTTGTTAAGTTTTTTTCAGTTCTTTATGTACTAAGATATTAATCCTCTGTCAGATGAATAGCTGACAAAGATTTTCTCCCATTCTGAAGGTTGTCTCTTCACTCTATTGATCATTTCCTTTGCTTTGTAGAAGCTTTTTAATTGGATGTAATCCCATCTGTTGATTCTTGCTTCTGTTTCCTATGCTTTCCAAGTCTTATCAAGGAAGTCATCATCATCTGTGCCAAGGTGGTAATGTGTTTCCCCTGTGGTCTCCCTCTGGTGGTTTCCGAGTTGCAGATCTTTCATTAAAGGTCTCTGATCTTGGAGGCTGGAGTTGTAGCTCAGTGGTAGGGCACTTACCTGGCAAGTAAGTGTGAGGCACTGGCTTCGAGCCTAGCACCACATAAAAACAAATAAAGGTATCGAGTCCATATACAACTTAAAAAAAATCTCTGATCTGTTTTCAGTTGATTTGCAGAGGGCAAGATTTGGGAATCTAAATTCAATTTCTACATGTGGATGTTATTTTCCAAACGCCATTTATTGAACAGATTATCCTTTGTCCAATGCATAATTTTGGCACCTTGGTCAAAAATCAGTTGACCTTTGATGCATGGCTTTTTTCTGGGTCCTCCATTGTGTTCCTGTGGTTTAGGTGTCCGTTTTTATGGCAATACCATGCTGTTTTTGTACTCTGGTCTTGCAATGTGCCTAGATATCAGGTATTGTGATGATGCCTCCTGCTCTGTTCTTTTTACTCAAGACTGCTGTGCCTATTCTGGATCTTTTGTGCCTCTGTGTGAATTTGGGGATTGTTTTAATCTAGTTCAGCGAAGGCAGTCATAGGTATTGTGATGAGGATGACATTTAATTTGAGATGTCTTTCAATAGTACAGCTGTTTTACCAATAACTCTCTCAGTCCATGAATATGGGAGGTCTTTTCATATTTTAATGTCTTCTTTATTTTCTTTATTCACTGTTGTATAATTTTCATTATAGAAGTTTTGCACAGTCTTAAGCATCTTTTGCCATTGACACAGACTATATGCTCTGTAGAGATATTCTCTGTCTTTCTCAGAGTAAATATCACCTCTTTTTGTCTTGATACTACAGCAGCAAAAGAAACATTATTTGATTTGTATTTAAAAAAAGGAATATATATATATATATATATATATATATATTTAAGAATATATGTATATACATATAAACACATATTGCATATCTACATATGTGTTTGTTATCACATGCATAAATCAATATTAGAGATATGTAATGAAAGTTTTTTCACATGTCATAATGAAATAATTTGGTTTCCAGCCTTCAGAGATAATCAGCAATATTTTGAACTTCTATTCCTTCCAGCACTCTTTGTATTTTTTCCCTTGGCCCAGCGTCTGTGCACCAGTGGTGAATTAATGAACTGGCATTAGCTAGGCCATTGTGAAGGCAGAATGGTAGACATATGTGTGAGAGCAATTGAAACCTCAAAAATAAATAAATAAATAAATACGACAACAGCTTCCATGACTAGAAATTGAGGCAGGAGAATTGTGAGTTCAAAGCCAGCCTTAGCAAAACCAAAGTGCTAAGCACCTCAGTGAGACTCAGTCTCTACATAAATACACACAAAAGGGGCTGGGGATATGGCTCAGTGATTGAGTGCCCCCGATTTCAATCCTTGGTACCCCTACCAAAAATGGGAGAAAATATCATTCTAAGAAAATTACAAATACTCTGTAAATTTGTCAAACCTCAATATATCTGATATCATCTGACTTTTTTTTCTATTTGGCACATGGGTATTGGTGACATTGTGGTTCATGCTTTTAAGGATTCTTCAAGTAAGCTGTGTGCAGTGGCACACACCTGTAATCCCAGTGGCTCAAGAAGCTGAGGCAGGAGGATCATAAGTGAAAAGACAGCCTCAGCAACTTAGTGAGGCTCTAAGCAACATAGCAAAACTCTATAACAAAATAAAAACTAAAAATGGCTGGAGATGTGGCTTAGTTTTGTTATATGATCCTTTTATTGGGGGTGAGATCTTTATATGTGTGTGTTTGTATATTCTTAATAGCTCCTTAGTGAAAATTCTGTTTTTATTTGTCAATTAAAACAAATTTACACTGTTTTCAATGCTTAAGTTTATATGACCATCTCTAGTTTTTGATAGCATGTTATCTCTAAATCATTTTCCAGTGCTTATTTTAGAGCCAACTTCAGGCAAAGAACTCAGATTCTGTACCTAAGATACTGTATCTTGACACATGAAATATGGTAAAGAATTTAGAGGATTACAAATGTTTTAGTCAGCTAGTTTGTTGCTGTGACCAAGAGACCTGAATAGAACAATTTTAGAGGAGGAAAAGTTTATTCGGGGGCTTATGGTTTCAAAGGTCTCAGTGCACAGACAGCCAACTCCATTGCTCTGAGCCTGAGGTAAGGCAGAACATCATGGCAGAATGGTGTGGTGGAGGAAAGCAGCTCAAGACATGACATTAGGAAGCAGAAAAAGACTAAGCTGGGCTCACAAAATATAAACCTTGAAGAAGACACACCTCCACTGACCAACTTCCTCTAGCCAAAGACTTCATGGCCAGAGATCCCACCCAGATAATCCATTCAAGTTGATTAATGCACTGATTAGATTAAGGATCTCATAACCCAGTCATTTCATCTCGGAACTTTCTTGAATTGTCTCACAAATGAGGTTTTGGAGGATACCTCATATCTATACCATAAAACTGAGACTCTTTGGCATGAGCCCTCATTCTCTTTCCTGTGAACATACATTGAGAGTTCTCTTCCACATACTAAGAATGGGGTACTTCTTCTCCCTGCTGGGACCCCAACTAGAACAAAAGCATTTCTCTAACTCAAACATGACATCTGAACTGTGTGCCCTCCCAACAAGGAGAGCATATCGAGGTATGATTTCCACAAACTTGCTGTGACCTTTGGGTGATTTCAGGGCTGACTGAGACCTTGCTGTCATCACCTGATCCTTACAGTATAACTTTTGCAGTCATGTTGAAGGTGAGTTCCCAGGTTTTACAGCAATCTGAGACAGAGATAGATACAGCACCTCCTGAAACCTCCATCCCCAAATGCAAGACTATCCAACAAACACATAGGAGTGTAGATTTTACAAAGTTGCAAGTTGGGAACATTCCTTTTCCCTATGTTTTTTTTTTTCCATGACAAATTTAGAGGAGAAACATGTCTCTGACTCCACAATAGCCGAGTCCATTTCCACCTTGTGGGTTCCCTCTCTTCTTCCCTATATTCTATTTTTTCCCCTCTATTCTACTTTGCTTCTCAAAACAAACAAAATTTCTCCATTAAAGGAAACTTACTTTTTCCTCATTGCTTAAGTTCTACTGATACTTACATTCTGATAATTACTCCTCTGTTTCAATAAGCATTTCAATCTATTTTTATACACATTCACATGTCTCTCACTATCAAGAATTTTGGAGCCAGGTGCAGCGGTGCATGCCTGTAATTCCAGCAGCTTTGGAGGCTTAAGCATGAGGATCCAACATCAAAGCCAGCCTCCACAACTTAGTGAGAACGTATGCAACTTGTTAAGACCATATCTTAAAATAAAAAATAAAAAGTAAAGGAGGAGCCAAGGATTTGGCTCAGTGGTTAAGCAGTCTCAAAATTTTAAAAAAATGAAAAGTAAAGGCAGGGCTGAGGATATGGCTCAGTAGTTAAGGATCCCTGGGTTCAACCCCCAGTACCCCCTCACAAATGCTGGGACACATGTTAAAATAATAAGCCTTGTTTATGTTTGTATAATTTGTTACTCCAGGAGCTACAAAGAATAAAAAGTCTCTGTAAATACTGTAAAACTGCACGTGGTACACAGACACCATTACTTGGGAAACTGTGAAGCTCTTTGGTGATGCTCTAGCCAAAGAGGAGCTGCATATTCCATGAAATTGTGCTGGCCCGTGAGAGAGACATAGTAGTACCCAGTGGGGAGAATGCCAGGTTCATGGGCACCTTCAGGAGAAGTGGTTTATTTTGTTGTTCTTGGATGCTTTTTTGCAGTTTGCTATAGATTTAAATTTTTAAAATCAAATTCTTATTTTTTTCCAAACAGAAAATAAACATGTTTCCTAGAATTGAGCCTATTATTACAAAGTAGCTCTTCACTGCTTTCAGTTTAAGTAGCATAGATTCAACATGAAATTATTTTCCTGGTAGAAAACATTTAGACAAGGCCATTTTGAAACATAGCAACCCAAAGTGCACATATTCTGGAGGGAACAAAATAACATTGTATTTAAGATCGAATGATAGCACTTTTTCTATGTTGTGGTTTTTCAAGAATGAGTAAAAGGCAGTCAGTACTTTTATTTTATTTTTTTTTTTCTTTAAAGAGAGAGTGAGAGAGGAGAGAGAGAATTTTTAATATTTATTTTTTAGTTCTCGGCGGACACAACATCTTTGTTGGTATGTGGTGCTGAGGATCGAACCCGGGCCGCCTGCATGCCAGGCGAGCGCGCTACCGCTGAGCCACATCCCCAGCCCCAGTACTTTTAAATCTACAAGAATCTGTTCAGTTGAGGAAACTCCACATGACCTGCCTAGGTGAATGGTACAATCGAAATCAATCTTCTGGGGCCTCTCACAATCAATCTACATACTGCAGTCATACTGAGTTTTACAAACATCATTGTGTAATGCACACAACACAGGATTATGCCTTTAACTATCTTCAAAGACACAATTCTTTGGCATGAAGTAAATGCCCTATGTCAAGCAACCTGACCAGTCTCTAGTTCCAGATTTTTTCATCACCTAAATAGAAATCCAAAATCCATTAAGCAATCCCTCTAGGTTCTTTCTCTTCCCCCAACCCCTGGAAAATACTAATATATTTTCTGTGCCTATTCTGTACATTTCATATGAATAAAATTTTATGATATGTGGTCGCCATCTATGTCTTTACTTAGTATAACATTTTGAGGTTCATCAGTGTTTAGGAGGTATCCATTTTTTGTTTTCTTGACAAATAACATTGTGTTTCATGGAGACCACATTTTAATCATTTTTCCATTGATGGACATTTATATTTTTCCATCTTTTAGCTTCTAAGAATATGCTATTATGAACACATATATATTTTTTTTATTTCTCTTGAGTACACACACAGGAGTGAAATCAGTAGATCATGTGGTAACTCTTTTATAATTTTGAGGAAATTCCAGACTTACATTCCCATGGGCAGTATGTAAGTGTTTGAATTTCTTCACATCCTCTCCAACACTCATAATCATGAATATTTTTAGTACAGCTATCCTAGCAGGAGGGAAGCAGCATTACATTGTGATTTTGATTGGCAGTTTCCTAATGGCCAATGACGTTGCACATCTTCAGTGTACTTCTTTGATACCTGTGCCCACTCTTTGAAGAAATGTTTATTCAAGTATTTTGCTCATTTTAATCAGGTTACGTTCTTTTTAAAATGCATTTTGAGTGCTTTATACGTTCTACATGTAATTCTCTTAACAAATATATGATTTTCAAAAAATTTGACAATTTCTTTTTTATATCTTTTTTTATTTGCTCTAATTAGTTATACAAAATAGGCTTCCACTCCCTCTCTTACATGGTGTTCTCTTGCCATCCAATGGTCTGTGAGATGTCAGGATGCAGCAAGAAAACCCTCATCAGCTGCCAGCACCGTGTTCTCAGACTTCCCAGCCTCCAGAACCATGAGCCAGAATAAGTCTCTTTCCTTTTAAATTACTCAGTCTGTGGTAATCTTTTTAGCAACATAAGATGTACTAAGACACCCAGTTTATTTTTTAGATTTTTAAAATTTGTTCTTTTTAGATATGCATGACAGTAGAGTGTATTTTGACATATTATACATACATGAAGTATAACTTCCCATTCTTGTGGTTGTGCATGATGTGGAGTTGCACTGGTGGTGTGTTCATATATGAACATAAGAAAGTTATGTCTAATTCATTCTACTGTCTTTATCATTCCCTTTCCTCCATTCCCCTTTGTCTAATCCAATGACCTTCTATTCTCCCTTACTCCTCATTGTGTATTAGCATTCACATATCAGAGAGAACATTGGGTCTTTGGATTTTGGGGATTTGTTTATTTCACTTAGCATGATAGTCTCCAGTTCCATCCAATTAACAGCAAATGCCATAATTTCATTCTTCTTTAAGGCTGGTATTCCACTGTATAAATATACCACATTTTCTTTATCCATTCATCTGTTGAAGGGCACCTAGATTGGCTACACAGCTTAGCTATTGTGAATTAAGCAGCTATAAACATTGATGTGGCCACGTAAGACACCCAGTTTTTTGTTTTGTTTTGTTTTTTAGTTATTGATGGACCTTTATTTTATTTATTTATATATGGTGCTGAGGATCAAATCCAATACTTCACACATGCTAGGCAAGCACTCTATCACTGAGCTGCAACCCCAGCCCAAGACATCCAATTTTGAGGTTACTTTGGAAACAGTTTGATCCTTTCAGGTTGTTTATGAGAATTGTTAGGCCCTGATCAGTCAGGGTTAATTATTCCCCATCCTGAGAGGAGACCCTTTGGTGTACTTTTCCTAATTGATTACTGCCCAATTCTGAGGAGAGACCTTTGGTGTACTTTCCCTAATTATCTAAGAATCTTGAAGTTGTCTAGGCTAGCTGGTGGGAACATCACTACTTCTAACTTCTATCCCATAAAGTTTTCTCTAATCCTTTTGGTAGGACTTCCTATAGCTGCACTGACCAGCATCCAGCAGATGCCAAGGTGGGCCCTACAGTGCTCCAGACATCTCCCTTGGCAGTTGGCTCCTTCTCTTGGGTACTGTGTACAGCATTCTAGTGCTTTTTCCTCTGTAGAATGTCAACTCCATCCCCTTAAACTGGGGACTCCACAGGACTAAGTTCTCTCCACCTGTGTCACTGTTTGAATCTCTCTTAAATCAGCAAGATGGACCATTCACACTCCCACTTTTGTTTGTTACAACTCTCAGGGATCACTATCACTAAAAATTGTTGTCTGATGTACAGGGTCTTGAAAATTGACGCTTCATCTATGTGGTGCTTTTTTGTGGTTTAGAAATGTGTATGTCTGGTGGTCCTTGCCCCACCGGGACAGAAGCAAACATCTCAACAAATTCTTTCCTAATGTAGAATAACAGTGGAAGATGGAACTCCTAAATAAAATATGTATGAATCACAACATAACTAATGTGTTAGTTATGCCAGAATCAATTCAGGATACAGGGATTGATATAGAGAAGTTAGAAAACCATATAAACAAAGAAACAGTTACAGCACTACTAGCAGAGACCATTACTCATTTCTTTTTTATCTTTTTTTAAAATTTTTATTGTTGGTTGTTCAAAACATTACATAGTTCTTGACATATTTCACACTTTGATTCAAGTGAGTTATGAACTCCCATTTTTAACCCGTATACAGATTGCAGAATCACATCGGTTACTCATCCACTGATATACATATTGCCATACTAGTGTCTGTTGTATTCTGCTGCCTTTCCTATCCTCTACTATCCCATTACTCATTTCTTATGTTTCACAATTTAAAAATTATTTTAAGTTCCATTAAAAAAACAGTGGTACAATTATGTATACTTTTCAAAAAGCATTGTTCAGAGAAAAAAATGTCATGGTTCATCACATTTAAATATGGTATTGGCTTTCTTTTCTGACTATTGCTCTTTATATGTATCTCTTAGGAGGCTCTTTCATAAGTGGGAAGCTGGGAAGTGAGTATAAAACATTACCAGAGCTGGAAATGGTGGTGCACATTGCAATCCCAGTGTCTCAGGATGCTGAGAAAGGATAATCACAAATTTGAGACCAGCCTCAGCAACATAGCAAAAATCTGTCTCAAAAAATAAAAAAAAGCTAAGAATGTAGCTCAATAAAGAAAAGTTTACTAGAGCAGAATTAAAATTTTTATTTTCTTTTTGTCCTCCTTGCTATGACAACTAAACCATTTGAGTTTTCTTGTAAAGTACCTAATGTGATCTGTGTGCTATGATTTCCTTAAATCATTAGACTATGTGTTTATCCAAAGTGACCTTTATCCCTCCCTCTTGTATCCTTACAATGGACAGAAGGAAAGTCCAGTAAGCAGCAGAGAGAAAGAATGACTCACAAGGCTCACTGACTGTGATACCACCAGAGAGATTCTTGGCATTGGAATCACTGATGATGTATGAATAGAACTCTACAACTTGTTCTACAAATTCAGGATTCAGATCTTTCTCCTCTAACTGCTCCAGCTCTTTAAGGTACTTCTTGTGAGCATTCTGGTCAAAGATGAAGCATTTTCTCTTTGGGAAGAACTTTCAAATGCATAACTAAGGCTCATTAAAGTTCTTCCTTTTTTATTAATAGCTGCAAGAGTAAAAATTCGATGCAATGAACTTTAAACTAATTCCTTCAAATATATTACCACTTCAACTTTATAACTTTTATATAAGTAAGGACAAAAATAATCTGATGATGAATGAGGAATACCAAAAGTTAAAGGAACAGGGAAAGAAAAGTCTTTCTCCAAGAAAATGTATATAATACCAATTTAAATTGGATCTAACTGATCGAGTTAAGCAATGTTTTCATTGCCTCTAACAGAACAGTCAGGATAACACAGCTACATAACTATAATCTTTAACATCTGCTTGGAAATTGTCATTAGTGTTTTGTTTTCTCTCTATTTTTAATCCAACCATCCATCAATCCCAGTAACTTTGTTTTAGCTTCAGTGCATGCTCCAGGTACTCATCAGCAGTGAAGGGTTTTCCCATCCGCTTCTACTTGCTGGGAGAAATCTCTCAGAGTCCACACAAAGTTTGGAAAGAAGCTCACAAAGTAGGCTGAGTCATCTACCTCACTATTCCCAGGTAAGGATTTGCCCTGATTCGATTTGTCAGCTCTGTCACTAGCCGAGATGTCACACTAACAAAATTACAGGGGAAAAAATGCCACTTTTTGGGATATCTTTGCTGCCAGTGCTTACCTAAGACAATGTTTTATATTTATTAGCTCACTCATATGTTCACAAACACTCACTCACAGAATTCACTCATTCATAAACACTTTTTGAACATCTACTTAAACTAGGCAATGTCCTAAGGATTAAAATCCTACAATCAATGAGACATCATAGTGATGGGGACTGACAATAAACAAGCCAACAAAATATAATACATCTAAACATTGATAATAATTATCTTGAAGAAAACTTAATGAGGCAAAAAGTTAGAAAATATCTGCATGTGTCAGTATGTGATGCTGATTGTGCAATGGTCCACAGAGATGAATGTGCTTTCAGCAGCAATCTAAATGAACCAAGGAAGCCATAAAATAATCCAGTGGAAGAACATTCCAGACAGAAGTCACATCACCTGCAAACTCTGAGGAAATCACTAGTGCATACAACCTATATCATGAAGTCTACTGTGATAGGGTAGGTGTCTTAAAAGAAATAGGGTTCAGGATGTATAATCTCTAAACCAAAGTAAGGAGTTTTAATTTAATCTAAACTAAACGAGTAGCCACTGTGGGGTTTGAGTAGAGAAAGAATATGATGGTATGGGTTTTTAAAAGGAACATACTGGCTGGGATTGTATCTGTCAAAGTCAAAATTATAAGCAAAAAATAAATAAAACAGGCAGTCAGGAACACAACCAACATGAGAGAGTGGAAGTGAGACTAAAACCCTCTAGGAGATACTGAGAATCAGTCAGTCTAGGGAAACAATTTTGCCAGTGCAGCTGAAAGGATTCATTGACTAATACTTTCAGGGATACAAGGGAAGAAATCATACCAGATGATTCCTAAGTTTATGATCTGAGCCTGTTTGTGAATGATGTGAGAATTTACTGTGTTGGAAATGATTGAGGAAAGAGTAGTTCCTGGACAGGAAATTAAGAGGAGTGTATTTTGAGCCTGAGACATCTCTTTCACATCTAAGTGGGGATTTTACATCAGCAGCTAAATACAAAAGTTGGAATTTGATTATAACTGGAAATACAAACTTGATGGTGACTGATAAATACTTGCAGCAAAAAGCTTTGAGATTGGCTGAGATCACCTAGGGACTAAGAGTAGAGAAAAAAAGAGAAGTATAATAATTAAAGAGTTACTAATTTCAGAGGCCATAATAAGGATGAGGATGCAGCAAAGGAATTAAAAGAAGGACTACCAATGAGGAACGTGGAATATTAGAAAGCTATGACATTCTGAATATAAAAAGAAGCAAGTGTTTTAGAAAAGTGGATGAGATCAATCAACCAGAGAGCAGATAAGATGAGAATTACCTAATAGTTACAGGAAAGTGAAAGTGAAATCAGTACAATGCTTGGAAGTTAAGGTCATGGAAATGCTGAAGTTGTGGATAATGACCTAGACTAAGAAATGAAGAAGGGTGGTGATAAATACATGAGGAGGTGAGGAAGTGAGGGAGTACAGAGACCAGAGTGTTATGAGTGTCTATGGGTTGCTCGTCTCTAAAAAATGCCAATAGCTAAAATCTTTGAGAGTGAAGGGTGTGTTTACTGTGTGGTTGGGAGATGAGGGCAAAAATGAAGGGCAGTGGGGTCTTCAAATGTATGTTGGGTGTGTGCTTCAAATGAGGTTCTCTTTTTAATGGTAGAGGGATAATAAACTGTAAACTAAGGGGCTGGGGATGTGACTCAAGCTCACCTGGCATGCGTGGGGCGCTGGGTTCAATCCTCAGCACCACATAAAGTAAAATAAAGATGTTGTGTCCACCGAAAACTAAAAATAAATATTAAAAAATTCTCTCTCTCTCTCTCTCTCTCTCTCTCTCTCTCTCTCTCTCTCTCTCTCTCTCTCTCTTAAGAAAAAAGAAAGTGTAAACTAATAAAGAGCTAGAAACACAACTAATTCTTTGATGTGCATGTCATTACATGCAAAGCATGGGATAAAAAGTCACCACCTATCAGTAATTGAGAGGTCTCTAGAGGAAGCAATGTCTATGGCATGCAGCTAGGTGTCAGAAGTTATATTTAGAGAAAATGATAAGAATGCAGAGATTTGCTGAAGTGAAGACATGGGTTCCAGAGAATGTAGAATGTTTGGACAAAGCGGGAGATTAAGTCAAACAGTGATGTTCTGAGTGTTATATGGCTGGGTGTTAAAGGATATGTGAGTCCAGCAAGCCTTGAACTTTGGGTGAGTATTGAGATGTTCAGCATAATTGGATTCTTCAGTACTTGTCTGCCTCTGTATTTGTGAAAAAAAAAAAGAAAAGAAAAAGCTGATTTTATATTTTAGTGCTATTCTGAACTGCAAAAACAAAAAAACAAAAAAACGGATACTGGCTTGGTCCCTGGCCTGCTGGTTGACGGTTCCTAGGCTATTGTAAATAAAGGAACTGCTCAGGAGGATTGCCAAGGCAAAGATCCATTCTGGTTGTCTCTCCAGAAGCCAGTGCAGAAGCCACACAGAAGAGTGACTGAAAATGTGCTTAGTTCAGAGGGACAAAGACTGAATTTTAGTTCTGTCTTCATTAGATGTAGAATAATGGGTAAGTCATTTTGACATGCAATAACTTTTTTCACTTGTGTAAATCAGACACCATATAAATGTATGTAAGAGTATGAAGTACAAAAGCACTTGATAATATTTTAGTAGCTATTTTTTATCAGCTACTAAAATTTAAAGTAGTATAATAAGGATATCCTACTTTAGTTCCTGACCCTATTCCATTTCCATGACTTCTCACAAAAAGAATGTTTTAGTAGTAGTTAAAACACATTCATTTAATAAGAGGTTTCCAAGCCTTAGATTTATAAGGGTAGTAATATGTATATATCTTTAATGAATGAAGATGTCATCATTAGATCTCATATTTTGCTTCTGTGAAAAAAGGGTATTCTTATCATCTTTATGGATCCACACAAAAAGTAAGGCATGTTTATGAAAACTATAGCCCAGTTTAGGGATGTCTTCAGTCACCTCACAAATATTTTACTATAATATGAAAAAAATGACTAAAAATAGCTGTCATTATTTTATAGATTGACCCATAATTAATCAATTGAAGTGAGTCTCTACTCTTAATGCATATACCAAGTAAATTCAAAGAATAATACTTTAATAAGATGAGTCAGAAGCATAAGTCAAGGAGTGGGAGTCACAAACTCAGAGCAGGGTATTGTCTGGTATGAGTAGAATCTGAAAGTTTTTCTTTTTACTTTCTCTATATATTGTAGTCTCTCAGTGTCAAGCAGAACTAGTCCCTCTGTGTGGTCTGGTTTCTGGGGAAGAGGTACACACCACATCTAGATTCCCTTGGTGTGTTACTGCACTGTATAGCCCAGAGAGAAACCTGCAGAGGAGAATAAGGATGACAAGGCGAAGAGACTGAGAAAAAGTTAATATACAGTTAAAAGAGATAAAAGAAATTGCAAGTAGTGATTTTAATTACAATCCTAGAAATAAGAAAACTAGAGTATCCAATGCAGTAGGAAGCCTTCATTTACCTTATAGCTCAAAGGAAGCTTGATGTTACTATATAAACATCCTACTAAATGTATCATAATGCATCATGATGTAAGCTTATTTTCTTCAATAATACATTATTTTTCCCATAAATACATACATACTTTTAAATAGGAAAATAATGTCAAAGTGAGATAAGTGAGTTAATTAACTCGAATTCTATACTCAGAATGTAAGGAGCCCACTGGTGGGTGGAAAGTTAGCTTTCACTGTCTCTCCCTGACTCTGTCTCCCCTCCATCCCCATGCTGGATGCCCACCATGCAGTGGACAGAGGGCTCAGCAGAGCTTTGCTGGTGACACCCACCCTTTTTCTTCCCAGCCAGCTGGTTCATCAGGTAGGATTTCCCTGTGCAGCAGGGGCCCATGATGGCCACCACCACTACAGGCTGTGTGATGGCTGACAGGATCTGCAGGGCTTCCTGCTTGACCACTAGATGCCCCTCTGGGTTCTCAATGTGGCACACAGGGCCTGGCATACCCATCTATGAGGCCATGTCTGGGATGTTACTTTGTCTGCAAGGGAAGAGGTGGTATGGGCAGCAATTTCTAGTCAGTAAGCTGAGCTGAATTTAACAGTATGGACTCAAATTTGGTCTTGCTCCCTGTACATTTTTAAAAGATCTGCCAGACTTAAAGGCTGTCCTATAGACTGATCTACTAGTTATCTTTTAAAATAGTTGTTATTTTGAAATAGATTTCCAAAATAGTTACACAATGGTATTAGAGAGTTTTCATATACCATTTCTGTAGCTTCCCCTACTGTTAATATGGTATATAACCATAGAACAATGGCTGAAGCCAGGATGTCAACAGTAGTTCAATTCCATTAACTCACCTACACACTTTATTCACAGTTTACTGGTTTTCCTCTAATGTTCTTTTCTGCTCCATATTCCAATTCAGGACTCCTCACTGCAAGTCTTTAGTCTCCTCTCATCTTAGGAGCTCCTAATTCTTCATCTTTTATGACTTTGACATTTCAGAAGATTACAAGCCTGTCATTTTGTAGGCTGTTTTCAATTTGGGTATTTCTGATGTTTCCTTAATATTAGATTGAAATCACACACTTTGGGTAAGAATATCACGGGACTGGCATTCTACCTTTCTCTGAGGTTCACATAATGAGATTCATGATGTTGACATGATTTATCCTGATGCTATTAATCTTAACTTTGATCAATTGGCTAAGGTGCTATCTGAGAAATTCCTCCACTGTGAAGTACTATTACTATTTTATAATTTAAAAGTACCCTTTGGGGAGATAATCTTTAGACTATGCAAATATAGTCTCATACTCTCCTTTGTTGGCCACTAATTTTAGCATCCATTGATTAGCCCTGCTTGTAAATTAATTAGTATGGGATCTCCCTGAAAGTAATTTTCTTTTTCTTTTTCTTTTCTTTTCTTCTTCTTCTTCTTTTTTTTTTTTTTTTTTACTTTGGGAGTAGAATCCTGGGACACTTAACCACTGACATACATACCAGGCACTTTTTATTTTTTATTTTGAAATGGGGTCTCATGAAGTTGCTTAGGGCCTTGCTAAGTTGCTGAGTCTGGCTTTGAACTTGTAATCCTCCTGCCTCAGCCTCTCAAGTCACTGGAATTACAGGCATTCACTACAATGCTCAGCTAAAGGTGATTTTCTGTTCTCATCATCCCATACATTTATTAATTAGAATGCTACTGTAAGAATTTGTATATTCTCTTCCATTTATTTGTTTACTCATACATTTATTTAGTTGTATCAACGAAGACTTAACAATGTTTACTCTGTAGGTTTTAGGAATTTATGATTAGTATTTATTTTGTTGTTCAACTAGTCCCAGATTTCTTCATTAAGAGCTCCTACATTCTATATTCTCTTGACATACTTCTATTATATTTTCACTCTTTCTTTACTTTATGGTACTACAAGATATTTCAGGACCATATCATGTATTTCCTGCTTCAGTCCCAGAATTTACTCTTATTCCCAAATGCTGTGTTTCCTTTAATTTGATAAAGGAATTTAAGACACTGACATATCACACTAGACATGTTTGTTGTTTTTAGTCCATATCAAGGGGAAAGTTGAAATACAGGTAAGTATGCTAGCAATGTATATATATTCTACACCAGAATTTTGCCTACCCATTTCTCCATATAATTTGAGTTCCTGATAGTATTTCCAATTTAGTCTAACACAACTGAATTCATTCAAACTTCTGACATTCTTCATTTTCTTTCCTTTTACTAAGAGAGGACTGGTTGCCAACATACATAATAGATTTATCTATTTGCATTAATTCTAGGATTTTCCATCTGAAATATAGCATATTTTTAAAGTTTCTGATCCAAAGCTCTGGGAAAAATGAATTTGCTAATGACAGTACATTATGAGTGGACTATGTATTCCAATGTAGTTCTTTCATTCTTCGCCCTTTCATAGTGTGGTTAAATTGTAGAGGTAAATGAGGTTCAGGACACTTAGATCAGAAAGCAACACTTTATTAGTGGCCCCATGAGGGATAATTTACAAAGTCTGAGCCCTGAGCACAGTAGGGTTCATACTTTTATACATAAGCAAGTTTTGGATACATTAAGGCAAGGGAGTTGGTGCAATAATACTAGAAGATGCATTCTACATTTCTTATATGAATATAAGCTTTTCAACCACCTAGGAACTCTTAGCTCATACAGCTTAGGGACTTGTACTGCCTAAGCCTAAAGGGAGGCTGTTCTGTTCCCCATTGTTTCTTTTCTCATCTCTTCCACTGTGATTATCTATTAGGTACAAATTAGCTACTGTAAGCCTCTATACTTAAATGGCAGTAAGCAGAGCTGTTGTATGTCAATGTGTAAATCCACAGCCTGTCAGCTCTTAAACTGCTAACATTCCCATTTTGCTTCACCACAAATTTATTAATTTGTAGTATCATTAGAGTCATTATCATTGTTTCTGTTCCATTTGGACCTTATTTGTATCTTGATATTTTGGTTGATTTTAAGTATGTGTTTAATTTTTGCTTACGTTAAACACCATGATTCTAAAAGTCAGAGCATTCCACTGCTGTCATGTATTTTTAAAAAATAGAATCAATAAAAGATAAAATAAAAGAGGTAGTTAGAAAAATGTCACTTCATCTTACAGTCCATTCCAATTCCAGATGTCTTTCTCTTCTTTCCATCACATTCCTGCCCATCCTGTCAATACAATCTTTTTGTTGCTGGTTTATCCTTGGATTTCCTTTATAAAAAATGTGCATATACAAGTATATTTTCTTATTTACATTTTCTAACAGTAAGATCAAATGGTGTATAGATACATGAAAATCACTCCATATCAGTTCATTGAAAACTTCCTCAATATTTTTGACAGGTATCTGCTCCATTATGTGGATTTACACAAGTGTATATCCTTGCTACCTCACATTAAGGCCTGCTCCATATATAAGTATACTCAGGTGCTCAAGAAAGAGTGTCCTTCTAATCAAAGCAAAATTCTTTTGTTTAGACTTATTATTCGATGGCCATTTCAGTGTTTGAGAAGTTTCAAAACAGTTGCATTTCATTCAAGTCCATTCTGTCTCATTCACAGGTTGGGCTACCCAGTGTGCTATGTCCTGCACACTTCATTGCAGGAAGTTCTCAGAAGATCCAAAGTTAGTTGGCACAATACCTGCACCTCCATTGCCCAATCTAGGAATAGGTTACTTATTGCTAACCCAAGGAAAAGATGACAAATGTTTATTAGGCACCAATAATGGCAAATCAGCTCTCTAAGGCAGAATACAGACTACCATAAGATCCTGAGTTAGTAGTCTGCAACAGTGTTCCCTGGGCAAGTGTACCAGACCGGGTCTATATATTTGCACTTTGAGGGTATAGAAAGAATAAGACACATTTAGAATACATAACTGCCATAAACTGATAGAAAGTGCTCCTTAACACCTGTACTTGCCTAGGTATGGCTCCCAGGTTTACAAGCTTTCCTTGTAAATTTTAAAAATTTCCCTTCTCCAAGGGGTTAGCAAAGGGAACCATCAGGCACTTATTTGTACAGTACATGGCCAGCTAATGCTTCTGGTAATAAATGTGATATCTGGAGGAGCGACAACAATAAATTGTTCCTAGTACCCCTGACCAGTTTGAGAAGATGATCAGTGGATGTGCCCTTTATCTGTAATCTTAAGTGCCATGGGCATGTTAACACAGAATTGTTTGCAGGCTGCACATGCCTGGCACTCATGCAGGCACTAATGTCCTCAGTGCCTCAGGCAGACAATTCAACTCAACCAATAAAATAGAAGTATTTTCAGCCTCCAAGACTTTTTTTCAGCAGGTCATTAGTTCTATTATTTAATCCAGCCCCTGTTGGATTATATTTCAGATGGAAAATCCACAATATGTCCTCAAGTATATATTGTGAGAGTACTATGTGTCATGACTTGCAAAATGAGTTACTTGGTCATTCTCCGTTACTGTGGTGTGCCATTCACAGAACACAGTCAGACCAGCTCCTTAACAATGGCCCTTTCATTGGTTCTATTTGCTGGGGAAGGTTGGAAGTAAGCCTGTAATGTGTCCACACAGGTCAAAGCATATTTGTCCCCTTCTGATAACGGGAGAGGGCCCATGTAGTCCATCTGACATCATTGCAGAGGATCATTTAGTTTGATATGCCCCTTGGAGGCATCTAGTCATTGCAAGTAACACAGAGAGTAGGCAAGGGGGTTCTGGTATTCCACAACATCAGACATTTTATGGGCAATCCCTAAGCATGTCCCAACTGCCCACAATCTTTCATCCTGCGTGCTTTAATCTACAGTGTAACCAAGCAGCAATTTCTTCTGCCAAGGCTTCCTCCAGCCATCTTATTTTCACCAGTTCATCAGCTCACCTGGAAATTGCAGAGAGCACTGGGCAGTCATATGACACATTGTGACAGCTTTGTTATGCACATAACTCCAAATGTCTCCCATAACTGATTTCCCTACAATGACCTGAGTTTAATCATCCTCTGTGCCTTTGAGACAGCCACATAGTAAGTTCTCTGAATATGTCCCAACTGTCCAAGCAGATAGTTAATGGTTCATTTTTGTGAGTAGTAACCTTCTACCCTGCTCACAACTCAGCCCATTGGATGCTGTGTGCTTGTCCTTCATCATTCTCAGAGTCTCAGTCACACAGGAATTGAAAGAAATAATGAAGTCAGTGGGCTTCCTCATGTGGGATTCAGGATGTGATTACTTAAGAGAAGTAAGGAGGTGCTTGAACATGACAGAAGGCCCAGCCGTCCTAAAAGCCCACTGCACTTGTGCCATGTTCCAGGGACTGAAGGGGACCCCTCACTCCACAGAGGATGCTGCTTTTGGTATAATTATAAGGCTAGAAAACCTTCCTCAGAACCTCTCCAAGTTCCCCCTGGAAGAGACCTTGCTTCACAAAGGCCTCTTGGGGGATGCTTGGTCACGTGGTCTTACTTCCTCCCTCTGAGGGACATTTGCTTGTGTGATAGAATGTAATCTCCTATGAGGAGGCCACAAGGAGACCATGCAACTGTCTCAGCTTTCCTGCTTCCTTATGTTATTTCCATTGCTCTTATTCAGAGATCTGCTCAGTTCTTTAATTATTTATTCATTTCTAACACATTCCCACCCTTAATTTCAACTTCAACACAGAAAAGATTCTTGAAGTTACAAATTATTGCAATTTGCTTAAATTTAGTCCAACATGTGAGAAGGTGGCACTAGCAAGGTGGGATGTCGACACAATCTGGTAAAATGCACAAGGGGTTACGAAAATGGCCAAATACTATGTAGGCAAGTGGTGTGCAGTTGTTTTCCTACAAAATTGTTGAGAAGGTGATTGAAAAAATAGATCTGTTATACCATCAAAAATTCAACAAGTACTTATTTATTTTCAAGTATATGAGGGGCCTTCTGCGTACAAACTTCTTTTGGGTGTCTACAGACATTAACTCAACACATGACAACTTATGACAAAGATTTAAACTGGGTGGACAGGGAAGTCTTTTTACTCTTCTTTTATTATTTTTTTTTACCTCACTTCTGACCCTTTCCTTATGTACAAATAGCTATAATTATATGCCAACATTTCCTTATTGAGGGTTTCATATTGCATTGCTGGACAAATGTGTTGGGGAGATGTAATGGGCTACCAGAGCTTTTGCCTGCCCCCTCATTGTCCTTCACCAGACCATCCCAATGTGCAGTGTTCAGGGCATTCCTTAGAGAGACCAGCAAGCCCTTGGGGATTGACTAAGCAACAGGAATTCTGACAGGCTGTGGGTATTATTTTCAGTGAGATTTTTTATCTTTATATAAAATGTCTAGTTTTATTTCAGCAGAACCAGCCCAGACTGATAGAAAGACTATAGCAGAAGTGATATTTGCATGATTATGGCACTTTGTTTATTATATTAAAATCCTATTTTTGCTAGGAAATAAATCAGTGACTTTATTCTTGGGTAGTTACTATGAGTAAGAAGCTTGAAGATCTCAGGGACATGGGGTGTCCAGTCCTGCAGAGATAAAACAGAGTGGACAGGTCTTCTCTGTTTCAGTGAGTCCCTTCTGCACTAGTTCCTCAAATATTATCCTTTATTTTGAGAGCCTTAGAAATTGAGAAATATGGTGAGGACATTGTCAACTAGGGCCCTCCTGAAGGGCATCTCATGTATTTAAACAGTTCATACCTGATACTTATAGGCTCAGTACTTAGAACTAAAGATCAGGTGATGAAGAAGACCATGTCCCTCAGAGCAAGAGGTGGTAAAAAGAAGCAGATAGGCATTTTCAATTTCACAATTATATATATATTTTAAAAAGCTCTATGGTAGAGTGACAACATGGCACAATGAAAGCAGAGAGGAGGGACGCTCCATCCTATCTCAGGATGTTAGATAGGAGACATCATGGAATATCACAGGTTAACAAGTAAAGATAAGAGGTGAGGAAGCTGGGCTAATGATGAAGCCTCTGTGTATCTGTAAAGGTCCACAGTCACGAGAGCATGCCCAGCTTGTAGAATTACTAGGAGTTCATTCTGGCTGTAAGTCTGAAGCACTAGACACCTGGAAAGAATTACTAAAATGTTGGGCTGGGAATTTAGCTCAGTTGATACGGTACTTGCCTGGCATGCATAAGGCCATGGCTTCAATCCCCAGCAGCACAAAATAGTAATAATAATAATAATTATTATTATTATTCTATAAATGTTTATTAATGTGGGGCAGAATTTGTAGACCATTCAAGTCAAAATCCCAGGAGACTTCTATCTGAACATATACTGGGGAATAGATGTTAAAGGCCTTATTGAAAGGTCATAATGAAAAACAAAAATTCAGGATGTCTTGTGCTCTCTAGTTCCTTATTCTCAGGAGCAGACTTTTCTAGTTGAGCTGACTTTTGCTATTTCTAGTAGTATTAAACACTTTCCTCCTGTCCTGGGATTTCCCCAGTCATGTATTATTTCATTTTTAATTTTGCTAATTGAATTCATATTTGTTTGAATATAACAAATCCACAGGAAGTGTTAAGGCATGGAAGAAAATATAGTATAAAGTGAGTCATTCTGTCTTCTTTCACCTCAACTAGACAGGTGCCTTCCTATTGTGACATATATACTAGTTTATTTTGTATTTTCCACATGTAGGTTATACTATATGTACATACTCATTATTTTATAAATTATTCACACTTTCTATATTTTTTCACTTAAGATGACTCTTGGAGATGTTTTCCGACACATACAACTCCCACCCCCATCCTTTTAACAATCATTATAGGGTATTATTCTGAAAGCATGTCCAAAGATTTACCACATCAGTACCTGACAGAGGAACTTTCAGTTGCTTCCAGTCTTTTGTAATCATTATGATCCTGAAATAAGTCAACCACTACAAATATCATTTTCATTTGAGTGAAGAGATACATAAGAGAATGTCCTCTATGTGGAATTGCTAGATCAGAGGTATGTGCATTTTAAATTTTTATGTATATTATTAAACCTGTTCTTCACTACCCAATAAGAAGGCAAAACTATGTGCTTCACAGTTTTATTGTGCACACTTTTTTATTAGTAAATTTAAATTTTTTCTTATGTTTCTTTCCACTTAATGCAGTTGTTAGTCACTTCCCACAGAGCTCCTCGTATATGAATTTCAAATATTTTCTTCATATTGCTATTTAGCTTTTTGTTTTACTTAAAGTCTTCTCTAGAAATCATCTCATATTGTCTTAGTCATTTCTGATTTCTTCAATAAAGATTGTTTCTCTTAGAGTATGCTCTGATAATCTTTGATAATTGCTTTTTATTCTCGAACATCTTTTGAATGAAACTGAGAGGACACAGGTACCTTAAAAAGTAGCTATTCAAATAAAAGATGCCTCTTTTTATAGTTTCCTATCAGGAATCATCAGGTTATTCAAAAAGACTGCCTATGGCAGTCAACAGTGCACCAACTACTTTACCAGCCCCAGGGAGTACTGCAAGGAAAACACTGCCAACTCCAGTAAGGATCTGTGAAAATATCGAGCGACTGTTTCTTTTAGATGCTTCAATCTCTTCATTTAGTCGATTTATCTCTTTACTTAATGCCTCAGATTTTTCTTTAAATCCTTCAGTAAGAAATTCTTCTTGGACCTATAAGAGAGGAAGAGTCCACTTTTGAGAATCCCTGGTTATAAACCGCCAAGAGTTCTATATTTAAAAAATTCAACAGTTAAGCACCTGTGTCTATTTCTCTACCACCTTAGAAAATTCTTTGATATTTCCAGACCTTTGACCTGAAGAGAGGGAGTACCCAGGGCTTACACACTTGTGAGATTTCCTCACACTCACTGGAGGTGGAGAGGGATTTTATTCCAGCACAAAGGATGCTGTGTCGGGGAGAATGAGGTTGAATTCTGATTGATTCTTAGATCCACCAAGGTGGCATGGCTGTGATCCTCTAACAAGTCATGGGAAATCCTGCCCTTGTACAGAACACTGGTCATCAAGCTCCTGGTTGTGACACAGGTTTGTTGTACTCTACTTGTATAGAAGAATCAGGAAGACACAAAAGCAAGAGGAGCAATTTCTGATCTTTCACTGACCTTATCTTATATGAGGCCAAATCTGATGCATGCAGACCATAAGGATCTGTTCCAGGTCTCTTGGATGTTTGTGCCAGAATCCTCCTCAATTGGGGCACATAATTGCAACAAAGAATAATCCACCACCTGGGGGTTATTATCTGTACCCTCCAAAGTCTATCAATACACAGAGTATTGGAGTCTCCTAGATTTATAGGCTTCATTAGGATCCAGGTGCACTTGAGGTGTCTGTGTCAGTGAAACATTTACCTTCTGAGTGTCCCTTTGGAATGCTGTCTGTATCTAACATCTTATCCCATCCCATCCTGAGAAATCAGGCAGTGTCTGTCACATCCTGCCAGGCCCTGTAGAGACTCACCTTCAGCTTGTGCTCCAGCATCTTTTCCTGCTCTCTCAGAATGTTCTCCTTTTCTCTCTCCATCTTCTCCTTAAGCTGTTCCACATTTTCCCGGAAGCTTCTCTCTTGGGCCTCCATCTTTTCCTGCTGTTCCTTCTGCTGCTGTTTTAGCAGCTCCTGCTCCTTCTCGGCTGCCTCCTTCTTGGCCCGCTCAGCTGCTCCACAAAGATTTTAGAAGAGAGAAGAAACAAAAGGCTTGCATTCTAGCCTCCTAGGTTAGCACACCAAGGTGATTTCAGAAAAGGCAAGAGGGAAATCTCTCAATTTGCCCAATATCCATGATGCAAGAGTATATATTTGCAAATTTGTTGGAAAACTCATTTTCTGGACTCTCCTCTTGCTTTCAGATTTAGCAAGAAGGAGCTTCTGGTTTCAGGAAGGTTTTCCTGTCCAGCCAGCCAAGGTCTGTGCAGGAACCTCCCCACCCTCTGAGAGCTATGACCTCCCCTGTACCTGCTATGGCCTTCTCTCCCTTAGTGAGGGCTTCATCTGACTGCAGGATGGATTTTTCTATGACAGACTGTGACTGTAGGAAGCTCTGGAGGACCTCCATTGCCTGGGGAACAAAGAAGAAACCAAAACACTTTAGGGATCAAAGCTCTGTCTTCAGATGAGGAAGGTATGATTCAATAGATCACAAAACTGACTTTGAATTTTGCATCTTTTGCAGTAGGATCCTGTTGTGATTCCTTTCCTTCTGTGGATACAACAGAAGTCCATGCTCTTTGGTGAGACATGAAAACCCCATATCAGCCTTCTCTCCCATGAATGCTACTCATCAGCCACCCCAGGTTTCAGACCCAGTCAGACGTAGCAGCAGTTCTACAAATACACACCTCCTCCATTTTTGTAGTATGTGCATATCATTTTTCTGCATCTGTTCTAGCCTTTCTTATCTAGGGTCATGTCTACAGTTTCCTTGACTTGTATCTCCCCCCTCCTGTACCACAAAGCTTTCCTAGACTGCTTCTGAGTGTTTTTTCAGCTTTGTTGAGATTAACAAAATGGTGTACATTGAAAGTGTATAATATGATGTTTTGATATATGTCTGCATTATTAAATGTTTCCTACATCACATGATTACATTTTCCACTGTCATGAGAATGATGACATCTATTCTCTTAGTAACATTCAGGTACACAAGAGATTAGTTTAACTACAGTAATAGTGGTCCATCAGCTGTGCTGCACTTACTCATCTATAGCTGCATGTTTATATATTGACCAGTATCTCCCCTCCATGTACTCTCAGGTCTGGCTAATCACCATTCTCCTCTAACTCTACTCTATGTTAATATGAGCTGAACAGTGTTTTGCCCTTATTTGGGTGGTTGGTTTTTATGGTGCCAATGACCTTTAACCACACAGCATTTGTCTTTCTATGTCTGGCTCATTTCCTTTAGGGAAATATTCTTAGGGTAATCCATGTTGTCATTGGTAGAGCTTTTTTTTTTAAGACTGAATAATATTTTGTCACATATATGATATATATATAATTGTATTACTTAGTAATCACAACTGCATGCTACTGGCATAAACACAGACACAAAGACCAGTGGAACAGAATAGAGAGCCAGGAAAGAAAGAAATTGGACCATTGTCTTACTCCTTGTATGAAAATGAACTAAAATGCATTAAAGTTTTAAACATAAGACCTAAAACTATAAAACTCCTAGAAGAAAACCTGGTGGTGGGGGGGAACCTTTGACACGTGCCATCTCAGTGATTTCTTGGATTTAAAATTAAAAGACATAGGCAACAAAACCATAAATAAATAAGTAGGAAATATCAAACAAAAGTTTCTTCACCACCCACAAACGATCAACAAAATGAAAAATACAATGTAAAGAATGAGAGAAAATATTTGCAAACCATAAGGAGTCAATTTCAAAGTATATTAAAAATTCTATGACTCAACAGTTTAAAAAAATATATGTACCAGGGATCCAAGATGGTGGG
Organism: Ictidomys tridecemlineatus; assembly: GCF_052094955.1. Lineage (NCBI taxonomy): Eukaryota > Metazoa > Chordata > Mammalia > Rodentia > Sciuridae > Ictidomys > Ictidomys tridecemlineatus. The sequence continues at coordinate 72,112,562 of NC_135487.1, read as the reverse complement.
CCAGAGAGAGGCAGTATACTGTGTCAATCCATGACATGGGACTCAAGGAGTGAGAATACTGCTTCTTTGCAAGCAATATTCCTGCCCCTGCACAAGAAGCACCATGCCTATACAGGGCTCCATGCCTCAGCGTCAAAGTCTCCCAACTACTCGCCCATACAAGATTTCCCTCACTCAGTATCCAAGAGAGACCATTGGCAGCAGCAGCACCTGAGAAGAACTGACCCAAGAAGAAATCACGAATGCTGTTCCCATGCAGGACACCTGGCAACTTCCCATCCCACTACCAGCGTGGGGCTCCCCCACCATCATCTTGGAACTCTTCCACCACAGAGATAGTCCCCTACACGCAGTATCCTGCCTGCACCCGAGAACTTCACACAGGCTCTGAAGTCAGCCATACTGCATGCCACAGAGCTCTTCTCTGAACTCATCATCCAGTGCCATCATCCGGTTCCCCTCACCTGATCTGACACCCCATCATTGAAAGCAGGCACCTTCATCTTGGGCCACCTTCATCACCATCTTCAGTGGGAGCAACTCCCAGGTTGGAACTCCAGCTGGCCAGGTACCCCTCTCCCCAGCAGCCGCTAAGCCAGCACAGTGACACCCTGGTTACCTTCACCATCCTGAGGGTAGGGATACCAGCTAATAACAGATGACCCCACCTATTGGATGAGAAGGGAAGCAGGAAAGATACTGATCTCCAACCAAAAAAAAAAATATATGTATTTCTTTCTTCAAGTTTTTTTTTCCCTCTCCCTTTCTTCTCCCTCACATCCCCAACATATGTGAAATGAAATACTTTGCATGAATCAGAATTTTGAGGACTGGAACATCTGAAGAGTATATTATAGTTGTGTTGTATATTCTTTATTTTTTTCATTGTTTTCATTTGTTTCTTTTATCCCACCAAAAAGACCAAATTTAAGAATTATCAGGATAGAGGAAGGCATAGAATTCCAAACCAAAGGAATGAGCAACCTATTAATAAAATAATATCAGAAAATTTTCTAAACATGAAGAATGAATTGGAAAACCAAATTCAGGATGCTTAAAGGACACCAAGTGTACGAAATCACAACAGATCCACACCAACGCACATTACAATGAAAATGCCTAACATACAGAATAAGAAGACAATATTAAAAGCCATGAGAGAAATGATTCAGATTCCATATAGGAGGAAACCAATTAGATTATGTGCAGATTTTTCAACTCAGACCCTGAAAGCTAGAAGATCCTGGAACAACATATATCAAGCTCTGAAAGAAAATGGACGCCAACCAAGAATCTTATATCGACCAAAATTAAGCTTTAGATTTGATGATGAAATAAAAACTTTCCATCATAAGCAAAAGTTAAAAGAATTTACAACTAGAAAGCCTACACTACAGAACATCTTCAGCAAAATCTTCCATCAAAAGGAAACAAAAAACAATAATGAAAATTAGCAAAGGGAGGTATTACACTAAAGGAAATACTAATCAAAGGAGAAACCAAGTCAAGTTAAATACCAAAAATAAACAAAAATAGCTGGACAAATCATGTCTCAGTATTAACTCAGAATGCTAATGGCCTAAACACATCAATCAAAAGACATAGACTGGCAGATTGGATTTAAAAAAAGAAGACCCAACAATATGCTGCCTCCAAGAGACTCATCTCATAAAAAAAGAAAAGACATCAACAGACTGAAGGTGAAAGGTTGGGAAAAATTTTACCACTCACGTGGTCTGCAGAAGCAAGCAGCAGTTTTCAACTTTATATCAAATAAAGAAAACTCCAAGCTAAAATTAATCAAAAAGTATAAAGAAAGATATTTAATACTGCTTAAGGGAACCATTCATCAATAAGACATAGCAATAATAAATTTATATGTCCCCCCAAAATGGAGCATCTACGTTCATCATACAAATTCTTCTCAAGTTCAAGAGACAAATAGACCACAACACAATAATTCTGAGTGACTTTAACACACCTCTTTTACCACTGGATAGATTATCCAAACAAAAGCTGAACAAAAAGAAACTATAGAACTCAATGACACAATCAATAACTTAAACTTAACTGATGTATATAGAAAATTTCATCCTTCAATGAGCGAATACACTTTCTTCTCAGCAGCACATGATCCTTCTCTAAAATAGACTATATATTATGCCACAAAGAAACTCCTAGCAAATATAAAAAAGGAGATACTACCCTGCATTCTATCAGATCACAATGGAATGAAATTAGAAATCAATGACAAAATAAGAAATAAAAGCTGCTCCAACCCTAGAGACTAAATAATATGCTTCCGAATGAACAATGGTTTGTAATAGATATCCAGGAGGAGACTAAAAAATTCTTAGAGGTGAATGAAAACATAGATACAACATATCAAAATCTCTGGGACAATATGAAGACCATACTAAAAGAAAAGCTCATTGCATGAAGTTCATTCCATAAAGGAAGAAAAATTCAACAAATAAATGACTTAACATTACATTTCAAAGCCCTAAAAAAAGAAGAACAAATCAACACCCAAAGCAGTAGAAGACAGGAAATAATTAAGATCAGAATTCAATGAAATTGAAAACAATAGAATCAATTTTAAAAATTGACAAAACAAAAAGTTGGTTCTCTGAAAAAATAAATAAAGTTGACAAACACTTAGCCATGCTAACAAAGGAAAGAGAAAACTCAATGTAATTACTAATATATGTGATGAAAAAGGAAATATCACACAGACACCACAGAAATAAGAAGATAATTAGAAATTATTATGAAAATTTGTATTCCAGTAAAATAGGAAATATCAAAGGCATTGAGAAATTTCTAGAGTCATATGATTTGCCCAAATTGGATCAAGATGATATACACAATATAAATAGGTCTATTTCAAGTGATGGACTAGAAGACACCATCAGAAGCCTATCAACCAAGAAAAGTCCAGGACCAGATGGATACATAGCCGAGTTCTTCAAGACCTTTAAAGAAAAACTAATACCAATACTCTTGAATTTATTTCAGGAAATAGAAAGAGGGAATACCTCCAAACTCATTCTATGAGGCCAATATCACCCTGATTCCAAAATAGGCAAAGACCCATCAAAGAAGGAAAACTTCAGATCAATATTTCTAATGAAAATAGATGCAAAATTTCTCAATAAAATTCTGACAAATCAAATAAAAAACATATCAAAAAGTTAGTGCACCATAATCAAGTGGGATTTATCCCAGGGATGCAAGGTTGATTCAACATAAGGAAATCAATAAATGTAATCCATCACATCAATAGACTTAAAGATAAGAACCATATGATCATCTCAACAGATAAAGAAAAAGCATCCAACAAAATATAGCACCCATTCATGTTCAAAACACTAGAAAAACTAGGGATAACAGGAAATATCTCAACATTGTAAAAGCTATCTATGCTAAGCCCCAAGCAAATATCATTCTAAATGGAGAAAAATTGAAAACATTCCCTCTAAAAACAGGAAAAAGACAGGGATGCTGTCTGATATTTAACAGAGTTCTTAAAAAACTGACCAGAGCAATTAGAAAGACTAAAGAAATTAAAGGGATACATATAGGAAAAGAAGAACTCAAATTAGCACTATTTGCCAATGATATGATTCTATACCTAGAAGATTCAAAAATTCTATCAGAAAACTTCTAAAACTAGTAAATGAATTCAGCAAAGTAGCAGGATAAAAACTCAACACCCATAAATCAAAGGCATTTCTGTACATCAGTGACAAAGACTCTGAAACAGAAACAAGGAAAAGTACCTCATTTACAATAGCCTCCAAAAAAAATACTTGGGAATCAGCCTCACAAAAGAGATGAAAGACCTTTACAACCAAAATTACAGAACATTAAATAAAAAAATTAAAGAAGACCTTAGAAGATAGAAAGATCGCCCTTGTTCTTGGATAGGTAGAATTAATATTGTTGAAATGACCATACTACCAAAAGCATCATACAGATTTAGTGCAATTCCAATCAAAATCCCAATGACATTCCTCATAGAAATAGAAAAAGCCATCATGAAATTCATCTGGAAAAATAAGAGACCCAGAATAGCTAAAGAAATCCTTTGCAAGAAGAGTGAAGCAGGTGACATCACTATACCAGACCTTAAACTATACTACAGAGCAAGACTAACAAAAACAGCATGGTATTGGCACCAAAATAGACTTGTAGACCAATGGTACAAAATAGAGGACACATAGACTAACTCACATAATTACAATTATCTTATATTAGAAAAAGGTGCCAAAAACATACATTGGAGAAAAGATAGCCTCTTCAACAACTGGCGCTGGGAAAACTGGAAATCCATATGTAACAAAATGAAATTAAACCCCTATCTCTCACCATGCACAAAACTCAACTCAAAGTGGATCAAGTACCTAGAAATTAAACCAGAGACCCTGCATCTAATAGAAAAAAAATGTACACCCACATCTCCATCATATTGAATTAGGCCCCTACTCCTTAATAAGAGTCCTATTACAGAAGAATTAAAATCAAGAATTAATAATGGGATGGATTCAAACAAAAAAGCTTCTTTTCAGCAAAAGAAACAATCAGTGAGGTGAATACAGAGCCTACAGCTTGGGAGTAAATTTTTACTGCTTAAACATCAGATAGAGCACTAAACTCTAGGGTATATAAAGAACTGAAAAAGCTAAACACACAAAAAACCCAAATAACCCAATCAATAAAGGGGCAAAGGAACTGAACAGACACTTCTCAGAAGATGATATACAATCAATTAACAAACATGTGAAAAAATGCCATTCTCTGTCTTTGTTTCACAAATAGTGCTGTGAAAAAATGTTCAAGTCTCTAGCAATTAGAGAAATGCAAATCAAAGCTACTTAAGATTTCATCTCACTCCAGTCAGAATGGCAGCTGTCAAGAATACAAACAACAGTAAGTGTTGGCAAGGATGTGGGGAAAAAGGCACACTCATACATTGCCGGTGGGACTGAAAAATGGTGCAGCCAATATGGAAAGCAGTATGGAGATTCCTTGGAAAACAGGGAATGGAACCACCATTTGACCCAGCTATCCCACTTCTCGGTTTATACCCAAAGGACTTAAAAACAGCATACTACAGGGACATAGCCACATCAATGTTTATAGCAGCACAATTCATAATAACTAAACTGTGGAACCAATCTATATGCCTTTCAGTAGATAAATGGATAAAGAAAATGTGGTATATATACATAATGGAATATTACTCAGCAATAAAAGAGAATAAAATCATGACATTTGTATGCAAATGGATGATGTTGAAGAATATAATGCTAAGTGAAGTTAGCCAAACCCAAAAAAACAAATGCCAAATGTTCTCTCTGATATAAGGAGTTTGATTCATAGTGGCGTTGGGAGTGGGAGCAAGGGAGGATTAGATGAACTCTAGATAGGGTAAAGGGGTGGGAGTGGAAAGGAGTGGGCATGGGGGTGGGAAAGATGGTGGAATGAGATGGATATCATTACCCTAAATTCATGTATGAAAACACGAATGGTGTGAATGTACTTTGTATACAACCAGAGATATGGAAAATTGTGCTCTATATGTGTAATATGAACTGTAATGCATTCTGCTATTATATATAACAAATTAAAATAAAAAATTAAATTAAAAAATACATAACCTGATTAAAAAATGGGGAAAGGATCTGAATGGATGTTTTTCAAAAGAAGAAATTAAAACATCATACAGATAATTATAAAACTGCTCAACATCACTAATACCAGTAAAACACAAATGAAAACCACAAAGAGATCCCAGCCCATCTGTGAGGATGGCTATTATCAATAAGACAAAGGAGAACAGAAGTTGCTGAGGATGTGGAGAAAAGGGAGCCTTGTAGAACAGCTGAGGGGATGTGAAGTGCTGCAGCCATCATGGAAAACAGCAGGAGGATTTTCAAAAGAAGAAAAGAATCCTGAGCTTCTAAAGGCTTCCCTATGAGCTCTGTCACTGGCTGGCTGTGTGATCTTCAGCCACTTATTAGATCCTCATGCATTACAATTCTTTACTGCATAAATATAGAAGAAAGTAGTACCTAGTTTCCATGAGTCTCAGAATTAAATTGGTAATGCAAGAAAATAACCTGGAACTGTACCTGGTGTAGGAAGTGAACGTTCAATGTCTGTTAACAACTGCTCCTCATCATCCTCAGTGTTACTATCAGCACACACCAGTTACCATCAACATATAGTATTAATCTACCATATCTAATTAAATATTATCTTACCCATTTGAAGTATGATACACTTCATAAAAACAAGGTTATTTCCTTTACATTATACCTACTTACTTGGCACAAATATATACACACACACACACACACACACACACACACACACACACACACACACATACTTTTGGAAAAATAAAAGAAATGGTTAGTTTTACCTGAATTCCTAGTTGCAAATTCTCTCTTGGAAGAACTATTTTCAGTATATTTAAGAGTGTCTAAAGAATAGTGCATATAAAATGTTATAAATGTCAATATATTGCCATTCTCTGTCTTTGTTTCACAAATAGTGCTGTGAGCATAGAGTTTGAAATGTAGCAACACAGACCCTGTGACCACACTCTGTAGGTCATCCCTATATCCTTACTCCTCACCTTCACTCCTTTCCTGGGCACTAGCTTGTAGTCAAGTTCCACCTTCTTCTTTGCTTCTAAGTAGAGCCTGTGGCCTCCAGGAACAGAGAATACTCCTCTTGAGATGCTTTGCATCAGGGCCTCTGAAAGCTGCTCCAGCAGAACCTGGCAGTATTTGACAGATGCCTCTTCATTCCGCAGCAAGAGAGCTTCCTTCTTTCTCTCTGTGGTTTCCTGGAAGGAAAATGTAGGGAAATAAAATAAGTTGTTAGAAGGAAGGTCCAGTGGGGATCCACTCAGAAGAAGCCTTCTGACAGCCTCAGAATGTCTAAGACCTGGAAACGAGTTGGGAGACATGCTTCAGTCGAAGGTTTGATCAATTCTCTGTGCAACTGAAAATTGCTAAAATGCCCCTGTAGTTAAGTTCTGTCTCTGTAAAACAATGGAGATGGAAGACATGATGTTGGTGGTTTATTTAGCTAAGATATTAACAGTGAGCCCAAACCCTAATAGTCACTAATAACAAGTAAATTTTTAGAAGGAGGGGAAGGAAGAGGATGATGAGGATAGTCACTAATAAAAAGTAAATTTGTGAGGGAATGTGGATTTCTGTGGTTGAAATTATATCCATGGCAAACAATTCTGAAGGAATGAATTGAGTGTATTCTGAACAGAATTTTGAGACCTTCATAAATTCTTTCAGTGAGGGTTTGAATGTGTGAGGATACAGAGATTGATTTATTGATTTATTGACTGTTTGCTGGTTCTTGTAAAGTAAAATCCAGTGGAATTTTCTCTAAGATTTTTTATAATGCTGTGTCAGTTCCAGATCGACTGAAGGACAAACTTCCAGTGAAGGTGCAGAATTAGGCAGTCCCTGACAGTTTTCTCCCTTAGTGTCCACACCCTGCCTTGTCCCTGGGCCTGTGAATGTGATGAATATTAATCCTATGATTATGTTACATAGCACAGGTTAACTTTAAAAAATTGAGAGTACTCCATTGGGCATCACCTAATCACATAAACTTTTAAAAGCAATTTTCTCTGACTGTGGCATAGAGGAAATCAGAGAGACTACAGAAGCATTTCATTGCTTGAAAGTGGAGAGGCCTTCCCCAGAGCACCAACACGAGAACTAAGGTCAAGTCACTCCCTGTTTTCCATGGATGGTGGGTGCACTGAGCAGAGCAGTCATATACCCTGTGCAAAGATCTGACTATGAGCTAAGACATTCTTATTGTGTTAAGCTGCTAATCACTGGATAATTTGTCTTGCAGCAATACTAAATTAAGGGTGAACAGTATCCTGAAGAGCCCTGTTGCCCACAAAAATAAATAAATAAATAAATACATAAATACAAATAAATAAAACAGGTTCTTTCTATGATGAGAATGATGCAAACTCTGGAATCAAAAATATAGAGTCAAGTTTCATTCCAGAAGGAGAGGAATAAGGAAGGATGAATAAAAATTCAATTACAATAAGCTTCTTCTGGAACTCATGATTGTCGTCCTTGAAGGAGTGCTCCATGAAGACTGCGATGGCTTCCTTCTCACAAGCTGTGTGCACCTCCAGCAGCTCCTGGAGTGTGTCTGTGGGGAACTGCACCCGCTGGGCCATCTGCTCACTGTAGTGGTCGGCTGCCATTTGCAGGGCAGCTGAGTTCTCACGCTGGGCCAGAGTGATGACTGCATTCTCCAAGCAAGGAATGGTTCCTTTGTTGATGGCATTCACGTAAGTTTCCACCAGAGTCCCCAACCCTAAGTGACAGGGAATACGTGGGAAGTCTTACCCATCATTTTTACAGACTTTAAGCATTGTCTTTACAATAACAACAAACACTCTATTTGTCTCAATTTTCCTTCTGTACTTCTTTCTTGTTCTTCCTTGGTTATCTCCTCTCTGAATTAATCACAATTTAATAACACTGTTTTTCCTGTACATTCTTTCTTTTATAGTTCTCACATTCTCCTCATTAAGTAATTACTAATTGCAACCAAGAGGTTTTTAGTGTTTCCTAGAAAAATACTTTCTTTTTTAAATAAAGTAAAAGAGTCTATCATAAAGTAAATTACATAATTTGTGAGTCTTGATTTAAGATAAAAATGAAAGTTCCCTTGTAAAAAATATTATCAAAAATTTACAGAAAGCAACATAGAGTTTGGAAACAAACCTAGGCCCACATCGAGACTTCATTATTGCTTGGAACACATGCTCCTGAAACCAGTGCTATTTAAATTTGTTTCTCAAACACAATGAGCTGGCCTGGGACTCACGACCTGCTGATTCTTTTCTGACTAGTTTCAATTCATAAAATATCTTGTATATTCTCACAGGGAAATATTCAATCCTATGGGATTTTCCCTCTACATGCAGATTTCTCTCCTTAGTAGTAGCTTCTGATGAGTACACTTCCTTAAGGTGCTCATTTTGTGAGATGTGTTAGACTTCAACAAGTCCTCAGATATGAAAACTTTTAAGAAAAATGCATTTCTGTGTGTGGCACGAATGTCTGTTTCTCTACATTTCTTACAAAAGCAAACAGAATTACTGACAAACTCACAAAAGAATCACAGTGTTATCGTACATACTGAACCCCCCAGAGACACGTGCTGGGACAACAGAAACTCACGATTTCCAGTGACAATGATTCCCCCTCTCAGGGTCTTGGTCTTTGCATTGGTGAAGACATAGGAACAGAAGTTCTTTGATTGCACCTGAAAATTCTTTTCCAGCTGGTTTTGTGGAACCTTATCAATGTGGGATAACAGACTTCTGTCATTTGTAGGCCGGTCAAAGACAAAGCACTTTCGTTTTGGAAAGAAACATCTAATACTCTCTCTAGAGTTATTGGATTTTTGGATTTTGTCATTATTTCCTATAAAAAAGAACACTTATTCAGGAGACAAGCCTTCAGGCAAAGAGATTGAGATTTTCTCTATGAATCTTTGTCTAAATGTAACTCTCAAGCCTGTTGATCTTTTCTTTTTTAATTTCTTTTTTTTTTTTTTGTAGTTGTAGATGGACAGCATGACTTTATTTTTTATTTTATTTTTATGTGGTGCTGAGGTTTGAACCCAGTGCCTCACACGTGCAAGACAAGCACTATGCCACTGAGCTGTAGCCCCAGCCCAAGCCTGTTTATCTTTATTCAATCATAGAAAGCAGTGTTATGCTAACGTAAACATCCATTTTTTTTTATCAGAGCTCAGAGTCAAGGAAGTATTTTTGGAGAGAAAGAAGAGATACTCATCTCAAATGGAGAAACTTGTAAATGGTCTCCTTAACCCTTGTATAGAGGTAAACCCACTGTAAAGTATTTATTAAAAATTTGAAATGACTGATTAATCACAAAAATTGTCAGAAAGACTTTTCTGATATTGTAGTCCCATGTCATAAAGAAGATGTAGGCTCCTCACTAAAGTAATGCTAGAAATAAGGACAGATGTTGCTGGGAGGACAGATGATACCCAGAACTGTATAGAAAAAATGTTTCTCAATCAAAGCCCCAAGTCCACACATCATAATTTCAGCAGAAAACTGCATTAAAGTGAATTTCAATTTAATTTGTACTTCTTGATGTTGGATTATTTTGGACTTGAGTTTGTCTCACAGAGATTCTGTGGCATAAATCAGCTGTTCAAATAGATGTTAATTTAAAGAATGAATACACATGAGTACTGATAAGTACCAGTACTTATCTACTCTGTTAAACATACTCCATGTGATTACATTTGTAATAGTAGCATGATACCATGTAAGTCTGTGGGATAAATAAGGTGATGTTGTCAAAAAGGTAAAATGAAAGGTTATACAATATTCCTGGAATTATGTGTTGCTTCCCCCTCTACCCATGAATGATTCATTATACAAACATCTTTTCTCTGAAGGATGTAACTATCTATTTTAGTATAATGAGTGAAATATTTTTAAAAGTAATTCCTTATATTTCCTGTGATTCTAGGTTTACTCATATCTAGTGTGATAAACTCTTTTCCTCAAAATACAAAAAGCAGTAACACTTCATAAGTAACAAATATATGAGCCTTAAAAGTGGTAGCATTGACTGTAATCCTCATTATTTTCATTGTACTATTGTTCTAACATACATGGGTGCAACAATGAGGCCTAAATTTCCTTAGTGAATTTAAATTTGGGCCTCTGAAGATTTTTATAAAATAAACATAAAAATCATGGTCATTTGTCAATCGTCAATCATCATTAGCAAGGACCTCAATCCATTTGAAAATAAACAGGTATATCAAGCACTAAAAGACAGGGCTTAGTTAATCCCACTTCTTTATTGAACCTCCCCACACCAAGGCCACCCTCGGATACCTGAAATCAGCTTCAAAGCATTCTCCAGGTACTCATCTTCTGTGATGGGGTGTTCATCCAACTTTAGTTCCAGTGTGAAATCTCGAACAGTCCAAACAAAGTCTGGAAAGAAACTTACAAACTCAGAGGAGTCCTCGACTTCATCTGGTGTGGGGTCAGATTTTGCCCTGATTAGTTTTGTTAGTTCAGTCACATAGCTGGGATCCTAGCTAAGGAATGAGAAGCACCACAATTTCCAGATCTCCCTTAGAAACAAGTTTTATAAATATTCTTTTCTCCTCATGTCCATTCTTTTTTAATATATATATATTTAGTTGTAGATGGACACAATACCTTTAATTTATTTATTTGTTTGTTTTTTTGCTTGTTTATTTATTTATTTATTTTTATGTGGTGCCCAGGATCAAACCCAGTGCCTCACACATGCTAGGCAAGCACTCTACCACTGAGCCACAACCCTGGCACCCCATGTCCATTCTTACTCAATCAAGACAATTAAGTTAGAAGAAAGAAGAAACAGCCCGAGTTGCCATTCTCTTAACCTCAATGAGACATAGTTGTTTGGTTCTTGGAAGGATACTGTAGATGCTCCAGGGCATGTTGGTCGATGGTGCCCATGCTGTTGTAGACAAATGTGCTGCTGAGAAGCACGGCCAGGGCAAAGATCCAGGAGTCATTCTTAGGGTCACCCTAGAAATCACATGGGAACAAAGAATTTAGTAGTCCACTCTTCATTCCATCATTTATGTAGTTTTCATTCCTTCTTTTTTTGTGTGCAGGGGAGGGTACTAGGGATTGAACTCAGGGGCACTCGACCACTGAGCCACATCCCCAGTCCTATTTTGAATTTTATTTAGAGACAGGGTCTTAGCACCTTGCTTTGGCTATGGCTGGCTTTGAACTCATTATCCTCCTGCCTCAGCCTCCCCAGTACTGGGATTACGGCACGCACCACTCCTCTTGGCTTCATTCCTTCTTTTAGCTATATTATTTCTGAATATAGGGGAAATAACAAAATTATAAAATAATGCTAAATTCAAATCTCTTTATTGATATTTATATTGGTCCCTCTCAGAATATTAGTTTGTTTAGCTATGAAGGCAAATGAAGGTCATTCTCAGTGTGCATAAAATAGTTTTAAAAATGCCTAGAACATAGTAGATGTCCCATAATATGTGGGCAATTGTTATTACAAATTTCATCATAATCATGGTTATACTAAGGATGCAAGTAGTATCCAATTAAGTTCAACATCCCTTTTTTCAACATCTGACAAAATGCCAGACCTGCATTTGATTTTTGTAGATACAAAGTTTCCATATGATAGTCCCTTCTCATAGGAATATCACCTTATGAAGGCAAAGATACGTGTAACAACATATAAACACAGCTCAAATGGTAATCTGTGAGGAGAGGGAACCAAAGTTATTTAAAAAGAAAAAGAAAATAGCAGAGTGGAGAGGCCCATGAATGTGAATAATTGCTCTGGGAGTTCAGAGCAAGCAATCATTAGCTGAGGTTTAAAGAGCTGATAGAATAGGGACTTGTAGAGATGCAGGGGTCCAGCAAGTGGAAGGACCAGCAGCAGCAAGTCTCACTGGTTAGAACACAAGTTTCTTTTATTTCCCTGAAGCAGTGAATGTGCAGGCCAGAGTGAAAAGAGGCCTGAAATGAGATAACAGCAAGACTTAAAAGGCTTTGAAATAGATCCAGATCCTGTTACAAGTTCTAACATCAGCCATCGGTTTTGCTGCCTTCGGGTTATGTTTTATTCTCTTGAAAATTGCAATTAGATGTAGAGAAAGTGTTTTATGCAAACTACAACATATTACAAATCAATGAGATTCAAACTAATATAAATTAGGAGAAAAGACTGATTGCAACTAATAATGTAAAGATGAGTTATCTAAAATTTTACCATTTGCTATATTTTTGTTGGATCTAACTCATGCTTTTAGATGGTGAAAATTTCATCCGGAGCTCAGAGACCTGGACCAAAATCTTAATGATAAAACTGAAGATTATTAAAATGGATTCCTTCACCAAAAGGCTATTTTCATGGCCTCTACCTTTAAAGGTACCAACCCATTGACCTCACAGGTGAGAGCTTTCTTCAGGAAGCTTTCCCTAACTCTCATGGCTGGATCAGTTTCCCACATTTTGCATTTCTTTCCTTCTACTGATTTCATTCCATATTTCTTGTCTCTACAACCAGGCTCTAAGTCTTTACCTTATTAAGTGATATATTTATAGTACTTAGCACAGAGCCCTGGACTTCAGCTATTTAATGTATACTTATTAAATTAAATTGCACATCTCAGTATTAAAAATAAAAGATCTGTCCTAATTTACCAAAGTAATGGTTTGGATACGGGGTGTTTCCCAAAAGCTTATGTGTGAAATAATGCAAGAAGGTTCAAAGGAAATATGATTGGGTTATCAAAGGCCTAATATTCTCTCTAATGTGCACATGCTGAGGTGAGGGAGGGCAGAGTGGACAGACATAACTTTTCTATGTTCCTGTATGAATACATGAGCAGTGTATCTCCACATCATGGACAAGCACAAAAATGGGAAGTTACACTCCATGTATATCTGGTATGTCCAAATACATTCTACTATCGTATATAACTAAAAATAGTAAATAACAATTAAAAAAATTAGAAGAACTGGGGCTGTAGCTCAGTGGTAAACACCCCTGGGTTTAGTCCCAGTATTGGAAAAACAACAGTTACAACAACATAAAGCCCGTTTATATTCTCTCATAGAGATAGAAAATATAGAGAGGTTCAGTTTATATTTCATGATACTAGTTTTTGATAATAAGATGTGTTGGAATTAACCTGATTTTTGAATATGAAGTTTTTGTGTTTTTGAAAGAAAATTGTTACTTCTTTAAAGAAAAAAAAAAGAAAGAAATGATTAGGTTATGAGAATCTTAACCAATCAGTGAATTAATCCCCTGATGGATAACTGAGTGGTAACTGAAGATGGGTAGGTTATGGTTGTAGGAGGTGGATCTGTGGGGGTGTGTCTTTGGTGTGCAAATCTGTATTTGAAGAGTGGAGTCTCTTTCTCTGTTTCCTGATCATCCTGTGAGCCACTTCCCTCTGCCGCATCTTGCACATGATGTTCTGCCTCACCTCCAGCTCTGAGGAATGGAGCTGGCTGTTGTGAGTGCTCAGATAAACTTTTCCTCCTAAAATTGTTGTTGTCAGGTATTTTTTTTCACAGCAGTAAAAAAAAAGAAAAAAAGAAAAAAAAACTGACTCCAACAACCAAGGTATTTTAAGTTGCTAGGGAAGTTTGAGGAAATGGAATTCAGCCTCTTTATTCATAATTGGATTGCAAGTATAGGAATATGACCTGGTAGTCAAACTGAGGTGACCAATTGAATGGCACATGAATAAAGAGTACAGCACATTCTCTGCCTCACCTTTTCCACATCCCCCAGACCCTCAGTGTCCAGGAGGACCAGGGTGTGGTTTGGCTTGCTGGGGTGGGGCACACACCACATCCAGATGCCCTTGGTCTCAGCCCTCACTGTGGAGCCCAGGGGGAAGCCTGTGAGGAAAGAGGAGAAAACAACATAGAGTGAAGCTGAGAGGAAAAGCTGCCAGGGGAATGTACAGTGTCGAGCAAGGATACTGTTTGCCAGTATTTCACAAGGATAAATAATCCATGTGTTGTCTATCTTTCTCAAAAAACACTTCATGCTCCAAATTCACATTATGCTTTCAAGTGCTTGAATTATTTCACCTTAAGAATTAGTGTAAAATCTGTCATCCTGTGCTGTCATCCTATGTATTTTTACCTGACCAGGAAGAACTGCAGTGTCCTCTGGCTGCAGGCTGAGTTCAACCAGTTGGAAACCCCAGTGGGAGACCAGAAGGCAGGCATGTGTTCCTCCAGCTTCCATTGTGCTGGGCCACAGTGTCCCAGGGGCTTGTTCCTCTACCTCAGGTCACTATTCCTTTCCTGTAGGTCCATCCAATAGTTCTTCTCTTTGCCACACCATGGCATCCACTCTAAACTCACCTCCTCAGTGTACCAGAGGCCACTGCTACTGCCACTCACCAGGTTCTTTATCACACTTGCTAGATTCCTTTACTCAGAATCTGACCTTGGAAATAGTTCCTCCATTCAATGCTCAATTACCCTGTGAATGGGTGCTATGGGTTGGATCCAGAATGTCTCCAAAGACCCAAGTGTTTAAGTCTTGGCCCCCAGTTTGACACTACTGGGTGGAACCTTTAACAGGTGGGGCCTAGTGGGAGGACTTCACATTATTGGGTATGGGGGAAGGGGTGCCCTTGAAGGGGATTGTGGGGTCCTGATCTCTTCCTTCTTTCTTTTTGTCTTCTCTTTGGTTTGCCATGAGGTGAGCAGACTCTTGCTTTTCCATAAGCTTCTTGCCATGATATGTTCCCTAACCACAGGCCCAAAGCATCAGAGCAAATCAATCATGAAACCTCCACAACTGTGAGTCAACATTTTATCTCCATCAGTTTAATTATCTCAGGTATTTCTTATAGTGATGGAAAGAGAATAATTTGGTCAGCTGTGGCCTGCAAAGACCTGTATTGAAACATAAGCTTTTGCAGGTTTCCTCTCCCCCTTTCTCCCTCCCTATTGAGTTTTTTTTTTTCTTTCTCCTATGAACTGTGCTTCATTGTCCCATCAGGAGGATATAAATGAAAGGAAAGCAGGAAAGACCTGTGACATCTGTTGACTTTCTTTACAAACAGTTAATTCCCACAGGAGAAAGGATTTGAAGACTACTCCTGGTCATATCAGTGGCTGATATGACCTGTCTAGCAGTCCAAGACTTTGACCACCTGCATACAGTAATGCTTCCTTCCTTCAACAGGGAGTAGAAAGGAAGTGACAAAAATTACTAGAGGATTGTTTCAGCATGACCTGGGCCTTCCCATTTCCACAGCCTCTGTGAGTTCCATAAATAGGTAGGAAGTCTACAGTTTCTTATATGATGGTAGCATCTGATTTCTGATTGGTATGGAGTAAGCCTAACTCCCAGCCTAACTTTAGAGAGGACAAAGTGTGGTGAGAAATCATCACTCTCAAGAATCCAAGGTATAATCAAAGGAAAATGAGTCATCCACAAAGAGGGAAATAATGGCCTGGTTTTGCTTTTGAACCTCAACTGGAAGTGAATCAATTTCTTTCTTTCATTATTATGACACTATGATGTGGAAGGTTGGAGAGTCACAGTTGAGATGTTTAAAGTACTTTGGAACCATAAATTCCCTTAGCAGAGCATTGGCAATGATCTCATTGTTGCCTAATGTTGTTGTTATTATAATTATTATTATTATTGTTGTTGTTGTTGTTGTTGTTGTTAGATGGACAGAATGCCTTTATTGTATTTATTTTATTTTTATGTGGTGCTGAGGATTGAACCCAATGCCTCACACATGCTAGGTAAGCGCCCTGTTGCTGAGCCACTGTCCCAATCCACTTGATGTTATCTTGAGTAGAAAATAAGAACAATACTGCTGAAACTTCCTTTCTATTGTCTGTCCCTTAGGGTCTCAACTCTTTCATCTCTCAAAATATGGCTTATTAATTTGTTTCTTACAGGTAAGAAAAAAGTGTCTTTCCTTGATTGATGAAATCAGGACAACAATCCCATTTACAATAACTTAAAAAATAAAAATACTTTGGAGTAAATCTAACCGAGGAAGTAAAAGCCCTCTATAATGAAAACTATAGAATGAAAGAATATAAAAGAATGGGAAGACAAAATGCTTTGTTTAGGCCACAGTGGAAGAATGGCCAAAAGAGAAGAGGGGAGAAAAGCAGAGAGGGAAAATGGAAGGAAGGGAGAGAGGTAGAAAAACAGAACAAGGGAGGGGAGGAAGGAGGAGTGGAGGGAGAGAGAGAAGGTTCAGGAGACCCCAGAGATTAGAAGACTGTCTTTTGTGAACAAGTTCACATAATAGGAAATATAAATTTCCAGGTGCTTGCCTGTATTTATAGTGAGATAGATAATGTATAACTATCCAGGTCATAGATCAGTAAGAGTTAAGAGTTTGTCTTGCGTTACCAATTATTTTCAGGATGTGTGGAAACCTAAGAAAAAGAATGTAAATGGCACAAAAGTATGAAGACATATATGGAAACTGCAATCCAGAAATTCCACTTCTGGATATAAGGCACAGAAGAAGTTTTTGTACATGTGCACACCAGGATAGAAATATAAGAATATTCATAACTACTATATTCATTAAAGATAAAACCTAGAAATAACACCACTGCTCATCAACAACTAATGGATAAATAAACTGGTACAAGCATACTCTAAAGTACTGAAAACAAGTAAATTACAGATATGTGTGACAGAGGATGCTCATAAACTTCTTGTTGAGCAAAAGAAGCAAGACACACAAAGATACATACGCCACAGTCCCTTTTACATAAAAGTCAAAACAAAGTTGAACTAAGATATTTTGTAGACTGAATAATAGACTATAGAAACATTATTTAGAAGCAAGAGTAGAGTGTCCCCTGAAAACCCAAATATTGATGAGCTTTGGTGAGAGTATGAGAGGATATGATTTGGACTTTTGAATGTTGGTTAGGTTTTATTTCCTGATGTGCATAGTGATTATATAATTGTTCACTTTGTATTTATTAACTACATTGTACTCTGTTATAGTTTGCATGATACAAAAAACTAAGCAAAGAGAGCAGCATGTTAATTTGTCAAAGATTTGCTATAAAATAGAGGAAAAAGAATTGACTGGTAGCTCAATTTGGACATTGGATATGAAGAGATCCTATTGTGCCCATTCATTTTTTTAAGGACATACTTAATTATATTTGCATGCTACATAAAATGGCCATGTTGCTTGGACAAAAGGATTCAGATAGGGGAAAGGGAGTGATTGCTACAGCTCAACTCCTGAGAAGGTGAGAGTGGATGGCATCAGGAAGAACAGTGAAGCAGGTATTTTGATAAGATTGAGAAGCTCTTTATTAATGGACAAAAGAATGAGATAATTTTGGATAGGTGAGAGGTTATAAATATGCTGGTAAGAATTAGAAATTTTCCTTAGTGGAAAGGATTAATTAGCCTCTTCCTTAAGATGACCCTAGAAAAAGTGAGATCAACTTGTCCTATTTGTAGTTAGAAGCAACTTCCCTTGCCCCAGGACCACACTCACCATGGTTCTGTCCTGCAAGTTGATTCATGAGGTAGGATTTCCCCGTACGATATGTCCCCACAATGGCCACCACCACCACAGGTTGACATATCTTGTCAAGAATCCTCAAGGCTTCTGAATTCACTGTCAGCTGCTCATTCCAGTTTTCCACTAAACAAATGGGGGACTTCATGGTAGATTCAGATGCCATGGTCACCTGTAACTCAGAAAAGTCACTCAGTGAATCCCAGGATCTTGACATCATCTCTGATAGCTATTGACATGCACTTTCATGTCAATTCTCTGCTTGTGGAATGTTTATATTAACTTTCTAAATTTTGTATGTTTTTAAAAGAAAAATACACTATCTAGCATGTCAAGTTCTGGTATAAATGACTTATATACATTATTTTTTATTTCCAATACAGACTCAAAAAGTGTGGCCTGCCAAGAAAAAGAAATACCAGGGATAAAAATAGGGAGGGAAGAAGTCAAATTATTCCTGCTTGCAGATCATATGATCTTATACCTAGAAGATGCAAAACATTCCACCAAAAGACTGCTAGAGCTAATAAACATATTTGGCAAAGTAGCAGGTTACAAAATTAATATACAGAAATCAATAGATTTCCTATATATAATAATAAATCTGCAGAAGAAGAAATCAGGACAACAATCCCATTTACAATAACCTAAAAAAAATTACTTTGGAGTAAATTTAACCAAGGAAGTAAAATACCTCTATAATGAAAACTATAGAAAACTGAAGAAAGAAATTGAAGAAAACTCAGAAGATAGAGAGAATTCCCATGTTCATGGATCCATAGGCTTAATATTAATTAGAATAATTAGAATTAATTAATTATAAGAATATTGTGAAAATGGCCATACTACCAAAATGATATATGATTCAATGCAAATCCCATTAAAATACCAATGTTATTCCTCATAGAACTAGAAAAAATAGTCCTAAAATTTATTTAGAAGATGAAAAATCCAGAGTAGTCAAAACAATTGTAAGCAAGTGAAAAAATAAAGCAATGCTAGAAGCATCACAATACCTGCTTTAAATTATACTTAGAGATATAATAACAAAAATTGCATGTTAATGGCATAAAAGCAGGTACACAGACCAATGGTACAGAGAAGACACAGAAACAAACACCCACTGATATGGTCATCTTATCCATGACAAATGTCAATACCAAAAACATAAACTAGGGGGGCTGGGGATGTGGCTCAACCAGTAGCGCCTGGCATGTGTGCGGCCCAGGTTTGATCCTCAGCACCACATACAAGAAAAGATATTGTGTCCACCAGAAAGTAAAAATAAATATTAAAAAAAAACATAAACTGGGAAAAAAGACAGCCTTTTTAACAAACGATGCTGAGGTAACTGATTATCCACATGTAGAAGAATGAAACAAGACCCTTTCCTCTCATATTGCACAAACATCAACTGAAAATGCACCAAAGAACTAAGAATTAGACCCAAAACTGTAACTCCTATAAGAAAACATAAGATCAACATTTCAGCATACAGGCACAAGCAATGACTTTCTCAATAGGGCCCCTAAAGCTCAGGAAATAAGGCCAAGAGTTAATTAATGGGATGATATAAATTAAAAGTCTCTGACCACAAAAGGAAACAATTAAGAATGTGAAGAAAGAACCTACAGAGTGGGAAAAAAATCTTTCCTAGCTAATCTTCCAACAGAAGATTAATATCCAAAATATATACACTGAAAAACAAACAAAAAAACCTAACTAATGAATGGGCAAATCATCCAAACAGAGGCTTCTAAAAAGAAGAAATATAAATGGCTAATGAATACATGAAAACGTGGTCAATATAGTTTTTAATTAGGGAAATGCAATTTGAAATCTCAAAGCTACACTGAGATTTCATCTCATACCAGTCAGAATGGGCAGTCATCAAGAACACAAATGCTAATAAATACAGGAGAGGGTGTGAAAAGAAAGGAACACTTTTACACTGTTGGTGGGAAGGTAAATTAGTACAATCACTTTGGAAATCAGTATTGAGGTTCCTCAAAAGACTAGTCATAGAACCACTATATGAGCTAACTATACCACTTCTTGGTATTTACCCTGAAGAATTAAAGTCAACATACTGTAGTGATACACCCATAACCATGTTTATAGCAGCACAGTTCATGATCCCAAACTATGAAACTAGCCTGGGTAACCATAAACAAATGAACGAATAAAGAGAGTGTGATATATATGTACACTGGAGATACATTCAGTCATTTAAAAAAATGAATCATGTCATTTGCAGGAAAATAAATAGAACATGAGACCATTATGTTCAGCAAAATAAGTCTAACTGAGGAGATTAAGAGGAGTGCTAGGGAGTTAAATTGACCAAATTATATTATATATTATGTGTATGTACAAATATTTAATAATAAATATCATCATTATGTACCACTATAATGCACCAATTTAAAAAATGTGGAGTGAGGTCTGGGGTTGTAGCTCAGAGATAGAGCGCTCACCTAGCACGCGTGAGGCACTGGGTTCGATCCTGAGCACCATATAAAAATAAAATAAAGGTATTGTGTCCACCTACAACTTAAAAGATAAATAGTTTTTTAAAATGTGGAGAGAGTACTAGAAGCATTGCCTGAGATTTTTCAGAAGAGATTGAGGAAAGCAAAGCACTGATGTCAGAGCCCTGAGAATATGAATATTTTTAGGTAAGTAGAGGCAGAATGAGAAATGGTAGAGATGAACACTGGTTAGAAATATTGTTAGGCATTACAAAAGAACTTCTTCTCTCACTAAGTCAAGTAATATGTTTTGAGTACTTGCCACATGCTGGATACTGTTCTAGAGATCCATTATCAAGGAACTTACTGAGTGAATGCAAATTGCTGTCTCAAGGATCTCTGTTCCTGTGGGGAAACAGATACTGAACAAAATAATCAACCTTTATCTGATCATGAGAAGTCCTCAGAAGAACATAAGCAGGGAATAAGGTAAGGCCTCCAGGAAAATGAAAGAAAATGCAGGTTCTCATAGACTGTGTTGAGGGCAGGTATAGGAATAAGTCAGGAGACTACTGAGGACAGGAGGAGGGAGCACACTTCCCCTGCCTGCTGCCTCTGCAGAGATAGCAGCTGAGCTGGGGGTGGGAGGGGTACAGAGCCCTTGTCAAATGCCAGAGGACTCTTCCCAGTGGCCTCCCATGGTCTTCCTGCACATTGCAATGCAACCCCAGAATGGAATTTGCTGTTGTTTTTAGTTGAGGGACAAGTTCATGGGTGGCAGGTCTGCAGCAAACTCACCTGGCAGGGGCTCTGCACGTTCTCAGTTGTCTTTATTCACTGCTTATGATTCCTCCTCAGCTGGCTCCTCAGAAAACTAACACTTCTTCTTAGGAGCTGAAAAGCAAACAGCATATTACAACCAGTCAAAAAGCAAGTTAAAATAAATAGAACTGAAATCGAAACTACAAGCATTTCTTCCTGCATTAACCATTGAGGTTTCACACTATTCCTGAAGAAGCAGGAAATGGAGTCTGTGAGATGAGGCGCAGGGTTGTGGGGAAGTTTGCAACCTCAAGGACCAGAATCTGAAGATGCTCTGTTATTTCTCACAGATCAGCACAACTTTCCCTGCCGAAGAGGCTACCATTAAATCAGATGTTGGCACAATACCACATCAGTGATGGGGTCACTGCACTCCCCAGGGTACCACCCCACTCCTGGGCATTCTGAGTCCCCTAGGAAATGGGTTCACTGACTTGCACAGAGCCTGATGGCAAAGCCCCTCATCCTTCTGGGGACAGTAAGATGCACTTGGGGAGAGTCCTGTGTGGGGCCTGATGTGCACTGAGTGGTCTGCATGTGGACAATGTACATGTCTCCAGGCCACCCTCAGAGGCTCCCCTTTACACACTTGCACCACCTGTCAGGGATCCTGCATTTTAAGTGGAAGAACTTTTAAATTTGTGACTCGATGACAGATTTCATTGTTGGAAAATGCTCACTCCAAACCCTCCCCAGTACCACTGAAAAGAGAAATAAATTGTTTTGGAATGACAGAATTTTCTTTTCATTTCTTGAGGCCAAAGATCTCACAAAATCAAAATTAACAGACTTTGATACAGAGGTGGGCACAGAGAATTTGTTCATAGCTCCTATGTCACAGTACAAAACAGGATCCACCCAAGAACTCAGCATCCACATGTCTGTCCCTGGTGCTTGGCAAGGACTAACACCAGATCAGAATCTGGGATTTTCATCCAGTGCTGCTGGATCCCTAAGCCTCTGGGATCTGGACAGCTGCCTACATCAACAGTGTTCACCTCCTGCCTCCTTCCCTCTACTACTTATTAGAGTGAAGTGCTCACCTCCAGCCTCCCTCCCTCCACTACTCACCTGTGGTGAAGCAGTGACCTCCCAGATGGAGCAGCAGAGAGCAGCACTTCCACAGCTGGCACCAGGGTGTGTCCCTGCAACAGCACGTGGCTCCCTGGTCTGCCAGCTGGACCCCACACTCTCCTCTTTTTTCTTGTTTTCAGTAGGCTTTGAGGGAAAGAGAAACTGCACTGGTGGCCTGACATGATCCTGCTCTGATTAGGGAGTGAAGGTGACTCCTCTAGGCCAGTCTATTTTCCCCTTTTTCTCTTTTTTAGTGTCCCATTTCTTCAAAACCCTCACCTGCTGTCAGCTGCCCATTCTGTTCCTGTAGCCTAAGCTGTCGTCATCACAATGGGGAAAATTTGTAGACAAAGTGATAATTTCTAGGGCAGCCAGCTGTTGAAGGACAGCATGGAAATCTTAAGGAATGAGACTTCTTTTCTTCCAAAGGTAATGAGCTGTTCTCAGTTCAGTTCTTGTGCCCCTTCACCAAGTAATTAGTGTCATATACACAATATTGAATGTCATTAGAATGAGAATGTTGTTATTGGGTGCTCTGTTCAAGTACTATGTGTTCTCAATGATCCCATTATCCTCTACCTCGATCGTATTTGATAGGTAACCTGATGGCAAATCAAGCATGGTTAGCCCTCTGACCCTGACCTTAGTCTTTTAATATTTTAGTCACCATCCAAAATAAGGCCTGAAAAACAAGGTGAGTACCTTGGCCTTCAAGATGTTATGTTCCACCCAAATTAATCAGTTAATAGAATTCCTGATGAGCTACAACAGGCAATGATTAGATATTAGCTGCATTCACATATCATTAACCCATTGCTGAGCAGGTCAAATTCTTCACAGAAATGATTTGAATATTCAGCTTTTTCCTTGACCTCATAAAATAATATATTTTGCCACTGGAAAAATGAATTTGATCATATGAGACATTTTGCCAACAAACTGTGCAAGGGACAGCATTTCTAAGACATTTCATATTCATATCAGCCCATTATGTTATGTTCAACTTGCACCCCAGAGGGGGAATATAAACTCACTTTAAGATTGTTCTTTTAAATTGAGGACAAATGAAAAGGACACAAGTTTCCACTTGAATCTAACCCAGAACCTGAAGCTTGCCTTCTGTAGCCATTGAGTCAAAGAGCAGGTAGGAGGTAAGAGTTCTTATAATCTATTCACTTACATTGCGTGTCATCATGCAATACTATTGTAGTAAAATCTGGCTAATAAAGTTTCCTGTCTCTCTTCCAAAGAGTTGCAGCTTCCCCCAACAATTCAGTCTGGGCAGATGACTAGATTCTCATTCCTGCTTTTCTTTGCCTTGGCAATTTCTGGAATGTTGTAGGAAATGTTAATAAAAAACAACTGAAGGAGGATGGAACAATCACTTATTGATTACCAATAAGTATGGCTGTGTCTGTTGACAAGGGAGAAATCCCTACTTGATGGCAATCCAAAGGAAAACTAGAAAACTTCTGAATGTTGACATTGGGGAGTGTATTGACAAATGAAACCTGTTTGTTGTATCTATAATAATGCTTTTCTATACTGTACCTTGATTTGATGATCACACATTGTATACATGTACCTAAAGACCTCAGTGTACACCAAAAATATGTACAATTAAAATAATAATTAACAAAATACATTATAGATATCAATATAAATTACATGTATCAAAAATGAATTTTTAATTAATTATCATTTGGGGCATGTTTGGGTGTACAAATCACATAATTTCTGTTACTTTTCTTCCTTTATTTCCTTTGTTTTTGGAGATACAGTGTTGAATATAACCCAATGTATACCTTCCCCATATTTCAATGTGTATTACAGATAGATTTAACTGCTTTTGTGAAGAATAGAAAAATCACAGGAAATTACTGTATGAAGATAGTTTTTGGGTCTTTTGTTTGTATCTTTTTCTTTTTTTAAGTTTTATGTGTAAGACCAAAGGTAAGAGACAGACTGGTATTGGGTCTCTGCTTGATAAAATCAGTGGAGACATAAAACTCTTCTTGAAAAGTCACTCACACTAGACTTTCAGTCACTGACTCAGTGAACCTGAGTAGGACACTAAAATCAAAAGTCACAGCAATCCTTGTTTTTCAAAATTTATTAGAGCAGACAGGCCAGTACCAGTGGGTTGCAGAAAGTGCATGAAGGAAGGGAGATGGAAAGGACACATTTGCCAGTACTCAGGCTTCAGCAATTCCATGTAGATTTTCTTCCCTAGATCCTCCCAAGTCAGACATATGACCATTTTTTTCTGTACCTTTTACCATTGACTTAAAGACCCTTGGCATATAAGATAACATAGAGACAATAATATTTCAAGTGCTTATTACTTAAAGTCACTGTTTGGGTAATACAATAGTTAGAAAAGATATTTCCATGATTTTCAATTTTTTTGTTTGTTCAGTAATGATTTGATAAGTAATTATTTTTTTAAATAAAATAATTAAGCAAGTGAGCCAAGATGATGAAAAGTTTCTCACTTTAAAATTTTACATGTCTGTTGACTTAGAAAACTTTCCACAGAATAGCTCCGTACATTCAGTGATTTTTTCTCATTTAGTGCATACAGAATTATGTCTATTTCTATATGGTAGGACATATATATAACCTGATATGACTTCCTGCCTCCCTGGGGAAGAGGTTATGAGCAAGGAAGATTGAATAATCAGACAAATTAGCTCTTGGAGGTTACATACAATCTGAGGGCAGATAGAGTTGGTTGTGTAAGTGGGAAGGGGGGAGTAGAAATTATTCTTGGCAGAGTTTACAGAATATCAAGGTCTAGTTGCAAATGTGGGTTTAAACATTAATTTCTCAGCTGGTTGTGCCTCTGTACCTCTGACCCCATTAAAAGATCATCCTTTATTTATTTCACATCAGTGATGGTGACAGACACTACCTGTGAGTATAGTCCTCAAGTCTGGGTCATTCCTCATTCCATGAGTAACATATTCAGTGAGAATAACCGGAAAAAACATCTTCTCTGTTGGTTCCAAGATCCTACTCATAAAGTTTAAAAAGAGATACTTTAGTCTCCCCCTGTAGTCTGTGATATCTGATTTGTGGTAGTGAAATACTTCAGTAGATTATTATTAACCTTTACTGCAAAAAGTGCTCCTCATATATGTTTTCAAAATTTGTCGGAGATGATCAATTGCAGATTATGAAGTTTTTAAATGTTGACTTTAGTAACAGATCAATAAGACTATTTGATAAAATTTACTCATTTACATTTTTCCTATTTATTATTATTCCAAAGCATTCAGACCAGCATTAGTGCAGAGAGAGAGAGAGAGAGAGAGAGAGAGAGAGAGAGAGAGAGAAAACACCCAATAGCTCTCTAAGGGTTAGGCCCAGAATAGCCTGGATTCCAGTTATTAAAAGAACTTTTCTCATATTTTATAGAAGTTTGGCAGAATGTACATTGTTTCTTCCATCCCATTATTCTTTCTCTCTATTCTCTTCATCTTTTCCTCTGTACTCCAGCACCTGCTTCTCTAGATACTTACAGAAACGGTTTAATCACAAATTTTAGTTATAGAAAAGATCATTCCAGTCATTATTTTGCTAGTTTCCATTGCACATCATTTCCAAACTAATAGATTCAATATAAAGAGGTAAAATCATTACAAATACACAAATTATTATCCCTCCTTGAAAGCTATTTCTGTTTTAGAAAGTGTTGTAATTTTGAGTTAAAGTACACATTGGACAACTTAATGTTTTAAATTATATCATAAGTTGAATTAATGGGCCCTTTGAGTGGCCACTTGATACCTTATTATACATCTGACAGATATGTTTTCATGTGCACATATAAAACTCACTGAAAATAATAATAGCAGGAATATTTATAAGAGCTCCAAAGTGAAAGCATTGTAAGTGTTCATCTGCCATTGCAGGGAAACAAATCATTGTATATTGGTTAAATGATTTGTAGTAATGAAAATTTCCAGTCTGTAGTTCAACCAAACAAAAGGTATAAACAGCACAATCAAAATGTTGAGCAGAATAAATGAATTCTAGATCAGGCAGAGGGGTGGGAGGGCAAAGGAGGGAACAGGGGATTAGCAAGGATGGTGGAATGTGATAGACATCATGATCCAAAGTACATGTATGAAGACACAAATTGGTGTCAACATACTCTATATATAACCAGATATATGAAAAATTGTGCTATATATGTGTAATAAGAATTGTGATGCATTCTGCTGTCATTTATTTTTAAAAAAAATAAATTTAAAAATGTTGAGCAGACTAACTAGATACACATATACAGCAGACTAACTAGACACACATATACTAGATACAGTAGAACAGAAACTGTGTGAGTCTACTTATGTAAATACATGAACTGACAAATCTAATGTTTGTTTTGAAGTCAGAACCATTGCTTGTCCTATGTCTCAGTCATCTCATGGTATTTGGAGTCATTTTTGAATCACTGGATGATTTAAAGCCCAAACTCAAAATAAGATTCTTTCATAGACTATCACTAAGAAGGGTTGCCAATTTGTTCTCACCTTCTTTAACTTTTTTAACCTGTCAGCTTCCTGTTTTTGTAAATGATAAACAACAAAGTTATTCCCAGACTTTCCTGAAATAAATTCCAGGGTCCATTTTAGGACATAAATTAAAACTTTAATTTCTCCTTATAAGTGAGATTGAAAGTGAAAGTAGGGCCAGGCTACTTTGAAAAGGGTGTAATACTAGGAAATCAGCTGCATTTCCTTCAGACCAATAAAATTTATGTTTCTCTCAAGCAAATCAAAAAGAGTTCTAGGGAAAATTGAATCTTTTTGTGATATTTACATGTAAAGGAACTGAATTTTTCACCTATCCATTAAAATTGTTTCCAGATAAAGTAAATTTATTGTCTGAAAATAAATTTGGAAATATTGGTTAAGAATGACTTACTTTTAGGTCCATTTAGTGTGCTTTCATCTGGAAAAAAGTACTTATGAATTCATCATGATAAAACCTCAGAAGAATATATACTCTTAAATTTACAAAATCGTCAGCTAATTGAAGGGGTCAGTGAGTTTTGTTTATTTTTTTTCTGAGTTTTCCTGTATTATGAGTTTATTTTCAATGAAGTATTTTTTAATAATAGAAATATGCATAGAAAAGAAGAATTTTCCACTTAAAAAGGAAAAGATTTATTTGAAGACACAATTTCTGGGTAACTTCTGAAATATTAGTATGAATCTTCAACTGGTCACTAACTTGTTAGACCAGTTGTTATTTGCTTAATATGAACTAACTATGTACAAAACTAACATATAAGGATTCAGCTGGGCACAGATCAGTTATTTGCATAACCATGTACATTATGGTGTTTAGATAAACAAGTTTGTTTGGAATAAGGGGTTGTCCCGGGCTTCAGACTGGGAGAGAAACCAGGATTATGGCAGCCACTGGAACTAGAAAAGGGGCTTTATCCTGCTCACAAATTAGACAAAAGTTGATGACAATAGCAGGTTGGAACTTGTGTGAGATGTTATTTATTCCTGCAATTTACTTCAGCTAATTATAATAAACAGCATGCTGTGTGTTTGGACATTGATCCCAGTTTATAACCAGGGGTGATTAACAAGCATGTGAATTTCCCTAATCTGGATGAATCACCTGGACAGGTGGTGATTTCAGAGATTTGTCTGTGAATCAATAAAGAAGCATTTGTTAACTGATACAAGGGTTGGTATAAATGATAAAGTCTGTGGGGTTTAGAGTGTGGGATGGGGCCAGAGAAGAAACAGCACCTGATACCCTTCAATGAAGAAGGCATGAGGAATGGCCGGCTTGGAAGTTCAGACCAGCTGTGTCCTTCTCAGGGCCAGAATCTGCTGCCTCCCCCACCCCACTCTGGAGAGGATTCTGCCCCCATCTCATTTAAGGCCAGAGTCTACTGTACAACTTAGCCATTGCTGTCCCCACTGTTTCACAGAGCAGGATCTCCCAAAGCTGTAGATTGATTCTTCAGAAGATCTTTTTGTAAAGATTTTATCATTACAATGATGTTACATGTAATATACAGAGGGAATGTTCTAGGACTATTTTTCGATGGGATAGCCATGATGCTAGTGACTGCATACATTATTCTCAGAAATGGCTTCAGGAGCCAAGACAGCCTATGTGATTTTTACTTAGTTTAATGGTAACAGTTTTACCCAAATATTTAAACTTTAAAGTGATTTTTTTTGAGTATGTAGTCTCTTGGTCTCTGCTCACCTTTGATCTCCTTTTCCTTTTCTGTGAGAGTCTTATCTGTCAGTGAAGTTGCATCAGTCACTGACTCCTAGGACAGCAAATATTTGTGCTGAATTTCTTCTGTCGTAAGAGTTCAGAGGACAGTGGAAGTGCTGAGTTTGTTCTTGTCCTTTTTCCCATGACCTTTACCACCAGGTACTATTCCACTCGGGTGAAGTAGGGCTGGTGGTCAGAACTCCCTGTCACAGAGGCAGGCACATGCATCAGGATTGGCAGTCATGAGATCTTCTAGCAAGAGAGCTTTTAGGAGGTATGTAGAGATCCTGGGAAAGAGAGAATCTCTGAACTTATAGGTGGAGGGTTCTAATTTTGTAGCTGTTGGTGCTGTGGTTCCAGAGGGGAGGAGTGGTTTGAAGACTAAAGCCATCATGGAGAAAGCAATCCACAGGAAAAGGGATGGAGTAGGTTGGAAGGGGATCAAGGTCAGGGTAACATTTGACAGAAGGATTCAATGGTTGCAACTCTTGGATCCAGTTCTCCTTAAACCTAATTTGAAAAGCATATTCTGGGGCACACATGTTTAAGGCCTTATTGAAAGGTCATAACAAAAACCAAAAAATCAGGATGTCTTGTGTTTTCTAGTTCCTTGTTCTTAGAAGCAGTCTTTTCTAGTGGAGTGGACTTTTGCTATTTCTAGTAGTACCAAACCCACTTTCATCCTGTTCTTGGAATTTCCCAAACACATATTATTTCCTTTTCAGTTTTGCCAATTATACTTGTATTTGTTTGAATGTAAAAAAATCCATACAAAGTGTTAAATACATGGAAGAATATATGATGTAAAGTTAGTCATGCTCTTTTCTTTCACCTCAACTATACTCGTGCCTTCCTATTGAGACTATACACTAGTGTTTTGTATTTTCCACAGGTAGGTTATCACATATATACATATTCAATATTTTATAAATTAAGTATTCATATTTTCTACATTTTTCATTCATTAATGCTAAAGCTTGGAGATGTACCCCTACACATACAACTTCCCAACTTCTTACAATGATTATAGACTATTATTCTGAAAATATGTCCTGTGATTTACCTTATCAGTACCTGACACAGAGACTTTCAATTGCTTCCAGTCTTTTGTAATTATTATGATACTGAAATAAGTAAACCACTATAAAAATCATTTATAATTGGGTAAAAAGACACATAAGCGAATTTCCTGTATATGAAATTGCTAGATCAGAGGTATGTGCATTTTAATTTCTGATGTATATTACTAAAACTCTTCTTCACTGCCCATTCAGAAGGCAAAACTATGTGCTTCACAGTTTTATTTCGCACATTAGTTTTAGTATAAAGGAAATTTTCTTCATTTTTTTTTCTATTTAAACAATGTGGTTGCTGGTCATTTTCCACAAGAGCTCAACATGACTTAAAAAACCTTCATGACTAAATATGAATTGCAAATATTTTCTTCACATTGCTATTTAGCTTTTTGCTTTCCTTAAGCCTTTTTTAGAAATCATTTCATATTGTCTTCATTGTTTCTTATTTCTTCAATTCAATAAAAATCATTTCTCTTAGGGATAAACTCATATTCTTTGATAACTACTTTTTATTTTTAAATTTTTCTAGAATGAAACTGATATGACACAATCTCCTTTAAAAGGAGCCATAGTAAAATGTTATTAAAATAAAAGATGCCTCATTTTATAATTTCCTATCAGGAATCCTCTGGCTACTCTTAATGGAACTAATAATTTTCATCCCTACCCCAACTAGTTTTACCAGTCCCAGGGAGTATTACAAGGAAAACAGTGGGAGCTGTATCAAGAATCTGTGAAAATATCGAGGGTGTCTTCTTTTTACATGTTTCAATCTCTTCTCTTAGATATATCTCTTTAGTTAATGCCTCAGATTTCTCTTTAAATCCCTCAGTAAAAAGTTTCTTCTTGACCTATAAAAGAGGAAGAATCTCAAAAAGATTCTTTTGAGAATCTCTGGTTATTAACCGCCAGAGTTCAGAATTTAAGAAATTCAGCAGTTAAGCACATGTGTCTATTTCTCTACCACCTTAAAATATTCTTTGTTATTTCCAGACCTTTGACCTGAAGAGGGGGAGTACCCAGGGCTTACACACTTGTGAGATTTCCTCACACTCACTGGAGGTGGAGAGGGATTTTATTCTAGCATAAAGGATGCTGTGTCGGGGAGAATGAGGTTGAATTCTGATTGATTCTAGGATCCACCAAGGTGGCATGGCTGTAATCCTCTAAAAAGTCATGGTAAATGCTGCCCTTGTACAGAAAACTGGTCATCAAGCTCCTGGTTGTGATACAGGTTTGTTGTACTCTACTTGTATAGATGAATCAGGAAGACACAGAAGCAAGTGGAGCGATTTCTGATCTTTCACTATCCTAATCTTATATGAGGCCAAGTCTGATGCATACAGACCAGAAGGATTTCTTTGAGGTCTCTTGGATGGTTGTGCCAGAATCCTCCTCAATTGGGGCACATAATCTCAACAAAGAGTACTCCACCACCAGGGGGTTATTGTTTGTACCCTCCAAAGTCTATCAATACACAGAGTGCTAGAGTTGCATAGATTTATAGGCTTCATTAGGATCCAGGTGCACTTGAGGTGTCTGTGTCAGTGAAATATTTACCTTTTAGTGTCCCTTTGGAATGCTGTCTGTATCTAACATTTTGTCCCATCCCATCCTGAGAAATCAGGCAGTGTCTGTCACATCCTGCCAGGCCCTATAGAGACTCACCTTCAGCTTGTGCTCCAGCACCCTTTCCTGCTCTCTCAGAATGTTCTCCCTTTCTCTCTCCATTTTCTCTGTACCATGTTTTCCCAGAAGCTTCTCTCTTGGGCCTCCATCCTTTCCTGCCGCTCCTTCTTTGCTGTCTTAGCATCTCCTGTTCCTTCTCAGTTGCCTCCTTCTTGGCCTGCTCAGCTGCTCCACAAAAATTTTAGAAGAAAGAAGAACAACAAGCTTGCATTCTAGCCTCCTACGTTAGCACACCAAGGTGATTTCAGAAAAGGCAAGAGGGAAATCTCTCAATCTTCCCAATAACCACAACCGCAAAAGTATGTTTGCAAATGTGATGGAAAACTATTTGCTGGACTCCTCTCTTGCTCTCAGATTTAGCAGGTCATGTGCTCCATAGCAGGAAGAAGCTTCTGGTTTCAGGAAGGTTTTCTTGTCCAGTCAGTCAAGGTCTGTGTAGGAACCTCCCCACCCTCTGAAAGCTATGATCTCTCCTATATCTGCTATGGTCTTCTTTTTCTCAGTGAGGGCTTTATTTGACTGCAGGATGGATTTTCTATGGCAGATAGTGGATGTCAGAAGTTCTAGGGGACCTCCTGTGCCTGGGGAAACAAAAGAAACAAAAACTCTTTAGGTATCAAAAATCAGGTCTTTAGATGAGAATGGTAGTATTCAATAAAACTATAAAACTGACTCTAAATTTTGTGTCTTTCTTAATTAGGACTCCATAGTGATTTCTTTCCTTCTGTAGAACAATAGAAGTTCATGTTTTCTGTTGAGACATGAAAACCTTGTATAGCGACCTCCTTCCTAGGTTCCCAGCCTCCTTTCCCATGAATGTTCCCCACCTGCAGGTTGCAACCCCAGGTTAAGCCCTGGTCACATGTAGGAGCAGGTCTACAAAAACATTCCCCCTCCATTATTTGTGGTATGTGCAAATCTGTTTTTTCTGTTCTAGCCTTTCTTAACTAGAATTATAGCAGGAGGAGTCCAAAAGAAGAAAAGAGTTTCTTTGACTGGTATCTCCCAACTATTGTACCACTTAGCTTTTCTAGGCTGCCTTCTGAGTTATTTTTATCTTTGTTGAGATTAACAAATAAAAATTGTATACA